>NC_140586.1:735368022-735968022 GCF_964204655.1 Triturus cristatus | reverse complement strand
GCTGTGATGACAGTGCCTGCAGTTCGCTCACCATCCTAGCAGAAGTAATTGCCACCATACAAACTGTTTTGATGGTGAGCAAGGGCATAGGACAGTTGTGCATCGGCTCAAACAGGGCGCAGATAAAGAAAGTGAGGACCATATTGGGGTCCCATTGTGGCATAATAAAAGGAGAAGGGGGAAACAAGTGGGTTAACCCCTTCAAAAATCTCTGCACCAGAGGGGACTTGAAAAGTAAAGGGCAATCTGCTTGCGGAACAAAAGCCGAAAGGTAGAACTTCAAAGTGCCCAAGGCAGAACCCTGCTGGCCAAGGAAGAGCCCTGCTGGCCAAGGAAAGGATAATCAGTAATACATCTGCCAGGCAGGCAGACAAGAGGTCAATGGACCATTCTGTGCAATATTTACACAATTTATTCAATCGGCAGGCGTATACTGATTTCGTGGAGGGATGCCTGGCCGCCAAAACAACCTGGCAGACTTTGGATCGAAGGTCAAAACCTGTCATTTGTCGCCGCTCAATCTCCACGCAAGGAGGTGGAGAGTGGACAGGTTCAGGTGGAGGACCCTTCACTGCTGCTGCGACGGAAGATCCTCTCAAAGGGAAAACCTTACTGGAGGATCGATGCTCATGTCTAGAAGCTCAGGATGCCAAACTCTCCGTCCCCAATCCAGAGCCACACAAATGACTTGTGCCCGGTTGCTCCTGATCTTCCGGAGCACTCTGGGCAGGAGTGAAATAGGCGGAAAGGCATATAAGAGGCCTGAGCTCCACTCGTGCCAAAAACCATGGAAACTCCAACGGGCAAAACTGTTGATATTGCACGACCCTACTCCACCTTGCTTGTTGCAGTACCACATTACGGTAGTATTGTCCGTAAACACCTGAATTAGCCTTCCCTTATGGATGGTGTAGGAGGCTGGCTTAGTACATGGTGCTCACTTATGTAAGTGTAGCACCCTTCACTAATCCAGGCAACCCTTATGGTGATTTTAGTGGTCTTAGACAACCTTAGAAAGCTCTCCAAGTGGCAGCTGTGGAGAGCAGCCTTCAGACTTAGTCCAGAAGGAGTGTAAAGCAGCTTGTTTTACTAGTACTTACGGTTAAGTGAAAAAGAACCACACAGTGTAGTTATAAAAATATGTATTTATTATAAACGTGAACACGTTGCAATATCTCCTACCCGCAGATAAAAACACAATACACATAAAAACTTTGGCTATAGAAATCGTAAGTAACACATACCTCTATCAATATATCATCTATCTCTACACTCTCATTCATCCCAAACCCCATACCACTACTATGATCCCCAAAATAACCCTTTCTAAACTCTTTCCTATTCTACCCCTCCTTGCATCATCTCATACCTCTTTTACTATACCGATCCCCCAAAACAAGCCTTTTTAAATCCTTCCCTCTGACTCTACCCCCTCCACATCCCTTTTACTCATCCCAAGCCTCATCCTACTGCTATAACCACCAAAACAAAAATGTCTAAATCCTTCCCTCTTTGATCCCTCCACTATCCTTTTAAATCCAAATAACAGACTAACATGTCCACTCATATTTCACTATAATAATCTTTTATAGGTTCCAGAGTAGCATGCTACTCGCCGAAAAAGAGCTTCAACACTCCGCCAGAGGTAGCAAGCGCTATATAAATGCAAACCTTTTCCCCTCTTCTATCCCCCCGCTATCCTTCTCAATCCAAATAACTACCAGATCATATTTCACTATACTAATTCACCACTAATCCTTTGTGGGTTCCTTTTTAGCCATAATGCACAAGACAACCCATTGGGAGATAGTGCACTCGTGCACAGCCCGGCCTTTCTTGGCGCCCACGTAGCCAACAAAGAGCTGGTCATCCACCCGGAACTGTTGTGTGCAGTTGAGATAGAAGGAAAGCGCACGTTTTGGGTCCAGACTGTGGAGCCTCTCCTCTTCTCTTGAAGGATGCGGAGGCGGAAAGAAAGTGGGCAGAGTGACAGTTTGCCCAAGATGAAAGGCAGAGACTACTTTTGGTAGAAAGGAGGGACGCGGTCGAAGCACAACCTTGTCCGGATGAATTGCCAGGAAAGGAGGTTTGCAGGAAAGAGAATGGAGCTCACTCACCCGCTGAGCGGAGGTGATGTCCACCTTGAAGACTGCTTTCAAAGTTTAAAAAAAAAAAAAGGGGGAGAGGAGTTGGCCTAAGGGTTAGGTCCCTCGACCTCGGGGAACAGGGTTCGAGTCTCGGTAACGACGCTAAACCTCCTGTGATTCTGGCCAAATCACTTAATCTCCCCGTGCCTAAAAACAAAATGAACTTGTGTCCTCATGTAACGTAACTGGTGCTATGTAAAGCGCTCTGATACCTGATTGGATTCGGGTCAAGTTTGCGCTATATAAAACTCTGCTTAATAACCGCCAAGGACAGTTATGAAGAGGCTCAAAGTGAGTGCACATCAAGTATGTGAGAACCAGGTTCAAGTCCCATTGAGGCATCACAAAAGGAATAGGAGGGAAAAGGTGAGTAATGCCTTTGAGAAATCTATTGACAAATGGGGACTTGAAAAGAGAGGGCTGATCAGGCAACCTAAGAAAGGCTGAAAGAGCAGAAAGGTAGCCCTTGATAGTGCCCGAAGCAGAGCCCTGCTGGGCCAAAGAAAGAAGGAACAATAGGACCTCGTAAAGAGAGGCAGCAAGAGAATCAACAGATTTCGCTGTGCACCATGCCACAAGTTTTTTTCCACCGACAGGCGTATACCGTTTTAGTGGAGGGACGCCTGGCTGCCAGAATCACATTACAGACTTCGGGAGGCAAGTCAAATGGGATCAGCTGTCGCCGCTCAATCTCCACGCAAGGAGGTGGAGGCTGGACAGGTTCGGGTGGAGGACCATCCCCTGTTGCTACGACAGGAGGTCCTCCCGAAGAGGCAGTTGGATCGGGGGATCCATGCTCATACTGAGTAGCTCAGGATACCAAACTCTTCGAGCCCAATCCAGTGCCACAAGAATGATTTGGACCCGGTCGTGCCTGATCTTCTTCAGCACTCTGGGCAGAAGTGGTATAGGCGGAAAGGCGTACAACAGACCCAAACTCCACTCGCGACAAAAAGCGTCGCCTAGCGAGTGCCGCCTTGGAGACTCCAACGCGCAGAACTGCTGACATTGCGCGTTCTCTTCGGTGGCAAAATAGATCTAACCAAGGTTCTCCTTACTGCTGAAAGAGACCTTGCACCACCTCCGAGTGAAGACGCCATTCGTGATCCAACATGCATCTGCGGCTGAGATCGTCCGGCCTGGTGTTCAGGGTACCTGCCAGGTGTTGAACCACCAAGGAAATGCCTTGACGTTCCAGCCACATCCAGAGACGTAGAGCCTCCTGACATAGGATCCACGACCCCACCCCACCTTGTTTGTTGTAGTACCACATGGCGGTGGTGTTGTCTGTGAACACCTGCACTACTCTCCCCTTGACAGAGGGAAGGAATGCTTTGAGTGCAAGTAGGATCGCTCTGAGCTCCAAAAGATTGATGTGGAGCTTGGAATCTGCCAGAGGCCGCTGATCTCCACCTCGCCCATGTGGCCGCCCCATCCCAGGAGGGACGCGTCCGTCACTACTGTGTGCTCCGGTTGGGGAAGGGAGAGGGATCTGCCGCTGACCCAACGCTGGTTCGTGAGCCACCATTGCAAGTCCTGTGCAGTGCCCTCCGAGATCTGGTCGTAGTCGGACAGGTTCCCCCGATGCTGCGTCCATTGGAACTTCACGTCCCACTGCAGAGCCCACATATGCCATCTAGCATGATCGATTAGGAGGATGCAGGAAGCCATGAGGCCCAGCAGCCTCAGGGTCTTCCTGACCGAAACCCAGGAACAGGGCTGAAAGATCGAAATCATAGCCCAAATGTCGCGGACTCGCTGTTCGGGAGGATAAACACGAAACTGCGCCGTATCCAGAACTGCTCAGATGAAGAGGAGCTGCTGAGAGGTAATCAGGTGATACTTCGGTACGTTGATGGAAAACCCCAGCAAATGCAGGAGGTCGGCCGTAGTCTGGAGGTGGGAGACGACTGCCTGGGGCGAGCCCACCTTCAACAGCTAGTCGTCGAGATAGGGGAAGACTGAAACCCCTGATCTGTGAAGATGAGCTGCGACCACCGCCATCACTTTCGTGAACACCTGAGGGGTGCTGGTAAGGCCGAAAGGGGGCACGGTGTACTGAAAGTGCTCGTGGCCTACCGTGAACCGAAGGTAACGCCAGTGGTCCGGCAGGATGGGGATATGAAAATAAGCATCCTGCAAGCCCAACGCTACCATCCAGTCTTGCGGGTCTAGGGCAGACAGGACCTGAGCAAGCATGAGCATCTTGAACTTCTCCTTCCGGAGGAAGCGGTGGACGTTCCGGAGGTCTAAGATAGGCCACAGGCCCTTGTCCTTCTTTGGAACCACGAAGTAGTGGGAATAACAACCACAACCTACTTCTGGCATCAGAACGAGCTCAATGGCCCCCTTGGCCAAGAGGGCCGCAACTTCCTGCTGGAGAAGTGACAAGTGATCCCCCGACATGCAGTGGTACTGAGGTGGCATGGCTGGAGGGGTAGACTCGAAGGGGAGGGAGTAGCCCCTTCGGACGATTTGCAGAACCCACCTGTCCGAGGTTATGGAGCGCCAGTGGGGAAGGTGATGGCGAATCCTGCCACCCACTGGCGTCAGGTGGGCCTGAAACACCGGACTAGGAAGGTTTAGAAGCGGTAGGGGAGGTGGTGGATTGACCCGCCCGCTGTCCTCCGGACCCACCACGGCGGGTCCCACGTCCGTGGATGCGCTGAGACTGTGGCTGCGCAAGCTTGCGGTTCTGAAAGGAACGCGCCTGGGCGCCCCGACCTCGAAAGGACCGAAAAGAGGACCCCGAGGGAGTTCGCGTGGTGGCGAGACCCAAGGACTGGGCCGTAGCCCGAGAGTCCTTTAAGCGTTCCAGGGTGCTATCCGCCTTATCACCAAAGAGGCGTGTGCCATCAAAGAGCATGTCCAACAAGGTGTTCTGGACATCCCCAGAGAATCCAGTAGTTCGGAGCCAAGCATAACGACGGAGCACCACTGTTGTGGAAAGTGCCTACAGAGAGAACAGGCCGTGTCAAGCCCACAACGAATAGTACATTTTGCAGCATCTCTCCCTTCGGTAATGGCTTGGTAGAGAACCGCCCATGCATACACAGAGAACTGATGCAGCACCTGTGCCACGGTGTCCCACACAGAATGGGAATTGCAGTCTAGCAGGAACGCAGTATTCACTGCCCGCAATCCAGAGCTGGCAGATGTGAAAATCTTTTCCCTAAATTGCTCCAGTTTCCTCGATTCCTTGTGCGGAGGAGTAGAAGGGAACACACTTGGCGAGGCAGAAGCCTGGACAACCAGACTCTCAGGCATCGGGTGTTGTGTGAGAAAGCTGGGATTGCCCTGCGCCGGGTGATGGCGGCATGCCACACCCTTGTCTACCATGCTACATGCCGAAAAAATACTTCAAAACCCCATCAGGGGTAGCAGGCCCTACATAGACGCAAAGCTTTCGGCGCCATTGCCTAACAATCTGGGCACGCCTCGGGGTCATGGGCGTGCCCCAAGCAGAAGAGACACATGTCATGCGGGTCCGCTACCGACATGTTTCGGAGGCAGGCCCTAGAGGACTTAAACCCAGGCATCCCTACTGCAACAGGAGTCAAGTACTCGACAAAAACAAGTTGTCAGAAACCAAGTTAAAACTTTTTTAACTAGAGGTACCACTCTCTCTCGGATCTGCGCTGCTGCGCGGAAAAAGAAAGAACTGACGTCAGCGCGGGTGGGCGCGTCTAAGTAGCTCCGATGACGTCATCTTGGCGGATACGACGCAGGCGACGTACGCGGAGCCGTACGACGACGCCTGCCGATGCGCAGGGGTACTGCTGACGAAAACTTTCTGGATCCAGTCTGACGCCTGGAGATATTCTAAGGTAAGGAATCTATCACTAATGTGTCTCTTTCAGACCTGTTCCTGCAGGGGCACCCACACACTTATAACCGAGCACCCTGCCTTCAGGATTGAAAGGCCTGCCATTAGGGGCGAGTTATAGGTTTTAAGTACAGTGACCACAGATATAAAGAAACTTATATCTGTCGTAAGTGGTGTTAGCACCAGCTTACACAGGCCCATAGTCACAATTTGAGTGGTCTCTCATGGGTGGCATGATACATGCTTCAGCCCATGGGAGACCCCTGGGGTACCTATGCGTTGGGAACCTTAATACCACATACTAGGGACTTACAAGTGTACCCCAGTAGCCAATGTGGGTGTACCCAAGTACTCACCATGTCCAATTTAGGGAAGAAGCACAGAGACTGGGGTCCTGATTAGCAGAATCCTAGTCAGTAAAACATAATGACACCAGCAAAAAGTGGGGGTGACGTGAATATAGATCCTACTTTCCTACAGATGGTAAAAATGCTTTCAGTGCAAGACGAACAGCCCAAAGCTCCAACAGATTGATAGGGAGCCTGGCTTCCGCTGTAGATCAAAGTCCTCTGATCTCCACCTTTCCCAGACGGCTGCCCCATCTCAGAAGAGACACATCAGTCTCTACTCATTGCATAAGCCTTTAATTGCTACATGGGAAGTGGGAACAAGTTTTCTACCAGAACTGCACATAACAATGTTACTCAAAACTCCATGCAGATGTAAAGAGGTAAGAAGTCAGGACTTGTTTAGGTAATAAACTGCTGTTGCTAAAAAGAAAGAACTGTTCTATCATGATGTATAGACAAGCATTGTCCTATGATTAACAGGAGCTTGCTGATTACACACTCAGATGAGCTCCGACTTGGCAGGAAAGCATTTTTGATAGGTATTGATAAGTAGGTGGCTAGGATACACTCAGAGTGACGTTTTGGTGTGTTTCAGGGACTGATATTTTGGTTTCCTGTGAGGAAGACTATATGGAAGTCGCAATCCTATAAACAGATGTTAATAGCTAAATATTCCTAGTTCAGATGTGTATCTCTCGGTCTGAACATAACTTACCTACAAAATGACCAGGAGCACTGGGAAACCCGGCAAACTTCATGTAGATGTGAGCAAAGCAGAGGATTTCCTCTAGTCGGTTCTCAGCTAGCTCCACTGGTGGAAATCCCTGGCCTCATGTCCAGTCTGTAACAGGGCTGTCACCTCAGAATGACGATAACTGTCATTAGGTTCCTGTGCTTGCGATGGCTATCTTAAGTAGGTAAATGCATTAGTGTTCCCTATGTGCATGGAGAAATCTACCAGGGCCATTCATTTGTTTTTGTTTTTTAAACAACCGATTTGGGCATTTGCACTCAGCAAACACTTCATCCTTGAAAGCAACTTGTGCAGCGGCAGGGCTTAGAGATCTCTTCCAGATAGGTGGCAATCCGTAAAATGGTGAGCAGACCTCTGCCTTCGAGGCTGCCCTACATGATGTAAGTAACTCAGTTGGTGTACTTTTAGGTTAGGGAAGCTAACTTTGAACTCTACGGAACCATTTTGTTGTTCTTCGGCAACGAGATATCTCTCATCTTTCAACCACAAATTAACTCAGTCTCTTCAAAGACCTAAGCAATAGAACCTCAACTAAATACCATTGCATAAAATATCCAACAATGCCTGTAGGCCAGTTTCAATATCATTTTTAAGAAAAGAGGCAAACAATAGTTAAATCCTCAATGCTTTCCTATCCATTGAAGTCGTCTATTGCAACACAGGTCCGTCTTAAACTGAGTTTTCTTCATAAATCAGTTGTATAAACAATTGAAATTGACCAACTACTGATACTCCCATGCAAGCTATCTTATGGAATGCCATGATCTTTTACAATAAAAAATGTTGACTTTTCAACCATTTTTCAATTCCTTGCTCTTAATATTGGTCACATCTTTTCAAAACTATAGGGTATTTCAGATTTCCAGTTGATGACAAAGTGGTGTATCATAACAGGTAGGTCCGTCGTAGACACTACACTTTTACATTTAGCAAAATGAATTCTACATACAGTATGATTATGCACATGGCCATACCTTTGCATACCAGATTGCAGGACTTACCAGGCGAGGACCGCTAGACCACCAGGCCACTTACGGGACGCTGACGCTGTTTGTTCCCCTCGCCGCCACTTTCCATCGCTGGCTGCAGTGGGGGGGAACTACAGCTCCCGGCATCCTTTGCTTCCTCCCGGACCTCCTTCCGGCCAGTTCCGCGCCCGGAGGCGCTACATAAACAGAGGCTCCCTCGGTGGAGCGGGGGTCATACCTTTGCATACCAGATTGCAGGACTTACCAGGCGAGGACCGCTAGACCACCAGGCCACTTACGGGACGCTGACGCTGTTTGTTCCCCTCGCCGCCACTTTCCATCGCTGGCTGCAGTGGGGGGGAACTACAGATCCCGGCATCCTTTGCTTCCTCCCGGCCAGTTCCGCGCCCGGAGGCGCTACATAAACAGAGGCTCCCTCGGTGGAGCGGGGGCCATACCTTTGCATACCAGATTGCAGGACTTACCAGGCGAGGACCGCTAGACCACCAGGCCACTTACGGGACGCTGACGCTGTTTGTTCCCCTCACCGCCACTTTCCATCGCTGGGTGCAGTGGGGGGGAACTACAGCTCCCGGCATCCTTTGCTTCCTCCCGGACCTCCTTCCGGCCAGTTCTGCGCCCGGAGGCGCTACATAAACAGAGGCTCCCTCGGTGGAGCGGGGGCCATACCTTTGCATACCAGATTGCAGGACCTACCAGGCGAGGACCGCTAGACCACCAGGCCACTTACGGGACGCTGACGCTGTTTGTTCCCCTCGCCGCCACTTTCCATCGCTGGCTGCAGAGGGGGGGGGGGGGGGGGGGGGAGGAACTACAGCTCCCGGCATCCTTTGCTTCCTCCCGGACCTCCTTCCGGCCAGTTCCGCGCCCGGAGGCGCTACATAAACAGAGGCTCCCTCGGTGGAGCGGGGGCCATACCTTTGCATACCAGATTGCAGGACTTACCAGGCGAGGACCGCTAGACCACCAGGCCACTTACGGGAAGCTGACGCTGTTTGTTCCCCTCGCCGCCACTTTCCATCGCTGGCTGCAGTGGGGGGGAACTACAGCTCCCGGCATCCTTTGCTTCCTCCCGGACCTCCTTCCGGCCAGTTCCGCGCCCGGAGGCGCTACATAAACAGAGGCTCCCTCCGCGTCGCGGGCGGCGCCGGGCTGAGCCCGGGCAGAGGGCGGGCCGTCTGTGGCCGTCAGGGGCCAAGGGAGGCCGGGCCGGGCCCACCCTCGTGATTGTTGAAATCAAGATTAAGTGTAAGACATTACTCTTTTTGTCACAATAATTCCATATATTATTGCTTCTGTTACCGCTTTGTATATAGTCATCTGTACATTATCACTAGCCCATTACCTGTCTGCCACAAAAATGTCCACTACATCGCCCGTTAAATCAACCAAGGGCTCTAATCTATCATTGGGAGCTCCACGCAAAGGGACACTAGACCATTTCTTGGCTAAAGCTGTCTCGAAGCTAGATCACCAAATAGCGGACACTGAGCGCCGCTTGTCCCTGGGTCCACTTCCTAACAAACGTTCATCTTTGGGCCTTATTCAGACAATTCCCTCTCCTACACCACAACTCGCGGTCAATATGTCTATTCAATCAAGTGACCCGGGCATCCCCTTACTTTTACAAGATCAGCCATTGATAGCGGATACCCCAATGGAACCTGTGATTATTAACACCAATATGGACCCCTCCCTACACTCTACCCCGGAAGAGGTTTTACGTAACATGCTACCTAAAGTAAAATCAAGGCCTAAGAAAAATATTAAACCTCAAATAAATCCAAGAACCGGGGCCACTGCAAAGAGAAAACGGGGGGGGTGAGGGTATGAAAGGTAGTCATCCAAAAAAACACAGATTACATTCTAGCTCCATACAAGATAAAAATGCCCAATTATCTTCTTTCCCTGATCCTACTGATGGGTTAATGCAGAGGATTGAACACTTAGTTAAATCCCTATTATTGCCATTCTCTGAGAGAATTAAAAGGCTAAGTGAAAAATTAGATACTCTAGCAGCAGCATCCTCTTTGAATACC
The DNA here is from genome assembly GCF_964204655.1 of Triturus cristatus. Classification (NCBI taxonomy): domain Eukaryota; kingdom Metazoa; phylum Chordata; class Amphibia; order Caudata; family Salamandridae; genus Triturus; species Triturus cristatus. Next base: position 735,957,917 of record NC_140586.1, on the reverse strand, counting down.
ACATTATTGAAAGACTTGGCAACTTTTCAAACTACAGAAACTCAGAAATCCCCTGGCAGTACCCCTCCAGTGGATTCTTTACCACCACCTAAAGCTAACATACAGCTTTCGGACAAACCCGTAAGCATGCTAGCTCCTACTGGAGAGGGGAAACAACTAACCCCATCTAACACCCTAGGACGCAAAACCATTAATAATACCAAGGCACTCTCCCCGAATAAGCCCTTAAAAAGAACGGACGAGCACATAGATTTACCACCTGAGGCGGCACCCTACGTCGTTATACTCACAGGAGTACCAGAATTGACACCAGGAAAGAAAGAGGGGTTCACAGAACTTAAAAACAAAGTAATCTATTGGCTAAGTAAGAACAGACCTCTGCCCCCTAATATCAATGGCGAGATTCTATATGTGAGAAGGCTGTTCTGGCTAGGATGTAGGCCTAAGGATATAGAGGGTGACATTGTAATTATTAATTTTAAAGACCGAAGAGCAGTCACCCATATAGAGGACTGGTTTCTTGAGAGAGGAAGGGAAGGAATATCAACTCGTGTTTTGAGTTACTTCTATCCCCAATCTCTCCTTACCCCTTGTAACAACAAACCCATTCGCAAAACACCTAGAAACGCAAGATATCCTCCACTGCTTCAATATCCCAGTATATTCAGTCGGCGGATGGACCACTTCTTTCCCCCACCCTTCCCAGATAGGCCTTACCTTTATCAACAGCAATACACTCATAACATACCCCAGTTCTCACCATGGTCTGTCCCCGTCACAAATCGTTTTGAGGCATTGACAGACCTAGATGATCTGGACTGACAGATGGAAATGACCCCCGAAGTTTATTTTTATGATCCTCCTACTGTGGCACTCAATTCTCACCCTAAAACTGGAAATCATGGCCCGGATACTTATAATCATTGTCATCAGGGAATTTTAACAACCGAGGCAATTAGGGATCAGGTTATTACCATCCTTGATAAATCACATATTGGACCTACTCCCCAATTCGACTCCTCTATTGATCTTAGTTCTCCTACTACTTTAAATCTCAAATCGAGAGATAAAATTATAAATGATTCCCCAACGAGGAAGACATTGGCTGCCCAAAATATTATTTCATGGAACATTGCAGGTCTTCTCAACAAAATATCGTATCAACCCTGGCTAGATATAGTGACTAATTACAGTGTCATCTGCCTCCAGGAAACGTGGGCCGTAGATGAATTACACACATTAGGTTATCAGACCTTTCATGCACCCGCACAATTAAGCCCACAGGGGAGAAATAAAGGAGGTTTGACCATATATGTCGCTATAACACAGGATATAAAAGTTATAAGTCATTTATCTACCGAGTATTATCAGATTTTAGCTATTAGTTGGGGCCATGTAAAATCTCTGACCCTCATTAATTTTTATAATAATATTCCACCAAACAGTCTAGAAAGCCAGATCAATAAACTTATTCAGAGTGTAAATACTTCTAAGACCCAGAAAGAAGATGAGTTGGTTTTGATTTGGTTGGGCGATTTCAATTGTACAATCTGTCCATATGGCTCCAAAGGCATTTGCGGCCTTGGTGAACATAAGGATGACAACCCAACCCACTTTGTCCACTCCAAACTGGGAAACTTTTTTAATAATATGCTTTTTCATTTTAATTTGTCTTGTATAAATGAATTATGCACCCCAAACATCCCCTTCCAGCCAACTTTCCATGGGCGGGAATGTAGCTCAACCATTGATTTTACCCTTATATCCTCACCTAATGCAGGGTTAATTACTGATTGGGAAACGCATGATGTTCTCTTCAGTGACCATTACCCAATTTCTTTTAAATTAAAAATTAAAAACATTCATCAGACTTCTATAGATAAGTTTATTCATCATCCTAACATTAACTTAGCTAAAAAAAGGAATATGCTACTTACCAGTATGCATCTGTTCTTGGCATGTAGAGCTGCAGAGTTGTACACTTAGCATAGGTCGCCATCTGGTGTTGGGCCCGGATGTTTGCAGTTTGTTTTTCTTCTTGGACCGTGCTTGGAAGTCACGAGTTTGGTGACTCCTCCTTCGGTCCGTACTGCGCATGGGCTTCGGCTCCATCCTCAGATTGTTTTTCGCCAACAGGGAAATGATGGAGCGTAGTAATAACAGTGAGAAACCCATGTGTGTTGTATCTAAATAAGATGGACTGGAACGGATACAGGTAGCCGGGGAGGCGGGTGGGCGTGTACAACTCTGCAGCTCTACATGCCAAGAACAGATGCATACTGGTAAGTAGCATATTCCGTTCGAGGCATATGAGCTGCAGATTGTACACTTAGCATAGATTATATAGCAGTACCCAACCTTAGCGGCGACCACCGGTATCCGTTGCAGCTGTTTGAAAGAGTGTTTTTAGTACAGCCTGGCCCACCCTAGCTTGCTGCTGGGAATGCACATCTACACAGTAGTGTTTTGTGAATGTGTGCGGTGTAGACCATGTGGCTGCCTTGCATATGTCATCTAAGGGTATATTCCCTAGAAAAGCCATAGAAGCCCCTAACTTTCTTGTAGAGTGGGCTTTAGGGGGAACAGATAATGTTCTCTTTGCCTTCTGATAGCAAATTTGTATGCATTTTACAATCCACCTAGCTATCCCTGATTTTGAGATGGGGTTGCCTTTATGTGGTGGAGAAAAGGAAACGAACAACTGTTTGGTCTTCCTGAAGGGTTGCGTTCTTTGTATGTAATATAGCAACGCTCTTTTCACATCTAGTGTGTGTAAGGCCCTTTCCGCAACAGATTGGGGTTGCGAAAAGAAGACAGGTAATTCCACTGATTGATTGAGGTGGAAGGGGGTAATGACTTTGGGCAGGAACTTCGGATTAGTTCGAAGTATGACCTTGCTGTGATGCATTTGTATGTAAGGTTCCTGTATGGTGAACGCTTGTATTTCACCAACCCTTCTAAGGGAAGTGATAGCTACAAGGAAAGCTGTTTTCCAGGTGAGAAATTGTAGCTCACATTTGTGCATTGGTTCGAAGGGCGGACCCATTAGTCGTGTAAGGACCAAATTTAGATTCCATACAGGGGAGGGTGGTGCCCTGGGAGGAATTACTCGTTTAAGGCCTTCCATGAAGGCTTTAATAGCGGGCACTCTGAAGAGTGACAAATGCTGTCTGTTTTGTAGATAGGCAGCGATCGCTGCTAGGTGTAGGCGTATGGATGAATACGCCAGGTTACACTTGTGAAGATGGAGCAGATAGCATATGATGTGTTGTATGGATGCATCTAGAGGGTTGATTGTATTGTTACGGCAGTACATTACAAATCTTTTCCACTTTGCGGCATAGCATGCTCTAGTGGTAGGACGTCTGGCTTCCATGATGATGTTCATGCAATCAGGGGGAAGGTTAAGGTACCCGAATTCTAAGATTTCAGGAGCCAGATCGCCAGGTTGAGCTGAGCTGGGTCCGGGTGCCTGATTTCTCCATGGTTCTGGGTTAGGAGGCATGGGGAAAGGTGCAGTTTTTGATGTGGTACCACTGATAGTTGTAGTAGCGTGGTGTACCACGGCTGTCTGGCCCACGTCGGAGCTACCAGAATGAGTGTGAGGGAGTGCTGTTGTAGTTTCCTGACCACTAATGGAATTAGTGGGAGAGGTGGAAAGGCGTATGCAAATCTGCCTGACCAGTTCATCCATATCGCATTGCCCTTGGACAATGGGTGTGGGTATCTGGCGGCGAAGCTTGGGCATTTTTTGTTTTCGTGGGTGGCGAAGAGGTCTATTTGAGGATGCCCCCACTGTTGGAAGAATGGGTGAAGAACTTGTGGATGCAGTTCCCATTCGTGTAGTTGTTGAGTCTGTCTGCTGAGCAGATCTGCTATGGTGTTTTGTACGCCTGGAACATGTTGTGCCAGGAGAAAAATGTTTTGGGGAATTGCCCATCTCCATATGCTCTGGGCTAAGCGGGAGAGCTGGGGAGAGTGTGTCCCCCCCTGTTTCTGTATATAATACATCGCAGTCATGTTGTCTGTGCGAATGAGGACTGCTTTGCCCGAAATCTGCTTTTGGAAAGATTTTAGGGCTAGAAAGATCGCCAAAAGCTCCAGATGGTTGATGTGGAGCGTTTTTTGCTGTGGCGTCCATAGACCTTGCATTGTGAGGTGTAAGAGGTGCGCTCCCCAGCCGGAGAGCGATGCGTCCGCTGTTAGAGTCACTTGGGGAACCGGGTCCAGGAACGGCCGTCCCTTGGAAAGGTTTGTGGTGTTCCACCACTGCAGAGAGTGATGTGTGCGGCCGTCCACCAACACCAGATCCGTCAGCTGACCCTGGGCCTGGTTCCACTGTTGTGCTAGGCACTCCTGAAGTGGACGCATGTGGAGTCTTGCATGGGGCACTATGAAGATGCAAGACGCCATCATCCCTATGAGCTTCATAAACACTCTTGCTGGTAGAGAGTGTTGAGGAAGGAATATTTTGCGTAAGGCTAGAATGCTTGTGATTCTGGCTGAGTTTGGATAGGCAATACCTTTTGAGGTGTCTATGGTGGCCCCGAGATATTGCTTTGTGTGAGATGGTATGAGGTGGGACTTTTGGTAGTTCACCGTGAAGCCTAGCTGATGAAGCAGTTGGATGGTGCTGTTTGTATGTTGCACGCATTGGTGGTAGGACGCGGCTTTTATGAGCCAGTCGTCTAAGTAAGGGAAGACGTGAACATGTTGACGTCTGAGGTGTGCTGCTACTACTGCTAGGCATTTGGTAAACACTCGTGGTGCAGTGGTGACCCCGAAGGGGAGAACCTTGAATTGATAATGTTGCCCGTCCACCACGAACCTGAGGTATTTTCTGTGAGAGGGGTGTATTGGAATGTGAAAGTACGCGTCTTTCAGATCCAGTGTTGTGAGAAAGTCTCCCTGGCAGAGGAGTGGGAGGACTTGTTGTAAGGTGACCATGTGAAAGTGGTCTGAATGTATGTAGGCATTTAGAGGCCGGAGATCCAGAATGGGTCTGAGGGTCTCGTCTTTCTTTGGGATTAAGAAATATAGGGAGTAGACCCCTAGATTTCGTTGATTGTCGGGTACCTGCTCTATGGCGTGTTTCTGGAGGAGCGAGAGTACCTCTTGTTTGAGCAGTGTGGAATGCTCTTGGGACATTGGACGGTGCCTTGGTGGGATATTGGGTGGGGTAGATGTTAGCTCGAGGCAGTACCCTGACCGAATGATTTGGGTCACCCATTTGTCCGATGTTATGGACTCCCATACGTGGATAAAATCTTGTAGTCTGCCCCCGACCGGAGTGGAATGGTCTGGGGGGAGCGAAGGGGAGTCATTGTGCGGGTGGGGTGGCAGAACGGGTATTGTTGGTTTTGCCCCTGCCCTTATTGTTGTTGCCTCTGTAGCCACCTCTTTGGTTGCCCTTTGAAAAGGTATTTTGAGGAGGGGATTTGTAGGAGGTAGAGGCATTATCGGTGGAGGAGCCTCTACCTGTGCCACGAAAGGACGAGCGTCGAAAGGAACGCTTAGAGGCTTGGGTCTGGAGCGCTCCCATAGACTTCGCTGTGTCTGTATCTTTCTTCATTTTTTCGAGCGCTTCGTCTACCTTTGGGCCAAAGAGTGTTTGCTGGTCAAAGGTGTGATTAAGTATTGATGTCTGGACCTCAGGCTTGAACCCTGATATCCTGAGCCAGGCATGGCGGCGAAGCAGGACACTGGTGTTTATGGCTCTAGAAGCAGTGTCTGCTGCATCGAGGGCACACTTAATGGAGGTGTTTGTGATTAGTTTGCCCTCCTGTATCAGGTCATGAGCTTGGCGTTTGTATTTCTCTGGAAGGTGCTGCATAAGAGCCTCTAATTCATCATAGTGTGCTCTATCATATCGCGCAAGCAGTGCTTGTGTATTTGCAATGCGCCACATGTTTGCAGCCTGGTAGGCGGTGCGTTTACCAGACGCGTCCAGAAGTTTAGATTCCTTGTCTGGTGGTGGGGCATCTCCTGAGGATTGGGAGTTAGCCCGCTTTCTAGCTGTGGAGACAACTAGGGAATCTAGAGGAGCAGGGCCCTTGATGTATGCAGGGTCTGTGGGTGCCGCCTTGTACTTCTTCTCTATTCTAGGGTTTAGTACTCTGGCTCTGACAGGGTCTTTGAATACCTCTGTAGCGTGCTTGGTGACACCCTTAAGCATGGGTAAAATAGCAGTGGAACGATCTTGTAAATCAAATGTATCCAGTAGGAAGTCTTCTTCCACTGGTTCCATGTGCATGTCCACCCCATGGTAGTGTGCTGCTCTCTGCACTAAATGGTGAAACCCTAAAGAGTCCTCTGGAGGAGACGGCCTTGATGGGTATAGGTCGTCTTGAGGTACGTTGGGTACATCAGGGTTATTATAATCCTCCCATGGATCTGGGGTCCCTGGTGGAGTGGGATCCATTGGGGCGTCCCCTGGGTCATTGTCCGGGTCCCCGTCATCCGGATCTGGGGATGGGGCCGGATCGTAGTGAGGTAAAGGTGGAGGGGGTGGTGGTGGGAGGGGGGGTGGCAGTGGGGAGGGTACTCTAAGGGGAGAAGTAGCTGAGTCCCTCTTTTTGGGTGGAGGAGGAGGAGCCGGAGCCTCAAGGAGACGCTTCTTAGTAATCACAGTCAAAAGGCCAGTCTTTGGATCTCTGGACAAAGTCTTTTGTAAAGGGTCTGGTGTAAACAGAGCCAATGGCGCCGAGTCGTCTGTCGGCACCGGCGATTTCGGAACCGGAGGTTTCGATGTTCTGTGTACGCCTTGCTTTTTGGAGGTCTCCGTGTGTTTCGGCGTCGAATGCTGTTTCGGCGCCGGAGCGTCGGTGCCGACCGGTTTCTGTTTGTGTTTGGTCGGCGCCGAGTGTCCAGGCTTCGGCACCGGTGGTTTCGGAGTCGAGCTGGATTTTGCAGGCTTCGGTGCCGAGTGGTGTTTATCGGCACCGGGCGTCGGCTGGCTCGATCCCGAGCTGCCGTGAGACTTTGAGTGCTTCGACACCGGGCCCGAAGGTGGGGTGATCGAGGCTTTGGTTTTGGTTTTGCCCAGGCCGGCAGGCGAGGGAGTAACCGGAGTCTCTTTGGTTTTCGGTGCGGGGCTGGGAGGGGGCATTGTACTCACGGCCCGCTGTCCTGGTGTTACGTCCTCCAGGTCGGAGTCGTCGGCCTCGGAAGCGCTGACGATGTCTTCTCCCAGTTCGGTGTGTGTCTGCCCCGAAGCTTCGGCGTCGTCTCCGAAGATATCCGGTGGAACTGTCGAGGATGAGTGCGCCATGGTGCGTCGAGCCCTTCGATCTCGGATCGTTTTCTTCGATCGAAAAGACTTGCAGGCGGGGCAGTCTCGAGCCTCGTGTTCCGGAGAGAGGCAAAGGTTACACACCTGATGGAGGTCGGTGTGGGGAAATTTAGACCCACATTCTGGGCACTTTTTAAACGGAGTCCTTTCCATCGGCCGGGACCGGAGTCGCGGAGGGCCCGAAGGCCGGTGTCGATGTACGGGATGGAAAAAGTGCCGCTTCGAGAGATGAAGATGATGAAGGAACTCGAAGAATCGAGGATTTTCCGTCGAGGCTGGAACCGTAGAAGTTCGAAGCCGGAGCACGAAGTATCACATCCGAGCCCGATGGCGGAAAAAAACAATCTGAGGATGGAGCCGAAGCCCATGCGCAGTACGGACCGAAGGAGGAGTCACCAAACTCGTGACTTCCAAGCACGGTCCAAGAAGAAAAACAAACTGCAAACATCCGGGCCCAACACCAGATGGCGACCTATGCTAAGTGTACAATCTGCAGCTCATATGCCTCGAACATGGCTATTCTATAAAATGGGATAGGGTAAATCCCGTAGACTTCCTACACAATTTAATGGAAATCTCCCAACCTGATATATTTGTCTGTTTAACAGAAATCATGACTTCCTTTCTAAAAATTCAACTTGATCTTAAAAAACTATTAACTAGAGAGCATCGATCTAACTCTAAAAATAGACATGGTTGGTTCGATAAGAATTGCACTAAAGCACTTCAAGCTCTCAAAAGGGCACTACATGAAACTATTAAATCTCCAGCTGAGATTCGCAAATACAGAAAATCTTATAATCTGGCTGTAAAAATGAGGAAACGAACATTAAGGAAAGAGGCCTGGTTGGCCTTAACCGAAGCCTCCAAATCTAAGGATAACACAGCCTTCTGGAAAGCGGTCAATGCCCCTTACTTACAGAATAATCAGACAGATATTATAGACATAGCCATAAATGGGGAAACCTGGGTAAATCATTTTAAACAACTATATGATAAAGATGATGATTCTAATTATGCCAATCCCTTGATGGACGGGATATCTATACAACAATCCACAATTTCATCGAACTTATTTCCGTTAGGCATATCTTTTTCTTGCTCAGAGATTATAAAGGCAATCAAAGATAGCCCCTCAGGCAAAGCACCAGGCCCGGATGGTGTCCCGATAGATGTATACAAGCTGAGATCGACCTCTGGGCTCCCCTGCTAACAAATGTTTTAAATCATTCTAATCGACATGGGTTCCTACCGTCCTGGTCTGAAGCCATAGTCGTTCCGATCTTCAAAAAAGGAAACAGAGATGACCCCACCTGCTACCGGCCAATATCACTTTTAGACGCACTAATGAAGGTAGCAGCTCGGGCAATTTTAAATAGAATACAACTCTGGGCAGAAGAAAACAAGGTAGTATCACACTTACAGTATGGATTCAGCCCTGGTAAAGGTACTATAGAACAGAGCCTAAATTTGGCCTTAGTCCTATCAAAATATAACCAGGCAAAAAAGGGAAAACTTTGTTACCTTTGTGGACCTGAGTTCCGCTTTTGATTGCGTGAACCACGAGATATTATGGTCCGTCCTATCTGAGATGGGTTTAGACTTTAACATCCTACAATTTATAAAAGCATTGTATAGGGACGCAGGTGCCAGGGTCCGCTTTGGAAACAAAGGGGAGTGCTCTGACAAATTTTCCATTAAGAGAGGGGTGCGACAGGGGTGCATCTTAGCGCTCCTGCTTTTCACCCTATACATAAATTCCATTGGTAAATACTTAACGGAATCACAGTATGACTACCCAACGATTCTGGGAACCCCGGCTCCACTACTTCTCTATGCTGATGACGCTGCCATCATGTCCCGAACTAAGATTGGCCTTCAGAGTGCTGTCCTGAAATTTGCAAATTACATGAAAGAACGAGGGCTAAAAATTAACATCTCAAAAACATATACGATGGCCTGTGGCCCCGGAACAAAGAACGCACCTTGCTCAATCTTTTTAGACAATAAGAGGATCGAGACCACAGATCAATTTTCCTACCTAGGAATAAACTTTGATAGGAAGGGAAACTGGGATGTAGCTATAAACGCCAGAAACTTAGCCTTCATTCGAGAAATAGGCGCCCTGAAAAAGTTCTCAGCGAAATTAGGTGGCAGACCAGTGAAAGAACTGATTGAAATCTACAAAGCTAAATGTATTTCTACTGCCACCTATGGAGCTGGTCTCTGGGGCATTGAAAATTCATATCTGATACAAAAACAGAAAATCAGTTTTTACGCTACTTATTAGGAGTTCCCAAAACAACATCAACTTATTTTATACATATTGAGTTGGGCATGCTGTATATCTCAGACGTTATTAAAATTGCACCTATACTTTTGTGGCACAAAATCTGGGTCACGTCTGAGACCTCATTAAACAGAGACTTAATTACAGACTGCCTTAGCCTTGATGGATTAATTAACATCAAATGGCTCACCTATGTAAAAAACATGCTGACTGATCTTGGCCACCCGGAGTTCTTTGTGAGGCCATCAAGTATGGAATTGGTGTCCAGAAAAACCCTACGAGAGCTGGCTCTCAACCATCTAATAACTAATAGATGGAATCTGGAAAAAACTAAAACGACAGTTACTGATTTCCAAAAAATAACTACACATGAAGGCCTCCAAATGTATCTCTCAATCCAGCCAAACTGTTACGCTCGAATGTTACTGACCCGTCTTAGATTTGGCAACTTTTTTCGCATGATTACATTCCCTGTCTGTAATATTTGGTCTAATGAAATCTTACTATGTCCCTGTGATAACACTTCTGCTCAATCAAATATTCATTGTATTTTATTTTGCAAATTTTACCAGCTCCCTAGGGGAGTTTTTTTAAAACCGATCTTAAAGGCTTGGGGAATCCGCACCTGCAGACTAGCCATGATTAGGCTATTACAACTAGAAAATGAATGTATTATTTCTGCAGTATCCAGCTTTTTAAAATTGGCCATCAAATTTCGGAACTCTATGCAACCATTCTAAAATGCACTTTATGTCTCTGATTATTTTATCCCTTTTATCTGCTTTTATCTGTATCAAATATGTACTGCATTCTTTTTAAATGTATGCTTTTATGATTTTAATTTGAAAATCGAATAAAGCTTTCATGACTGACTGACTGATTATGCACACCACATGTCTGCAAAACCCAAGAGGCGCTGGACACATCTGAAATCTTTAAAAGGTCAAAATAAAAGTTGAAATATTGCAAAGTGTTTTGGAAGGAACTCAAGTCTTGCAGTTTTTGGTACATAAAAGGGAAACCAATGGCAGGACAACTGACCATACAATTATTATCACTCGTTATCAATGCTAGTGCCGCAACTCTGGATACACAGTACCTCATGACGCTCATTATCTCTAAAAAGCTTCTGATATTCTGTACTAGCAATGATGGATATTTCAAGAACTGAAGATTCTGCCTGTGGCTAAGAATCAGTCCAAATAAAAACTTTGTTAACAGTAAAAAGTTACTTTTGGAAATTAGGTAATTAATTGTGAGACAAAAAACATGTACAATAAAGCAAATAATACTCACTCTACAACATAATTCAAGAATTCTGTTGATTGCTAAAAGGAAGGGAAAATAGTAAAATTAATAATTCACAAGACTTTTGTAATATAGCAAATTTAGTCAAAGGCCAATGAAAACACTCTTCTCTAACAAATTTTAAGAAGAGGCTTCACTCAAATGCAATACCTACATGCTCTGAATTACAGTTGTCCTTTAAACTGGCAATAAAAGATTAAACTTTTTTTTCGACTATTCAACTTAGTCATGAAATCAAAGTGTAGTGCACACTGATTTATCAATGGATTGTTACCATAAACAACTTTTGTAACAGGTCATGCTAAGCATGAGGTTTAAGTTGACAAGGCACACACAGTTATTTACCAATTCATAAAAGTTGAAGCATTTAACTATTCTTGTGTTTATCTGAACAATCTTGACCTTATCCCACAAAATAAAATTGATCACATCAATTCTTTCATTTTTCTGACATACTTTCTGACCCTACCAATACTCACTTTACTGGTAAAGTTTCCCTGCACTAGACCCTCAGCAAACATATGTGATTTGAAGTCCTCCACAAAGGCAAGCAGAGATTCGATTCTCAGGCCTTTCATTAAAGCGTTGTACTTCTCAATCATGGACCATCGGGCATGCTCCAAAATCAGAAGACGCACATCTCTGCAAAAAATAAAATTAATGTTAATCAGAGAAGCATCCAATATTTGGGCTGGTCTCCAACCCTACCAGGGAAACAAAAACATGAGGATCAGGGTAGCATTGGCTCTTAATGCCTGAATAGAGGGACTACCATGTTGGAAAACAAACAAACACACAAACACCTCCACATCACTCTGACATCAGTCCAATAAGGTTGAACCTCTGAACAGTGCATAGGGATATAAGTAGTGAATTCTGAAGACGTCTTCACACAATCACAATAGGTCAAAAAATGCAACTGATGTTACAATTAAACTTTAGGTATGAAAAATAGACTGTACATGCTGTGGGATTATATTAGGAACCACATGTAGCAACCTTGATGTTAAAAAATTGGCACTGTAAGCTTCAACTTCAACTGCACTATACCATTGTATTCTATTCTCAAGGAGACTTTACTTGTGCACATCATTTCAATTTCAGATTCATTAAACATTGTATCTGGTGCGGAATGTGTGGCCATTGTGGTGGCGTGTACGGTTAAACTTTCCTTGGTATATTGCTCCGTTATGGCAGAACTGAGGTTCCCTGCTCCTTCGCCTAGGAGCATGTAGCAACATGGAGCCAGTGTAGTAGTTGGGTCTCTGATGGTTTGGCCTCAGTCCAAGATGGCACTCGGTGCCATGGGAGGTACCAGGGTAGCTTGAGGAAGGCCTGCACAGAGGATAACACACACCTAGACAGGTGAAGGCATCGGCCTTCTCACCCTGTGAAAGGCCTTGTAGGAAGGTGGAGGACTATGGTTACCCCCAACTTTTTGCCTAGTGTCTAGCTGGTTTTTCGACTTAGTTGGCCTGAGATCCTGCCATTCAGGGTCTCAGGCTGTCTGATCTCTCTTTAAAATGGACTCCATGTACCCTAGGTACGTACACAATTGGTAAGGATCACCTTATTGGACCCTGTACAGTGTACCCTAGGTACCCAGGGCATAGGTGTACCCTAGGCCTCCCAGGGGCTGCAGCATGTATTATGCCACCCCTGGTCTGGCCTTCCAATCAGACACAACTGGCTGATCACTCAGCTGGGGCAAGGTCGTGTAATCACCCCTTGCTTAGATATAGTATACCTATATCTACCTTATATATAGACACATGTGTACCTATCAGCCACTCCTATGGCAGGCCTTAATAATCCTGGAGGCAGAGTGCTTGGTAACATGTGAGATGGTGCTCTAGCATGAGCTGAGCCTGTCTGCAGCTTTCGGAACCATGTCCTTATAGCGGTTCTATGATATAGCCTACCATATACTCTTAAAGTGCCTTATAATCTTAAACGGTTATGGTAACTATGGTTTGGCTTTATCAAAACATGTCGTGTAAGGTGTCTAACACTTTGGAATAATACCCCCATACCATTTCTGGTGATGAGGATATTATTCCTCCCTTCTAGAGGGAGAGACATGTTAAGATCCTGTTTGCGCCAAGACGAACCTCTGCCTGAAGGAGAAGGACCTGGAGATGCTGAAGGAGGAGTACTGTCTCTCTGCCTGAGAGACTGGCCTGCAGTGGGTGCCTGTCTGCTGGAAGGAGAGGAAAAGACTTAAGGAAAAGACTTTGCATCAACTTGTGCTGTTAAACAATCTCCAAGGGCTTGCTGGTGAACTTGCCCCCTGATCTGCGCCCCAGGAACAGTGGGCGCTACCTTCCTGAAAGAAGAAGGGAGGTGCCTGGGAGTGATTCTGCAAGCTGACCCCGGAGAACCTGTGCATCCCCTGATCTCGCTGAGCAACGCGACTTCTGCTGCTGGAGTGGCTGTGAGCAACGTAAAGGCCTGTCAGCCCGAGCAAAGTAAGCAGCTGCCCCCTCGAGCCGTAGCTCGCAAAGTAAAGTGGAGATCTCCGTGCCTGAGCGCCAAGCCCCAGTGACCCCCGCCGGGTTGTAGAGGCTGCTGCCCAGGACTAAAGTGCCCTGGTTCACGTCCCCGGCCGAAGCTAACAGCGCGCGGCGCTGTGATCTCACCCCGAGGCTGCCCTCCTGCTTCTGTCCCCCTTGGTGGCAACCTGCATCCTGCCCGAGCGCCCCACGAAGCTCCGCCGTCTCCTGGACACTTGGGACGCCAGCGCGACGTGGGACACCCCTGGACTGGACCGCGAGGCCGCCACGAACCTTCCCCGTGAAGCTGAAAGGTGCTGTGCCGATCGCGGTAAAAGTACGAGCCGCACTTGCTTTGGGCCGTACTTTCTTTCTACATGCTGTGTTTGAAACGTACCGCCTTTGGAACGTACAGTATCTGAACCGTAATTACCTTGAAACGTACTACCTTCGAACGTACTTAGTCTGAGTCGTACGTGCCATTGACCACACTGGGTTCGAACCGTACTGCCTGTTAAACATACTGGGTCCGACCCGTACTGGCCTTGCAACGTACTTGCTTTGGAACTGTACCTGCCTGCCGACGTACTGTGAGGAACCGTACTGGGCTGGTGCGCACCGTACCGGTGCTTCCGTCCGGGTACGGTGCGTCCCTGAGACTGTACGGACCGTACAGCGGTGGAAGATATTGCCGGTGCTCACGCGAGAAGCGTGAGGCTCGGCAAGCGTACTCCGGCTCACGCGGGAAGCGTGAGAAACGGCAAGGTACTGTAAAAACCTTACCCAGAGCATCACAAAGGCGCTACGAAGTGTCCTAAAACTGCTTATTTCTAACTGCTAGTGATTCTATCGACTTTTACGCATTACGTGTGAGTGTTTCCACTCTGCACCTGAATCCCGTGGGCCTCCCACTTATTAACTGTTGGTAGTGTAGTATAGCCCCAGCGATTCCCTAGGCCTAGGCCTATTCTATTTCCGTGACAGTGGTCCTTATACCACTTCTTTAGTATATGGTTTGCGTGGCCCCTAGGGCCTACCTGTATTACTTACCTGTGTGACTTAATGTATGCTTAAATAAGACTGTGTTGTACTTACCTCGAATCTCAAAGAGTGCTGAGGGTTTGACTAGAATAAATACACTTTATTTTATATATATATCTGTTGTGGTGTCCTTTCATTTGGTATTCAAGGGATTATACATGGTATCACAGCTGGCTTCACATGCCATTCAGAGTTTAGCCTAAGACTGCTCTTGTTCATGCTACCACTAGGATAGCTGGTCTATAAGGTTGACTTTACAACCAATCACCATAAGGGTTGTTTGGACTGATATAAGGTGTACACTAGAACTAGTGACATCATACATCAGGCCAACTTCTCACAGGCCTGAGTGAGACTACGCAGAAGGTGGAAAGTCTGGTCCCAAGGCCATCATTATGAGGTGCGGGCAACTGGTGAGCAGGCCTGTAAAGCTCCCAGGAAAAGACACAGATTTGAGGCCGAAGGATCAGGAGTGAACTTCGACAACCCCCAGCTATACACAGCCTGACAGATAGTATGTGGGGGCAATCTCTGCCTATGGGGAATGGCACAATTTCCACCCTCAGAGTGCACGAGGGGTGAGAAGTGTGAATAGGTGAGGTGCTCACATTTATATTGGAATTTCCAGCTGAGGTACCCCAGAGCAGCAACTGCCCCTTCATGGGCGGCAACTCTCTTCAGGGCGCTCACAGAGAGACAAAACGGGCTTATGCCCCGGTATGCAACTTCATGCTAAGTTGCAACAGCTTGCTAGTGACAGATACAGCTACTATCTGCTTGGAACCAAAAGAACAAGTTACTTACCTTCGGTAACGCTTTTTCTGGTGGATACAGTATCTGCCTGTGGATTCCTCACCTTGTGAATATCCCCTGCGCCAGCATTCCACGGAACTTTTCTTCCCCAGCATTCCACGTCGACGTGGGCGACGTCACAATACACCGGCTCCGCACGCGACTCTGATCGACGTCACCGGAGCCATAAGAAGCCCACGTCGGCGTGATGACGTCAGTTCCACCCATTTTTTCCCCGCGCCTTCGAGGCGAACAGGTGGACTAACGACAGACTCAAAGTATACACAGTATACAATACACCAACACATATGCATAGCATACAAAGGAAAAGAATGCTAAATAAACAAGCATTTCCTACAATTGCACAACAAAGCATAAAAACATTACCACAAGACCTATTTCATGGTATACAAAGGTGGACAACGGGGAGGCGGGTGGGTAGGTGAGGAATCCACAGGCAGATACTGTATCCACCAGAAAAAGCGTTACCGAAGGTAAGTAACTTGTTCTTCTGATGGATACATCTGCCAGTGGATTCCTCACCTTGTGAATAGATTCCCACAGCAGTCCCACTCCCGGAGGAGGGTGTCCACCTTCTTATACCAGAAAATCTTGCAAAACAGAGCGCGCGAAATGGCCCTCCCTCCTCATCTCAGAGTCCAAGCAATAAAGCTTTGCGAAAGTATGGAGGGAGGCCCAAGTCGCGGCCTTACAAATATCTGCCACAGGAACACCCCGGGCCAGAGCAGATGTCGAAGACTTAGCTCTAGTAGAGTGAGCACGAATACCCTCAGGAGGAGTCTTACCAGCCAGGGCGCAGCAGATCTTGATGGTCAGTATAATCCATCTTGACAGCGTGCGCTTGTGCACCGCTTTACCTTTAGAACGACCAACGTAGCCAAGAAAAAGCTGGTCATCAATACGAAAGTCCTTGGTCCTGTCCAGATAAAAACTCATAGCCCTCTTTGGGTCAAGGCGATGGAGTCTTTCCTCTTCTTTGGAAGGATGAGGGGGTGGATAGAAAACAGGGAGGGTAATAGACTGCCCCAAATGGAAAGGAGTAACAACTTTTGGCAGGAAAGCAGCCCTGGTCCTGAGAACCATCCTTTCAGCATGTAAGGTAAGAAAAGGAGGTTTGGAACTAAGAGCTTGAAGCTCACTCACCCTCCTTGCCGAGGTTATGGCTACAAGAAAAACCACCTTAAAGGACAACAGCCTCATTAAAAAGGTTAAAACAAGATTAAGGTCCCACTGAGGCATTACAAATGGAGTAGGAGGAAACATGTTTGTAAGGCCCTTGATGAACCTCAGAACAACCGGAGATTTAAATAGCGAAGGTTGATCTGGGAGGCACAGAAATGCCGATAAGGCCGAAAGGTAGCCCTTGACCGTGGCCACAGCAAAACCCTGCCGAGCCAAGGAAAGAGCAAACTGGAGCACATTGGACGGACGGGCCTTTAAAGGATCAATGGATCTCTCTCCACACCACTTTACAAATTTAGACCACCTGTAGGAGTAAATGGACTTGGTGGAGTGTCGCCTGGCCGATAAAATAACGTCCACCACATCAGGCGGGAGAGAGAAAGAACTCAGGTTGCCCCGTTCAATCTCCAGGCATGAAGGTGTAAGCTCTGGAGGTGGGGGTGTAGAACCTGCCCCTCCGACTGCGAGAGGAGGTCTGCCCTCAGAGGGAGACGGAGCGGAGGGCACGAGGAGAGGTGGAGAAGATCTGTGTACCACACCCTTCTTGGCCAATCCGGGGCGACCAATATGACTTGGGCCCGGTCTTGGCGAATCTTCCTCAGAACCCGAGGAATCAAGGGTATAGGAGGAAATGCGTAAAGGAGTCGCGAGCTCCAACTCAACTGAAACGCGTCCCCCAACGCCCCCTGCATCGGATACTGGAGACTGCAGAATGACGGGCAGTGCGCATTCTCGAAAGTGGCAAACAGATCCACCCGAGGTGTCCCCCACGTCCGAAAGACGTGACGAACCACCTCCGGATGGAGCCTCCACTCGTGGTCGGCGGAGAACTGCCGACTGAGACTGTCCGCACGCACGTTCAGAACCCCGGCCAGATGATTTGCCATCAGACAAATCTGATGGTCCTGAGCCCAGGACCACAGACGCAGGGCCTCTCTGCAGAGACAAAGAGACCCTACTCCTCCCTGTTTGTTTATATACCACATCGCTGTCGTGTTGTCCGTCAGGACTTGAACAGACCGACCGCGAAGGGAAGGGAGGAAGGCCTTGAGTGCCAAACGAATCGCCCGCAATTCCAGAAGGTTGATATGAAGCAACCTTTCCTCTGGAGACCAAAGTCCTTTGATCTCCAGATCCCCCAGATGCGCACCGCACCCTAAAGTGGATGCATCCGTTATCACCGTGGCCACCGATGGAGGTAGATGGAAGGGCTTTCCTTGAGACAGATTGCCCTCCACGCTCCACCAAGACAGATCCGCCGCAGCTTCTCCGGAGATCTTGATCGACTCCCCGAGATCCCCGTTGTGCTGATACCACTGCCTGCGGAGACACCACTGGCCCCTCATGTGCCAGCGTGCATGGTTGACCAACAGAATGCAGGAAGCGAACAGACCGAGCAGGCGAAGGACCTTCAGAACTGGAACAACCGCTCCATTGTGGAAGAAAGGGACCATCTCCTGAATGTCGAGAATCCTTTGAGGAGGAGGGAATGCCCGACACACAGTAGTGTCCAGTACTGCCCCTATAAACAGGTTGCGTTGTGAGGGCACCAGGTGAGATTTGGGCACATTGATCGAAAAACCCAAGTCGAACAACAGCTGAGTTGTCACCTGCAGATGGCACTGCACCATCTCTGGGGACTCTGCCTTCAGAAGCCAGTCGTCCAGGTAAGGGAAAACCGGGACACCTGACCTCCTGAGATGAGCAGCCACCACCGCCATCACCTTGGTGAAGACTCGAGGTGCGGTAGTAAGACCAAACGGGAGGACCGCAAATTGGTAGTGTTGCGACCCAACCGTAAACCGGAGATACTTCCTGTGCGACTTCAGGATTGGGACATGGAAGTACGCGTCCTGCAAGTCGAGCGACACCATCCAGTCTCCTTGCTGCAACGCTTGAAGAACCTGCGCAAGGGACAGCATCTTGAACTTCTCCTGTTTCAGGTAAAAGTTCAAGATCCTGAGGTCCAGAATTGGACGCAATCTGCCGTCCTTTTTGGGAATCAGAAAATACCGGGAGTAGCATCCCTGACCCCTTTCCTGCTCCGGAACCACCTCTATTGCACCCTTTTGAAACAAGGCTAGAACTTCTTTCTGCAGGAGAAGCAGGTGGTCCTCCGAGCAATAACCTTGGCAAGGAGGGTAAGGGGGAGGAAACTCCCGAAAGGGAAGGGCGTACCCAGTCTCTACGAGGTTCAAAACCCAAAGGTCGGTTGTAACAGATTTCCAACCCCGTAGAAAGTAGGACACCCGACCCCCTACAGGTCTTACATGATCCGGGATGGGGGATCTAGGGCTGCTTCCCTGAGGCCTGATTGGGAGCAGAGGAGGAGGAAGAAGAAGAGGGGTTGCGTCCAGAACCTCTCTGACCCCTTTGTCTCCCTCTATAGGACTTATAGAGGGGATTCTGCTGCTGCTGCTGAGACTGCCGGTAAGAGCGAAAAGACGATCGCCCAAAGCCCCTAAATTTCCGAAAGGACGAACCCTTTGGTGGCACTTGCAGACCCAAAGATTTTGCAGTCAATCGGCTGTCCTTAAAACGCTGAAGGGCAGAGTCCGCCTTCTCCCCAAACAGCTTCTGACCATCAAATGGAAGATCGACCAGAGTAGCCTGAACATCCGCCGAGAAACCAGAGTTACGGAGCCAAGCCTGCCTTCTTACTGCAACAGACGACCCCATGATCCTTGCCACGGAGTCCGCAGTATCCAATCCTGACTGGATAACTTGCCTGGCAGCCGCCTGAGTGTCAGCTACAACCTCCATGAAGGATGACTTATCCCCTTCAGGCAACTTTGGGGCCAAGGACTTAATGGAATCCATAAGAGCATGCACGTAACGCCCCAGCAGGCATGTAGCATTAGTGGACTTCAACGCCATGCTTCCTGTTGAAAAGGTCTTTTTGGCCGCCTGATCAGCTTTTTTGGATTCCCTGTCAGCTGGAGACTGAGGGAAAGCACCGGAAGCATGCTTGGAGCAAGAAGCCTGCACAACCAAACTGTCCGGGGACGGATGAGAAGATAAAAAGTCAGGGTCCCCTGGAGCAACCTTGTACCTCCTTGCCACCTGCCTACACACTGCAGGAGAAGAAAGGGGCTTCTTCCATACCTCTAAAACCGGCTCCAATATGGCCTCATTGAAAGGTAGCAACGGCTCCGATGTCGCAGTTGGAGAATGTAACACCTCTGTGAGTAGGTTGGACTTATACTCCATGTGAGAAGTTGGCCTGATGTATGATGTCACTAGTTCTAGTGTACACCTTATATCAGTCCAAATACCCTTATGGTGATTGGTTGTAAAGTCAACCTTATAGACCAGCTATCCTAGTGGTAGCATGGACAAGAGCAGTCTTAGGCTAAACTCTGAATGGCATGTGAAGCCAGCTGTGATACCATATATAATCCCTTGAATACCAAATGAAAGGACACCACAACAGATATATATATATAAAATAAAGTGTATTTATTCTAAGCAAACCCTCAGCACTCTTTATGAGTTTAGAGGTAAGTACAACACAGTCTTATTAATGCATACAGTAAGTCACACAGGTAAGTAATACAGTTAGGCCCTAGGGGCCACGCAAACCATATACTAAATAAGTGGTATAAGAACCACTGTCACGGAAATAGAATAGGCCTAGGCCTAGGGAATCGCTGGGGCTACACTACACTAGCGTTAGTTAGGGAGTGGGAGGCCCACGGGATTCGTGTGCAGAGTGGAAACACTCACGCGTAATGCGTAAAAGTCAATAGCAATGTTACAGTTTAGAAATAGATAGATTTAGGACACTTCCGGAGTAGCTAGGAAGTTGAGACTTGAAAACTAGACACTAGGATAGTCACTATCCTGATGAGCACCGGAGTACCCAAGTTACCTAGCCCACAGGCTGCGGGTGCATAGGGGTGAAGATGCGTCGTTTTCGTCGTCGACTCCTATGGATGCCTGAAGAAAGATGCTGACAGGCAGTCAGGGGAGAGTGTCCGGTGGATCCCAAGCCTGGGATCAAGAAGAGAAGAAACCTGCAAGCAGAGGGGACAGAGTCAAGGTCACTAGCCAGTGACCACGTGGAACCAGGAAGGAACCAGGCGATGTCGTGAAGAGTTGCAGGGGAAGGTGAAGCTTGTCGCTGGAGCCAGGAGGACCAGGAAGCGTCGAGGACGACCAGGACCAGGAGGCGAGCTGTCCCACGAAGGCTCTTGCTGTCGGCGGCGTCGAAGTTGGACTAGGACTCACCAAGCCTTGGCAAGCGGAACCCACGAAGAACAAGGGACTTGCTTCTGGTGCAGACCAGGAAGGTCTGCGGTGCTTCTTCTTTGCAGAGAAGCGGGAGCCAGTCTGGAGGAGCCAAACCAGCGCAGAAGATTTTAGGGAGCGTCGTCACAAAGGCCACTAGCCAGCGGGCAAGCAACCGGACAGACGCGGCAAGCAGGAAAATGCTGAAGGGCCCCACGCAGGACTCGTGGAGTGTGGGGGGCTGGTCTTCGGTGCAGATGGTGCTTGGGGTTGGGGCTTCTCAATCCCCGGTGCACAACTTCGAGGGTACCTCAGAAGCGGCGCTGTAAGTTACTAGCCACTTTTCCCAGGTAGCCGGTCCCACGTCGCTCGTCGCCTCCACGGATCTCAGCTCTGCTGCAGATGTGGATGAGGGTCGGAGAAGTCTGGAAATCAAGGCTCTGGTCGGGCTCTGCAGTCGGTTCCTCGTCGAACGTTTCACAAAGCAAAGGGTAGTCACTTGATGGTGCCTGTTTGCACAGGGTAGCCACTCCTTGGCTACAAGGGAGATTCTTCAGTCTTCTTCTTTCGTCGAATGTCGAAGGTCCAGAGTTTCTGTTCAGTTTTGCAGGTTCAGGATAATCTAAAGTCTTGAGGCCCAACTCCCACTCTTATACTAATCTGGGGGGCTGGGATACCTGCTAGGTCACGCCTTATGGGTGGGACCTGGGAGGGGGGGGTTACACCCACTTCCCTTTGTCCAGTTTCGCGCCAGAGCTGGGGCTGGAGTGCCCCAGCGCCGGTTTGAACTGGACTATGCAAGGAACACCTTGTGTGCCCCAGGCATGTCTCATTCCTTTCAGCCCACCCTGCCCCAATACACTAAAGGCTGTCTGGGGAGGTGCTAGCACCTCCCCAAGCAGGAAACCTATTGTCCAGGCCTCCCTGGCTGGGATCCCTCCCAGCAGCAGGAGGTCAGACTTGTGTCGTGGCAGCAGCATCCATTTTGTGATGCTGAGGCTTTGGTCAGAGGCTAACAGTTGAAGTATGATTTTAACATGTCTTTCCCTCTAGAAGGGGGGAATAATATTCTCATGTCCAGAAATGGCATGGGGGTATTATTCCCGAGTGTTAGACACCTTACACGACATGCTTTGATAAAGCCAAACCATAGTTACCATAACCGTCTAAGATTATAAGGCACTTTAAGAGTATATGGTAGGCTATATCATAGAACAGCTATAAGGACATGGTTCCGAAAGCTGCAGACAGGCTCAGCTCATGCTAGAGCACCATCTCACATGTTACCAAGCACTCTGCCTCCAGGATTGTCAAGGCCTGCCATAGGAGTGACTGATAGGTACACATGTGTCTATATGTAAGTTAGGTATAGGAATACTACACCTAAGCAAGGGGTGATTACACGACCTTGCCCCAGCTGAGTGATCAGCCAGTTGTGTCAAAATGGAAGGCCAGGCCAGGGGTGGCACAATACATGCTGCAGCCCCTGGTAGGCCTAGGGTACACCTATGCCCTGGGTACCTAGGGTACACTGTACAGGGGCCAATAAGGTGATCCTATCCAAATGGGTTATGCACCTAAAGTACATAGTAGTAATTTAGAGAGAGAACAGCAGGGCTGTGGGTCTGATTAGCAGGCCCACAGCCACATCTAAGTCGTAAACCAGTAAAGCAAAAGCAAAAAGTGGGGGTGAACATAGAAAGCAGACCCTACTCTCCTACACAACCCCCCCCCAAACTTAGGGACATTAAACTAACCTTGACCAGTTGAGTCTTCATGTTCTAAGTGGAAATATCTGGAGAGTCCATCTGCATTGGCATGGTCAGTCCCAGGTCTATGTTCCACTGTGAAGTCCATCCCCTGTAGGGAAATGGACCACCTAAGAAGTTTGGGATTTTCACCCTTCATCTGATTTAGCCACAAGAGGGGCTTATGGTCTGTCTGAATCTTGAAGTGAGTGCCAAACAAGTATGGCCTCAGCTTCTTCAGGGCCCAAACCACAGCAAAGGCCTCCCTCTCAATAGCTGACCAACGTTTCTCTCTAGGGGTCAGCCTTCTACTTATAAAAGCAATGGGCTGGTCTTGACCATCTACATTCAGTTGTGAAAGAACAGCTCCCACACCTAACTCAGAAGCATCTGTCT
Organism: Triturus cristatus; assembly: GCF_964204655.1. Lineage (NCBI taxonomy): Eukaryota > Metazoa > Chordata > Amphibia > Caudata > Salamandridae > Triturus > Triturus cristatus. The sequence goes on along the minus strand of NC_140586.1, from coordinate 735,935,126 downwards.
GGACAATGAACTCCTTGGAGTAGTCTGGACTTTTCAGAATAGGTGCACTGCACATGGCCTGCTTCAGGTCATCAAATGCTTTTTGACAGCTTGCTGTCCACTGAACTTTCTTTGGCATCTTCTTGGAGGTCAAGTCATTAAGTGGTGTCACTATGGACCCATAGTTCTTAACAAACTTTCTGTAGTACCCAGACAGGCCCAAGAAAGCTCTGACCTGAGTCTGGGTAGTTGGAGGAGCCCAGTCCTTTATGGTCTGGATCTTGCTCTCCAGTGGTTGAACCTGACCCCCACCAACTAGGTGGCCCAGGTATACAACCTTGCTCTGCCCTATCTGGCACTTAGTGGCCTTGATAGTGAGGCCTGCCTTTTGCAGGGCCTCTAAAACATTCCTCAGGTGGACCAGGTGATCCTCCCAGGTGGAGCTAAAGACAGCAATATCATCAAGATAAGCTGCACAATAATCATCCAACCCAGTAAGGACTTGATTCACCAGCCTTTGGAAAGTGGCAGGTGCATTCTTCAAACCAAAGGGCATTACCACAAATTGATAATGTCCTCCTGGGGTCGAGAAAGCAGTTTTGGCCTTTGCACTCTCAGCTAGTCTGATTTGCCAGTAGCCTGCTGTTAGGTCAAATGTGCTCAAAAACTTAGCAGCTGCCAGTCTGTCAATGAGCTCATCTGCCCTAGGTATTGGGTGGGCATCTGTCCTAGTGACAGCATTGAGACCTCTGTAATCCACGCAAAACCTCATCTCTCTCTTACCATCTTGGGTGTGAGGTTTTGGCACAAGGACTACAGGACTAGCCCAAGGGCTCTCTGAAGGTTCAATGACTCCCAGCTCCAACATCTTTTGTACCTCAACTTTTATGCAGTCCCTGACATGGTCAGGTTGCCTGTAGATTTTACTCTTCACAGGCAGACTGTCACCAGTGTCCACCTCATGGGTGCACCAGTTTGTCTGACTTGGGGTCAGAGAGAACATATGTCTGTAGGCCTGCAGAACTTGTCTGCAGTCCTGTTGCTGATGGACAGTGAGGCTGTCAGAAAAGACCACACCATCAACTGAGCCATCATCAGGGTTCTGAGTCAACAGGTCTGGGAGAGGGTCACTCTCTTCCTCCTGCCCCTCATCTGTAGCCATGAGTAGCCCCATGTCTGCCCTGTCAACATATGCCTTCAATCTGTTGACATGAAGTACCCTGTGGGGGCTTCTGGGAGTCCCAAGGTCCACCAAGTAGGTGACTTCTCCCTTTTTCTCAACAATAGTGTGGGGTCCAGACCATTTGTCTTGGAGTGCTGCTGGGGCCACTGGCTCCAACACCCACACTTTCTGTCCTGGCTGGTAAACAGTCAGTACAGCCTTTTGGTCATGCCAAGCTTTTTGGAGTTCTTGGCTTGCCTCAAGGTTTTTAGAAGCCTTCTTCATATACTCTGCCATCCTGGAGCGGAGACCAAGTACATAATCCACTATGTCTAGTTTGGGTTGTCTGAGAGGTCTCTCCCATCCTTCCTTCACCAAACACAGGGGTCCTCTTACAGGATGCCCAAACAAAAGCTCAAAAGGGCTGTAGCCAACCCCCTTTTGTGGGACCTCTCTGTAAGCAAACAGAAGGCAGGGTAAAAGGATGTCCCATCTTCGCCTAAGCTTGTCTGGTAATCCTTTTATCATTCCCTTTAGGGTCTTGTTGAATCTCTCAACAAGCCCATTGCACTGTGGGTGATAGGGTGTGGTGAACTTATAGTTAACACCACACTCCTTCCACATTGCAGTCAAGTATCCTGACATAAAGTTGGCACCTCTGTCAGAAATGACCTCCTTTGGAAAGCCCACTCTGGAGAATACTCCAAGCAGGGCCCTTGCCACAACAGGAGCTGTTGTGGTCCTCAGGGGAATTGCTTCTGGGTACCTGGTGGCATGGTCCACTATCACCAGTATGAATCTGTGCCCAGATGCTGTTTGTGGGTCCATTGGTCCTACAATATCTATGCCCACTCTTTCAAAGGGGACCCCCACCACAGGTAGTGGTATGAGGGGGGCCTTTGTGGTGCCACCTGATTTGCCACTGGCTTGGCAGGTGACACAGGAGCGACAAAACTCCTTAGTATCTTCTGACATATGGGGCCAGTGAAAGTGAGGGACAAGCCTGTCCCAAGTCTTGTTCTGGCCTAAATGTCCTGCAAGGGGAATATCATGGGCCAAGGTTAGAAGGAAGCCTCTGAACTTCAGTGGTATGACCAACCTCCTGGATGCACCAGGCTTGGGGTCTCTAGCCTCTGAGTACAGTAGCCCTTCATCCCAATACACTCTATGGGTACCTTGAGCATTCCCTGCAGCCTCAGCAGCAGCCAGCTGTCTGAGGGGTTCAAGAGAGGGGCAGTCTAATTGAGCCTGCCTCAGATCTGCCCTGGAAGGTCCCCCTGTCCCAAGAAACTCAACCTGATCAGGTCCAAGTTCTTCTAGGACAGTTCCTTCAGGGCTCTCAGAACCATCCTCCTGGGAGGGCTGATCCACCACCTGAGGCAGGGGGGAAGGCACAGCCTTAACCCTACTGCTCTTTCTCTTGGATTGTGACTGGTCCATAGTTTCAGGATCCAGCACTTGTTCAGTGTTGCACTTTTTGGCCTGTGACCTGGTCACAGCAAGGACATGTGCATCTATCCCCAGCATTTCTGCATGGGTCCTATACTCCACTTCAGACCAAACTGAAGTTTCAAGATCATTGCCCAGTAAACACTCTACAGGAAGGTCTGAACTAACAACAACTTTCTTGAGGCCAGTTACCCCTCCCCAGGAGAAGTTAACAATAGCCACACTATGGGAGGTAGTGGCATTGCTAGCGTTGGTCACTAGGTAATTCTCACCTAGTATGATCTGTCCAGGGTCCACAAAAGCAGGTGTCACCATTGTGACACTAGCCCCAGTGTCCCTGTAGGCCTGAGCCATTCTTTGGTTGATAAAAGGTGTCTGTCTGTACTTGCCCAGGTTACTGGGGCCTACAGTAGAGGACAAAGCTAAGTCCCCATCACAGATCAGGACAGCCTGAGTAGGCACTCTGACTAGGCCAGAATCCTCCTCAGTTCCCAGGGTTAACCCTACTACACCCTTTTGCTGGGAACCACCACTTACAGCTGAACTAGGGGGTACAGTTGCCTTAGGGGCAATGGTGGCTGGGGGCTTATCCTTTTTGGTGCACTCACTAAACCAATGTGAGGTAGACTTACAATAGTTGCACCATGGTTTCTTTTGGCCTTCTTTCTTCTTATCCTTTTTGGAACCACCCTCCCCCTGAGCCTTTTGGGGGCCTGGTGAAGACTTCTGGTCTTTTTGTTTCTGCTCATTACCCTTCTGGTCTGCCTTTTTCTGATCACCGCCCTGGTTCTGGTTTTTCTGCTTAACTCTAGTCCTGACCCATCTATCTGCCTTCTTTCCCAATTCGTGGGGAGAAGTCAGATCAGAATCAATCAGGTGTTGATGCAATAGCTGGTTTTGACAGTTGTTAAGTATTTGTTCTCTCATGATCAAATTATACAATCCTGTATAGTCCTTAACCTTACTTCCCAATAGCCAGCCTTCCAGAGCCTTAGTGGCACAATCTACAAAGTCAGTCCAGTCCTGAGTCTGTGTCTTCTGGGTATCCCTGAACAACAACCTGTATTGTTCAGTGGTTAGGCCAAACCCATCAATCAGAGCACTCTTCAGGACAGTGTAATTATCTGCATCCTCATCACTAACTGTGAGGAGCTTGTCTCTTCCTTTCTCAGAGAAGGAGAGCCACAAGATAGCTGCCCACTGACTTTGGGGTACCTGCTGTACTTTGCAAGCTCTCTCCAAAGCAGTTATCCATTTGTGGATGTCATCCCCACACTTGTAGGGAGGGACAATCTTGCTCAGGTTTCTATTATCATAGTGCCTGTCTCTATCTCTAGGAATGTTGCTGCCACCAGTGGGTTCTAACCCACTTAACTTTTGTTCTCTAGCCAGAGCAAGCTTCTCTTTGGCAAGGGCAAGTTCTTCCCTCTGAATCCTCAGATTAGCCTCCCTCATTCTGGCTGCATGCTCCTTTCTCTCAGGTGAAGTCATTCCCCTGTGAGAGGAAGCATTAGAGGTGTTAGAGACATGGGAGTGGATGGATTCCCTTGAAGGGGATCTGTCCCTCCTGCTTCTCTGTGAATGTCTACTTGTGGGTCTGTATGGGGGGACCCCATGCAAACTCCCATGTAAACTTAAGTTAGCCTGGCTAAGTCTCCTTACTTGGCTCTGGCTGTCTACCTCCCCATCTGAAGGCCCATCTGACTCCTCTGTGGTGGGTAGACCCTCCTCTGCGCCTAGGGCACCTTCCTGTGATGCCCTCTGAGCATCATACTCCTCTAGGAGTTGTCTTAACTGAAGGAGGGTAGGGTTTGCACCCTGTTTTATTCCTCTGGAGGTACACAATTGTCTCATCTCCTGGAATGTTAAGGTATCATACCTAGAGGGGGTCTTCTGCAGACCTGCCCCTCCTGAGAGAGCATCTACTTGATCTCCTCCCAGAGGCATGATCTAGTGAGGGTGTGGTGTGTGCACCTACCTACACTAGTTGTATCTACTAAACCTTTCTAGTAGTTGTAGTCAGGGTGTGTTATTCCCTTCAACCTACAACTACAAAGTCCAGTAGGACTTAAGTATAATAATCTATGTTATATGTACCTAGACAATATCTGTGTGATCTTTCAATTTAGTATCTCAAGATTACAATGGTATTACAACAGCAAGCTCAGATCCCAACCGCTGCTCACCAATGTGAGAAGTTGGCCTGATGTATGATGTCACTAGTTCTAGTGTACACCTTATATCAGTCCAAATACCCTTATGGTGATTGGTTGTAAAGTCAACCTTATAGACCAGCTATCCTAGTGGTAGCATGGACAAGAGCAGTCTTAGGCTAAACTCTGAATGGCATGTGAAGCCAGCTGTGATACCATATATAATCCCTTGAATACCAAATGAAAGGACACCACAACAGATATATATATATAAAATAAAGTGTATTTATTCTAAGCAAACCCTCAGCACTCTTTATGAGTTTAGAGGTAAGTACAACACAGTCTTATTAATGCATACAGTAAGTCACACAGGTAAGTAATACAGTTAGGCCCTAGGGGCCACGCAAACCATATACTAAATAAGTGGTATAAGAACCACTGTCACGGAAATAGAATAGGCCTAGGCCTAGGGAATCGCTGGGGCTACACTACACTAGCGTTAGTTAGGGAGTGGGAGGCCCACGGGATTCGTGTGCAGAGTGGAAACACTCACGCGTAATGCGTAAAAGTCAATAGCAATGTTACAGTTTAGAAATAGATAGATTTAGGACACTTCCGGAGTAGCTAGGAAGTTGAGACTTGAAAACTAGACACTAGGATAGTCACTATCCTGATGAGCACCGGAGTACCCAAGTTACCTAGCCCACAGGCTGCGGGTGCATAGGGGTGAAGATGCGTCGTTTTCGTCGTCGACTCCTATGGATGCCTGAAGAAAGATGCTGACAGGCAGTCAGGGGAGAGTGTCCGGTGGATCCCAAGCCTGGGATCAAGAAGAGAAGAAACCTGCAAGCAGAGGGGACAGAGTCAAGGTCACTAGCCAGTGACCACGTGGAACCAGGAAGGAACCAGGCGATGTCGTGAAGAGTTGCAGGGGAAGGTGAAGCTTGTCGCTGGAGCCAGGAGGACCAGGAAGCGTCGAGGACGACCAGGACCAGGAGGCGAGCTGTCCCACGAAGGCTCTTGCTGTCGGCGGCGTCGAAGTTGGACTAGGACTCACCAAGCCTTGGCAAGCGGAACCCACGAAGAACAAGGGACTTGCTTCTGGTGCAGACCAGGAAGGTCTGCGGTGCTTCTTCTTTGCAGAGAAGCGGGAGCCAGTCTGGAGGAGCCAAACCAGCGCAGAAGATTTTAGGGAGCGTCGTCACAAAGGCCACTAGCCAGCGGGCAAGCAACCGGACAGACGCGGCAAGCAGGAAAATGCTGAAGGGCCCCACGCAGGACTCGTGGAGTGTGGGGGGCTGGTCTTCGGTGCAGATGGTGCTTGGGGTTGGGGCTTCTCAATCCCCGGTGCACAACTTCGAGGGTACCTCAGAAGCGGCGCTGTAAGTTACTAGCCACTTTTCCCAGGTAGCCGGTCCCACGTCGCTCGTCGCCTCCACGGATCTCAGCTCTGCTGCAGATGTGGATGAGGGTCGGAGAAGTCTGGAAATCAAGGCTCTGGTCGGGCTCTGCAGTCGGTTCCTCGTCGAACGTTTCACAAAGCAAAGGGTAGTCACTTGATGGTGCCTGTTTGCACAGGGTAGCCACTCCTTGGCTACAAGGGAGATTCTTCAGTCTTCTTCTTTCGTCGAATGTCGAAGGTCCAGAGTTTCTGTTCAGTTTTGCAGGTTCAGGATAATCTAAAGTCTTGAGGCCCAACTCCCACTCTTATACTAATCTGGGGGGCTGGGATACCTGCTAGGTCACGCCTTATGGGTGGGACCTGGGAGGGGGGGGTTACACCCACTTCCCTTTGTCCAGTTTCGCGCCAGAGCTGGGGCTGGAGTGCCCCAGCGCCGGTTTGAACTGGACTATGCAAGGAACACCTTGTGTGCCCCAGGCATGTCTCATTCCTTTCAGCCCACCCTGCCCCAATACACTAAAGGCTGTCTGGGGAGGTGCTAGCACCTCCCCAAGCAGGAAACCTATTGTCCAGGCCTCCCTGGCTGGGATCCCTCCCAGCAGCAGGAGGTCAGACTTGTGTCGTGGCAGCAGCATCCATTTTGTGATGCTGAGGCTTTGGTCAGAGGCTAACAGTTGAAGTATGATTTTAACATGTCTTTCCCTCTAGAAGGGGGGAATAATATTCTCATGTCCAGAAATGGCATGGGGGTATTATTCCCGAGTGTTAGACACCTTACACGACATGCTTTGATAAAGCCAAACCATAGTTACCATAACCGTCTAAGATTATAAGGCACTTTAAGAGTATATGGTAGGCTATATCATAGAACAGCTATAAGGACATGGTTCCGAAAGCTGCAGACAGGCTCAGCTCATGCTAGAGCACCATCTCACATGTTACCAAGCACTCTGCCTCCAGGATTGTCAAGGCCTGCCATAGGAGTGACTGATAGGTACACATGTGTCTATATGTAAGTTAGGTATAGGAATACTACACCTAAGCAAGGGGTGATTACACGACCTTGCCCCAGCTGAGTGATCAGCCAGTTGTGTCAAAATGGAAGGCCAGGCCAGGGGTGGCACAATACATGCTGCAGCCCCTGGTAGGCCTAGGGTACACCTATGCCCTGGGTACCTAGGGTACACTGTACAGGGGCCAATAAGGTGATCCTATCCAAATGGGTTATGCACCTAAAGTACATAGTAGTAATTTAGAGAGAGAACAGCAGGGCTGTGGGTCTGATTAGCAGGCCCACAGCCACATCTAAGTCGTAAACCAGTAAAGCAAAAGCAAAAAGTGGGGGTGAACATAGAAAGCAGACCCTACTCTCCTACACTCCACAGAAGGCAGCTGCAAATCCAGAAGCACTGCTGCTTTCTTAATCACCACGTGATAGGGAGCCAACTCATGAGGAGGAGAAGACCTGGCAGATGCGTGCTCCCACTCTGGGGTCGTATCCAGCCCACTGGCATCCTCAATGCCCTCGAACTCGTCCGAAGAAGAATCAACCTCGCCTTCTTCCACCTCACGAAATCTTCTTTCCTCCAACACCCTCTGGGCTTCCCTCCTCGACCGGATTCGGGGAACCGACGTCGGCGACGCCGTACGCGGCGTCGGTGGAACCAGAGGAACCGGCGTCGACGGCGCCAGACACGGCGCAGATGGAGTCAGCCTCGACGTCGATGGAGTCTGCTTCGGCGTCGATGGAGTCGGCTTCGGCGTCGATGGAGCCAGTCTCGGCGTCGAAGGAGGCCCCGAAGCCTGCCGAACCTTCCGAGGTCGACTCGAATCCACAGGCGGCGCCGGAAACTGCCAAGAAGGCGCCATCGGCATAAAGGGCATAAAGAGGGCCTGAGCATACTGCTGTGGCACCCCCATTGTAAAGGCCATCGGACCCACGGGACCAGCTGGTGCTCCGGATGGGTAGGCCGCCCTATTAAAAATGCCATACATAGCATTCAAGAAATTAGCCGAATCCGTACCTGGGGCCGGGAACTGAGGCAAAGGAACCTCTTGTAGGGCCTCCGGCACCGGCTCCGCAATATCCTCCACTGGAGCCTCCGAACCTTCAGGTACTGGAACCGACTCTTCCTGCTCCTCATGCATAGAAGCATCCGACTCCACACGAACCGGAGTCGACGTCTTAGACGGAACCGAAGACCTCGTCGGAGACTGAGTCGGAGTCTGCTTTCCCGAAGGAGAACCTTCCGGCGACTTCGAAGGAGAAGGAGAAGGAGACAAACCTCTGCTCCGACGTCGATGAGACGACGCCGACCTCGACCTCGACTTCTTGGACTTCGAGGATCGACGTCGAGAGTGTTTACTCTTCTTATGGTGTTTCTTCGACCTCGACGACTTCGAAGTCGATGACTCCCTCTTCGATCTCTCCTTCTTCCTCACTCTTTTCTCTTCACCAACCTTCTTCATAAAGAGTTTGGTCTTTCTTTCCTTGAGTGCCTTCGGGTTCATGCTCCTACAGCATCCGCACTCCTCCATATCATGCTCCGAGGAAAGGCACCATAAACAATTCTGGTGTGGATCCGTCATCGACATCAGGCCTCCACACTCCCTACAGGGCTTAAAGCCCGACTTCCTAGTCGAAGACATTGTCGAAGAAAAGAGAGATACACGACCAAACTACAAAGTAGCACTGGAGAAAAACCGTTGCGCGTCGAAGGCGTGGAAAAAAGGGAACTGACGTCATCACGCCGACGTGGGCTTCTTATGGCTCCGGTGACGTCGATCGGAGTCGCGTGCGGAGCCGGTGTATTGTGACGTCGCCCACGTCGACGTGGAATGCTGGGGAAGAAAAGTTCCGTGGAATGCTGGCGCAGGGGATATTCACAAGGTGAGGAATCCACTGGCAGATGTATCCATCAGAACACAATGTCACAATGAATCCATAGTTCCTTCATAGGCCATTGGGCATCTGAACAGGAGGTGGGTGCTTCCAGAGAAGCATTTGCAAAAAATACTGTTATCCTTCCTTCAGTGACCTTTTACCACACTGGAAAAGGACCCTTTGTGCATGGAGACCAAATACGGCAACCGTCAGGAAAGGAAACAATAGCACTCAGTAAAACAGACCTATTTGAAAGACTAGCAACTTATAGAAAAAAACAATTAAATGAGAAACAGAGCAAAGACTAAATTGCGCTAAAATTGTGGACTTGTGAAGCCTATACACCACTGGCTGACTAGGGGATATAAGTGGTGTGTGACCAAGTATAAATATGAGTGGCCATTGGTGGTGGTGGAGATGCATATGCCGTTCCTCTTCTTTGGAGTAAGAGGAGGGTGGGTTAAAGCACAAGTTAATACTTGTGCAACGATATATCTGTAAGAGACATTAGTTAGTGATAGATTCCTTACCTTAGAATATTCCCCAGGCGTCAGTCTGGATCCGCAAAGTTTTCTGCTTAGCAGTACCCCTGCACGCTAGTAGGTGGTGCCGTGCGGCTCCGCGCCCGTCACTGGTATCGTGCGCACCGGGATGATGTCACGGAGGCTACTTCAGTTCTGTACAGAACTTTCTGAGTCGAAACGCAGAGTTATGCGAGAAACTGACCTTTGGTGCAGAAAACTAGGGCCCTAAAAGGGGATGACCTTAACCCTAGTAATGAGTTCGCAGAACGGGGAAGATGGGTGGGGCGGTAAGGAATCTATCACTAACTAATGCACTAACTAATGTCTCTTACAGATATATCGTTACACAAGTAGTAACTTGTGCATCTGTAAGAGATACGTTAGTGATAGATTCCTTACCTTAGAATAGATACCCCAGCAATACCAACCCCGGTGGTGGGTCTGCGAACAAGATTACACCAGAAAGTCACGGAGCACAGAACGGCCAAAGAAGCAGTCTCTCCGGACCGGACTGTCAAGGCAGTAGTGCATGGTAAACGTGTGCAGCGAGGCCCACATAGCTGCCTGACAAATATCCTGCAAGGGGACACCGCGTCCCAAGGCAGTAGTGGCTGCAGTTGCCACGGTTGAATGGGCACGCAGTCCCACAGGAGGCTCCTTCTTGGCCAAGGAGTAACATGCTTTGATGCACAGAACGACCCACCGGGAGATGCACCACGGAGCCCACAAAGAGCTGATCATCCACCCGGAACTGCTGTGTACGCTGCTGATAGAATGCGAGCGCACGTTTTGGGTCCAGACGGTGGAGCCACTCCTATTCCCTTGAAGGATGAGGAGGCGGAAAAAAGATGGGCAAAGCGATGGTCTGCCCGATGTGGAAGGGTGTGACAACCTTTGGCAAGAAAGAAGGATGTGTCCTCAGAACCACCTTGGCCGGATGAACAGAAAGGAAAGGAGGTTCGGAAGAAAGAGCATGGAGCTCACTCACTCTCCTGACAGAGGTGATAGCTACCAGGAAAGCAGTCTTGAGAGTAAGACAACGTAAGGGACAGTTATGAAGAGGCTCAAAGGGAGCGCACATCAGAAAAGTCAAGACAAGATTCAAGTCCCACAGAGGCATTATGAAGGGCACAGGTGGTGACGTATGGGTATTGCCCTTACGAAAACAGTTAACAACCGGGGGCTTAAAAGGAGAAGGCTGATCTGGAAGCCGTAGAAAGCCAGAGATGGCTGAATGATAACCTTTAACAGTGCCCAGAGCAGAGCCCTGCTGGGCCAAAAAGAGAAGGAACAAAAGAACCTCAGAAAGAAGGGCAGAAAGGGGATCCACAGTCTTAGCTGTGCACCATGCCACAAATCTGTTCCACCTACAGGCGTACACCGTTTTAGTGGAGGGACGCCTGGCTGCCAGGATGACATCACAGACTTCGGGAGGAAGATCGAAAGGTGTCAACTGTTGCTGCTCAATCTCCAAGCATGGAGGTGGAGGCTGGACCGATTCGGGTGGAGGACCGTCCCATGCTGCTGCGACAGAAGATCCTCGCGAAGAGGCAGACGGATAGGGGGATCGATGCTCATACTGAGTAGCTCGGGATACCATACTCTTCGAGCCCAGTCCGGAGCCACAAGGATAACTTGGGCCCGATCGCGCCTGATCTTCTTCAGCACTCTGGGCAGAAGTGGTATAGGCGGAAAGGCGTACAACAGACCGCAGCTCCACTCGAGACGAAAAGCATCTCCGAGCGAGTGCCGCCTTGGAAATTCCAACACGCAGAACTGATGACATTGCGCGTTCTCTTCAGTGGTGAATAGATCTAACCAAAGCTCTCCCCATCGCAGAAAGAGTCCTTGCGCCACGTCCAAGTTTAGACGCCACTCGTGACCCACCATGCACCGGCGGCTGAGTTCGTCCGCCCTGGCGTTCAGAGAACCTGCCAGGTGTTGAACCACCAAGGTAATGCCTTGATGTCCCAGCCACGTCCAGAGGCACCCAAGCTCCTGACATAGGGTCCACGACCCCATCCCGCCCTGTTTGTTGCAATACCACATGGCGGTGGTGTTGTCCGTGAACACCTGCACTACACTCTCCCAAACAGAGGGAAAAAATGCCTTCAGTGCAAGCCGGATCGCCCGCCGCTTCAGAAGGTTGATATGGAGCCGGGACTTCGCCGGAGACCAGAGGCCTCTGATCTCCGCCTCTCCCATGTGGCCCCCCCCATCCCAGAAGGGACGCATCCGTCACCACAACGTGCTCCGGTTGGGGAAGGGAGAGGGATCTGCCACTGACCCAATCGGGGACCGAGAGCCACCACTGCAACTGTCTTGCAGTGCCCTCCGAGATCAAGACTTGGTCGGACAGGTTGCCCCTATGCTGGGCCACTGGAACTTCAGGTCCCACTGCACAGCCCGCATCCGCCACCAGCAGGATGCAGGAGGCCATCAGACCCAGTAGCCGCAGTACCAACCTGACCGAAACCCGGGATAAAGGCTGAAAGATCGGAATCAGAGCCTGAATATCCCGAACCCGCTGTTCCGGAGGATAGACCCGGAACTGCGCCGAGTCCAGAACCGCTCCGATGAAAATGAGCTTTTGGGAGGGACTCCAATGCGACTTCGGCACGTTGATGGAGAACCCCAGCAAATGCAGGAAGTCGGCCGTAGTCTGGAGGTGGGAGATGACTGCCTGGGGTGAGCCCGCCTTCAACAGCAAGTAGTCGAGATAGGGGAAGAATGGAACCCCTAATCTGCACAGATGAGCTGCGACCACCGCCATCACTTTCGTGAACACCCGAGGGGCACTGGTGAGGCCAAAGGGGAGCACGGTAAACTGAAAGTGCTCGTGGCCTACCGTGAACCGCAGGTAACGCCGGTGGGCCGGCAGAACGGGGATGTGGAAATAGGAGTCCTGCAAGTCCAACGCTACCATCCAGTCTCCAGAGCAGCCAGAACCTGAGCCAAGGTGAGCATCTTGAACTTCTCCTTCTGGAGGAAGGCGTTGATGCTCCAGAGGTCCAAGATAGGGCGCATGCCCCCTTTGCCCTTCTTGGGAACCAGAAAGTAGTGGGAATAACAACCCCGACCTACTTCTGGGCCAGGAACGTGCTCGATGGCCCCCTTGGCCAAGAGGGCCGTAACTTCCTCCTGCAGACGTTGCACGTGATCCCCCGACATGCGGTGATACTGCGGTGGCATGGCTGAAGGGGTCGTCTCGAAGGGGAGGGAGTAGCCCCTTCGGACGATCTGCAGCACCCACCTGTCCGATGTGATGGTACGCCAGTGGAGCAGGTGATGGTGAACTCTGCCTCCCACTGGCGTGGAATGGGCCTGAAAGCTCGTACTAGGAAGGCTTTGAGGCAGATGCTGCTGGGGCAGATGTGGGCTGACCGGCTCTCTGTCCCCCCGCTCCACCTCGGTGGAATCCACGTCCGCGACTGCGTTGAGGCTGGTTCTGCGGCATGTGGCTTGACGGACGTGTGGTGGTGCCTCTTCCTTGGCCACGAAGTTTGCGGGCAAGGGGCCGAGAGTCCCAAGGACTTGGCCATAGCCTTGGAGTCCTTAAAGCGCTCCAGCGCACTATCCGCTTTGTCGCCAAAGAGGCGACGGCCATCGAAGGGCATGTCCATGAGGGTGCTCTGGACATCCCCAGAGAAATTTGTGGACCTCAGGCAGGCGTGGCGACGAATCGCCACCATGGTCGCAATTGCCCTACCTAGCGAGTCCGTTGTGTCAAGCTCACATCGTATCGAGTACCGTGCCGCATCCCACCCCTCTGCAAGAGCCTGGGCGAGCCGTGTCTGGGCCTCCTCCGGACACTGGGGCATCACGTCCGCCACCGTATCCCACAAGGAGTGGGTGTAACGGTCCAAAAGGCACACGGTGTTTATAGACCACAACACCAAACTAAGGGAGGAGAACAGTTTCTTCCCAAACTTTTCCAACCTTTTGGATTCGCGATCCGGGGGAGCGGACGGGAAGGCGGTCTGGGAGGTAGAGGCCTGGATAACCAGGTTCTCAGGCGTGGGGTGCACCGACAGAAAGCTGGGGTTCCGGTCCACAGGAGGGACTGTGGAGGGCTTGGACCAGGTGCCCATCAGAGCGTCTGCCAGTGCTTCATTGAACTGCAGCAGAGGCTCCGAGAAGCTTACTGGCGGTTGAAGCACTTCAGTGAGGAGGTTAGTCCTCACGGCCACTGCAGGGAGCTCCAGCTGAAGGGATTTGGCAGCCCTGCGCAGCACCACAGAATAGGTAGCACCCTCCTCCGTAGCCACGGAGGGAAGAGAGATGAAGCCAGTGTCAGGGGAGGTGTCAAGACCACTGGGATCCCCCAGCTCTTCTGCCCAGTCCTGAGATAACTGGCACTGCTGTGCCAGAGGGTCCTCAGACCCCTCCCAGTCGTCCCCGTCATCCGACTCCTGGTAGACAGGCAGAAAGGTCGGAGCCGGGCGGTAGATGAATCTGTCATCCATCGGCGCCGGATACAGTGCCGAGCAGCGCCGCTCCGACGCCAGGCCCGGACCGGGACCAAACCTGGGGACAACGTCGTCCATAGACGGCGACTCCAAAGGGGTCGGCGCCGGCGGAGGGGTCGTAAGGTCGACCGGGATCCAGGCCTGGATCCCCCGGGGGCCTGCGGCATTGGGACCGAAGTCGACGACGGGGACGGAGCCGCCGGCTCGCTAGGCTCCCCAGTCAGACCTGCGGGGCCCGAAGGCGCGCCGGGAGGCCTCGATGGCGGAGTGAGACTCCTCATGGCCACGAGGAAGTCTCGGATTGCCGTCGGAGTCGCATCGGGCCCAGGGACCGGAGGGTATGGGGCCGGATGCGACTCTTGCAGCTCCAACGGAGCCGCGTGGGTGGTGCCACCCGAACCCTCAGCCGAGTCACGCGACCGGTGAGGGGAGTCAGAAGAGCGATGTCGCTTCTTCGACTTCTTACTGTGCCTCGACTTACTGGAATGCGAGGACTTCAACCCCGGCGAGCGGTGATGGCTGCGGCTCCGCGACCGGTCCCTCGACCTCGTCCTCGACCGGGACATTGAGCGACACGGAGCGGACTGCCGGATCTCAAGCAGCTTGCGGGACCGCTCCCGCCTAGCCTTCGAGGTCAAGGCCCGGCAGTCAAGGCACGACTCGGCATCATGGTCGGCCCCAAGGGAGTAGAGACACCTGCGGTGGTGATCCGTGACCGACATCAGGCGGTGACAGGTGTTGCATCCCTACCGGCACCAGGAGTCGAGGTCGACTCGAAATAGGAACCAAAAAAGTTCAAAAAGTTTAGTCAAAAAGTGACTAAAGGGTACGCTCTTCCTGGCTCTGCGCTTACTGGCGTGGAAAAAAGAAGAACTGACGTCAGCGCGCGAGGGCGGCGTCTAAGTACTCCGACGACGTCATCCCTGCGATCACGACGCAGACGACGGACGCGGAGCCGCAGACGACGCCTAGCGACGCACAAGGGTATTGCTGACGAAAATCTTTCCGGATCCAGCCTGGGGATATTCTAATGTAAGGAATTTAACTAACGTGTTTCTTTCAGATTACCACATATAAATGGTGACCAGTGCTGGCACTGCACGCTAATGCTACTGAGGGCCCCCAATACACAGATCTTCTCAGCTGACTTGATTCTAGCTGCCTAAATATCTGAAAATAATTCCTAGTAGGTTGTTTTTAATATATATTATATCATAAGTGAATGTCAGTAGTCAGCTGACTTGCGAGCCACCGCACTGGCAAGCCTCAGCAGAGTATGGCACACTAGTGCAATCAGGACGCTGTAACTATCTGTCGGCGCGCCACAACCCGCCCAGTACCAGATAACATCAACAGGCTGTCACAGAGCGAGCAAATTAATATAACACCAGCTCTGCTGACTTAACGGCGACGGTGGCCACGCTGAAAGTAACTTGTTGGATGGCACCAGTGTTGTCATCCTGCGCTAGCGCTATTCAGTGAAAGCACATGTGTAGCTCAAGCAGAGTGAGAGTGAGTTCACACTCCAGGCTGCACTCACTTTTTTATGAGACGAGCGGCAATTTGCACATGCCTCCTCAGGGCCTCAACGACTCCGCAATGATTCTGAGGCTCAGCAGCTGCGTGGAGAGCCTGGTGTGCTCCTCTGAGCTGAACAACTCCAGCGCGGCGACCACTGGAGGGGGGGCCTCACAGACATCCGCCAGTGCGGTGGTTCGAGAATGAACAATCACTGCTGCAGCTAACGAAGAATCATTCTGGGGAGCTGCAGTTGGGGGAAGTCTCTGAGCCAGTCCCCGGCCAGCATGCTCTCAGGGGCGGAGGGCGTGTGTGGGGCCAGGAGTGCCGGCACAGAGGGTCATGTATCGCACAGCTGGCAGCAGTGTCCAGGGGCTATGGCAGAACTGTATCACTGCTAAATCTGCTGAATCTACTGCATCGCTGATTTGAGACCGTCTTCATGGGCAATTTCTATAAAGTCTAGTTTCCTCTCATTAGGAAGATCATTGTCACGCGTCTCCCTTGATGCTCTGCTATATCGTCTTAACTAAACTGGGCATTAGCTGTTTGAAAGGGAAAAGCTGCTAATCCACAGACTGTTTAGTCCACCGACTGTATAATCCACAGCGTCTAACCTCTTACTTTTGATATCTCCTGGAACCGATGTCTCCGGTGCAGAAACGTGTCTTTTTCTCACTGCAGAGATACTATGACGGAGTCAGTCCAAGGTAGATTGGGTCTTGTTCTGAAGGTGTATACTTCTTTGAAAGTCTAGGTGTTGCTGACTTTACCATCGCTGTCATTAAGAACTTTTCTTCTGCCACCTCTGCAGAATCTGGCACCAATGGGAGAATAGGTTGTTATATTCTCTAAAGCTTGTTCATGTTTCTTTAAGAGTTCATTTTGTACATTGTTTATTCTTGATACTCCTTCTGTAATCTGTTGCTATGGGGCTTTGTGTTCTACGTTCCATGCAACAGAAGTTATGGAGAAGGCTTCATGTACAACTGTTTGTACTGTGCTGTCTGAAATAAATCTTTTTCTTCATTTTTAAACCCACTGCCTGGACCACATCTTTACAATTTTGGCGACGATTCAATCTGGCCTGCTACATTTTACTTCAGCACAGGAGCGACCAGTTTCACGAACCTACATTTATTTTAATTTTGGTGTATTTTGTTGTGAGAAACTGCTTTAAAAAAAAAAAAAAAGGACTGAAACCAACTTATCTACCTTTGGAACTTCAATTTCTTTTTCTTCTTTATTTATACCCATTAACCTTTATGGACTGGATATCGAATACTTGAACATACTTCTCTGGAATTTGGGAACTATTGAAATGAAATGAAACGTAGACTTATAAAGTGCGAATTGCTGCCCTGAGGCGTCCAAGCGCTACCACTATTACTTCACGTCGTGTTCAAGGTACTTCATATTCGTTTTAATTCGATTTACAAAGAATGTAGTAACATTTGAAAACTTTCGCTCGTTCCCTGTTGATTTTCAAAGTTGTGGAACGTGCTCCACCTGTTACTTGTATCGTGGATTCTTGGCGTGTGAAATTCTCCTTGCGCATCAACATCCTGATTGATCGCACGTTGCGTCTGAAGTATACACACATACGTGTTGGTCATTTTTGATTCCTGTTACCTTGACAACCAATAAACACGGAAGTGTGTTTTCAGTGACGCCGCGCTAGTAACTACCACATTTTGTGGCAATATCTGAAACACGGAGTACGGTGTTTTGGGTCACTAAGGAATTAATTTAAAGGAGGATTGACTCATCGTTACTGCATCATTTTTATCTGAACTGGGTTTTTTTCTTCTTGTACTACTAAGTAAGTTTGTTTGATTTTATAAAATTTACTTCATTCTATTATACCATTTTGCCTATGTGAAGATTTTCTACTGCATGGATTGCATTTTGTCCATTTCTTGTTCACAATTTGGACTGCCATAAACCTAATAAGGAGGACAATTTGACATCATGCAATTTGATCCTCCCTCCAAGTTTCTAAAGGAGATCCACCTATACCGTGGCCTAGATGGAGAGAAGAATTTTTAACTTATTTAAAAGCTATTGATGGAGAAAGGTTTTCTGCTGAAAGAAAGAAAAACATTCTCTTACATTCATTAGGTTCAGAAGGACAAGTTGTCTTTAGAACACTTCCTCAATGTGATGGCGGTGGAGACAGAAATGTGTTTGATGATGCTATGGCCCGCTTGGAAGTGAGATTTAAACCTATGTCCAGTGTTGCGTTGAACAGATACAAATTCTACACAAGAGCTCAAGAAGATTGAGTCTTTTGATGATTTTCTTACTGCTTTGCGCTATCTTTCTAGAAACTGTAACTTTGGCCCTATTACCGACGAGATGATTAGAGATCAAATCATTGTTCATACTAAGAGCAAAAAAGTCCAGGAACAATTTTGAATTATGGGTGATCCTTACTTAAAAGATGTTATTAGCACTGCCAAAGCTATGGAACAATCCAAAAAGTGGATGAAGTCTCTAGATAAAGAAACTAAAGGGAAGGTCGAAGATGTTTGTGTAGTTAAAACTGATGCACAATCACTGGTAGTCAACGAAAATGTGATGCTTCATCTGGTGCCATAAGTAGTCAACGTACCTTCAAAAAAGTTGATAGAGAATTTCACTGTTATAGGTGTGGTAGTGTAAGTCATGGAGCATCATCTCCCAGGTGTCCTGCCTTGGGTAAAGAATGCATGAAGTGTGGAAGGCGTGGGCATTTTGCCCCAGTTTGCAAGAGTTCAGTTACAGGAAACACCAATAGAGGAAGAGTTTCTTATCTGAATGATGAAGAACGTGAAGAAGATGTATGTGAAAGAGGCATTGTTGTTTCTGTTACTGATTGCAAGGAACAAGAAAATTCCAATGTGCCTTTTAAACCACCCAAGTGTTCTGTACAAGTTCTAGGTTTATCTTTGGATCTCATGGCAGACTCAGGCTCACCATGGACCATAATTACCAAAGAATACTTCATGGATACCTTCTAAGATATTCTGAGTTTTCAAGATTTAAAAGAATCTGACATTATTGCTAAGGCTTTTGATGGTTCTGTTATTGACATGGAAGGTTATGTAGCTGTTGACATGAATTTCAAAGGGCGGGTAGCGTATGTGAAGTTGTATGTGGCTGTAAAAGGTGTGGATGTCCTCGGTTGGAGGGACCAGTGGAGTCTTGGAATTATTCTCAATCCCAGGAACTGTGATCCTGTAATGGTCATCACTGAAGGTCTACAGGAAATGGATTCCATTAATCAAATTATTGATTTATTTCCCAAAGTTTTTTCAAAGAATTTGGGAAAACTCAATAATTTCAGCCATAGAATAAGACTGAAGGAAAGTGCAATACCTGTTAAACAAAAAATGAGAAATGTGCCAATTAATGTAAGAGGAGATCTCAAACTTCTTTTACAAAATCTCATTGAAGATGACATAATTGAGGAGATTGAGTCCTCTGAGTGGGTTTCACCCATTGTTTTGGCTCACAAAGCTGATAAAAGTTTGAGATTATGTGTAGACTTGAGAGCTCTGAATACTAATTTGGTTGTTGATTGTCACCCATTACCTAAGATAAATGAGGTTGTATGCATGTTGGAGGGGGCAAAAGAGTTCTCCACTTTTGATCTGCGATCAGCGTATCACCAGATTCCTTTGACTGAAGATTCTAAAGAGTTCACTGCATTCCTCACTCCAGAAGGGCTCTTCCAATACAAGAGGATACCTTTCGGGTTAGCCTCTGCGGCGTCAGTTTTTCAGCGAGCTACGCATCACATCTTTAGAGATTTAAAAGAATATGTAAAATGTTTTCAAGATGATATACTTGTTTTTTCTCCTTGTCGTGAATCCCATAGAGAACACGTAATGGAAGTTTAAAAGCACTTGGAGTTGCATGGGTTAACTCTAAAAGATAGCAAGTGTAAGATGTTCCGTGGTTCTGTTGATATCTGGGTCATACTCTCTCGGGAGATGGAGTTGTTCCTAAGAAATCCCTCGTTGATGCAATTGTAAAAGCTCCTGCTCCAGACAACAAGGAAAAATTATTGTCTTTCAATGGTCTATGTGAATATTACAGCAAGTTCATTAAAGGTTTTGCCACTAAAATGGAACCCCTCAGAGAACTCACTAGACAAAAAGTGGCGTTCCTGTCGGGAGAAAAACAACAATCCACTTTTCAGTCAATCAAAGATGAAATTCTTCAAGCACCCACTCTAAAACCCTCTGTGTAAATAAACACTGCATAGTCACTTTTGACGCCAGTGAGTATGGTATTGGATGAGTGTTATCTAAAAAAAGTGGAAAGGATGAATGGTGTGTTGCGTTTGCTTCCCGCACCCTTAGTAGTACAGAAGGAAAGTATTCAGTTATTGAGAGAGAGCTTTTGGGGTGTGTGTGGGGTGTTGAACATTTTCAGAGTTTTTTGTGGGGAAACATATTTCTACTCAGAACGGACCACAAACCATTGGTATCAATTTTATCACCCGGTGGAGGTCGCAATCCCACCGCACACATTAGCAGACTTATGTCAAGATTACAAGAATATAACTTTTCTGTAGAGTATGTTACCGGTAGATACAACGTGACTGCTGGTTGTCTTTCCCGTTTACCTTGTCCTGCTGAAGAAAACAAAATTGTGAATGATGATGTTGAGTTTGTTGCATCCTTAGGAGATTTTGTTGCAAATTAATTTTCTGTCATAACTGAAGATGCATGGAAAGGAAGTGTTGTGGAAGATCAAAACTGGAACCTTTTGAAACAGTACATTTTAAAAGGATGGCCTAAGGTCAGTCTTGTTCCTGCTGAATTGAGATCATTTCAGCAAGTGTCTAATGAATTGGAAATTGAGAGTGATTTTATCTTTAAGAGTGGTAAATGTGTTCCTCCTGAATCTATGCAAAATGAAATTTTCAGGCTTGCTCACGAGAGTCATCTTGGGATGTCATCTATGAAGAGATTGGCCCAGCATGGACAAGATGGTCGAAAGAATAGTCAGGGATTGCCCTAGGTGTATTACTAGTGATAAAATGTTGAAAACTCATCCTGCGCCTTTGATATTTGTATCTTGGCCAAAGAATCCCTGGCAGAAGCTAGCTTTTGACTTATCGGGTCCATTTTACTGTTTACCACAAGATGTCCGTTTTGCCCTGGTATTAGTTGATTACCACTCTAAATCACCCGAAGTTAAGTTTGTTTCTCATGCCACTTCTCAGATCATCAGAGAGTTTCTTAGAGAAGGTTTTGCACGTGAAGGGAGCCCTGAAGTTCTTATCACGGATAATGGGGTACAGTTGAAATCCCAGGAGATGGAAGATTTTCTTCGTTTGTGTGGGTCAGACATATTACTACTTCCCTTTATAAACCACAAGCAAATGGTCAAGTAGAAAGGTTTAATTGCGTACTTAAGGAGTGTATATAGTGGGCTAGGAAGTCTGGTAGCGAGTGGAAAGAGGTTGCACGTGAAAGACTGTGGATGTACAGGATCACTCCCCATTCTGTCACTGAGCTTAGTCCATTCCGTCTTTTGAGAGGGAGAGAACCAGTGTGCAAGTTGTGTCCTTGGTGGTTAAAAATGAGATTGAGCGGTCCTGTTTCTGATGAATGTCACAGTACCTCTCTAGGAGTTAAAAAACACCAAGAACAAATGAAGTATCATGATTCCAAGTTGAAAGTTAGAATTCCTGGGATTGTTGTTAGTGATCTTGTAAGAATACTTAAACCTGGAATTGTTGCTAAAGGCTCCTTCAAGTTTGGACCTGTTCGCAGAGTTGTTAAAGTCAATCTAAATAGTGTTGTAACTAATGATGGTAAGTTTGGAATGTCATTATGATTCGAGTTGTACAGGAACCAATCACTCAGCTCATCCTGATGATTTATGTGCGAGGGACCCTTCTCAAAACTTATCAGATAATAGTTCTGTGGCATCCAGAGTTAAGACTAGTGGGCGAGTTACCAATCCTCCTGTTAAATTTAGAGATTTTGTGTAATTTCTGTTTCTTTTGTTTTTCTTCTTTTACAGCGATGAGATGTGTTATATTCTCTAAAGCTTGTTCATGTTTCTTTAAGAGTTCATTTTGTACATTGTTTATTCTTGATACTCCTTCTGTAATCTGTTACTATGGGGCTTTGTGTTCTACGTTCCATGCAACAGAAGTTATGGAGAAGGCTTCATGTACAGCTGTTTGGACTGTGCTGTCTGAAATAAATCTTTTTCTTCAGTTTTAAACCCACTGCCTGGACCACATCTTTACATAGGTCTTGGAGAGGCTCTGATTTTCAACGTTTCTATCATAAATAAGATACTGTTGTTTGGGGAGCTTCCATCTGTATATTAAGCTTTGTGGCTCCGCTTATCAGTACGTCTAGAAACATTAGAACGTAATCAACCAATCAAGTTCTTATGGGTGATGCAACAAGAAATATTGGAATGTTAGAAGTAAAGGAGTCAGAGGAATTACCCCCACCCCACTCTATGTCAGAGAAAGAAAATGGCGATTCTCTCTTTTTTTGCCTCTCGGGACTACCCCTTGGAGACTCTTGATGAATAGGGGAGGTTGTTTGAGGTCTAAACGGTCCAGGTGACATAAATGTTCTTCTAGGCATCATCAAAGAACTTTGTGGTGGTAGAGAGTGCCAGGGGGCTGCTGGAACTGGAAACACAGGAGGCTTTGGAAGGAGTTGCAGAGGTTCAAATTGGTCTTGAACCGGGTCACCAGCTGGAATGATAATTCTTGGAACAAGTAAAGGGTTAGGAATTTCCACAGAAAGACCATCGCATGATAAAAATAAAGAAAACTGATGCTGAAGAAATTATCGATGTTGTTTGCCGATTTGCAACAGAGCCATGAACTCAGAGTTCTTTCGCTACCTGGAAGTTAGACACGCACTACAGTCGAATCTACCAAAAGACGCCTCCCTGTCGGACGCTTCTTAGATGGTTACTTACCGGACGGGGCTATCTCATTGACATACAAAAAGCTGGTTAACAACACACCGGATCCCCTGACACTCCCTAAGACAGCGCTGGGAGGGAGATGGGCTGGAGATAGATGATGAGGAGTGGCAGGAGGCTGCCATCTCTTCTGGATTACGTTTGGTCCAGCTAAAGATCCTCCACAGGGTATATGTCTCTGGACCAACATTGGACAAAATGTGAAGGATGGAGGGTGGTGACTGCAGGCGTGGATGTGGGCAGCTTGGTTCATTTATGCACATAATTTGGGAGTGCCCCCTTGTCCAGTCCTATTGGTCACGAGTGCTCGAATGTATGAGTCGGGTGTTAGGAGTTGATATACGGCTGGAGGCCAAGAGATGCCTCTTGAAACTTTGGGAGCCCACGGACCTTAACAGTAGAGATAAGATATGGGCTACGCTTGACCAAATGATAGCTAAATGGAACGTAGCGCAGCTATGGGGAGCAAAGGAGCCGCCCAAGGTGTACTCCTGGAAAAACGACATGGACTGGTGCATGTTCAGAGAAAAACTGTATAGGTCTCCTGTGGGTGTCTCAAAAAATGGTTCTCCATAGGGAACAAATGGAATAACTATCGCGGATGTATCTGTGCTCCCCCCTTGGACCCGGTTACAGACGACCAACTTACGCCATAGTTTTTGTTGTTACTCAGTGTCATTTGTATGCTTGTATCCATGTACGCTCCAGACTCGAAGCATGTACTCAATTTCAGTACCCTGTAACGTTGACTTTTGTTGGTTAATAACAAGAAAAACAAAAAAAAGAAAATATCAAAAGAACAAGCTAAAACCTAAATACTGACATACATCTTGAAGAACAAGCATTGGCATAGCCAATAAGTCTCGCCTTTGGGACCTATTAAGTGGTTAGCCGTGCAACAGTTGATGTTGTTGCACTAAGGATATTGTGCTGCAGAACTAAATACTTATAAAGGTCCCAAAGGCGAGACCTATTGGCTACGCCAATGCTTGTTTACGATACAGCGATGTACCTCCGCAGGGTCTTTATAAATAAATTAAATAGTGCACTTATTATTTGCAGCTTTAAGAGGCCTAAAGGTTTGGGTGGTGATAGGCTCCTTTGTCAGGCCCGGCAGACACGGGGGCAGAGAAAAACATTTTGAATTGGGGACAGGGAGGGAAGTGGAAGAGGCAAGATAGAGAGAAGGCAGAGGGAAAGATGATCAGGGAAGCATAAAGAAAGGATGAGATAGAGAAATGGTAAAAGAAAGGTGGAGATGGGTGGAAAAGGCACAACAGGCAGACAGAGAATACAGGAAAGAAGAGGGAGAAACCAGGTGGAAGTAAAAAAGGGAGAAGGAGAGAAGAAAGAAGCTGAGGCAATGAGAGGGTGCAGGAGCCATCATTAGCACATACACACATGAAGCAGTCACTCTATGGTAGTGTGCAGGGTGATCGCTATGCAGATAAACATGTAGTGTGAGCCACCACAACTGACTCTGGACAATCACAAAAAAAGTCTCGTGATGATCTGTGCAAGGAACGTGTTATACGCATGTGCAGTGCAGAGCAGCACTACAATACAGCGATGTATCTCCGCAGGGTTATAATAAATATATTAAATAGTGTACTTATTATTTGCAGTTTTAAGAGGCCCAAAGGTTTGGACGATGATAGGCTCCTTTGTCAGGCACGGCAGACACGGGGGCAGAGAAAGACATTTTGAATTCGGGACAGGGAGGTGGAAGAGGCAACATAGAGAGAAGACAGAGGGAAAGAGGAGCAGGAAGCATAAAGAAAGGATGAGATAGAGAAATGGTAAAATAAAGGTGTAGATAGGAAGAAAAGGCACGACAGGCAGAGAGAAAATACAGGAAAGAAGAGAGAGCAACCAGGTGGAAGTAAAAAAGGGAGAAGGAGAGAAGAAAGAGGCTGAGGCTTAGAGAGAGGTGAGGGCAACGGGCCGAGGCAGAGTAGGAGACAGAAAGTTGAGAGCAGAGGCAGTAGAATGGGAGGGGGAGATATGGAGAAAGAGCGCGAGACAAAGAGAGAGAGCGAATGAGAAGGGAAGCTTTGTTATGGAGGGAAAGAGAGAGAGTGAATGAGAGAGGGATGAGGTTACCAGGGCGCTAATGGCGTGTGTGTCCTGGAAGCACTTAGAACGCTAGGGTTCAGGTCTTCAAACCTCCAATGAGAGGGTGCGGGAGCCATCATCAGCACATACACACAGGAAGCAGTCACTCTATGGTAGTGTGCAGCGTGATCGCTATGTAGATAAACATGTAGTGTGAGCCACCACAACTGACTCTGGACAATTACAAGTCTCGTGATGATCTGTGCAAGGAACGTGTTTTGCGCATGTACAGTGCAGAGCAGCCTAACGTGTGAGTTTATAAAATTTCAAAAAGTTGTTTAATTCATTTTCCGTCTCTATATTGTTTTAGTTATATCACTTGCCTCTGCAAAATGCCACATTGAAGCGTGATGAAAAGAAGGGCCCGTGTTTGAAGTAGATAAGATACATTAAATTGAGTGTTCATTCAGGCTCCCTTTTGTTGCAGGACAACAAACATCTCCAGTGAACAAGCATTGGCCGCGCGACCGTGAAAGTAACGTGGCCGCGCAGCCGCGAAAGTGATGGCAGGGACGCGCTCGGTGGTGGGGGAGGGGCAGAGCGAGGCGCTTGGGAGAGCAAGGCTTAATGAGCCATGAAAGCCACATGGCAGCTGTGCACATGCACGCACTTGTGACCGCAAGCTTGAGGCCAGGGAAAGATTGTGGTAGCACTTTGAAAAGCCACTAACTAAATGTCTTGCAGAGCAGCGCATGCGCTGGCTCAGCGAGACCTAAAAACTGGATAATAAATCCCCAAAGTGTTCTGAGATCCTCTTAGCACCAGCAGAAAAGAACATAAGAGTGGCTGTGAGCCAAACTGCCACTACAGTGCTTGCTGGGACAGGCATGCTGCTGGATTCTTAAAGAAACAGTGCACTCTATGGGTCTCTGACTCTGTGACCTGAGAGGCACCTTTTCCCTGAAATTTTCCCTAACAAAGAGCGATAGTAAAAGCTTATTTATGCTACTGTTGAAGACATTTTCAGCTAGGTGCTGCAATTAGGTCTTCAGGCCTTTTTAAAAATGCTGGAAGAGCTGTTCTGCCTTGATATTGGAGGTAGTGCCACCACTGTTTATCAATGAGGTGTCTACCTCCAACTACAGTTTTACTCGAATATATGAAGAAAGTGTTCAGAGTTGCTGCGCATAAGCATAAATATTTTAAGTTCATGACTCAGAGTGAGGATCCAGCAATGCAAAAATAGAAATTGTACAAGAGAGAATACAAATAGCAAAATGTTGGATCTAGATTTATTCTTTTTCATTTTCAATGTTGTGCTGCTTCAGTCTTTTAAGAAAGAAAATATGCCAGAGGGCTTCAACAACCCTGTAACCAGGAGCAAAAAAAAGAGGTACTCATGAATCAGTTTTTCAGTACACTTATTCCCATTTAATAAAACTGCTTACCATCATATTGTGCGGAAGAAGACCAGACAATATTGGAGAGATTTAGATTTAGCATCCATTTCTGGAAAACACAGTGCCCTAGAATCTGAATCTCAGTGAGACAAGTCCACTGTAAAGTAGGTAATCATGGTTACAAACGTTTTTTGGAAGTACTCACTTTGCCAGCTTCTCGTGTTTGATGAGGATATTAAAGTAAGTCTTCTTCAGCTGTTCCGTTATCATATTATACACATCAGGTGTAGAAGTGAAATTAGCTAGATGGCTAATTATGAGCTTAAACAGCAGCTGCAAACAAAAAACATACTTTCGATTCATTGTGCACAAATTTTGCAGGTTAGTTTTTCCATCTTACAGCAAAATCACTGACTGTCTTAACATAGAGGTAGTCTACAAAAAACATCTTTAAATAGAATCACATGCACCTTTGAAGTAAGCAGTTGAGCAGTAACCATAAAGTGGCCAAACTGGTAACAAAATAAGTCTGGGGATATACAGATTTGGAAGAGGTTATTGTAGTGTTCCTTTGCTGTTCCGTGGTCTCGGAATGTTCCTGCATTCTTGGCCACTTAGGTTCTATACAGGGCGGTTGTCAGATTGTATGACATCCGACTGGAGTGGTTGTTAAGCTGTCTTCTCTACAATAAAATCTACTTGACAGCATATGCTACGTCTGGAATTGATTACTTCAGTTATCACTCGCATACTATTTTGTGGGAAATGCTCTCAGTTCACTGACCTACTCTCACCTTTTTATTAGCTTGGGGTAAAGACCCCTCTGCTTACTAATACTCAGCTGACAGATGCTTGCTGTCCTTTTTTTGAAGCAGAACTTTCTCAGACAGGTAGAGCAGCCAGGCTTCTACCATGCCCCATTTCCACCATGGCTTCATATATGAGGAATTTTGCTTACGTGACTCCAAACACGGGGCAGATGGCAGATGCTATTAAATGAGTTTGTTGAAGGCAGCACTGCACTTCCACCAAAGGAGCACAACACTGTGGATCGGCAAGCGGTAGACCAGAACAGTATGGACTGCGCTCAATCTATGTTGAAGGTTCAGCAGGGTTCATCTGAGAGCCATTCGGAGACAAGCATGGCATGTAAATGTATGTAATTGAGGCGTGGGTGCGATTAAGAGTTGTATCCATCAGCGGAGGTATGGAAAAGTTGTTTAGGATGAGCTCATTGCATGTAAACAGAGTGACTAGCTTGAATAAATGAATGACAATGGAATAGTACACTGCCCTTAAGGTCTATGCGGTAGTTAATGGGAGTTTAGATTTTGCTAAAAAATGACCATTTGTAGATGCATAAAAGTTTAGATTTTCAAACATCTGTATTAAAATTGAATTGTCCCAATATGTTTTGGAAGAAGATAAAGTTTCCTTTATAGGGACTCCACCACTACTAGTGTTTAGGCTTTCCCTCATCCGCAACCTGCAAATAACCTGAAAGGTCCTCAGAGGATAAACAGCTACTTGTCAATACACTACTTTGAGAGGCTGGTACTTCACTTGTGAGCACATTAATGTAGCTATGCCTCTCATGCACACTTGTACCGTCACTGGCTATCTCTTACCAAAAGAGCCTATAGTGCAGATTGCTTGGATTAATGTCAGAGGTGTAGATAGTAGGTACTGGGAAAGATTGAGAGTCTAAATGACTGGGAGCAACAAGGTCAACGAAAAGGTACCATAAATACTCATGAGTCTCAGCAGTCTTCTATTCTCAATCTGGGGGTAGACAGTCTGAAAAAGTAGGAACGGTAAAAGGAGATAAAGCAACAGTAAACAGCCAATCGTATAAACAATCAGGTTTCTTATTGTACAAACTCCACAGTAGTACAGAATAAAGCATTTTTATCGTAACGCTTGCAAAAGTAAGCAGAGTGGCATCCATCGTTTCCAAACTGTGCATAGTCAATAGTGGTATGCCTGGGAATGCAACAGACACCTCCTTCCTTCCAGCAAAAGGGGCACAGACATCTGACAAAAGGGATTCACACGGCAAGGATATCAATCAGATAAACTCCAGGTAATCAATCGGATGACGGGGGAATGAATATGTTTTTCCTGCATCACAATCACTGCGAAACTAAAACGTTGGCCAGGAGAATACAAAAAGAAATGAAGCGTTAAACTCAGTTTTGGGGCCCCAAGGTTGTTCAAAGGCAAGCAGGAGCTACCGGGCCACACCCGCCTGGGTTGAGACTGTCTGCAACTTCCTGGTGTCCATCCCACATTTTTGCAAAACTCTAATACATTTTCAGTAAAATTAAAACACAGCTGTATATTGTTAGCAAACATTGTATCACGGTTGTGCTCTTATAACAGTCTGGTCACAGGACATCCGAATAATGACTCCGATATAAGTCATACATTGTGTATAGCAAAGGCCGCCCCCGAAGGCGGCTCGAGGGCCGGCCCCATAATGGCCGCCAGAGCCCAACAAGTAACGGAACTTGTTCTCGCCAGCGAGAAGCGCCGCCAGGCGAAACGCCCTGAGGCCCCCGCCCCCCTTCCAAGAACAACAGGAAAAGAGGAAGGGGGGATATAGGACGACGCTTCCCCTGGGGCAGCCCACTTGCACATCATGGGAGCTGGGGGAGCGTCACCAACGATTTTCAAATAGCCGCTTTTCCCGCGGCTGCCCTCTCCACCGTCGGGACCCAGGAAACAGCGAAGAAGGACCCCCCAGCCAGCAGAAAGAACAAGGAATCCAGCTACCATGAGAGAGGTGCAGGGAGTCGGAGGGCTGCGTGGCCCACGCTGGGGCATGGCAGGACGGAATGGACCGAGGTAGAGAGACGCGGTAGCGACCCCCCAGCTCCCCAAGCAGCAGGCGAAAACTATGAGGTTCTGGGCGCCGAGAGCAGTCGCAGGGTAAGGGCTCAAGCAGCGGGGGAGCGGATGCGGCTGGCTTTAAAATAGCTCAGTGGTTGAGCACCCGCTTCAGAGATAGGCGTGTGTCCCGCAGGGCACAGCTTTCAATCCCGCATTGGGGAGGGTTATCCATTCATCTTGCTGAGATTAGTAAAATGAGCTTCAGTGAGTACAGTAATAACATTATTTTGTACGTCGGCTAGACTGCCGACTTTGGTGCTGGAAACCAGAGTTCGACCCTCGGGGTCGCGTCCACATCCTGTGATTCTGGGCAAATCACTTAATCTCCCCGTGCCTGAATGTGCAACGTAACCGGCGCTCATGTAAAGCGCTCCAATACCTTCGGGTCGAGTTTGCGCTATATAAAATCGGCAAAAAAAAAAAAAAAGTTTTTTAGGAGTTAGGTAGAGTAACCCATAGTAACAGCGGTTGTTGCTGTAGGCTGGAAGCCCAGCGTCTAAGGGCTGGACTAACGCCTCATAACGCCAACACCACGGCGGGTGCCACCACCTCAATTTACCCCGTAATAGAAATACGAGAAGCGTAAATCAGGCTGGTAGGATGGCTCAGTGGGTGACGGGTTTGCGCAATGTCCGCAAAAGGCGTAGGATCCAGTATAAAATAAATAAGAAGAAGCCAAAAATGCCAGGGAAGTGTATCCTGGTAATTAAGTGAGCTCTGAGGGTTGCGAATGCCGGGCTGGGCAATGCGCTTAATCTCGCCATGCCTAACGAAAAATGAATGTGTCCTTAACTGGTCACGAAACCCTCGAAAATGTCTAACCCAACGCACAGTTACAAGATATTGTCTGTACCATTAATTTTGGAGACAATAATAATAAATAGCTCTTAAACACAGTGAATTTTCGTCCTCTGGGAACAGGGTGCATATCTCGCCAAATGCTGGCAAGAGTTTAAAAAAAAAAAAATAAATAAATAAATTTTTAAAAAACACAGGCGTGTGGCCTAATGGCTAGGGCAGCCCACTTTGAAACCGGGGATCCAGGTTCGAGTCTCGGCGTCTGCTCAAAACATCCTATGATTCTGGGCAATTCACGTTACATCCCCGTGCCAAAAAAATAAATGTGTCCTTTTCGTAAGATGGCATGTGTTCAGAGAAAGCGCTTTAATACCTTCGGGTCGGGCCTGCGCTATATAAAAGTGCCAGAAATAAAATAAATAAACAAAGATGTTTCGCAGACAGGGGTAGCATCGCCCACTATTTAAATCCTGTGCGGCCAAGTGGTGCACCACCTGTCAGGAAGTAGTAGCTGAATTAAGCAAGCGTGTGTTTGCCTATAATCGCTGTGCTTCACAGCCTTCTGGGGCCCGTGACAGAGTGAGGTTCCAGGAGTAGAACTAAGGAGGTGTGTCTTGCCTATCATCGCCGTGCTTACCAGCACTCTGGCGCCTGTAAAAGTGCGCCTTTCCAGCAGGTATGGATCAGGTACTCAGAAAGGGAGGACTGTGCTGAAGTTACACAGTGCTTTCATGGGAGCGCCAAGCCTGTATCACCAGGTATCACTGGGGCGATGCCAGAGCAGCCAAGGTGGGGAACTAACCCCTGTGAGCCTACTCTTCTTAGACGGATCTGGGTCAGGCCACATAAATGATAATCTGTGTGCGTTACGAGAACTACATTAGTTGGCTTCATAGAAGAGGAGTGGGGCGTTATGAGCGCAGTGGAAACAGAAGTACAGGCCCTGTATTATGAACGAAAACGTGACTTGGCTAATGTGGCTGACGGGCATTTGCCAGGGAAAATATTTAAATGTGATGTTGTTCAACGGAGAATCACTGATCTTTTGTAACACAGTAGTGTAGCCCTTCAGACAGAGATTTATGCAGGGTCACTACATTAACCTTATTGGTCAGTTAGTAAACGCTTCAGGGATCTCCAGGGCGGCGCGCAGGTTGTTCGTAGCTACGAGGCCTCGGGTTCAAGCCCCCCCCCCCCCTACACCACCCCCCAATAAAAAAAAAAAATCATGGCTCAGTATCCGGTGAGGCTAAAAAAAAAAAAAAAAAAAAACTATGCCCCACGCATAGCAGGTATGAGCAGTAGATTTGTATTTTTTTTTTTTTTGTATTTTGTAGTGAATTTGTAAGGCGCGCAGCTACCCGCAAGGGGTCTCCCGGCGCCAATAGATTCAAGAAATACCCATCAGAGATGTTGTGCAGAGAAAAGCCAAGTTTTAAGGTCTTTGCGGAATTTCATGAGAGACGGTTCCAGTTTCAGTGTGGTCGGGAGAGAGTTCCACAATCTGGGGGCGATGCAAGAAAAGGAACAACCACCCATTCTTGACAGTTTGAAACGGGGAATCACAAAATTGCCCTGTGAAGACGATCTGAGGGTGCGTGGAGGGGAATAAGGTTGGACCAGGGCCAAGATAGCCAGGGGCGCGCCCCTGCTTGATTTTGTGCAGGAAGCAAAGGGCCTTAAATTTAATCTGGTTTGTAATGCGGAGCCAGTGGAGGTCACTGAGAAAAGGGGAAATTGAAGATTTCCACGGGACCTTACAGAGGAGGCGAGCCGCAGAGTTCTGTACCAGCTGAAGTTTTCGCTGGAGCTCCTGGGTGATGCCAAGGTAAAGTGCATTGCCATAGTCCAGGCGAGAGGTGACTAAGGCCTGGACCACCTGGCGTCTGGATCCTATTGGGAGCATCCATAAGATTTTACGCAGCCATCCTAGGATAGAGAAGCATGTGGCCGCTACCTTTACCACCTGATGACGCATGGAGAGTGAATCATCCATAATGAAACCGAGATTGCGGGCCTGAGTCGCTGGAACAGGCAGAGGGCCCATTTCAGCCGGCCAGTGTGAAGGACCCCAAAGGTGCTTTTGCTTACCCAGAATGGGCACCTCCGTTTTATCTCCGTTCAGTTTCAGGAGATTCATCTGCATCCACTCTGCAACTCGCCCAAGTCCAATTTTAAGAGCGGAAGGAGAATTAGCAGTAACAGAAGAAAGAGAGAAGATAATCTGGGTGTCATCGGCGTATGAGTACAAGGAAAGACCAGAGTCTTCGACGATCGAGGCAAGGGGCTTCACGTAAATGTTGAAAAGCAGAGGGCTAAGTGAAGACCCCTGCGGAACCCCATGCGCCGATGCACGAACCGAGGAAGAGGAACAAGATGAGACAACCTGGAAGGTGCGATGGTCTAAAAACGAGGCCAGCCAATCAAGGGCAGGGCCAGACACCCCTGCAGATCTCAGTACTCTCAGAAGGATGGTGTGTGAGACCGTATCGAAAGCGGCGCTTAAATCTAAAAGAATAAGCGCCGTGGTCTGGCCGAGATCGAGATGCATACGAAGGTTCTCAGTAACCCCCAACAGAGTGGTTTCAGTGGAGAACTGGGCACGGAAGCCTGACTGGGAAGGATGTAGAAACCCAGTGGACTCCACATGAGAGGTGAGGTGCAGATTGATATGTCGCTCCAGGATCTTTGAAAACATGGGCAATAGGGAAATGGGCCGGAAGTTGGCAAGCGTTTTAGGATCAGCACCGGGTTTCTTCAAAAGTGGCGCAACCAGAGCCCTTTTCCATTCGTCTGGGACAATGGATTCCCGCAGGGAAGAATTGAGAAGCTCTTGAATAATTAGGAGAGCATCAGGAGAGAGTTGACGAAGGATGCTCAACGAAATGGGGTCCAAGGGAGAGCCTGAGTTGACCTTGGCGAGACAGACGGACAATGAGTTGGGGTCTAGCAGAGGCCATTTGGAAATAAGTGTGTCTTGGGCTGGTGGGATCGATAGAGCCCGGATGGAGGAGTTGGAAGAAGGTGCAGGGGAAGCAAGAGACAATGTATTGTAGATGGCTTCGACTTTGGATAAAAAGAAGTCGGCAATTTCATTGCATTCCGTTTCCCCTAGCGCGTGAGGCGTGGGGACAGTGTTAGAGCCAGCCAATTTCTTGACCATGGCGAAGAGGGCTTTTGGTCGATTTATGGCCTTTACAATCGACTGAGAGACAAACAGTGCTTTTGCTTTTCGGCAGGCTTGATGGTATTGCCTGAGTGCAGCACGATAGATTAATTTGTCAATTGGTGCATATGATTTCCGCCATAGCCTCTCCAGATGTTTACATTTGGATTTTGTGAGTTTTAAGGCATCGGTGAACCACGGGGCGGGAACAAGATGAGAGGTGGGTGGCCTGAGACATGGTGGGAGGTGATGATCTGTATTGGATGTAAGCCAATGCGAGACTTCCTGAGCCAGAGCAATGCACCCGAGATTGATATCTGGGCAACTGGCCGTCAAAGAGGCGTTAAAGGCCGCGATGTCAAGCCTAGACCAGGCTCTGAAATGGTTTCTCGTTTCGGGAAGAGGCAGGCACCTATTATAATCAGCGGGTAGAGTAAAATGGATGGCAAAATGGGCGGACCAGTCAAGGGGAAGGGCAGGGTGGGTGCAGTCAAACGGGATGTTAGAAAGGATAGGGTCAAGTAGGTGACCAGCCTGATGAGTGGGACCTTTATTAAGGAGTGTTAAGTTGATAGCTTCACAATCAGATAGAAAAGAGCCGCTCAGTCGATTCAGTGGGTCCTCTAGGTGGAGGTTTAGGTCTCCTAAGATTGTGAAGTTAGCTGCCTTCATGGCAAAGAGGGCAATGTGATCTGCGAATGAGGTTAGCCACTGTGTAGGTTTGTCGGGGGGACGGCAAATAAGTAAACCTGATAACGTTAATCGGGGAGAAACAACTAGCTTGAAGAGTGCAGCTTCACAGTAGGACAAAGGAACAGCATCCAGAGAGCCGAAATAAGTGTCTTTAAAAATGATCGCAATACCCCCACCTTTACCGGTAGCTCTGTCTTGCCTGACAATTACGTAACCGGGTGGCAAGGCACATGCAATGTCGGGACCGGAGGTCGCCTGAAGCCAGGTTTCCGTCAGGAACAAGGCATTTGGCTGGGTGGAGGACAGAAAATCAAAAATATGTTCACTGTGCTTGGGCAAGGATCGGCAATTAATGCTCCAGAACTTGTAGGGGGGAATAGATGGTATTGGAGGCAAGGTATGGCCAAAGAGGACGAGGTTACAATGCAAGCATCTCAAGGGCGCCGGGAGAGAGCAGTCCAAAAAAGTACATGAAGGGGAGGTAATATTAAAGCTATAGAGCTCCTCAGAGGAGCGGTTGGGATTTGAGCTTGCTGTTGTTTTACCACACACGTATCCTAAGAATATCGCAGTGAAAGATCACATAAGTACCCAGGTACATATAACTTAACTTAGAATACTCCGAGTTCTACTGAACCGGCTGTTGTAGTGTAACAGGGCTTAGCACACCCTGACTACAACTCTTAGCAAGGGATCAGTAGGTAAACCCATAGTGTAGGTAGGTGCAACACTTACACCTCACTAGAAAAGCATGTCGATCCACGGAGAGTCTTCGCAGACTCCCTTAGTGGTCAGTGACCCTCCACAGGTCGTGTCACGATATGCAACTCTTAGCTTCAAGGAGATGAGACAACTGTGTGCCTCCAGGAAGCTAAACCAGGGTTCTAACCCTACCATCGCAATACTGATAGGTCTCTTAGAGGCGTACGATGCTAGGAGGTCCTCTAACCCAGGTCCCCCCAGTGCAGATGGGAACATGCCTCCCTTAGAGGGAACCCTCGGTGACCCAGACCTCGACCTCCACACAGAGGAGGAGGACGAGGACGAGTTATCGGGAGACGAGGCAGACAAAGGTCCAGTGGTAGTCGGCAGGCTTACAAGGACCAACCTAAGCAGGCATGAGAACGGAACTGGGGGAGCCCCGGGCCCACGCTCAAGCAGGCTTAACCTTGGGAACGGACGAGCTAGGTCTCTCTCCAGAGGCTCTGGCAGATCGGTTCATACACATGTCTCTCAGGCACCCTCTCAGAGAGGAATGACTTCCCCTCAGAGGAGGGAGCATGAAGCGAAGATGCGGGAGGTCAATCTAAGGATCGAGCGGGAAGAACTTGCCCTCGCCAAAGAAAGACTTGCCTTAGCCCGAGAGCAGAAATTAAGTGGGTTAGATCCCACTGGTGGCAGCGTTCTCAATAGAGAGAAAGACAGGGGTATAGACACTAGACACCTGAGTAAAATAGTGCCCCCCTTTAAACAAGGGGACGACATCCACAAGTGGATAACTGCCTTGGAGAGGGCCTGCACTGTCCAGTGCGTCCCCCCAAGTCAGTGGGCAGCTATACTGTGGCTTTCCTTTGAAGGTAAAGGAAGGGACAAGCTCCTCACTACAAGAGCTGAGGATGCTAACAACTACCAAGTCCTGAAGAACACACTGATTGATGGGTTCGGCTTAACCACGGAACAGTACCGGGTGCTGTTCCGGGACACCCAGAAAATTCAGTCTCAGGATTGGGCTGACTTTGTCGATTGTGCCACTAAGGCTTTGGAAGGCTGGTTGCTGGGTAGCAAGGTTACTGATTACACAGGATTGTACAATCTTATCATGCGAGAACAGATTTTAAACAACTGTCAGAACCAATTGTTGCTTCAGCACCTTGTCGACTCGGATCTGACCTCTCCCCAAGAATTTGGAAAGAAGGCGGACAGATGGGTCAGAACAAGGGTCAAGCAGAACCAGAATCAGAACCAGGGTGGTCAGAAGAAAGCAGACCAAAAGGGTAACAAGAACGAACAAAATGACCAGAAGTCTTCGACAGGCCCCCAACAAACCAAAGAGGGTGGGGGTCAGGCTTCACAGAAGAAGAAGACTCAAGAAGGCCAGTCAAAAAGGTGGTGCCAATACTGTAAAAGTAAGACTCACTGGTTTAGTGAGTGCACCAAGAAAGGAGGGCAAACTCCTACCACTGCAGCCCCTAAGGCACCTGCGCCCCCTAGTACAGTCAGCAGTGGTAGTGCGCCTCCCAAGGCATTAGTTGGGTTAACCTTGGGAACCGAGGGGAGTGACGACTTAGTCGGCACGCTCACTCAGGCCGTCCTTGTCTGTACAGGGGATATGGATATGTCCCCTGATGCCAGTCCCAATACTTTGGGCAAATACAGACAGACACCTTTGATAAATGGAAGAGTGGCTCAGGCCTACAGGGACACGTGTGCCAGTGTCACCATGGTGACGCCTAACTTCGTGGACCCTGGACAGATCATGCTAGGTACCAGTTACC
This sequence comes from Triturus cristatus, assembly GCF_964204655.1. Classification (NCBI taxonomy): domain Eukaryota; kingdom Metazoa; phylum Chordata; class Amphibia; order Caudata; family Salamandridae; genus Triturus; species Triturus cristatus. The sequence goes on along the minus strand of NC_140586.1, from coordinate 735,899,130 downwards.
TAGTGACCAATGCCAGCAACGTCACTACCAATCACAGTATGGCAGTTGTTGATTTCTCCTGGGGAGGGGTAAGTGGCCCGAAAAAGGTTGTGGTTAGTTCAGACCTCCCCGTAGAATGTCTGTTGGGCAATGATTTGGAAACGTCACAATGGTCAGAAGTGGAGCAGAGGACTCACATGGAAATGTTAGGTTTGCCAGCACATGTCCTTGCTGTGACCAGGTCACAGGCCAAAAGATGCCCCACTGAACAGGTGCTGGATCCTGGAAGAACGGACCAGACACCTTCCAAGAAAAGGAGCAGTAAGGGTAAGGCTTCGCCTTCCCCCTTGCCCCAGGTCGTGGATCAAGTCTCCGAGGAGGCTGACCTTAAAGAACTGAGGGAAACTGAGCCGCAAGAGCTTGAACCTGGTCAGGTTGAGTTTCTGGGCTCAGGGGGACCCTCCAGGGAAGACCTGGGGAAGGCACAGTTAGACTGCCCCTCACTTGAACCCCTCAGACAGCAGGCCGCTGCTGAGGCTGCAGGGAACGCCACAGGTACCCACAAAGTGTACTGGGACGATGGACTCCTGTACTCTGAGGCAAGAGACCCCAAACCTGGTGCGACCAGGAGGCTGGTCATCCCCTTGTCTCTGAGAGGTTTCCTTCTCACCTTGGCCCACGAGATTCCCCTTGCAGGTCACTTAGGCCAGAATAAGACTTGGGACAGAATTGTTCCACACTTTCACTGGCCCCACATGTCCGAAGATACGAAGGAGTTTTGCCGCTCCTGTGTCACTTGCCAAGCCAGTGGTAAGTCAGGTGGCACGACAAAGGCCCCCCTCATACCACTACCAGTGGTGGGGGTACCCTTTGAACGAGTGGGGATCGACATTGTCGGACCAATGGAACCCCAGACAGCATCAGGGCACAAGTTTATACTGGTGGTGGTGGACCACGCCACCAGGTATCCTGAAGCTATTCCCCTTAGGACCACTACAGCCCCTGTGGTGGCACGGGCCCTACTTGGAGTGTTCTCCAGAGTGGGCTTCCCTAAGGAGGTCGTCTCAGACAGAGGTGCAAACTTCATGTCGGGATATCTGACTGCTATGTGGAAGGAATGTGGTGTCAACTACAAGTTCACCACACCCTATCACCCACAATGCAATGGGCTTGTTGAGAGATTCAACAGGACCCTAAAAGGGATGATTCACGGGCTACCTGAAAAGCTTCGGCGGAGATGGGATGTCCTGATACCCTGCCTCTTGTTCGCCTACAGAGAGGTCCCGCAGAAGGGGGTTGGCTACAGCCCTTTTGAACTTCTGTTCGGACATCCTGTAAGGGGACCCCTTTGTTTGGTAAAGGAAGGATGGGAGAGACCGCTCAGAAAGCCGGCATCAAACATTGTGGACTATGTGCTCGGTCTCCGCTCGCGGATGGCGGAGTACATGGAAAAGGCGTCTAAAAACCTGGAGGCGAGCCAAGAACTACAGAAAGCTTGGCACGACCAAAAGGCTGTCCTGACTGTGTACCAGCCTGGACAGAAGGTGTGGGTGCTGGAGCCAGTGGCCCCAGCAGCACTCAAAGACAAATGGTCTGGGCCCCACACGATCATTGAGCAAAAGGGAGAGGTCACCTACTTGGTAGACCTGGGAACTCCCCGGAGCCCCCACAGGGTGCTCCATGTAAACAGGCTCAAGGCATATGTCGACAGGGAGGGCATGGGCTTGCTCATGGCCACAGATGAGGGACAGGAGGAGGAGAGTGACCCTCTCCCAGACCTGCTCTCTCAGAACCCTGACGATGGATCAGTAGATGGTGTTGTCTTTTGTGGCAGCCTCTCTGGACATCAACAAGAGGATTGTAAACAGGTTCTTCAATCCTTTCGACATATGTTCTCTCTGACACCCAGTCAGACCAAGTGGTGTACCCATGAGGTCGACACTGGGGACAGTCTGCCCGTAAAGAGTAAAATCTATCGGCAACCTGATCATGTCAGAGACTGCATCAAGACAGAGGTGCAGAAAATGTTGGAGCTGGGAGTCATTGAACCCTCGGACAGCCCCTGGGCTAGTCCCGTAGTGCTCGTGCCGAAACCTCACACCCAGGGCGGTAAGAAAGAGATGAGGTTTTGCGTGGACTACAGGGGTCTCAATGCAGTCACTAAGACTGACGCCCACCCGATACCAAGAGCAGATGAACTTATCGACCAGTTGGCCTCGGCCAACTACTTAAGTACGTTTGACCTGACAGCTGGGTATTGGCAAGTCAGGTTAGCTGAGGAGGCCAAGCCCAAAACAGCATTTTCTACCCCGTGTGGGCATTATCAGTTCGTGGTAATGCCCTTTGGTTTGAAAAATGCACCTGCCACCTTCCAAAGGCTGGTGAATCGAGTTCTCACTGGTTTGGACGACTTCTGTGCGGCGTATCTGGACGATATCGCTGTCTTTAGCTCCACCTGGGAGGATCACCTGGTCCACCTGAGGAAAGTGTTAGAGGCCCTGCAGAAGGCAGGCCTCACTATCAAGGCCACCAAGTGCCAGATAGGGCAGACACAGGTTGTATACCTGGGCCACCTTGTAGGTGGAGGCCAGGTTCAACCATTGGAGAGCAAAATACAGGCCATCCAGGACTGGGCTCCTCCAACCACCCAGACTCAGGTTCGAGCTTTCTTGGGCCTGACTGGTTATTACCGGAAATTTGTCAGAAATTATGGATCCATTGTGACCCCGCTAAACGACCTGACAAGTAAAAAGATGCCAAAAAAAGTTCAGTGGACAGCAAGCTGTCAGAAGGCATTCGATGACCTAAGGCAGGCCATGTGCACAGCACCTATCCTAAAGAGTCCAGACTACTCCAAACCATTCATTGTCCAAACAGACGCTTCGGAGCTGGGTGTGGGAGCTGTTCTATCGCAACTGAATTTTGATGGTCATGACCAGCCCATAGCTTTTATTAGCAGGAGGCTGACCCCCAGAGAGAAGAATTGGTCAGCTATCGAGAGGGAGGCCTTTGCTGTGGTTTGGGCCCTGAAGAAGTTGAGGCCATACTTGTTTGGCACTCACTTCAAGATTCAGACCGACCATAAGCCCCTCTTGTGGCTAAATCAAATGAAGGGTGAAAACCCCAAACTACTTAGGTGGTCCATTTCCCTACAGGGGATGGACTTCACAGTGGAGCATAGACCTGGCACTGATCATGGCAATGCAGATGGGCTCTCCAGGTATTTCCACTTAGAGCAAGAAGACTCACCTGGTCAAGGTTAGCTTATTGTCCCAAAGTTTGGGGGGGGGTCATGTAGGAGAGTAGGGTCTGCAATCCTATGATCACCCAGATTTTTTGCTTTTGCTTCATTGGTTTACGACTTTCCCCGGCTGTGGGCCTGCCAATCAGACCCACAGCCTAGCTGTTCTCTCTCGAAATTATCACATGTACATTAGGTGCATCCACTAATTGGAACTGGGCCGCCTTGTCAGTCCCTGTCTCAGCATACCACAGGTATCCAGGGCATCGGTGTACCCAGGGCCTACCAGGGGCTGAAGCATGTATTATGCCACCCCTGGAATGGCCGCCCAAATCGGACACAACTGGCTGCACGACAGCTGGGGCCACGTGGTGTAATCACCCGTTGCTGTAGGTGTAGTATTCCTACACCTAAACCCTAAAAATGGACACATGGATTCCTATCAGTCACTCCTATAGCAGGCCTTATCAATCCTGAAGGCAGAGTGCAGGGAATCATGTGGCACGGTGCTCTGGCGCGAGCTGAGCCCGTCGACGGCTTGCGGAACCAAGTCCTAATAGCCGTTCCATGGTGACGCGGGCCAACTACTTTTAATGCAATTGCTAACTTTGGCCTCACCTATACATGTCGAGTAAGGTGTCATACGAATGGGAATACGAACCCCTCGCCAGCCCCGGCGACGGGGTTAGCATTCCCCCCTTTTAGAGGGACACGACATGGAAGTAACCTTGAACCCCGGTTAAAGTTGACTCAAGCCTCAGCATCACAAAATGGATGCTGCCACCAGACACAAGTCTGACCTCCTGCTGCTGGGGGACCTTCCAGCAAAGGGAGCTTGGACAAAGGGTTTCCTGTCGAGGACGGTGTTAGCACCATCCCAGACAGAGTTTGTGTATCCCAGGTAGGCAGGGCTGAAAGGAAGGTGATTGCCAGTGGCACCCCGGTGCTCACTGTGCATAGCCCGGCTCAAACCAGTTTCGGGGGCACACCAGCCCCTGAGCTGGCGCGAAGCCGGACAAAGGACAGGGGTGTAACCACCCCCCTCCTGGCTCCACCCATAGGTAGAACCTAGTCACGGGCCAGCCCCTTTTCTTAGAATAAAGGTAGGAGCGAGTCCCCTTCCCAAATTGGATAATCAGATAATCGGATAACTCCGAATCACGAACTACTTTCCACGAAAGGAACTCTTGACCATTTCTGAAGACTCTCCCTTGTGGCTAAGGAGTAGCCACCCTGCACCAGCAGGCACCATCTAAGCGCTTGCGGTTTGCTGTAAGTCTCTCCTACGGATCAAGACTGTCCAGCTCGACGAGACCCGAGTCCCTGCCATCTCTGACCTTTTACCTACCTCATCAGCCCAGCTGAGAGTCATAGGTGTGACGAGACCTGCGGGACCGGCTATCTTCAGAACCTGCACGACGCTTATCTAGCACGCCCACTGAGGGACCCTCGAGTGAGTGCACCTAGGGCTTGAGAAGCCCTAACCCTGAGCAGCTCCAGCATCGAAGTCTGCCTCCCCAGCATCCCCGAGATCTGCGTGGGGGCCCTTCCGCTCCTTGTTGTTCACCGCGTTGTTCGACCAGTTGCCGACCGGCTTGTGGCCCTCTTCACGACGCACCACGACTGTTTCAACAGAAGAGTACCACGGACCCTCCTGGTCCACTCCCGACGCCACCTTGACTCCCCCGCTTGGGTTGCCACTGCCAAGATCCGCTGCCCCTGCCTGGGCCCCGCATCATCGATAGCAGACACCTTCGTGGGACAGCTCGCCCTCCATCCTGGTCGCCGCCGCGCCTCCTGGTCCGAGGAACAGCCGAGTCCGACGTCACCCACTCACCTGGTCGAGGTGACTTCAGCCGGTACCCTCCTGGTACCCACACGATCGCTGGCTAGCGGTTGAGAACTGAGTCCCCTCTGCTTTCAGGTTTCCTCCATCACCGATCCAGGCTTGGATCGCTCCGAACATCGTCACTGGTCGCCTGCCAGCAACTTCTTCTTTCAGGCTCCTGAGACTACACGAGGACTCCCGACATCTTGCCGAACTTCACGCAGCCGCAGCCCCCGGGCTAGGTAACTCGAGCATCTCGGTGCTCCATCGCAGGTTCGCTCTACAAGTGTCCCGTTCCTTTTTCGTTTAGTCCCACTGATCGGATCACTCCGGAATCAGTACCTCCAGACTCTAACCATTCGCATTTCACTGTTAGTGTAGGTGGTTTCTCGTGCCCCTCGGGCATTTGTGTAAATTGTGCAACTGAAGTATTTTCCTAAGAGTTTTGTAGTGTGCTTAGCTCCCTGACTCATAAAGAGCCAGGGTAGTCTTGTTATAAATAAATACCCTTTTATTTTCATAACAACTTGTGTGGTGTCCTTTCACTTGGTGTTCAAGGGGTATATGTGATGGTAAACAGCTGGCTTAACACGCCCTCTAGAGTTTAGCCTAAAGACTGCTCGTATCCACGCTACTAGGATAGCTGGTCTAAAAGGTTGACTTACAACCAATCATCAATAAGGGTCGTTTGGAATGATACACAGTGTTCACTAGAATAGCGAGCACTACATATCAGGCCAACTTCTCACAACCTGCACGACACTTCCCCTGACAGAGGGAAGGAAGGCTTTCAGTGCAAGTTGGATCGCTCTCAACTCCAACAGGTTGATGTGGAGACGAGACTCCGCCGGAGACCAGAGGCCTCTGATCTCCGCTTCTCCCATATGGCCACCCCATCCCAGGAGGGACGCATCCGTCACTACGACATGCTCCGGTTGGGGAAGGGAGAGGCTCTTGCCCTTGACCCAATCGCGGTCCGTGAGCCACCACTGAAACTGCCGTGCAGTGCCCTCCGAGATCAAGACATGGTCGGACAGGTTGCCGTGATGCTGGGCCCACTGAAACTTCAGGTCCCACTGCAGAGCCCGCATGCGCCGCCTGGCGTGATGCACTAGTAGGATGCAGGAGGCCATCAGCCCCAGAAGCCGCAACACTAGCCTGACCGAAACCTAGAATAGAGGCCGAAAGATGGGAATCAGGGCCTGAATATCCTGGACCCGCTGTTCCGGCGGATAGACCCGGAACTGCGCCGAATCGAGAACCGCTCCGATGAAGAGGAGCTTCTGAGAGGGACTAAAGTGTGACTTCGGCACGTTGATGGAAAATCCCAGCAAATGCAGGAGATCCGCGGTAGTCTGGAGGTGGGAGACGACTGTCTGGGGCGAGCCCGCCTTCAACAACCAGTCGTCGAGATAGGGGAAGACTGGAACCCCTGATCTGCGCAGATGAGCTGCGACCACCGCCATCACTTTCGTGAACACCCGAGGGGCACTGGTGAGGCCGAAGGGGAGCACGGTAAACTGAAAGTGCTCTTGGCCCACCGTGAACCGCAGGTAACGCAGGTGGGCCGGCAGGACGGGGATGTGGAAATATGCGTCCTGCAAGTCCAACGCTACCATCCAGTCTCCGGGGTCTAGGGCAGCTAGAACCTGAGCCAAAGTTAACATCTTGAACCTTTCCTTCCGGAGGAAGGCATTGACGTTCCGGAGGTCCAAGTTAGGGCGTAGGCCCCCTTTGCCCTTCTTGGGAACCAGAAAGTAGTGGGAATAACAACCACGACTCACTTCTGGGCTCGGAACGCGCTTGACGGCCCCCTTGGCCAGGAGGGCCGAAACTTCCTCGTGGAGAAGATTCAAATGATCCCCCGAGATACGGTGGTGCTGCGGTGGTGCTGCGGTGGCATGGCTGGAGGGGTCGTCTCGAAGGGGAGGGAGTAGCCCCTTCGGACGATTTGCAGCACCCACCTGTCTGATGTGATGGACCGCCAGTGGAGCAGGTGATGGCGTGGAATGGGCCTGAAAGCTCGGACTAGGAAGGCTTTGAGGCGGATGCTGCCGGGGTGGATGTGGGCTGACCGCGTCGTCCTCCAGAACCGCCTCGGCGGAAACCACGTCCGCGACCGCACGCAGGTTGGTTCTGCGGCTGGTGGCTAGGCGCACGTGAGGAGGCACCCCTTCCTTGGCCACGAAAGGGGCGAAAGGCGGAAGTTTGCGACCGCGGGGCCGAGAGGCCCAAGGACTTGGCCGTAGCCCGGGAGTCCTTAAAGGGATTCAGCGCACTGTCCGCTTTCTCGCCGAAAAGGCGAGTGCCATCAAAGGGCATGTCCATGAGGGTGCTCTGGACATCACCCGAAAAGGATGTGGACCGCAGCCAGGCGTGACGTCTAAGCGCCACTGAGGTAGAAATCGCCCTACCCAGCGAGTCCGTAGTGTCAAGCCCACATCGGATAGCATGTCGCGCTACATCCCTCCCACCGGCCAGAGCCTGGGTAAGTCGTGTCTGGACCTCCTCCGGACACAGGGGCAGCACGTCCTCCACCGTATCCCACAGAGAGTGGGAATAACGGTCCAAGAGGCAGGCGGTGTTCAAAGACCGCAGACCCAAACTAAGGGAGGAGAACAGCTTTTTGCCAAACTGTTCCAGCCTCTTGGAATCCCGGTCTGGCGGAGTGGTCGGGAAGGAGGATTGGGAGGTAGAGGCCTGGATAACCAGGCTCTCGGGGGTAGGGTGTTGGGACAGAACACTGGGGTCGCCCAGAGCAGGGCGGTGGCGCCTGGCGACGTTCCTGTCCACAGGAGGAACTGTGGAGGGCTTGGACCAGGTGCCCTGCAGAACGTCAGTGAGGGCCTCATTGAATGGCAGCAGAGGCTCAGTGGAGCTTTCTGCAGACTGAAGCACCTCAGTGAGGACGTTAGTCCTCACAGCCACGGCAGGTAGCTCGAGCCCAAGGGCTGCGGCCGCCTTGCGCAGCACCACAGAGAAAGCAGCACCCTCCTCCGAAGCCACAGTCGGAGGAGAGATGAATCCAGTGTCCGGAGAGGTATCCAGACCACTAGCCTCCCCCAGTTCATCTGCCCAGTCCTGTGACAGTTGAGCCTGAGCGGCCATAGGATCCTCGGATCCCTCCCATTCGCCCCCATCATCCGATTCCTGGTATGCAGGAGGAAGGATCGGAGCCGGGCGATAGACAAAATCTGTCTCCAGCGGCGCCGAACGCGGCGTCCATCGACGCCGTATCGGCGCCGGGCCCGGAGTGGGGCTGAACTGGTGCTCGACGCCGAGCGGAGTCGATGTCGGAGGTGGTACCGGTGTCGACGCCGGCGGAGGAGGCGTGACGAGGTCGACCGGCGTCGGCGGGGACTCGGGAACGGGTCCCTCGGGCGCTTGCGGCGTCGAGGCCGGAGCCGTCGACGGCGCCGGAGCCGCCGGCAGGCAAGGTTGCCCAGTCGGGTTCCGCGGGGCCCGAAGGCGCGCCAGCGGGCGTCGACGGCGGAGCCAGGTTCCTCATGGCCGAGAGGAAGGCACTGACTTCCGCCGGCGTCGCGTCAGTCCCAGGGACCGGTGGGTATGGGGACGTGCGCGGCGCCTGCGGCTCCGCTGGAGCCGCGGGGGTGGAACCACCCTGACCCTCGGCAGAGTCGCGCGACCGGCGAGGGGAGTCCGAAGAGCGGTGTCGCCTCTTGGACTTCTTGGAGTGCTTCGACTTACCCGAAGACTTGGATCCCGACGACCGATGATGACGTCGGCTTTGGCTCCGCGACCGATCCTTGGACCTCCTCCTGGACCGGGATCGAGAGGGGCGCGGAGTCGAGTGGCGAATCTCGAGAAGCTTACGGGACCGCTCCCGTCTAGCCTTCGAGGTCAGGGCCTTGCAGTCCGAACACAACGCCGCGTCGTGGTCGAGGCCCAAGCAGTAAAGGCACCGGCGGTGATGGTCCGTAACCGACATCAAGCGGCTACAGTCAGCACAGGCTTTAAAACCAGGCATCCTACCGGCACCGGAGTCGAGACAAGATCAAAAAGGATCGAAAAAGTTAGTCAAAAAGTGACTAAAGGGGTAGCTCTCCCGGATCTGCGCTTACTGGCGCGGAAAAAAGAAGAACTGACGTCAGCGCGCGAGGGCGGCGTCTAAGTACTCCGACGACGTCATTCCGGCGCACGACGCCGACGACGGACGCGGAGCCGCAGACGACGCCTAGCGACGCGCAAGGGGTATTGCTGACGAAAAATCTTCCGGATCCAGTCTGACGCCTGGGGATATTCTAAGGTGAGGAATCTAACTAACATGTTTCTTTCAGATCCTTATTGATGTTCAGCTGCGTTGTGGCAGTCCGGCCATCCTTTCTCCGGATAGCCCCTATGGGCCTCAGGGGGTTGCCAGATTGAATTAGCCATGCCAGGAGGCAGCCCGCTCTACCTACCTCTCCATGCTGGCAGACAAGGAATTCTTTATAGTGCAATTTCAGGTCATGCAGGAGCCCCTCCAGTTGACTCTCCTCCTCCAGTAGCGTCCTCATAACGCCATAAGAGGTCGCAATGCCGATCCCCTGTATCACCTTATAAGTATAACTTAAATCCATCAAACTCCACATTTGTGTGTGGCTGCACCTTTGCCGTTTCGGAAATATTCAGCTATCGAGCCCCCTACAATAGCCTTAAAGGGTGGGTGCAATAAAACATCAGGTTGCAGGCGCCACCAAGTCTGCACCACCACTGTAGGACAGCCCAGCAATAGCGTTAAAAGAAGAGGATTATGATCCGAAGTGGTACGACAGAGATATTCCATACCATGAACAATGGGAGCAAGGCCAGGTGATCCCAGAAACCTGTCTAGTTTGATATGAATTCTGTGCACTCCAGAGCAGAAAGAGTATAAGCAAGTCTCTGGGTGTGCTACCTCCATAGATCCACGAGGTCCCATTGATTAGCTCACTGCCAGAATCCTATGTCAATAAAGCACAAGGGCCTGACAGGAGGGGCGGTGCCGGTTGGTCCACGTCACAATTGAGGATCAGACTATACTACCCTCCCCCAACTTGGTTGAATCAATGGATCGGTGTGGGAAAGGTGACAATGTGTCAAGGAAATGAAGGTGTTTGAGGTTGGGTGCATACTTGCTTGAGTGGCATCAAGCACTGTAAATCTGCCTTCTGGGTCGATGCGTGCCCGGGACACTGTAAGCGGCAGCCCCGAGGCAATCCATACCAAAGCACATCTCACATATTAACATATGCAAAGCACCTGTATCATAGATTTGGCCACACCATCTCCTCGAACTCTTTCGCCATTTGGGGTCAGTCATATGTGTTATTTTTTTTTATTGAACATTTTGATTATTGTACATAGTAGCAGTCACCACATTAACAATCCGGCATTATACAGAATGCAAAAGATACACAAAGGAGGGTACACTTACACCGCTTCCCCAAACAGTTTACAGTTTTTTTATACATACAACATAGCAGTGTCCATAATGCAAGCGTAAGTGTCGAGATTAATGACAGTTCTGGAACAAGTCAGGATGCTCCTGTAAATAATCAGTAAATGGTACCCAAATACCCAACGTTTTGGAGGCAGTTGGCAATTCTCCTGCATATATTACAAAATGGTCTCTACAATATACCGCATCCAGTATCCAGCTAGCAATCGTGGGGGTTTGTCTGCTATCCCAATGCATTGTTACCCTGCGTTTGGCTAAAAGTAGTATTTCTTCTTAGTTGACTTTACGGGTATAGTAAGGCCTAGCAAACATAATTGTGGTCTGCAATACATTTTACATGACATCAGAATACTCAGATGGCGAATTACCGCTTCCCAGAATCGTCGTATCCTATCACAGGCCCACGCAAGGTGTGCAAAGTCTGCCTGGTCCAATCCACATCTGCAGTTCGCAGTGTCACGTAGACCATATTTGTGTAATTTAGCGGACGTGTGATAAGCTTGATGAAGAAATTTGTAATGAATAATACAGAGATTTCTGTTGGGTGTGAGCAATGTAGTAAGCGTACAACATGATATCCAGTCGTCATCTGTCAAAGGAGCGTCTAATAGTTTATTCCACTTTTCTCGGGCCTTTAGGCTCTGTGCACCAATATCTGATTGTATCAATTTATATAGATGTGAAATTATGCTAGTGTGAGTAGGTGTGGCTATCAAAAATTGCAATGACTGCAGTGCAGGAGGTTCAGCAGGATATGAAGAATATAGTTCCCTGATAGCAGCCTTCAATCTGTGATATATGAATCGGAATAAGAGCGATTGGTTGCTAATATAGGGCAGGTCATCAGGGGTTATAAAAGTACCATTCAAGTATAGATCACCCATTTGTGCTATACGCACTTGTTCTAAGAGCAGCATGCTGTTGTGTTCTTGTGTGACCGATAGACCCGGATGGCAACTCAATGGCATGCTGGGGGCATATATGGGGGTTTTGTTCGCCAACTGACCGATACGTTGCCATGCCTGTGACGTCGTTCATATCGTATTTATTTCTCGCGGGGACAAGTGCGGCCTGATGTAAGTGAGTATACTTGATAGCGGTACCGGGTCAGCGTCGCCATCCTCTACAGCAAGGTGTGGTAGATACTATACCGGATGAAACCAAAAGTATGCGTATTGCGCTTGGGCGCAGAGATAATATATGTAAAAATCAGGGACCGTGAAACCGCCTGATGTATATGGAAGCGACATAGTGTGAAGACTGATGCGAGCTTGCTTGCCAGCCCATATCAGCCTGATGAGGTTCGTTTGTAGCCCCTTAAAAATAGACGCGGGAGGGGTTATTGGTATATTAATAAAAATATATAGTAGTTAGGTAGCAACACCATCTTTATAGTGATATTCTATACGGAATTCTACCATATTATTTAAAATGATGGAGACCACATTTTGATGGTGTTCAGTTGTGTTGTGTGATCTGTCTTGTGCTGAATTCAGTGCAACATTGATGTCACCGCCCCATAGCAGCTCTAAATCTGGCAGGTTTTGTATTTGTGTCCAGAGGTCCATAAAAAAGTCCGGGTCATCCGAATTCGGACCATACACGTTAACGATACCTACTTTAGTGCCTCTTAATAGTCCTGTGAGTATGACGTTGCGTCCTTGCGGGTCAGTGAGTGTTTGATCTAATATAAAGTGGGTGCCGTTAGAAATTGGATTCCTGGTTGGCTACGGCTTGCGCCAAAGCCAGGCAAAAACCACCACTCTAGTCAGGGCAAGGAAGTTACACGCCAAAGATAACCCCTGCTCACCCCCTTGGTAGCTTGGCACGAGCAGTCAGGCTTATCCCGGAGGCAATGTGTAAAGCGTTTGCGCGCGCACACAGCAACAACACCCTAGGCCCACCACAAAGGAAACTCCACACAACGTTATATATAAAAATAGCCTTTGTATTATAATAAGTACATTAGATAATAATCACACAATTTACACTGTGCCAACTGGCACTAGGCAGAATTTACAGGGGACTATTTACACAAGACAGGGCCAATGGACCACCGTCAGAATCATCACAAATCACCAATTGTAAATGTAGAACAAATAATAAATGTAGCGCACGCCCAGTAACTACTGGTAACGTTAGGAACTTAGCATGAGATCCTGCAATGCAAAACAGTGGATGCATAAATCACTTTGCGCATAAACCTCCTTAGGCATAAAACTATATTAGGCCCAAAACCTCACTAGCATCACATATTACGCAATAGGCATTACAGTAGGTATCACAATCATAAGCATTTAGGGAAATAAATTGACATAGGAAAACAGTGTGCCCCAATCGGGGGCACAATGCACTGAATCTAGCCCCAGGCCAACTGGCCTCTCACGGGGGGCTGAAATGCCCAATGTCCAGAATGTCTGGGCTGCGCATGCAGCAAAGAACAAGGGCGTAAATGATCAGGCCTAAACGTGGCAGCTGCCCACTACTTGCTGGGCAGCTGTGCAGGCAGGAATGTCAAAAAGGAGGCCTGGGCTCTAAATGGCCCTTTAAACAAATATGACCCACGTTGGAGCCACACGGGGCTCTGAAACAAATATTGCGCAGCGATGGAGCCACCTAGGCTCTGTGAATCGCTCAGCGGGCCTGCCGGGGGAGCCAGATGGGCTCTGGAAATAAACTATGCCGTAGGGAGCACACTGGCTCCTGAAAGAATTATGCGCCAAACTGTGGTAGCACTGGCTACTTAGATAACACTGCCCCCAATAGAGCCATGGACAAGCTCCAAAAATAACCAATTGGGCCTCGGGTTGGGGCGGCCCGCAACAGCGGGGTCGCTCAGGCACGTCTCACTGTCGTTGGAGCAGCCCTCTGTCAAGCGGGGCTGCTCGGGAGGGAGGCACCGGCGTGGTGCCTCAATATTGCTTCCCCCCAGCCGGCTTCACTTACCGGCTCTTCCTGGCGGGGAATCCTCTTCACCCGGTCCCTCTTCTGGGATCGGGACTTCACGGGGGAACCGGCGAGGCTCCAGGCAGTGTCGCGTGGAGGCGGGGTGGGCTCCCGTCCTCCTCCACACCCGCAGCCACGCTTCTCAGCCTCTTCTCGGGTCCGTAGCGCGGGGTGGGTTCCCGTGTGCTTCCGTCTCATCTCTTGTCCCAGAAGCGCGGGGTAGGCTCCCGTCCGCTTCCTGGTTCCGTCGCGAGGCCCCGCCTTCCGTCAGGCGGCTTCCGGGCCGCGGCGGTGAGGCTGTCCCTCCATCTTCCTGGCACAATACGGGGTGGGCTCCCGTCACTAGCACAAAGTTCCTGGTGGGGTGGGCACCCGCTAGGGGTTTAAATCAGCGCAAAGTCCCATGCGAGGTGGGCACCCGCTTTCCGATAAACCAGCGCTCCCGCCACCACTCACGGAGAACCAAAAGGACGAAAGCACGATTGCTGGGTGGGCACCCGCTCGATAAATGGAATTAAAGAGTGCGGTAATGAGGGGTAGGCTCCCTCTTCTCCAAGCAGACAAAGCAGCACAATTGCGGGGTGGGCTCCCACTCTACTTGCAGGGGGGCAAAGGCTGGGCCCAGGGGCCAGCTCACAAGGCCCGGAGGCAGTCCCCAGTGGCGGTCTCTCCTAGCGCCCAGCAGCAGCAGCAGGCCTCCCTCAAGTTAGGAACATTTTCATGGGGTCACAGCCCCTTCTTTTATACACAGATTTCCTTTGTCACCAAGGTGCAGGGCAGGGGAAAAACCAGATGCAACTGGTTCTGGAGCACTTTATTTTGCTCAGCCTCTCTTCCTATTCACAGGACAGGCTAGGGACATCAGACGCACCACAGGGGGCGGAGCCAGCATTGTGAAGGTAAGGCACATCCCTATCCAGGTCCCTGTGGCAACTCCTCCCTCCCATCTAGCTGCTGATCTCCCTATTCACCACTGGGCTGGCTCATCCTGGCTCCTGGAATTCCCCACACCATCCAGCACCTGTCAATCACAACCCAGACATGCACCCCACATCAGGCAGGCAGACACACAGCACACAGAAGTGCCAACTTCTAGAAGTGGAACTTCTCCTATAGTTAGAATAAATCCGCGCCCATCATTGCGCAGCATTTATCCTTAGGAGTTCGCACATACTAAACTTGACCCTGCACTCCTCTCACATCAGGAATTATCCTGAACACACATATCCCCCATGCATTCCTATGGGAGGGCAGGCCAGTCTCACTAAATGTAACACAGAGCGCATGCACTTTACACGGGGACACCCTGCTAAAGTGCCTAGGGGTCTAACACCACTACACTACATAGGGAAAAAGCTAGGATAATTGCAAAAAGTTTAGGGGTGAACCTGCCAGAAGGGCCAAGTCCTACAGGTGCCCTTGCGTATAATAGTTGTCACCCCCCTTCCATAGGTTGAGTAGGTTGCCGATACTGCTAATTCAGCCCATCTATTGCCCAAGACGTTTGCTTTGTGATTAAGTAGATGTGTTTCCTGAAGTAGAGCGACATCTATGCGATGTCTATCGAGATATGCTAAAATTTGTCAGATCTTTCTGGGATTATTTAGGCCTCTGATGTTCCAAGTTATAGATCTCAGAGATGCACCTCTAGCCATATTGCATAAGTTCCCCAACATCAAAAGTAGGGAGTCTGATTCCTGTTATACCCCCATTTATCTGTCCACTGTCCAATACATTCGTCATGCCCAACTGTGAAACTTGAACATAAGCATAGACATTAAATTCCAGCATATATGTGACTACCGATGTACCGTGAAGTTGTCCCTTTCCACCCCCCACCCACTTAACCATCCCAATCATGGTAAAGACACTACCCTTTACAGATAAACATATCTTCCCACCTAACAAAAAAATGTAAAGGCTGTGGTGTACACAGGGGGGCGGCAGCCGCCGGCCTACAGCCCCAACGGTAAACAGTTGGGGGGGATCAAGTCACGAATCCTAAACATTATGAATATATAGTCTAATAGTGCAAAAACCTATGGAAGTTATTTAAATTGCCTACATGTTAGAAGCTCCAATATTACAATGTCGTGAGATAGTTATCTTCAGCAAATATTCATGCAGAAATACTTGCAGAGCTGATGTATCTGTTGGGTAAACAATGCTGTACATAAAATGCAGAGAGGGCCCTGCAAAAGTGTACAGGCTGATTATGCATAACTATATGTAATCTGGAAAGTGGTACAACTGTCATTCTACATCGGATGTAAGGCCGTGTTCGGCCTGTGCCCTTCTTGGGGATTTGCACCAGAGAGCGTTCGGGTATGTTGTAGGAACTTAATGGCATCTTTGGGGTCATTGCAGATTATACTTATTCCGCCATCTCTTCAAGCTAGCATGGTTTATCATTGCATATGGAATGTTATTGTCTCTTAATTTCTTTTTCACATCTAGGAACTTCTTGCATGCTTCCTGCACTTACGATGTAAAGTGCGGATATATGGATATAGCCATCCAGTCATGGTTTAATGTTCTCAATTCCCGTGCTTTACGAAGAGCTGCATCTCTATCTCTAAAATTTAGTATTTTGGCCATTACGGGACGCGGGCGTGCTCCTGGTGCTGGTTGCGGCGCAGGGGACCTGTGCGCCCTCTCGCCAATAAATACCTCAGAGAATGTGTCTCTGCCAAGGAGAGCGATTAAGAGAGCTTCAACATAGTGCTCCATGTTTCCCGTTTCGTCGTCTCCGCCACCCCCATAAGCCGTAGATTACAGCGACGAGATCCAGCTTCAAGATCTTCAGTCTTGGCCAGTAGGGACTGTAGGGTTTTGTCAGCTTTGGTTTGTTTTTGTTAAAATTTTTGCTGAGTGTCCTCTGCATCCGATATTTGACGTTCTACCATGTCAATGCGTTCTGTATGTTTGTCCAGTCTCTCCAACATACGGTCTACACGATGTGTCAGGGAATCAATTTTACCATCTATATTGGATAATGTAGATTGTATGGTAGCAAACATGGTGTGAAAGCCCACCGCTGTGTCAGATCCTGGTGTCATTGGTTGTGCTTGGCTGTGCTCGGTAGTCTCAGTGCCCGACTCCACCACCTTTCGCTGCTGTTCGAAATGCAGTTTGGGTTGAATATTATCTGGCTTTCCCATCCTGCACGAAGGCTATAAGGGTCTCGACGGATATAGCAGTGTATCACAGGCTTTACCCGATAACTCTGTGTCCAAGTGAGCGCCCAGTTCACAATCAGTAGCGTCCGCACTATGACTCAATTGTAAATATGTTGCTAGCGATTATTGGTCATGGGTGATTGCAGGGGGGGTCTGGATAGGAAGAGTATCTACAACGGTGCGGATACAACCATACATCCGGATTCAGGGGTCTCTGGGCACTGTTCCACTAGGGGTGTTTATAACCACAAATCGTCCACAGCAGAAACGGAGAAGCTGCGTGGCTTGAATCAACAAAATGGCACCGTAGCCAGAGGGCGCCCTTACCAGCTCAAGTGCAGTACACAATTTTAATAGGCCCAGAACTCCCGAGGGACGCCCAGACACATAGGGCTGCTAGCTACACAACCTCAAGTGTAATGTCATAAGGTGGGCTGACTGTAGGCGTAAATGTCTCAGAGGTGGGGTGAGGAGAGTCTCACGCTTCTTTAATTATAGCAAGATGCTGCTTTCACGCACCTAAATACTCGCAATACACCCCTCCAGGGGATGCAATCGGGGCACAGGACTCCTCGGGCACGGCTCACAGGCCCAGGGGAACGATCGTCACCGCAGATCGTCTACTCCCCTCAGAACGTGCAGCGATCAGGGGTCCACCTCCCTCGCCGTCTATTTGTACCCCCTGCTCTTTACCTCAGTGATGGCCATCGGATGGGTCACCGTATCAATCGTTGTCACCGCCTCATCGATGCCGGTCTCCTCCCAGGCGCGGTTGCATCCTCGCTTCCGCAGAGTATGGCACTGGAGGTGCAGTCAGGGACCGCTTGCTTTCGGCAGGCACTCAGCACTTCTTGGTCGCGGCCGCCTCAATCGTCGCCGACTGCCGTGATGGTCTTATATATGCATGACGTGGCTGTAGGTATCGAGATGAGACTAAGCGTCCCCAGTTGCTCACAGCGCAGGCCGTCTGAGCCGCACCAGCCTGCTCGCTTCTCTGCCAGGCCTACACCGTAGATATCACGCCTCGGACTTTCATGGCAGACTCATCCGTGCGCGTTCCTGAGTTCCATGCTTTGTTCCGGTGTCTCTGATCTTCGCAGTTTCTTCGCGTTTTGGGCAGTGCAGCTCAAAAGGAAATCCGCTAGTTCCGTGCCAGATGCTCAATACAGTGTAGTTGCTCGATTCTCATGTGCAATATTTTGGTTTTACACTCAGGATATTTGCAGGATTGTGACTCGATTGGGAGAGCTCGCCTACAGCGCGGCCATTTCCAAGCGCAGCTAGCTTCGACCCCCAGTCATATGTTTTTCTTGGAGGCATGCAACATGCATGTTCGTCCTGCATATGAAGGAGTAAACCTTGTGTCTTTTTGCCGGTGAGCTAATCTCCCTGTCGTTCCAGGACAAACATTTATATTTATTCACGACTTCAAAGAACATTTGTGGTGTGACTGGGACAGTTGCAGATTGTTGGAAGATGCAAGCAATCAATATTTGTCACCTGTCGCGAATGGCAAAGAGGTATGTCGAGTGGGTGAGCCAATGTGCAGTGTGCGCATGTCCCCCTCTCTCCCGGGTCAGCGTAGAAGGAGCCCAGTTCATCTTGTTATTTATTATAGAGGTTTTTTTTATAGCGTGAACACCCCCCTTTCATGTGACAGAGCACTTTGCAAGATATGTTACAAAGGTTGTAGGCAATATATCAATGTACAAGACAAGACACATAAGCAAAATGTGTCCTCATCGGAGAAAGACAGGTGTATAGATTGGAGGAAAAGCGCAGGGAAGTGTTTGCAAAGGAGTGGCAAAAATAATGTCCAAGCAGGAAAGAGTTGTTCATGAGGAAAGGGATACATTTTCTTAGTGGTAAAGGAATTTGTTAAAATTAGTGTTTTTACTTCTTTTAGAAGATGGAAGTGGAAGGGTTGCATCTGATATTGGGCAGGACAGAGTTCCAGGTTTTTGGGGTGATTCCTGTGAAGAATCTGTTGTAGGTTTTCTTTTTGATAAATTTTCGTGGCTTAAGCAGTAGCGAACTTGTACTTCTTAAAGGTCTGTTTCCAGCCGATAGGGTCAGTTTCTGGGCCAGTTAAGATATTATGGTGCAGCACTTTGTGGGTCATGCAGGCAATTGTGAAGTGGATTCTAGTATTATAGGGTGGCCAATTCAGGGATTGGAGGTCAGGGTGATGCGATCAAGTTTTTTTATCTGATGAGGAGCAAGGCTGCTGTATTCATAATGGCCTTAAGAGGTTAAAGTGTGATTTTTGGGAGGCCCACGATTGTAGCACTCCATAGTCTAATTTTAATAGTACCAAAGCTTGAATCCCTATTTTGAGGTCTGCCAAGGAGAGGTAGGGTTTAAGTTTCCTTAGAGCATGAAGTTGCATGTTGGCTCCTCTGGTGGCAGCACTGATGTGCTTTGTCATGGAGCGGGTATTGGCCAGAGTAATAGCTAAGGATTTTGCGGAGTCAATGAGGTTTGGGGTACCATTCAAGGCAGTGAGATGTGAGAGCCAGTCTTTAATACTGTGGGTCAAAAGGAGGAATATGCTACTTACCAGTATGCATCTGTTCTTGGCAGGGCGTGCTCCTGGTGCTGGTTGCGGCGCAGGGGACCTGTGCGCCCTCTCGCCAATAAATACCTCAGAGAATGTGTCTCTGCCAAGGAGAGCGATTAAGAGAGCTTCAACATAGTGCTCCATGTTTCCCGTTTCGTCGTCTCCGCCACCCCCATAAGCCGTAGATTACAGCGACGAGATCCAGCTTCAAGATCTTCAGTCTTGGCCAGTAGGGACTGTAGGGTTTTGTCAGCTTTGGTTTGTTTTTGTTAAAATTTTTGCTGAGTGTCCTCTGCATCCGATATTTGACGTTCTACCATGTCAATGCGTTCTGTATGTTTGTCCAGTCTCTCCAACATACGGTCTACACGATGTGTCAGGGAATCAATTTTACCATCTATATTGGATAATGTAGATTGTATGGTAGCAAACATGGTGTGAAAGCCCACCGCTGTGTCAGATCCTGGTGTCATTGGTTGTGCTTGGCTGTGCTCGGTAGTCTCAGTGCCCGACTCCACCACCTTTCGCTGCTGTTCGAAATGCAGTTTGGGTTGAATATTATCTGGCTTTCCCATCCTGCACGAAGGCTATAAGGGTCTCGACGGATATAGCAGTGTATCACAGGCTTTACCCGATAACTCTGTGTCCAAGTGAGCGCCCAGTTCACAATCAGTAGCGTCCGCACTATGACTCAATTGTAAATATGTTGCTAGCGATTATTGGTCATGGGTGATTGCAGGGGGGGTCTGGATAGGAAGAGTATCTACAACGGTGCGGATACAACCATACATCCGGATTCAGGGGTCTCTGGGCACTGTTCCACTAGGGGTGTTTATAACCACAAATCGTCCACAGCAGAAACGGAGAAGCTGCGTGGCTTGAATCAACAAAATGGCACCGTAGCCAGAGGGCGCCCTTACCAGCTCAAGTGCAGTACACAATTTTAATAGGCCCAGAACTCCCGAGGGACGCCCAGACACATAGGGCTGCTAGCTACACAACCTCAAGTGTAATGTCATAAGGTGGGCTGACTGTAGGCGTAAATGTCTCAGAGGTGGGGTGAGGAGAGTCTCACGCTTCTTTAATTATAGCAAGATGCTGCTTTCACGCACCTAAATACTCGCAATACACCCCTCCAGGGGATGCAATCGGGGCACAGGACTCCTCGGGCACGGCTCACAGGCCCAGGGGAACGATCGTCACCGCAGATCGTCTACTCCCCTCAGAACGTGCAGCGATCAGGGGTCCACCTCCCTCGCCGTCTATTTGTACCCCCTGCTCTTTACCTCAGTGATGGCCATCGGATGGGTCACCGTATCAATCGTTGTCACCGCCTCATCGATGCCGGTCTCCTCCCAGGCGCGGTTGCATCCTCGCTTCCGCAGAGTATGGCACTGGAGGTGCAGTCAGGGACCGCTTGCTTTCGGCAGGCACTCAGCACTTCTTGGTCGCGGCCGCCTCAATCGTCGCCGACTGCCGTGATGGTCTTATATATGCATGACGTGGCTGTAGGTATCGAGATGAGACTAAGCGTCCCCAGTTGCTCACAGCGCAGGCCGTCTGAGCCGCACCAGCCTGCTCGCTTCTCCGCCAGGCCTACACCGTAGATATCACGCCTCGGACTTTCATGGCAGACTCATCCGTGCGCGTTCCTGAGTTCCATGCTTTGTTCCGGTGTCTCTGATCTTCGCAGTTTCTTCGCGTTTTGGGCAGTGCAGCTCAAAAGGAAATCCGCTAGTTCCGTGCCAGATGCTCAATACAGTGTAGTTGCTCGATTCTCATGTGCAATATTTTGGTTTTACACTCAGGATATTTGCAGGATTGTGACTCGATTGGGAGAGCTCGCCTACAGCGCGGCCATTTCCAAGCGCAGCTAGCTCCGACCCCCAGTCATATGTTTTTCTTGGAGGCATGCAACATGCATGTTCGTCCTGCATATGAAGGAGTAAACCTTGTGTCTTTTTGCCGGTGAGCTAATCTCCCTGTCGTTCCAGGACAAACATTTATATTTATTCACGACTTCAAAGAACATTTGTGGTGTGACTGGGACAGTTGCAGATTGTTGGAAGATGCAAGCAATCAATATTTGTCACCTGTCGCGAATGGCAAAGAGGTATGTCGAGTGGGTGAGCCAATGTGCAGTGTGCGCATGTCCCCCTCTCTCCCGGGTCAGCGTAGAAGGAGCCCAGTTCATCTTGTTATTTATTATAGAGGTTTTTTTTATAGCGTGAACACCCCCCTTTCATGTGACAGAGCACTTTGCAAGATATGTTACAAAGGTTGTAGGCAATATATCAATGTACAAGACAAGACACATAAGCAAAATGTGTCCTCATCGGAGAAAGACAGGTGTATAGATTGGAGGAAAAGCGCAGGGAAGTGTTTGCAAAGGAGTGGCAAAAATAATGTCCAAGCAGGAAAGAGTTGTTCATGAGGAAAGGGATACATTTTCTTAGTGGTAAAGGAATTTGTTAAAATTAGTGTTTTTACTTCTTTTAGAAGATGGAAGTGGAAGGGTTGCATCTGATATTGGGCAGGACAGAGTTCCAGGTTTTTGGGGTGATTCCTGTGAAGAATCTGTTGTAGGTTTTCTTTTTGATAAATTTTCGTGGCTTAAGTAGTAGCGAACTTGTACTTCTTAAAGGTCTGTTTCCAGCCGATAGGGTCAGTTTCTGGGCCAGTTAAGATATTATGGTGCAGCACTTTGTGGGTCATGCAGGCAATTGTGAAGTGGATTCTAGTATTATAGGGTGGCCAATTCAGGGATTGGAGGTCAGGGTGATGCAATAAAGTTTTTTTATCTGATGAGGAGCAAGGCTGCTGCATTCATAATGGCCTTAAGAGGTTAAAGTGTGATTTTTGGGAGGCCCACGATTGTAGCACTCCATAGTCTAATTTTAATAGTACCAAAGCTTGAATCCCTATTTTGAGGTCTGCCAAGGAGAGGTAGGGTTTAAGTTTCCTTAGAGCATGAAGTTGCATGTTGGCTCCTCTGGTGGCAGCACTGATGTGCTTTGTCATGGAGCGGGTATTGGCCAGAGTAATAGCTAAGGATTTTGCGGAGTCAATGAGGTTTGGGGTACCATTCAAGGCAGTGAGATGTGAGAGCCAGTCTTTAATACTGTGGGTCAAAAGGAGGAATATGCTACTTACCAGTATGCATCTGTTCTTGGCATGTAGAGCTGCAGATCTACACACTTGTGCATAGATCGCCATCTGGTGTTGGGCCCGGATGTTTGCAGTTTGTTTTTCCTCTTGGAAAGTCTTTGGAAGTCACGAGGTCGGTGACTCCTCCTTTGGATCGTATTGCGCATGAGCTTCGGATCCATCCTCAGATTGTTTTTCGCCAGCAGGGAAAGAGGGAGCGCAGTAGTAACAGTGAAGATGCCCATGTGTGTGCTATCTAAATAAGATAAACTGGGACAGATACAGGTAGCCGGGGAGGCGGGTGGGCGTGTGTAGATCTGCAGCTCTACATGCCAAGAACAGATGTATACTGGTAAGTAGCATATTCCGTTCGAGGCATATGAGCTGCAGATTACACACTTGTGCATAGATTATATAGCAGTACCCACCGTTAGCGGCGACCACCCGTATCTGTTGCAGTGGTTTGAAATAACGTTTTGAGTACAGCCTGGCCCACACTAGCTTGTTGCTTAGTTTGCACATCTACACAATAGTGTTTGGTGAAAGTGTGCGGTGTTGACCATGTAGCTGCTTTGCAGATATCATCTAATGGGATGTTCCCTAAGAATGCAAAGGAAGCCCCTATTTTCCGTGTAGGATGGGCTTTCGGGGGAATGGATAGCGTTCGCTTTGCTTTATGGTAGCAGATTTGAATGCATTTTACAATCCACCTAGCTATTCCCGATTTTGAGATGGGGTTACCTTTGTGCGGTAGAGAGAAAGAAACAAACAGTTGTTTGGTCTTAAGGAAAGGTTGTGTTCTTTGAATGTAGTAGAGTAAGGCTCGTTTGACATCCAGTGTGTGAAGAGCCCTCTCTGCAACGGTCTGTGGTTGCAAGAAAAATACTGGTAGTTCTACTGTTTGGTTTAGGTGAAAGGGAGAAATGACTTTAGGGAGGAATTTTGGGTTGGTACGGAGAACAACTTTGTTATGGTGCATTTGGAGAAAGGGTTCTTGAATAGTGCTTGTCTCTCACTGACCCTTCTAAGGGAAGTGATGGCTACAAGAAAAGAGGTTGTCCATGTTAGGAATTGTAGTTCACATTTGTGCAGAGGTTCGAAGGGAGGCCCCATTAGCCTTGTGAGAACGATTTTTAAGTTCCACACAGGTGAGGGTGGCACTCTTTGGGGAATTATTCTTTTAAGGCCTTCCATGAAGGCTTTGATGGCAGGCACTCTAAAGAGTGATAGATGTTGCCTGTTTTGTAGGTAAGCTGCAATAGCTGCGAGGTGTAGTCGAATGGACGTGTAGGCTAGATTTCACCTTTGTAGGTGGAGTAAGTAGCCTATGATGTGTTGAATGGACACGCCCAGTGGATTGATGGTGTTGTTATGGCAATAAACAACAAAACGTTTCCACTTAGCGGCGTAGCACGCTCTAGTGGTAGGTCTTCTAGCTTCTTTGATGACGTTCATACAGTCAGGGGGGGAAGATTTAGGATTTCAGGAGCCAGAAATCGCTATGCCCAGCGAATCAGTTATATCTAGGCCACACTGAATGGTAAATTTTGTTGCTTCTCTCCCATCCTTGCCTGCTTGGAAGAGCACAGCCAGGACCTACTCCGGGACTTGCGGCAGCACTTGCGCAACCGTCTCCCGAAGGGAGAAGGAGAAACGGCCCAATAAGCATGCGTTATTCACCGACCGCAATTCCAGACTGGAGGAAGAAAACTATTTCTTCCCAAATGCATCGAACTTGTCCATAGGGGAGGAAGGGAACGCGCCCAGTGAAGTAGAGGCCTGCACCACCAGACTCTCAGGGATGGGGTGTTGGCTGAGGAATTTAGTTGCTGGGCGATGGCGGCATCCAACTGTCCTGTTCACAGGGGCCCCTGTGCTAGGCTTCGACCACGTGCCTAGAAGGACAACTGTAAGTGTCTCATTAAATGACAAAGGGAGTTTGGTAGTGGAAACCCCAGGTTGAATCACTTCGGTCAGGAGATTAGTCCTAACCTGCACTGAGGGTAGCTCTTGTCCAAGGACCTCAGCTGATCTTTTTACCATCATGGCAGAGGATGCCCCCTCCTCCATAGCCAATGTTGGCAGAGAAAGCATGCCAGTACCTGGAGAAGTGTCCAGTCCACTGGCTTCCGGAAGTTTCCCATACCAGTCCAAAGGCTCAGCAGAGTCATCCTGGTGTTCCAGAGGGCCCATAGACCCCTCCCATTCCTCTCCTGTGCCTAGCACATCATCAAAGTGCTTCAGCCACAACATAGGACCCCTGGGTTCAATCGAGGTCAGAATCTGTGACAAACGATGTTGTTCCGACTCCATGTCGTCGGGGATGAGGACGGGTCTGGCATCGGCGGCACCGACTTCGGGTCTAACGCTGGAGGAGGTCGCATTGGCACGACTGACGTCGACCCGGATCGGATCCATGAGGACCCACTGGTAGCAGGGAATTGAGGATACTTCAGGGGACATTGGATAGGGGTCTAGGCTGAGACTGATGGGCTGTTGGTGGTACTTCCTCCTGATCTTCGCTATCGCTCAGTTAATGGGCGGCGGTGATGTGTGTGTATTTACATGAAACTTAATAAAAGTCTATTTTTTTTTAAAAATGAGGCCCCACTGGCTCGCCAGCAGAGTTGGCCCGCTCAAATACAGGGTGAATGGCCTTATAAAATATTTTTATCTGAGCGGGGGTCGCTCTGGCTCCCGGAAATGGAAGGAGGGAGGCGCGAAATCGACCCCGGCTGTCGTGTACTTCGAGATCCCGAGGACCATGAATATTCACCCGTTACAGTATATCATTGCGGTCCCCATAGTTCAGCAACCTGGCCACCATCGGCCACAGAGGGGCGCCTCTTTATTTGTCATTCTTCCAAAAACAGTTCTGCAGAGAGACTCTCGATGCGTTCTGGCAAGCCCACTATCCTTATGTTCTTGTGGTGGGATCGACCCTCCACATCATCTGCTCACTCTTGCAACAGCCTCAGGTCTCGGCACATGGTCTCCTTCTGTTGTTGTAGGGCGAAACTGTAGGCCTCGTAGTAGCTATAGTGGACTCAGTTTCACCCACTCTGTCTGCCAGTTTCCTGTGATCCACCCAAAGGATAGCTATAGCATCTATATTTTGTTCCAGTGCTGCGTGGGACTCTCAGGTGCCTGTAGTATAGCCTCCATGCCATTGTACCCCAGCACCTCCCCTAGAGGCTCCAAGCCCCGGTAGGCTGGGCACACCATTTGGGAGCATTCGCCTGGTCCATCACTATGGGCACTATTAGCTGGAGGACTAGCCCATACAACCGAGGCCGTTCAAATTTCCATTCGCTCCCCGCGTGTTCACTCGCAGATAATGACAGATCAAAAGGCAATGGAAGATGCTTCGCTTTGTAGTCTACAATGACAGGGGCAGACAAGACTCTGGAGGATTGATCACCCAGGGCCCATGCTCCAGTCGACTCCCATTAATAGGTATCAAGGCCACCGCAAACCCAATCTCCGTCCAGGGACAAGGATACACAGTGCAGCAGTCAGTCCAGTGTTCTCCACCGAGCCTTCTCCTCCAGCCTATGGTACACTATATTAAGCCACCTCAGGCCTCCCAGAATCGCATCATCAGTGTACAGTCCCCAACGGGGCAGCTGTTCACCTCCTCGATTAAACTTGCGGACCCTCACTCACAAGTGCCTAAGAGGGCGGCGAGCAGCAGTCATCCGCGTTAGGGCCGTCCTGCCCCCAGTGGAGTCTCCAGCCCTGACCACAGGCCCCTTCTCAGTCGCCACAAGGCCGCAGCTACGGCGTTCCCACAGTGGCAGGGACAGGGTCTACTCCAATGCAGCAACACTGTTCTCTGCAGTGTGTGCCTGCACTCTCTGCAGCCACCATCAGGTAATGCGGCCTGGCGCCAGGGTCCTCTCCAGCGCGGCCTGGCGCCAGGGTCCTCTCCCGCGCGGCCTGGCGCCAGGGTGGTCCACCGCCATGACCGCTCTAGCTGGCCCTCCTCAGGTCAATTATGAACAGCTTGCCTGCCACAGACCTGACCTGGTCAGTCCTGTCGCTCCTCCTGCCGCGTGGCCCACCCGAGTGTGGCCGTTCTCCTCCCGCTGCCGCTGCTAAGAGTAGTTTGTGCCCCTGTTAGGTCTGGCCCCCTGCCCCTGACTTTCCCTCTGTGCCTGCTTCGTTTTTCTCATTGTATTCTGTATTGTTTCATTGCCGTTTTTCTCGTCCCTCCTCGTGTTTGTTTTTGTTGCCCCTTGTCGCTCCAGTTTTCCCCTGCACCTCGGTGCCGCTGCCCCACCCCGCTCCCTGCCGTTGCTCCCCCGCGGCCCCACCCCCGCTCCCTCTAGCATCACCGCATCGTTCCCCCCCACTCGCCACCCCGCTCCCGCCTCCCAGCTGCTCCTCCCTCCCACAAGAGTACTTTAGGCGAGGCTCACGGGCATGGAGCTGTTACCTGACCTGGTCAGTCTGGTCGCTCCTCCTGCCGCGTGGCCCACCCCGAGTGTGGCCGTTCTCCTCCAGCTGCTGCCGCCGCTGCCAAGAGTAGTTTGTGCCCCGGTTAGGTCTGGCCCCCTGCCCCTGACTTTCCCTCTGTGCCTGCTTCGTTTTTCTCATTGTATTCTGTATTGTTTCATTGCCGTTTTTCTCGTCCCTCTTCGTGTTGGTTTTTGTTGCCCCTTGTCGCTCCAGTTCTCCCCTGCACCTCGGTGCCGCTGCCCCACCCCGCTCCCTGCCGCTGCTCCCCCGTGGCCCCACCCCCGCTCCCTCTAGCATCACCGCATCGTTCCCCCCCACTCGCCACCCCGCTCCCGCCTCCCAGCTGCTCCTCCCTCGGCCCGCTCCCCCCCCCCCCCACTCTCCATTTATGGCAGAGTGCATGCGTACGTGCAGCGTTGACGCGCAGCGAGCGCGCCGAAGGCGCGCCAAAGGTAAGCCCGTCTGCGCCTGGACCGCGCCCAGCGCCAGAACCCCTGGCCCCCGAAGAGGCCAGCCCGCCTGCCGGACTTACGACACCGCCACCCTCAACACACAACACCGGCCGAATCCCCGGCTGCCACCGAGCCACCCCAGGACGCACCCACGGACCCTTCACCTGCCAATCCTGCAAGTTCTCCTGCATCCGGACCTGTACCGCACCCACCAAGCTGACCCCCAGCAGCAACCACCTGAAGTGCATCCTGCTCAACACCCGCTCCGTCCACAGACACGCCGTGGAGCTCTGGAACCTCCTCGACTCCATATCTCCAGACGTCGCCTTCCTCACGGAAACATGGATGAACGCCTCCTCAGCGCCCGACATCGCCATCGCCATCCCGGACGGATACAAGATCACCCGGAAGGACCGCGTCAACCAGACAGGAGGAGGCATCGTCCACAAGAACACCATCCGCATCACGACCAACTCCGACGACACCCTCACAGCCGCCGAACACCTGCACTTCCAGATACACACTGACCCCAAGACCACCCTCAGAGGCACCCTCATCTACAGACCCCCGGGACCGCGCACACAATTCAGCGAAGACATCGCCGACTTCATCAGCCCGCACGCCCTCCCCTCCGCTGACTACATCCTCCTAGGGGACCTCAACTTCCACCTAGAGAACAACAATGACAGCAACACCACCACCCTGCTGGACAACCTCGCCAACCTCGGACTCAAGCAACTGGTGACCACCCCCACCCACTACGCCAGCCACACGCTTGACCCTGTCTTCTCCTCCAGCAAGGACATCTCCTTCAGCCACGCCACCGGACTTCACTGGACAGACCACAGCTGCGTCCACTTCAGCTTCAGAAGGACCACGCTCCACCACCACCTGCAACAGGTTTCCCGCAGAAGCTGGAACAAGATCACCACCGACCAGCTAGCCACATCTCTGAGCCAGAACCCTCCCGCCAGCTCAGCGAACCCCAACCAAGCCGCCAACAACCTCACAAGATGGATCACCAACTGCGCAGACGACCTCGCTCCACTGAAGACCCCCCCCCGTCAGACCCGGCAACAAGAAAGCATCCCTGGTTCACCGACAAACTCAAGAGCTCCAAGAAGAACTGCCGTGCCTTCGAGAAAGCCTGGCGCAGAGACCCGACAACAGACAACATGACCACCCTCAAGCACGCCACCCGAAAACACCACCAGCTGATCCACACCACCAAGAAAACCGCATTTAAGGAACGAATAGACAACAACGCCCACAACACCAAGGAACTCTTCAACATCGTCAAAGAGCACTCGAACCCTAGCGCCGGAAACAACGACATCACCCCATCACAAGACCTCTGCAACTCGCTCGCCTCGTTCTTCCACAACAAGATCGCAGATATACACAACAGTTTAAGCACACAGCCGACGCACCCCACGACCGCACCAACGCCCCCCACCACCACCCTCCGCGCCTGGACCCCGATCAACACCGAAGACACCATCCGCATGATGAACTCCATCCACTCCGGATCACCAACCGACCCCTGCCCGCACCACGTCTTCAACAAGGCCGACTCCATCATCGCACCCCATCTCCGAGACATCATCAACGCCTCCTTCGACACCGCCACCTTCCCAGAGAGCTGGAAGCACGCCGAACTCAGCGCCCTACTGAAGAAACCCTCAGCGGACCCCACCGAACTCAATACCGCCCCATCTCGCTTCTTCCTTTTCCTGCCAAAGTCATCGAGAAGACCGTCAACAGACAGCTGGCCGCCTTCCTCGAGACGAATGGATCCCTCGACCACTCGCAGTCCGGTTTCAGAGCCAACCACAGCACCGAGACCGCCCTCATCGCAGCCACCGACGACATCCGAGCCCTGCTCGACAACGGGGAAACAGCGGCCCTCATCCTCCTGGACCTCTCCGCAGCGTTCGACGCGGTCTGCCACCGCACCCTAGTGCAGCGCCTCAGCAACGTTGGAATCCAAGAGAAGGCTCTGGAGTGGATCATCTCCTTCCTCGCCGGAAGAACACAGAGAGTCCGCCTCCCCCCGTTCAGATCTGAGGCCACCGAAGTCATCTGCGGCGTACCACAAGGATCATCGCTCAGCCCCACGCTGTTCAACATCTACATGAGCCCCCTCGCGGCCATTGCACGAAACACAACCTCAACATCATCTCCTACGCCGACACCCAGCTGATCCTCTCCCTCACCAACGACCCCGCCACCGCCAGAACCAACCTACACGAAGGGATGAAAGACGTAGCCGCCCCCCCCCCAAGCGCCTTGAGACCCTCCAGGTGAGTAGCGTGCTATACAAATGATTGATTGATTGAGGCCAGGTTTGCCGCAGATAAACCGCCCCACCACCACGTAATCAATGGAGACCGCAACTTCGCACTTTTCAGTGCAGACCACGGCTCCGGAGGTGTACGAGTTGCATCCTTTCTGCATCAGGCACCACCACAGATGGTCCCCCGGGTGCTGGCAGCTTGAACTCTGGTGCAGTGGCCAGCTCAAGACCAGGGAAATTGTGAATGTTGCTAGATATCAGTGATGGAGCGGGAGCACTCCGATTATGCCTCTGCCATCTTGCTCCTGTCAGCCAAGTTACAGCCACACACACGCCAATCACAAAGTTGGGTAATGGTGGCTACACATATGCTGATCACTGGGTTTTTGGTAGTAGCGACAATGCACAGGCTGATCAAAACTTGCATAGGTATAGCCACAGACAGGCCATCTTTTTAGTTGAAAGTTGTGCCCAAACAGGATGAATCCAACAGGCAATTACAGCCTGATTGGGACTTGGCAATTGCGGCCACAGATTAGTGGTTCTCTCTAGGAACCAGCACAGAAAACAAAAGGGTTGCCGACACTGCAAACCAGCAGATTGTTTTCCTCGGTACTCTCTACCATGGACATGTTGCACCTCGCCCCCTTGCTCTTTCTGCAGGATCTGTAGGCTCTTGCCATCTCTCAGGAGGAAGGCAGGCTTTTATGTGCTTTAGAAAAGGTACATAGCTCTTCCAGCAAGAGATCCACTTTGGTGATGTCCCCTCACCTCTGGGCTACTGGCGGTTAGCCAGACATTAGCCCTAGTTGCACAGCAATCCTCCATGCAGCACCACCTTCCTTGACTACTGAGGACTTGGAAGGGGAACCACAAGTGGGTCCCCACTTTAATATACCAAAATAAGACAGCAGATGTGTAACCACTGTGTGCAAATGTACAACAGGTTTGAGGCAGTTCTTTAAACATTCCTGTTCATGCTGCTTGCAGATACAGCCTTTGTGTATAGTAATGCTACTTGCAGCAGGGTAGTCTTCAACAAGGATCCATCAAAACTGAGGCACAAAGAAGTGTGAGATTTCTGCACCTGGCTGTGTTCAAGTAAACAAAAGGAGTAAACAGGGAAAGGCAAAGGGCAGGAACCACCTTAAGGTTTCCTCACCTTGCCCAAAAGATTTCGCAGTACCACCCCTCTTGTCTACCATCCACCAAATGCCAGTGTTCATGAAGACTAATCAGCAGCTGCTTGCTAGAAAAAGGTGTAAACAAATTTCTAAGGAGACTGTTTCCCACTTTGCTTTCTAGGTCTCCTCCTTCAAGGTTGTGAACAATATTTTTCCACTGTCTGGGAAAACAATCCTCACCACCATCTTGTGCAAAGGTCAGACATGGGGTATCCAAAATATATTCCACAGGTCTTCCTAACACTGGTTCACTATCACCATGCAGGCTACACACAACATACAATTGGGGATCTTCATGCTAGGAACTGAGTAAATGCATAGCAGTGGAACTTACAGATGTTAGCCAATAAACCGCAACTCCAGTGACACAGATGAACAAAAAGGTTTGGTCACAGCGATGGATTAGCAAAACACTGAATGTTGCCTCCACCGCTCTTCATGCTAAACCGATGATAGGAACAGTGGTCCACGAGCTGTCAATGAGGGAACACTTGGTGTGCTTCTCCAGGTCACAGGACAAGTGCAGGACTTTACTCATGTTAAGGGACAAGCCTAGGCCCTCCACACACACACTAGATGTACAAGTTACCTACTTGTGTAACGTTATATCTGTAAGAGACATTAGTTAGTGATAGATTCCTTTGCTTAGAATATCCCCAGGTGTCAGACTGGATCCGGAAAGTTTGTCAGCAGTACCCCTGCGCGTCGGTAGTCGGTAGATGACGTCGCTGGAGCTACTTAGATGCGCCCACGCGCGCTGACGTCAGTTCTGTACACGACTTTCCGCGCCAGGAACGCAGAGCCATGCAAGATACTGACTACTGGTGCATTGAAACTAGGGCCCTGAAAGGGATGATCTTAACCCTAGAAATCAGTTTGCAGAACGGGGAGGATGGGTGGGGCGGTAAGGAATCTATCACTAACTAATGTCTCTTACAGATATATCGTTATACAAGTAAGTAACTTGTGCACCTGAAAGAGACACGTTAGTGATAGATTCCTTACCTTAGAATGGATACCCCAGCAATACCAACCCCGGTGGTGGGTCTGCAAACCAAGATCACACCAGAAAGTCATGGAGAACAGAACGGCCAAAGAAGCCGTCTCTTCGGACTTCACTGTCAAGGCAATAATGCTTAGTAAAAGTGTGCAGTGAGGCCCACCTGGCTGCCAGACAGATGTCTTGCAGGGGAGCGCCGAGTCCCAAGGCAGTAGTGGCTGCCGCTGCCCTGGTAGAATGGGTACGCAGCCCCACAGGGGGCTCCTTCTTAGCCAACGAGTAACATGCTTTGATGCACAGAACGACCCACCGAGAGATGGTTCGTTTGTGCATGGCCCGGCCTTTTTTGGCGCCCGCATAGCAAACAAAGAGTTGGTCATGCACCCGGAACTGCTGTGTGCGCGTCAGATAGAATGAGAGCGCATGTTTTGGGTCCAGACGGTGGAGCCTCTCTTCCTCTTTCGAAGGATGCAGAGGCGGAAAGAAGGTGGGCAAAGTGATGGTCTGCCCGATGTGGAAGGGCGTGACAACCATTGGCAAAAAAGAAGGATGGGTCCTTAAAACCACCTTGTCCGGGTGACCAGAAAAGAAAGGAGGTTTGGAAGAAAGAGCCTGGAGCTCACTCACTCTTCTGGCAGAGGTGATCGCTACCAGGAAAGCCGTCTTGAGAGTGAGAAGATGCAAAAGACAGGTATGAAGGGGCTCGAAGGGAGCGCACATCAGATATGTCAAGACAAGGTTTAAGACCCACTGAGGCATTATGAACAGCACGGGAGGAAACGTGTGTGTAATGCCTTTCAGGAAACGGTTAACAACCGGGGACTTAAAAAGAGAAGGCTGATCTGGGAGCCGGAAAAAGGCGGAGATAGCCGAAAGATAACCTTTGATAGTACCCAGAGCAGAGCCTTGCCGGGCCAAAGAAAGAAGGAACAGAAGGACTTCGGAAAGAGGGGCAGAAAGGGGATCCACAGTCTTAGCTGTGCACCATGCCACAAACTTGTTCCACCTGCAGGCCTATACCGTTTTAGTGGAGGGACGCCTGGCTGCCAGAATGACATCACAGACTTCAGGAGGAAGATCGAAATCTGTCAACTGTCGCCGCTCAATCTCCACGCATGGAGGTGAAGGCTGGACAGGTTTGGGTGGTGGACCGTCCCCTGCTGCTGCGACAGAAGATCCTCTTGAAGAGGCAGACGGATCGGGGGATCGATCGCCATGCTGAGTAGCTCGGGATACCAGTATCTTCGTGCCCAATCCGGAGCCACAAGGATGACTTGGGCCCGGTCACGGCGAATCTTCTTCAGCACTCTGGGCAGAGGTGGTATATGCGGAAAGGCGTACAATAGACCGCAACTCCACTCGCGACCAAAAGCGTCGCCGAGCGAGTGCCGCCTTGGAAATTCCAATGCACAGAACCGATGACCTTGCGTGTTGTCTTCGGTGGCGAATAGATCTAACCAAGGCTCCCCCCACTGCAGAAAGAGACCTTGCACCACGTCTCGAGTGCAGACGCCATTCGTGATCCATAAAGCACGGGCAGCTGAGTTCGTCCGCCCAGGCATTCAGAGAACCTGCCAGGTGTTGAACTACCAGGCAAATGCCTTGATGTTCCAGCCATGTCCAGATGCGCAGAGCCTCTTGACATAGGGTCCATGACGCCACCCCGCCCTGTTTGTTGCAGTACCACATGGCGGTGGTGTTGTCCATGTACACCTGCACTACTCTTCCCCGGACAGAGGGAAGGAATGCTTTTAGTGCAAGACGGATCGCCCGGAGCTCCAGAAGGTTGATGTGGAGCCCGGACTCCGCCAGAGACCAAAGGCCTCTGATCTCCGCCTCTCCCATGAATGCGCCCCACCCCCACAGTGATGCATCCGTCACCACTGTGAACTCCGGTTGGGGGAGCGAGAGGGACCTGGCGCAGACCCAATCCCGGTTCGTTAGCCACCACTGCAATTGCCGTGCAGTGCCATCCGAGATCTGGACATGATCGGACAGGTTGCCCTGATGCTGTGCCCACTGGAACTTCAGGTTCCACTGCAGAGCAGGATGCAGGAGGCCATCAGGCCCAGAAGCCGGAGGGTCATCCTGACTGAAACCCGGGACAGAGGCTGAAAGATCGGAATCATAGCCTGAATATCCTGGACTTGCTGCTCGGGAGAATAAACCCGAATACGCGTCAAATCCAGAACCGCTCCGATGAAGGGGAGCTTCTGAGAGGGACTCAGGTGCGACTTCGGCACGTTGATGGAGAACCCCAGCAATTGCAGTAGGTTGGCCGTAGTCTGAAGGTGGCACGCCTTCAACAACCAGTCGTCGAGGTAAGGGAAGACTGACAACCCCGACATGCACAGGTGAGCTGCGACCACTGCCATCACCTTCGTGAACACCCGAGGGGCGCACGGCAAACTGAAAATGCTCCTGGCCTACCGTGAACCGCAGGTAACGCCAGTGGGCCGACAGGACGGGGATGTGAAAATATGCGTCCTGCAAGTCAAACGCTACCATCCAGTCTCTAGGGTCGAGGGCAGCCAGGACCTGAGCCAGAGTCATCATTCTGCATTTCTTCCGGAGGAAGCGATTGACGTTCCAGAGGTCCAAGATGGGGCGCAGGCCCCCCTTGTCCTTCTTGGGGACCAGAAAGTAGTGGGAATAACCACTCCCTACTTCCGGCCCAAGAACGCACTCGATGGCACCCTTGGCCAAGAGGGCCGTGACTTCCTGCTGGAGAAGTACCAAGTGATCCCCCGACATTCAGTGGCACCGAGGTGGCATGGCTGGAGGGGCAGACTCGAAGGACGATTTGCAGCACCCACCTGTCCGAAGTGACAGAACGCCAGTGGGGATGGTGAGGCTGAATCCTGCCGCCCACTGGCATGGGGTGCACCCCAAATCTCGGACTAGGAAGTCTTTGAGGCGGATGCTGCGGGAGCGGAGGTGGACTGACCCGCCCGCTGGCCCCCTGTGCCTCCACGACTAAAAGGGAAGGGAGTAACCCCTGCGGATGATCTGCAACACCCACTTGTCCTATGTGATATCACGTCAGTGGAGAGGGGGTGGCGGATTCTGCCACCCACCGGCGTGGGGTGCTCCACAAAACTCGGATTAGGATGGTTTGGAGGTAGGAGCAGCGGGGATGGAGGTGGACTGACCCCCACGCTGATTTCCAGACCCGCCCCTGCGGAAGCCGTGTCCGCGTCGAGGCTGGTTCTGCAAAGGCTTGCTAAAGGAACGTGCCTGGGCACCTCTGCCGTGGCCACGAAAGGAACGAAAACCAGGAGTGGCCGGGCTCTTCGCAGAAAGACCCAAGGACTTGGCCGTGGCCCATGAGTCCTTTAAACGTTCCAGTGCACTGTCGGCCTTATCGCCAAACTGGCGAGTGCTATCAAAGGGCATGTCCATGAGCGAGCTCTGGACATCGGGAGAGAAACCAGTAGAGCGCAACCAGGCGTGGCGACGTAGCGTCACAGTTGTAGAAATCGCCCTGCCCAACGAGTCAGCGGTGTCCAAACCACACCGAATGGCGAACTTAGCCGCATCCACCCTCAGCAACCGCCTGGGAAAGTACGGCCTGGACCTTCTCAGGACACTGAGGCAACACCTGAGCAATGGTATCCCACACCGTGTGGGAATAGCAGCCCAATAAGCAGGTGGTGTTCACCGACCGCAGCCCTAAGCTGGCCGAAGAGAACAACCGCTTACCGAACTGTTCCAGCTTCTTAGAGTCCTTATCCGGCTGAGCCGTGGGAAAGGCACTCTGCGACGTGAAGGCCTGGATGAACAGACTCTCAGGCGTAGGATAAGGGGTCAGAAAAGTGGGGTCACCAGGCACTGGGCGGTGACGCCTGGTGACATTCTTATCCACAGGGACCCCCCGTGGCCGGGGCCGGGCCAGCGCTGTCCCCCAATGCGGATCCCAGTCAGGAAGTAAATGGTCCTGGAGACGGGGCAAGGGCGTAAGGAACGCCATCCACTGCGGCGCCGGGTTCAGAGCCGGCAGCGCCAGACCTCGTGGTGCCAGGGCTGGAGCCAATGGTGTAGGATCATGTGGCGCCGAAGCTGGATCCGCCGGCGGCGCTGACGGACCAAGAGGATCTGGACATGAGACTGCGGGGCCTGAAGGCGCACCGGCGGGAGCCCGAGGCCTAAAAAGGCAGTCCATGGTGGCAAGAAACTCTTGCACCTTCTCGGGAGTCGCCGACAGACCCGGTCTGTCGGCGACTCCCTAGAAGGTGCAAGCCGTGGGACTTCCAGGCTCCAGGGCAGCCGAAGGGGCAGAACCCCTGTCCCCCTTGTCCGCATCCGAGGACTGACAGAGGGACTTCTTTTTATGTTGTCGCTTACCGGAATCCGAGGGCGAAGACTTGGAGCCCGAGGAGCGACGACTGCGGCCCCAGGAACGGTCCTTGGACCTGGAGTGGCGTTGGGACGAGTGTCGGACCTCCAGCAGTTTCCGGCGCTGCTCCCTCAAGGCCTTCGGGGCAATGGCCCGACAGTCCCGGGAGTTGTGGTCGGTCTCCAGGTAGTAGAGGCAAACATCATGGGGGTCCGCACCGACATATTGCGACGGCAGGCCACACAGGACTTAAATCCAGGCATCCCTACGTGCACCAGGAGAAACAAGCATTTGCAATGCAATATGTCTCGCTTTTGTGAGAGTTTAAGCTATTAGCATTGTAAATGACAATGCCTTTTATTTATGTTTTAAAAACCAGAACAGAAATAAAAACCATTGTCATTTATAATGCCAATAGCTCAAACTCACGTAAATGCGGGACCTATTGCATTGTAAATGCTTGTTCTAGTTAAGTGTCTGAATTCCTCACACTGAAGACCGGGAAAGAAGGTCACCTTCCCTCAAAAATGCATAACGCGGAAGTCTAAAGATCAGGGTGCCCTGCTGCAGCAGAATTCCAGGTCGAAGGTCAGTGTACGTCACTGCAGAAGAGTGAATGTCCAGTGTGCATATTAATGTAGCAGCGCTACAGACCCGATGGACAGTGTGCGTCACTGCAGTAGAGCCCAGGGCCGGGGGGGGGGGGGGGGGGGGGGTGGGGGGGGGGGGGTGTACCTCACTGCACAAGAGCTCAGGGACTAGAAGTGCAATGTCTCTCACTACAGAAGATTTATGGGTCAAAAAGTTCAGTATTCCTTGGTTCAGGGACCAGGAAATACAGGGCCAGTGTACATTACTGCTTCCGGTTCTGTGCCGAGAGTTTCATTGAGGCTCGCTGCTGCAGGCCACTGACACCAGCGATTTACCGAACGACGCAGAATAAGCCTGGGACTAGAGGTGCAATGTGCCTTAATGTACACCTCTGAGAGCAAAGATGCAGCATGGTGGCACAAGGCTGCTAAGAATCAGGGTACTTACAGTTGATATGCCTTGTACAATGTATTTGACGTCAGTCACTGCAGAACTCTGAGACAAAAGGGTCAGAGCTTAGTACTAGGGTTTGGTGTGCGTCACTTCAGAGCCTGGGGAGCAAAGGGGCAGTATGTTCAACTGCAGGACCCCGAGATTAAAGGTTTAAAGTGTTGTGTTAAAGAGCTACAAGACCAAAGATTAAGTGCAGACTCAGTAAGGGTGCTTTAGTGTGCCCTCTGCAGATCACAGGAGGCAGGGCAGGGATGTACGATAAATGCAGGTGAAATACCCCTGGACCAGGCAAGGGATTCAGTGTGCCACAGCTGCAGATTGCTATCACTAGAGGCTCAGTGAACTTTGCGTCCTAGCTCTATGAAATGATATACAATGTGCTTTGCTGATGCAGAGTCCAGAGATCCGAGGTTTAATGCTCTTCGTTGCAAGAGCGAGCTTGAGTTACTCTGTTACACACCAAAGTGGCCAGATGTTCTATGCATAACTGCAGTACCCTGCTAGCTAAAGAACAAGTTACTTACCTTCGGTAACCATGTATCTGTAAGAAACATTAGTTAGTTAGATTCCTCACCTTAGAATATCCCCAGGCGTCAGACTGGATCCGGAAGATTTTTCGTCAGCAATACCCCTTGCGCGTCGATAGAAGTCGTCTGCGGCTCCGCGTCCGTCGTCGGCGTCGTGCGCCGGAATGAAGTCGTCGGAGTACTTAGACGCCGCCCTCGCGCGCTGACGTCAGTTCTTGTACATAGCTTTCCGTGCCAGGAACGCAGAGCAATGCAAAAGACCGACACTGGTGCCAAAAATAAAATCTAGGGGCCTGAAAAGGATAACCTTAACCCTAGATGTCAGTTCGCAGAACGGGGAGGATGGGTGGGTCGGTGAGGAATCTAACTAACTAATGTTTCTTACAGATACATCAATACCGAAGGTAAGTAACTTGTTCATCTGAAAGAAACACGTTAGTTAGATTCCTCACCTTAGAATAGATACCCAAGCAATACCATCCCCGGTGGTGGGTCTGCGAACCAAGATCACACCAGAAAGTCCTGGAGGACAGAACGGCCAAAGAAGCCATCCCTCCGGACTTGGCTGTCAAGGCAATAA
Source organism: Triturus cristatus (assembly GCF_964204655.1). Lineage (NCBI taxonomy): Eukaryota > Metazoa > Chordata > Amphibia > Caudata > Salamandridae > Triturus > Triturus cristatus. Next base: position 735,860,930 of record NC_140586.1, on the reverse strand, counting down.
TGCCTGGCAAACGTGTGTAGCGAAGCCCACGTTGCCGCCTGACAGATGTCCTGCAAAGGGACACCCCGTCCCAAAGCAGTAGTAGCCGCTGTGGCCCGAGTAGAATGGGCGCGCAGCCCAACAGGAGGGTCCTTTTTTGCCAAGGAATAACAAATTTTGATGCACAAAACGACCCACCGAGAGATGGTCCGTCTGTGCACAGCTTTCCCCTTCTAAGCACCCATGTATCCAACGAAAAGTTGGTCGTCCACCCGGAACTGCTTCGTGCGGTCCAGATAAAAGGAGAGCGCACGTTTTGGGTCCAGACAGTGGAGCCTCTCTTCCTCTTTGGAAGGATGCGGAGGCGGAAAGAAGGTGGGCAAGGTGACAGACTGCCCAAGATGAAAGGGGGTCACCACTTTCGGAAGAAAGGAGGGAAGAGGCCGGAGGACAACCTTGTCCGGATGAACAGAGAGTAAAGGAGGCTTTGATGATAAAGCCTGGAGCTCACTCACCCGTCTAGCCGAGGTGATGGCTACCAGAAAAGCAGTCTTAAGCGTCAGCAGACGAAGAGGACAATTATGAAGAGGCTCAAAGGGAGCGCACATTAGAAATGTGAGAACAAGATTCAAGTCCCACTGAGGCATTACAAAAGGGACAGGAGGGAACGTGTGAGTAATGCCTTTTAGAAAGCGTGTAACGACAGGGGACTTGAAAAGAGAAGGCTGATCAGGAAGCCGCAAGAAGGCAGAGATGGCAGCAAGATAACCTTTCAAGGTGCCCAGGGCAGAGCCCTGCCGGGCCAAAGAAAGAAGAAAGAGGAGGACCTCAGAAAGAGGGGCGGAAAGGGGATCCACAGCCTTTGCTGTGCACCATGCCACAAATTTGTTCCACCGGCAGGCGTATACCGTCTTGTGGAGGGACGCCTGGCTGCCAGAATGATATCACAGACTTCAGGAGGCAAGTCAAATGGCATCAACTGCCGCCGCTCAATCTCCACGCATGGAGGTGGAGGCTGGACAGGTTCGGGTGGAGGACCGTCCCCTGCTGCTGCGACAGAAGATCCTCCCGAAGGGGCAGACGTATCGGAGGATCAGTCAACATACTGAGTAGCTCGGGATACCAATACCTTCGTGCCCAATCCGGAGCCACCAAGACTTGGGCCCGGTCGTGCCTGATCTTCTTCAGCACTCTGGGCAGAAGTGGTATAGGCGGAAAGGCGTACAACAGACCGCAACTCCACTCGTGACGAAAAGCGTCTCCGAGCGAGTGCTGCCTTGGAAATTCCAACGCGCAGAACTGCTGACATTGGGCGTTCTCTTCGGTGGCGAATAGATCTAACCAAGGCTCTCCCCACTGCTGAAAGAGACCTTGCGCCACTTCGGAGTTCAGACGCCATTCGTAATCCATCATGCACCGGCGGCTGAGTTCGTCTGCTCTGGCGTTCAGAGAGTCCGCCAGATGTTGAACCACTAGGGTGACGCCCTGGTGTTCCAGCCACGTCCAGAGGCGCAGAGCCTCCTGACAAAGGGTCCACGACCCCACCCCGCCCTGTTTGTTGCAATACCACATGGCGGTGGTGTTGTCCGTGAACACCTGCACGACACTTCCCCTGACAGAGGGAAGGAAGGCTTTCAGTGCAAGTCGGATCGCTCTCAACTCCAACAGGTTGATGTGGAGGCGAGACTCCGCCGGAGACCAGAGGCCTCTGATCTCCGCCTCTCCCATATGGCCACCCCATCCCAGGAGGGACGCATCCGTCACTACGACATGCTCCGGTTGGGGAAGGGAGAGGCTCTTGCCCGTGACCCAATCGCGGTCCGTGAGCCACCACTGCAACTGCTGTGCAGTGCCCTCCGAGATCAAGACATGGTCGGACAGGTTGCCGTGATGCTGGGCCCACTGAAACTTCAGGTCCCACTGCAGAGCCCGCATGCGCCGCCTGGCGTGATGCACTAGTAGGATGCAGGAGGCCATCAGCCCCAGAAGCCGCAACACTAGCCTGACCGAAACCCAGGATAGAGGCCGAAAGATGGGAATCAGGGCCTGAATATCCCGGACCCGCTGTTCCGGCGGATAGACCCGGAACTGCGCCGAATCGAGAACCGCTCCGATGAAGAGGAGCTTCTGAGAGGGACTCAGGTGTGACTTCGGCACGTTGATGGAAAACCCCAGCAAATGCAGGAGATCCGCCGTAGTCTGGAGGTGGGAGACGACTGCCTGGGGCGAGCCCGCCTTCAACAACCAGTCGTCGAGATAGGGGAAGACTGGAACCCCTGATCTGCGCAGATGAGCTGCGACCACCGCCATCACTTTCGTGAATACCCGAGGGGCACTGGTAAGGCCGAAGGGGAGCACGGTAAACTGAAAGTGCTCTTGGCCCACCGTGAACCGCAGGTAACGCCGGTGGGCCGGCAGGACGGGGATGTGGAAATATACGTCCTGCAAGTCCAACGCTACCATCCAGTCTCCAGGGTCTAGGGCAGCTAGAACCTGAGCCAAAGTTAACATCTTGTACCTCTCCTTCCGGAGGAAGGCATTGACGTTCCGGAGGTCCAAGATAGGGCGTAGGCCCCCTTTGCCCTTCTTGGGAACCAGAAAGTAGTGGGAATAACAACCACGACCTACTTCTGGGCTCGGAACGCGCTCGACGGCCCCCTTGGCCAAGAGGGCCGAAACTTCCTCGTGGAGAAGATTCAAATGATCCCCCGAGATACGGTGGTGCTGCGGTGGCATGGCTGGAGGGGTCGTCTCGAAGGGGAGGGAGTAGCCCCTTCGGACGATTTGCAGCACCCACCTGTCTGATGTGATGGACCGCCAGTGGAGCAGGTGATGGCGAACTCTGCCGCCCACTGGCGTGGAATGGGCCTGAAAGCTCGGACTAGGAAGGCTTTGAGGCGGATGCTGCTGGGGTGGATGTGGGCTGACCGCGTCGTCCTCCAGAACGGAAACCACGTCCGCACGCAGGTTGGTTCTGCGGCTGGTGGCTAGGCGGACGTGAGGAGGCACCCCTTCCTTGGCCAAGAAAGGGGCGAAAGGCGAAAGTTTGCGACCGCGGGGCCGAGAGGCCCAAGGACTTGGCCGTAGCCCGGGGAGTCCTTAAAGCGATTCAGCGCACTGTCCGCTTTCTCACCAAAAAGGCGAGTGCCATCAAAGGGCATATCCATGAGAGTGCTCTGGACATCACCCGAAAAGGACGTGGACCGCAGCCAGGCGTTTTGTCTAAGCGCCACTGTGGTAGAAATCGCCCTACCCAGCGAGTCCGTAGTGTCAAGCCCACATCTGATAGCATGTCGTGCTGCATCCCTCCCATCGGCCAGAGCCTGGGTAAGCCGTGTCTGGACCTCCTCCGGACACAGGGGCAGCACGTCCTCCACCGTATCCCACAGAGAGTGGGAATAACGGTCCAAAAGACAGGCGGTGTTCAAGGACCACAGGCCCAAACTAAGGGAGGAGAACAGCTTTTTGCTAAACTGTTCCAGTCTCTTGGAATCCCGGTCCGGCGGAGCGGTCGGGAAGGAGGATTGGGAGGTAGAAGCCTGGATAACCAGGCTCTCGGGGTAGGGTGTTGGGACAGAAAACTGGGGTCGCCCGGAGCAGGGCGGTGGCGCCTGGCGACGTTCCTGTCCACAGGAGGGACTGTGGAGGGCTTGGACCAGGTGCCCTGCAGAACGTCAATGAGGGCCTCATTGAATTGCAGCAGAGGCTCAGTGGAGCTTGTTGCAGATTGAAGCACCTCTGTGAGGACGTTAGTTCTCACAGCCACGGCAGGTAGCTCGAGCCCAAGGGCTGCGGCCGCCTTGCGCAGCACCACAGAGAAAGCAGCACCCTCCTCCGAAGCCACAGTTGGAGGAGAGATGAATCCAGTGTCTGGAGAGGTATCCAGACCACTGGCCTCCCCCAGTTCATCTGCCCAGTCCTGTGACAGCTGAGCCTGAACGGCCATAGGATCCTCGGACCCCTCCCATTCGCCCCCGTCATCCGATTCCTGGTAAACAGGAGGAAGGATCGGAGCCGGCCGATAGACAATGTGTCTCCAGCGGCGCCGAACGCGGCATCCATCGACGCCGTAACGGCGCCGGGTCCGGAGCGGGGCTGAACTGGGGCTCGACGCCGAGCGGAGCCGGCGTCGGAGGTGGAACCGGTGTCAACGCCGGCGGAGGAGGCGTGACGAGGTCGACCGGCGTCGGCGGGGACGGGTCCCTCGGGCACTTGCGGCGTCGAGGCCGGAGACGGCGCCGGGGCCGAAGCCACCGGCATGCAAGGTTGCCCAGTTGGGTCCGCGGGGCCCGAAGGCGCGCCAGCGGGCGTCGACGGCAGAGTCAGGTTCCTCATGGCCGAGAGGAAGGCACTGACTTCCGCCGGCGTAGCGTCAGTTCCAGGGACCGGCGGGTATGGGGACTTGTGCGGCGCCTGCGGCTCCGCTGGAGCCGCAGGGGTGGAACCACCCTGACCCTCGGCCGAGTCGCGCGACCGGCGAGGGGAGTCCGAAGAGCGGAGTCGCCTCTTGGACTTCTTGGAGTGCTTCGACTTACCCGAAGACTTGGAGCCAGACGATCGATGATGACGTCGGCTGCGGCTCCGCGACCGATCCTTGGACCTCCTCCTGGACCGGGATAGAGAGGGGCGCAGAGCCGAGTGGCGAAGCTCGAGAAGCTTACGGGACCGCTCCCGTCTAGCCTTCGAGGTCAGGGCCTTGCAGTCCGAGCACGACTCCGCGTCGTGGTCGAGGCCCAAACAGTAAAGGCACCGGCGGTGATGATCCGTAACCGACATCAAGCGGCTGCAGTCAGCACAGGCTTTAAAACCAGGCATCCTACCGGCACCGGAGTCGAGACAAGATCAAAAAGGATCAAAAAACGTAGTCAAAAAAGACTAAAAGGGGTAGCTCTCCCGGATCTGCGCTTACTGGCGCGGAAAAAAGAAGAAATGACGTCAGCGCGCGAGGGCGGCGTCTAAGTACTCAGACGACGTCATTCCGGCGCACGACGCCGACGACGGACGCGGAGCCGCAGACGACGCCTAGCGACGCGCAAGGGGTATTGCTGACGAAAAATCTTCCGGATCCAGTCTGACGCCTGGGGATATTCTAAGGTGAGGAATCTAACTAACGTGTTCCTTTCAGATCTACACTGTACCATTCTGAAGAGCTCTAGTGCTAGAACTTCAGTGTTATTCCCAGATACAGTACCTTAAACCAGGAAAGATGTGTCATCCTGGTACAAAGTACAGTGACAAAAGGCTCAGTGTGGCTTGTAGCAAAGGCCAGGGACCAGTGGTTCAGTATGCTCCACTGCAGAGCTCAGTGCCAGAGTTGTAACTAACAGTACCACTGGTGCAGAATCGGAGCCTGATGCTAGGGGTGCTGTTTGCGATGCTGCAACTGAGGCTGATAGCGGGAAAGGAATAAGCATATGCATCACTGCCTAGAAGCGGGGATGAATTGGGATCGTCTGGGGCAGACCCCGAGCGCAGAGTCCCTTGATGCAGCAGAAGAGGCTTTCTCTTTTTAACAGAGGGTGTAGCATGCTACTTTACAAAAGAGCGCGAAGCCAGGGCTGCACTACAATTACCCACGGCAAAGCCTGCTGCCACGGGTTCAGTGTGCCTTACTGAAGCAGAATCTGATCCAGGTGACACATGTCTCGTGCTAGGGGTGATGTGTATCTTCAGACTGTACCCCTAAGCAGTAGATGCCCCTTAACCAGGATTCATTGTACCTTCTTACAAGAAGACTTAGTGTCAGAGAAGTGTGTGTTTCATACACCATGAACCATTTCCAGCATTGACGCACTGTCTCCATCGATTAGTCCCTCCTTCCACCACAGCAGGTGGATTTCAGCAGAGCCTGATGCTAAGACATGCGGTGTCTGCCTCTTTAACCCGGGACTAGTGGGCCAGGGGCCCTATGTATGCCTACGACTTGCTTAGCAGTCTGCAATGAGTGCGTTAAACCCTTCTAATCTAAGGAATGTAAACGTTTGACAGGATCACACCCACACTGAAAGAACTCCGAGAGGTCCAGCTACTCACGAACATCCTATTTCAAATCTGTGGGACGATTAAGAACACCCGTGCCACCAACAACTCAAGGTCGAAAACAGAGGTACAGGACTAAGAAGGCAAGGCTAGGCCTTCTCCTACTTTGCTACTTTGTAAGTCCATCCTCATCGGGATCTGTCATTTCCCACTCTCCTTCTATTCCGGAAGGGCATGAAGAATATTATTTTCAAGCAACCCACTGTCCTTGCATAGCTGGCTCATCGGTGTCGGATGTCTGCTGCTCTCTCCTCCATCTGCTAACCTATTCCCTATGCAATTCTTTGGATCACTTTAGTTACTTCTGCAGGCTATTCTACAAATAAACTCCCTACACTGATGTCTTTTCGTCTGAGTCGCCTATGAATTGCTCCCCAGGATTTCTCTAGATTAAGTCAGTTTTTGTATTTCTCTACTGATGGACCACTCCTAAATTAATGTGCATCTCCCCCCTGACCTATGTACAGTGCTGCGTTGTTTTCTAACTAGTTTGAACTTGGCAACCCTCACTGTAGAGTTTGATGCCCAGTAGGTTTCTGTGCTTTTGTGACCAGGAGCAGTGTGCCAGAGTGCAGCGTCCTGCTATGTACAGAACCCATCGTTTATCTTTGTGCCCGGTGTTCTCATGTCCAAGAGCTGTAAGGTAAACAACAGAGCCATGCGCCAGGGGCACGTGTAGAATGCCTACAATTATTTTAACAGTGTAGTTTGTTCTCTCCGCCAATGCCTTTAGTGTAGGGACACTATTTTGTGTGTGCTTGTGTGCCTGGAGCTGAAAATTGTGGCAGGGTGACTTCTAGGGTAGTTTATTCTCCCCGCCAGTGCCTTCAGTATGGGGACGCTGTTCTGAATGTGCTCGTGTACCCAAGCTGAAATGTGGGCAGGGCTGAAATACGTTTTTGTGCATGGTTCCCTGCAAGTGATGCAGTGTGTGCAAGGGATTGGTGTTGGGGGCTCTCCTCCGGTAACAGGCTAAAAGTCTGTGCAAAGGTTAGTGTTGTCCTCCTCTGCCAGGATTGAACTGCGTGGCACTGAGTCAGACAGAGAATGACTGCTGTGTCAAAACCGCGTTGCGCCTGATCAGCACTGTGTCTTGTCAGGGATGCAGTTGGTACCTAAATAGGGTGACCAGGCATCCCAGGAGAGTCCCGGTTGTCCACAAACTATCCTGGCAGATTTCGACAATTTTGGGTCAGGTCCTGATTTTCAGTGAGGGTTGACTGCAAACAGTGGAGGCACGTTTTTATGTGTTAAAAAGCAGTACTAGTTAGCAGTTCTACTTGGAAAGCTATTTACATAACATGTTTGATACTGGGTTTAAAACATTTTTTTTTTCATTTATTCCCTCAGTGCTTAGTCTGTGCTTCTATATTGATGAACGCTGTCATGTGGTGTCCCTCGGATACTTTCGATTTTATTCAAAATGTCCCGGTATAAGGCTCTCAAAATCTGGTCACCCTATACCTTGGACGTTTAACAATTGGCCTATGCAGTGTTAACAGTCCATGCCAAGGTTGCAGTATGTCGGGTAAAGATTATGATGTATGTGCAAGCGCTGCGGTGCTCCGGGAACCAAGTTAATGTGCAACACGTCAAAGGATTAATGCTAGCCCAGGGCATTAGTCTGTGCCAGGATTCAATGTTTGTTCCAGTAACAGAGCTGCCACGCTTCCTATGCAAGGATACGATGTATTAGGGGACTGTGCTCCTATAAAAGATCTTACGCTTATAGATGTCTATATATTGCCAGGATTGCAATGCACCTCTTAATAACAAAGTTGCGTGCATGCCAGGGTGCAGAGAGACTAAGTACATGATGACGTACCTGGGATGCAAAGCTAGGTTGCAAAGTATGCACCAGTGTAAAGTGCAGTAGGAGGCTGCTGTACCCAGGCCTGGGAAACCCGGGGAAGGAGATATGTCACTCACCAAGTAGAGCGGAGCATATATCTTCAGGGACTCCTCCAGAGCGCCCTGTGTAATCTGAAGGAACGCGACGGTGCAGGAAGGGTTCCAGGTATGCCCGATTTCATAGCAGCTATGTGGGATAGACTTGCTGAACGCAGCCATCTTGGTTGAAGACTGATGACAGCAAAGACTGGAAGGGCGCAAAGGTCACTGTTGGCCGAGGTTACTTCAGTACAAAGTCCTCGCATCATGTGACGTAAAATGACGGGGCGGCTAGAAGTAGGCGGGCACGTGGTGCGTGCGCGCAACCTACGTAGGGTTGCCTCCTCTCGGAGCACGAGTCCAGAGCTTCCTGTGCGCCGTAGAGCGGCGTCGTTCTGTTTCCATGGTAGCGGATGGCGCAGACTGTTAACGAATCTGACATCTGCGGACGCTATGTTCAGTACTGGCTGGCCGGTTAGCTGTTCCGACACCGGAAACAATGTAGGGATTTTCCAGTGCATCTCCAAGCCTGCGTCCACGTAACAGTACCAGTGCTTTAAGTGTTATTAGTAAAAAAATGTAAAGTAAAGTAGAGTGTGGAACCGGTCTTCAGAAGGGCCAGGGCTCAAGTTAAACAAGCGTTGGCCGCGCGCGAGCGGCTGGAGACGCGATAAGTGGTGGGGGGGGGGGGGGGGGGAAGAAGCGGGAGTTGTGTGCGCGAGTGCGTCATCGCGATCGCTCTGAAAGCGAAAGTGATCGCGATGACGCACGAGTTTTCAAAGTGCTGCTGAAGGCTAGCGCGCGTGCACGGTTGCGTGAACGCAAGCGCTAGGCCAGCCAGCAGCGCTTTGAAAACTCACATACAAAATATCTCTCCGAGCCAGCGCATGCGCTGGGCTCAGCGAGACCTAAAAAGGGGGAGACAAAAGTCTCAAAAGAGTAGTCAAAACGTGACTAAGGTACGTGCTCTATCCGGATCTGCGCTTGCTGGCGCGTAAAAAGAAAGAACTGGCGTCAGCGCGCATGGGTCGCGCCTAAGTAATCTCCGTGACGTCATCTCGGCGCTTACGACGCCAGAGATGGGCGCGGAGCCACATGACGCCACCTACTGATGCGCAGGGGTACTGCTACAAAAACTTTCCGGATCCAGTCTGACGCCTGGGGATATTCTAAGGTAAGGAATCTATCAGTAATGTGTCTCTTTCAGATATCAGTTTCTTTTCACGACTTTCCACATCAGAAACATTGAGCCATGATGAACATTAACAACTGGTGTGGAAAACTAGGGCCCTGATAGGGATCAGACCTCTGCCTAGAAATCCGTTCACAGAGCAGGGAGAATGGGTAGGTCAATAATCTGCGGCTACATAGAATCTCTACGAAATAAGGCGTTACCGAATGTAAGAAACTAGTCCATCTGATAAGAGACTTCTTGCTCCCCATTCCTTCTCTTTGATTAGATACCCAAGCAATACCATCCCTGGTGGTGGGTCTGTGGACCAATTTCAGACAAGGAAGTCGTGCAGGACTGAATGGGCAAATGATCCATTACGACGGACCGGACTGTCAGACAGTAATGTTTGGTGAACATGTGCAGGGAAGCCCATGTTGCTGCCTGGCAGATGTCCAGGACCAGAACTCCATGAGCTGACGCAGTGGTTGCAGCTTTAGCTCAGCTGCAATGAGCTCGCAAACCTTCTGAAGGTTGCTTTTTGGCCAATGAGTAGCAGAATTTAATTCCAAGTACAAGCCATCTGGAGATGGTCTGCTTCTGCACAGCCCAGCCTCTCTTCGCACCAACATACCCCATGAAGAGTTGTTCATCCACCAGGAGCTCTCATGTCAAAGTCTAATGACAACGCTTTTTTGGGGTCCAGAAAGTGGAGTCGCTCCTCTTCTTTAGAGGGATGTGAAAGAGCATAAAAGGAAGGCAGTTTATCGATTGGCCTAAGTGAAAGGGGATAATCTCCTTTGGTAGAAAGGAGGCCCTTGTGTAAAGCACCAGTTTTTCAGGCTAGACCGATAAGTAAGGCAGCGTAGATGACAAGGCCTGCAGTTCACTTACTATATGGGCAAATGTAATAGCCTCAAGGAAGGCTGCTTTAATTGTCAGAAGCCTGAAGGTACAATTATGTAGAGGCTTGAAAGGAGCACATATCAAGAAAGTTAACCATGATGAATGGTGAAGGAAGGAAGAAATGAATAAGACCTTTAAGAAAACTATGTACAATAGGGGCTTTGAACAGAGAGGGTTGGCCAGGCAGACACAAAAGGCAGAAAGAGCAAACAGATATCCCTTAAGGGTGCCCAGAGTAGAGCCCTGCTGTGCAAAGCAAGAATGAAAAATAAAACTTAAGAAAGGGGGGCAGAAAGGGGATCAATTACTTTTCTGTACACCATGAAACACATTTTTTCCAACAGCAGGCATAGACCGTCTTGGTGGAGGGACATTTGAAGGTTGTCAACTGGCGTTGCTCAATCTCCAGGCAAGAAGGCGGAGACTGGACAGGTTTGGGTGGAGGACCCTCCTTTGCTGCTTGCCACAAGATCCTCTCGGAGGGGCAGCCTGATCCGAGGATTGATGGCCATCCTTGTAGCTCGTGATACCAGACTCTCTGTGCCCAACCCGGAGCCAAAAGGATGACTTGAGGCCGGTCGTTCCCGAACTTCTTGAGAACTCTGGGCAGTAATGGTACGGACGGAAAGGCATATTGCAGGCCTGAGCACCACTTTGGAACAAAAAGCGTCTCAGAGCTAGTGCCGCCTTGAAAACTCCAGCACTCAAAACTGCTGACATTGCGCAGTCTTGGCGGAGGCGAACAGATCTAACCAAGGCTCTCTTTACTGTTAAAAGAGACCTTCTGCCAACTCCGGATGGAGACGTCATTCGTGATCCGCTAGGCATTGATGGCTGAGTTTGTCTGCTCTGGTGTTCATAGAGCTTGCCAGGTGATGAACCACCAGAGATATGCCCTGCTTTTCCAGCCATGTCCAGAGACGCAGGGCCTCTTGACAGAGTGTACGACCTCACCCGCCCTGTATGTTGCAGTACCATACGGTGGTGGGGTTGTTCGTGAACACCTGCACTAGCCTTCCCTTGATGTAGGGTAGAAAGGCTTTCAATGCCAGTTAGATTACACAGAGCTCCAGCAGGTTGATGTGGAGTACGGATTCCGCTAGAGACCAGAGTCCTCTGATCTCCACCTCTTCCAGATGGCTGCACCATCCTGCGAGTGACACATTTGTCACTACTGTGAGATCTGGGAGGGAAAGGAATGGGGGTCTGTCTCGGACTCAATTACAGTCGTGAGCCACCATTGCATATCTTTTGCAGTTTTCTCTGAGATCTGGACCAGGTCGGAGAGGTTCCCCTGATGCTCTGCCCATTGAAAATTCAGGTTAGACTGGACAGCCGCATATGTCATTGGGAATGAGTTACCAGAGGGATGCCAAAGCCTAAGCGTTTGACTCACCGAAATCCAGGTTAGAGGCTGAAACATCGGCATCATAGCATGAATATCATGGACTCCCCACTTTGAAGATTAAGCTCAAAAACTGTAGTGTGTCCAGAACAGCTCCAAGGAAAAGGGAGCATCTGTGAGGGAGTCAGGTGTGACTTTGGCATGTTGATAGAGAACCCCAGTGAGTGCAGGAGGTTCGCCATCGTCTGGAGGGGGGAGACAACAGCCTGGGGAGAGCCCACCTTCAGCAGCCAGTTGTCGAGATAGGGAAAGACTGGCATCCCTGATCTCCGCAGATGAGCTGTAACCTCTGCCATCACCTTGAGAAACAACAGAGTGGCGCTGGTAAGGCCAAAAGGGCACACGGTGAACTGAAAATGCTTGTGGCCTACCATGAAAGGCAGGTAACACCTATGGGCAGGCAGGGTGGAAATATGCGTCCTGGAAGTCCAACGCTACCATCCAGTCTCCTGGGTCTGGGGCAGATAGGACCTGAGCTAACGTGAGCATTTTGAATTTCTCCTTCTTGAGGAAGTAGTTGAGGGCCTACAGGTCTAGGATAGGATGAAGAGCTCTGTCCTTTTTGGGTACCAGAATGTAGTGGAAATAGCAACCACAGCCTACTTCTGGCACCAGCACCCTCTCTATGGCTCTCTTGGCCAAGAGAGCCATGACTTCCTAGGGAAGAAGGGATAAATGATCCTCCGTCAGACCGTCGTGAGATGGTGGCATGGAGGGAGGCATTGTCACAAAGGGGAGGGAGTAGCCCCTTCAGACGATTTGCAAAACCCACCAGTCTGATCTTAGGAACTGCCATTGGGGCAGGTAATGGCGAATCCTGCCGCCAACTGGATGCACATGCTGGTAATTTGGTAGATTCTGAGGATCTCGAGGCTGCAGTTGTCAGGGCGGGTGGTGGACTGACCAGCGAGGTCAGTGGTTAATGGCCCTAGGCCACAGAGGCTAGACAGCACGCACAGCTTGGAGCTGGGAGGGAATTGGTGAGGCAGTAAGCCCCTTCCATAGCCACAAAAGGAGCGAAACGCAGATTAAGTGTGACATGGTCCATAGAAGGGCCCAAGAACCTGGCCGTAGCCCGACTGTCCTTGAAGCATTCAAGCGCCGAATCCGCCTTGACTCTGAAGCAGCAGGTGCCATCAAAGGGCATGTTCATAAGAGAGGATTGGACATCCCCTGTAAAGTCAGTTGTCCTAAACCTGGCGTGGCGCCTCAAAGCCACAGTTGACTAAACCGCTCTGCCCAGAGAGCTGGTTGTGTCAAGTAAACAACGGACAATGAACTTGGCTGCATCATTCCCATCTGCAACAGCCTGAAAGAGTACAGCCCGGGCCTCCTCCCGAATGGATTGGCAACACCTGCGTAACCGTGTCCCAGTGAGCGTGGGAATAACAGCCCTTTCGTATGGATTTATACTTTCTCAGTAAAACTGTGCGTTTGGTTCACAACATAAACGTCAAAACTGTGCGAGACTGAGTTCATGCACACCATCAGGATATGTTGGTCTTAGTCCTGGCTAGTTCACAGGCAACCATCTGTACCTTTAACCAAGGTAGGTAACAGGTGGTATATGTGCAACCTCAGATCATAACAACCCTGACTCACCAAGGAAATCGTGGGAACAGATCTAAAGCCCTTTCATTTGGTAACTCATACATGCTCAAAGATAGATGCAAGAAATACTCGAATTGGCATTTCAATATTTGTTGAAGCAATAGGTTTCTTGTGTAAAAGATGCGCACTGCAATAATCAACAGAAGGAAACAGAGTAACCAGCATCACAAGAATGGTAAAAAAATTAACAATTCAATCATTGTGCTGTTACATAGAACATATGCTTGAATATCAGTACAATTATATTTGTGCTACTACCTAGTGCTCCCTATCCTAGAGTGCCTATGTTGGGTGAATCTGCCATTATCCCTGTGGGGTGCTCCAACTCTCCGATTACCTGTGGGTATGTTTCATCTGGGTGGACATCTTGGTGTAGAGCTGGGCACCATCCTTCTCAGGAAGTAAACAGAATTCTGCTGGGCTGGAAATCCGGCATGGTGGACCTCAACAGTGGCAGCGAAATGCTCATCTGTGGTGTTGTGTATATAATAAACTTCACCCATGTTGCCATGCCGAAGTCCCAGTAAGGCTGTCATCATTGATTTTATCCTAGCAAAGCGGTCTCTGAGCGAACAATAACAGACAACATTTTACTCATTGAACTTTAGTTTTTGGACAGAATGTTCAAGGCTCTGATAATATGCCTACAAAAATGTTGTAGGAAGTTGGCTCTGTATATTCGATACCAAAGTAAGGTACAGTGCGCACAGAGTCCAGTGGATCTCCAGAGGCTTAAGTAGATAATACTAACAGTTCTATTTATGGTAGTGTGGTCGAGCAGTTAGGCTTGGTGAAGGGCTTTGTTAAGCATTTGTTGTACACACTCAGGCAAGAAATGATAACAGATTCAAAAACTGAATCCAAGACCAATTGTTTTGCATAAAAAGTTATTACTTTGTCATTTTATTTTAGAACCAAGAAGAACTCAGTAGCAGGTATGTAACAGTTTTTAAGACTAGATATTCTCTTCAAATTCAGTGTGTATTGTTTTGCAAAAGCAAGAGAATTACTTTACAGGAGTATAGAGATACTTTCAGGATGTCAGTCAACAATAGCAAAGATTAGCATTGTCAATAGATAGACATTTAGTGCAATAGGATGAGAATGCAATGCAGTCCTATGGGAGTAAAACAGTTATATGCATTAACAGGTACGTACACAACTTACCTTCCAGTCTTTGGGGGTTTAGGCCAACTCTGGGCAAGGTTCAGCTTAAGGTAGGTGCTGCACGGCCAGCGTCACTGGGGCAGCCGGGGGAAGAGGTCACTGAGCACAGTGTTAGTCTGATGAGACTGGGGGCACCGAACTTGGTGCAGATTACAGGTAGGTACCCACAGTTTCAGGGCACAGGCTCCGGGGATTAAGGCATGCACAGGAGAGGCAACACCAAAGCTACACCACCAGTAGCACTGGGGCAGCCGGGTGCAAATCGGTGTAGGGCACCAAATTCAAACAAATAGAGGATCTCAGTCTCACAAAGAGGTTGCAGGCTCCGGTCAGGAGGTCGTATGACAGTGACCACCGCCTGGACAGATAAGTTGTGGTGTTGGGAAGGTTTGGGCACCACCAGCTGGGCTCCCTAAGGTCGGGGGCTGAGGATGCAGTGGTGCCTTTTGGCGTCGTATTTTCTTGCCCGGAGCCGGTGGCGGTCAGGGGGACCCTACATGTTGAGGCTGCAGACAACTTCTTGGAGTCCACGAGAGGTCAGCCAAGATGGAGCCGATGTCCGGATCGCTGGGGAGACTTTACTGGGCAGGTGAGCCACTCAAACTCGGGCCGTGGGAGTAGGTGCAGAGTTGGCAGAGGTCGCGGATCTGCCAGGATTTGGAGTCCTTGAAGGAGTTTTCAGGACAGGGCCGCAGTCCTCGGGAGATCTGGTCTTTATTGAAGTGTTTCAGTCTTCAAGCGGCTTTTGGAAGTCGCTGGCCCCAGGACAGGCGTCGTCTTCTTCGCAGGTTCTACAAGCTGGAGACAGGCCGGTAGGGTTGGGGCCAAGGCAGTCGTCTTCAAGCTTTGCTGCACAGTGTCTTCTTCGTAGGTTGCAGGAATCGCCAGATCAAGGTTCAGGGGTGCCCCTAAATATGGAATTTAGGGGCGTTTACAGGTACTGGCAGCTAGTAGCCAATGGGCTACTTGCCTTTAAGGGGGACTACACCCTTTGGATGTCCCCTCCCTTTGGGAGCGGGCATCCCCCAACCTGATTGGGTAGAATGGAGGATTTCCTAAGGAGGGGTTCACCTCAGTTCAGGGCACCTTAGGGGTGGTCCTGGCAGAGAGGAGGCCCACCTCTCTGACTACGAATTTTGCCGCCAACCTTGCCGCCAAAAGTGGAGCTTGGTCAAGGGGATGGGCAGTTCCACTAGCTGAAAAGGCCCTGGCTAGCGTAACAAAGAGCAGGAAGTCTTTGAGGCTCACCGCCCTGAATGATGAACCTGCTTGAGAGTAGGTGAGAAGCACCTTAACCCCAAGCAGGCTTTGTTCCTGACCCACAAGAGCACAAGGGCTCCCACCTGAGGGGGTCAGAATCATGTCTGTGTATGGCAGGCTGGTGCAGACCAGTTAGCTAAACACAAGGGAGTGGGTCATTTTTTAGGGGGTATCTCTAAGATGCCCTCTGAGTGCATTTTACAAAACATCCATCACTGGCATCAGTGTGGGATTATTGTGCTGAGAAGTTTGATACCAAAATTCTTAGCATTCAGTAAATCCATCATGGAGCTGTAGATTTCCTAATGACAAACTCCGAGCCCATGTACTCAATATGGCTTCAATGCATTTACAATGTCTAAGAACACCTTGCCAATAAAAAAACAAAAAGATAACCAGAAACCAGCCCTCTCACCTAAAGAAAGTGAAACTTTCCTTCGGAGAGTGACTTCAGAACTACTGTTCAAGTCCTCGTACACTTGCATCTGGATGGTGTTAACACCCTGCTTCTTGACCATCTAGACTCCACACTTGCACCTGTTGACAGCATCCTAAACGCTGCAGTATAGCTTATTCAGAATTGAAAAATAAAACGTTAAAGTCATTGCAATGCTGACTGAACTACAGTGGCTCCCTTAACCACCTCACCTTACCTTCAAAACCAACAGCATCATTTACAAAGCCATCGCGACCAACATCCCTGCTTATCTTGTAGACAAGCTCACAATCTCTGATGGTTCTCAGGACACTCACATCCATTACACCATCAGACTACAAAGAACGGTAAAAAAATAAAACGAGGCAGCAGGCCTTTTCCATCGGTGCACCCAAGATCTGGAACAACAATCCTTTATCCATTCAGACCGCTGTAACGCTGCTCTAAGTTAGAAAAGAGCTGAAGACTCACCTCTTTAAAGAACACATCACAATGCATTAACAGTCCACAACCTAGTTTCTCTCCTATTACTGGTTGACTTTTTGCTTTACCTTAACCCTGTACAATGCTTTGCAGTCTTTTGGCTAGCTTTGTGCTAAAGAAATACCATCTACATAAATACATATGTATATGTAAAAGAGAGAAACTTGGGCACTTTGAAGAAAATTTACAGTTGGTACCATATGTTCTGTTACCTGTGCAGATTTCTTTCTTTAAATATAGCAGCTACTCTTTGGGACCCTTGAAACATTTTACAAACTGTCAATTATTAGTTCCAATCATGCCACTCAGTGTCAAACTGTCATTGCCTGATGCAGGCCGCAAGTGATGTCAGCCAGCACATAAATGGCGCATTCCGCTTCAATCCCTTTTAGTTGCCAGGATTCCTAAGCCCAGAATGTCTCAGTGAGGGCAGGTTCATAACAATCTACAGAGGAAATATATTCAACAAAAGCAAAGTCACCAAAGAGACACATCTATTTCTTCCAGAGGAAATTCTTCTTTTGCAGGTTCTTAATCTTTGAAAGATTAGCACGCCATATCTATTCATTTGGAAGAAGTGGTCTTAGAAATGCAAAAGGCTCTAAGATATTAAAAAAATATGCTGAAGTATATATCTTGCAAACAAGGTGTCAGTTCTGCCATCTAAATCCAAGCAAATGAACAGAAGGTGGCAAGTATTCACCTTGCACACATTCCCAAAAGGTATCACTCTTAAAAAAACAACAGTGGATGCTTTGCTCCTTGTAGACTTTGCAATTAGTGTTTGTGGTAGACTCATTTTAGCTGCCTCACGTTTCCTGATGCACAAGATTATTCATCATGCAATTTTCAGTTTATTTGTGAGCACTTTCCTAGATGATGAAAAGTTGGGTATCCATCCTGTATTTTCCAGACTTTGAGTATCCATCCTGTATTTTCCAGACTTAGAACTAATGGTGTGTCACGCTGCTTGGCTCAAAGACTCATCATACACTCCACTCGTCCTGCTGCTTAGGTGGATCCTGTGGAGTCTGGTGTCGAGAATATTGACTCAATTACTTTTTTATTGAGAATGTATGCAGTGTATCTGCAGACTATGCATGAACATCTCTGAACACATAGCTAATACCTCTCACTAAAGGATAACAATCAGCGAGGCAACCAACAGAAGCAAAGCCATCTTCAATTACATTAAATATTGCACAAACCCCACAGTCCCTGCTGCAGCTGGCAAATGCAATGGCATCAATCTCTTCACCAAGAAGAGTGCCAAAAATCAAATGCAATAACTTTACCACTTCCAAGGCCCCACGACTTCCTACCATCCATTCACCACCACATGGACCTCCTTTAATCTAGTCTTGCGCATGAATCTCCCCAATGCCCTCAACTTTCTCAAAGCAATTCTTTCTTCCATCATCAAACTGCTTCAAGGAGAGGCCCTCCCAACCCTTGTCCACATCATCAATGCCTTCTTAAGGCAAGGACATTTCCCAAACGTCCTTAAGACAGTTCAGATACGTTCCCTGATAAAGAAACAATCTCTGAACCTAGCAGACCACACCAATTTCCACCTTGTCACCCATCTTCCATTTATAAGAACAATCAACAAGAATACAGTTGCTACCAAGCTACGGGAGTACAACCAGTAAGAATAATCTTTTTTAGGTCTACAAATCAGGCTTCAGACCATGTTGCAGCACAGAGACAGGCCCACTTCAAGTAGTCTATAATGCCTGCCTCTTGGCCCTGCTTGACCTCTATGAAGTCGGCCATCTATCTAGCTTGGAGCAACACCCTGAAAACAGACATGGGATCTTCAGGCACCATCTTGAAATGGTTTACATCGAACCTCACCAACCAGTACCAGCCTGTGCAAGCAGGAACAACAAGTTCATGGACACTCCCTGTTCTCCTGAGGACTTCCCCATGGTTTAATCCGATTAACCATCACCAGGGCCACTGGAATTATGCAATTGTGTGGCAGCGACGATTTCTACATAATTATCGAATTGCTGCACTTGCCATATAATCCATGATTTGCTGCATAATCTTCAGATTTTAACCAAAACTAAATTTAATTCTAGCTCTAACGGTTCAAACGTTAATAAAAATGCTACAACACATGTTGCAGCGCAGTGGAAGGCCCTTTCCAAAGCTGAACTGGTCACCTTTATGTTGGTTATTGATCTATGTGGGTGTTAAGCCCGAACTAAGGCGGTGCGACCAATGCCCAGAACGTGTTACCAAGTTTAAAAATGACAAAATAATGAAGTAAAACTATTACAAAATGTGCTGCATTATGCCACATTATTTGCCTGCATAATTAACACAATTCTGCTGCATAATTTGGTCCCCTCCTGCCGCACAATTCCAGTGGCCCTGCCTATCACATTTAACCTTTACATAGAACTTGCCAGATACATTCTTGCAGATCACCGCATTAAGAGCCATCAATACGCAGTTGATACACAACTCTACCTAAAAATATTGTCACCCAAAAACAAAGACTCAAATACTGCCTGAAACTCATGCAGCCAGATGTCAACTAGTTTCCGTAAGCTAATTGCACAAATACTTAATTCCCTGTGTTTGCCAAAGGCACCAACCTAACCCAGATGAAGCTTAGGTTTCCAACTGGAATCCGTGAGGCTTCACCCCCAAGTTAACAGATTATGCAAAATCTCTGGGATTCACCTTCAACAAAGAGCTCTAGTTCAAGCAACACATTACAAGGAAGACCAAGAGAGCTTGGTTCAAAACTCTTTAGGAAAGTGAAGTCATTTCTCCTTCTTACCGTATCGGAGGACCTGTCTGTGAGCATATTTTTTTCCAGTCGCGACTAGCATATTGCGGTCTGGTAAATACTCTCTTTAAACAAACATATTAGAAACTTGCCATTCAAACCGATGATAATTCTAGGGTCCTGGACATACTCCGTCTAGGGAAGATATCCTTATATGGAAAAAAAGAACTTACAGAGAAGATCTTTCTCTCATTTTAATAACATCGATCATGAAGTATACATCTGATCTTTCTCACAATCTGCCCTGAAGAAGTCCTGTTTCAGGACGAAACGCGTCGGCTGTGTCGCACTGTAATGTCCATTGCCTTATGAACTTGGAATAAAAAGACAAAATTAAGGAATACTGATCTGTCTTTTCAATTGGTACTGGAATATATATATTGTTTTACTTGACTGTTTTTTGCAAATGTGTGGTGCACCTTGGCTTTTTTTTTATCTGTTTGATTAAGTTCCCTTGGGAACTAGCATTGTAACAGTGGGTGCTATTCAGAGTGCACACACTTCCTTAATTTATGTGTGACAACACTCTTTTAGGGAGAACATTTTGGGAGTGACATTAGAACAGGTGCTGTAAGTTAGAAGGTTCCACTGTTAGTCTTAATAGTACCTTTTCATTTCTCCTAGATGACGACTTCAGGACAGCCATACAAGTTGTAGTCCTCTCCCATCTAGGCAGAGGCAAACTCTTGCTGAGCAGTTTGCTTGAGAGCACCCTAGCACGCCAGAACGGTATCCTACATCCAGAGGCATGGCACATCAAGAGCTTGAAGCTTGAACCACATTACCACAAGACCCATGTCTACACCCCCCCTCCCTCCCCAAAGTACAGATCAACTTTAAGCTTACCTGGCCAACAAACTAGCCATAGTTGGGTAAGAATGCCAGACTAAGAGCCTGGCTATCCACAGGCTGGAGACTAAGCATTGTCAAAAGGAAAAAACACTAGGGAAGCCTTCTCTATTCATGCTGCAAGGATCTGGAACACTATAGCGAAATCAGATCAGCAGCAACTTTCCTACAATTCAACAAAAAAACATGTACACACACCTCTTCAAGGAACACTAGCTCTGCCCGGCAGTTGACCCTTGCTCTTTCCCCAATAATTGTATCTTCCAGAGGCTATGTACCATTTCCTGCACTTTACATCTCGAGCTAGGTTTGCACAAATACCAACAAGTACATTCCTTCTCAATTAATTTGTGTACATCAAATTTTTAAGTGCAATGTATTTGGCATCAAAACCTAAAAAGACAGATGGCAGGTGCCACTGATCAGTAATTGTAAGGTGCAGGATCTGTTTTCCTCAGCCAAATTAGCAGTCTGAAAAAGTCTATCACTGTGAATCCTGTAGTGCCAACATATAAATGCTTCAATGCACAACCTCCTGTATCTACTCTTAATCAAACATGCTGACATGGTGAGCAGCAATAGCATTATCTTGTCAACACCAGAACCTGCATGCTTTATACAGGGAGTAGAAACCAATCTGATCACCCCAAGCTCCATCAAAATGACTGAAAGTTGCTTCTTGGTTTCCAAGCAAAATTAAATCACACTCAGTTTACACACAAGGGCTCCTGTCCTGATTGGAGGGAATCTCTCAACACTCAAACTTAGAAACTGAGAAAGCACAACCTGGCCACCACACGAGGTTCTGTAATACATACTGACTCTACAATATATGTGTCAGCCACCCTGAATTTGCAACTAATCTTTTGCCTGAGATATAAGCAAAATACAGTACATCATTTGGCCCAATACCCTCAGAAGGTGAACTGTCTGAATTGTCCTTCTGGTAAGAACCAACAAGTTACTTACCTTTGATAACTATCTTTCTAGTGACTATTATATCTAACTGCAGAATCCTCACCTTGTGACTATTCCACAGACTGGATCAAGAAACCTCTTGAGAAGTACTACTTTGCAACAACAGGAGAAATTAAATCATGCAGCTCTGCACCAACATTCTTCCGCCATCTAAGTGATGAGCGGAACCTCATATAAGGCCTGCCATGTGCTTTCGAGGCTATCTACGCCATCCAACACAGATCCCATCAACATATTGGCATGACCAGAGATCAGATTTTTAAACTGGGATTTATTTAAGATGGAAAATAAAAAGAGGCCAGTTTACAGAATGGGAAGGTGCATCGATCGGCGAGGAATCTGCGGCAAGATACAGTATGAATCAGAAAGGTCATTATCGAAGGTAAGTAACTTGTTCTTCTGATGGATACCTCCAACAGCAGATTCCTCACCTAGTGAATAGGGACTATAGCAGTAACTCCCAAGGTGGGGGAATCTGTGTACTGTATCAGACCAAAAAGTACTTCAGGACAAAGTGGGCAAAATGCCTCTCTCATCAGACTTGGCCACTGAGGAATTGGTGCTTTGCAAAGGTGTGCACTGTGTGAGAAGTTGGCCTGATATGTAGTGCTCACTATTCTAGTGATCACTGTGTATCATTCCAAACGACCCTTATTGATGATTGGTTGTAAGTCAACCTTATAGACCAGCTATCCTAGTAGCGTGGACAAGAGCAGTCTTCAGGCTAAACTCTAGAGGGCGTGTTAAGCCAGCTGTTTACCATCACATATACCCCTTGAACACCAAGTGAAAGGACACCACACAAGTTGTTATGAAAATAAAGGATATTTATTTATAACAAGACTACCCTGGCTCTTTATGAGTCAGGGAGCTAAGCACAATACAAAACTCTTAGGAAAATACTTCTAGTCGCACAATTTACACAGATGCCCGAAGGGCATGAAACCATTTACACTGCAAGTGGAATGGGAGAGGTTAAAGAGTCTAAAGTCACTGATTCCGGAGGAATCCGATCAGTGGGACTAAACGGGAAAGGAGCTGGACACTTGTGGAGTGAACCTACGATGGAGCACCGAGATGCTCGTGTTACCTAGCCCAGAGGCTGCGGCTGCGTGGGGTTCAGCAAGATGTCGGGAGTCCTTGTTGTAGTCTCAGGAGCCTGAAAGAAGAAGTTGCTGGCAGGCGACCAGTGACGATGTTCAGCGAGATCCAAGTCTGGATCGGTGATGAAGGAAACCTGAAAGCAGAGGGGACTCAGTTCTCAACCGCTAGCCAGCGATCGTGTGGGTACCAAGAAGGCACCGGCTGAAGTCACCTCGACCAGGTGAATGGGTGACGTCGGACTCGGCTGTTCCTCGGACCAGGAGGCGCGCGGCGACCAGGATGGAGGGCGAGCTGTCCCACGGAGGTGTCTGCTGTCGATGATGCTGGGCCCAGGAATGGGGCAGCGGATCTTGGCAGTGGCAAACCCACGCGGTGGAGTCAAGATGGCGTCTGGAGTGGACCAGGAGGGTCCGAGGTACTCCTCTGTTGAAGGGGAGCAAGGGCCAGTCTGGGGCAACCAGACCAGTGATGAAACTCGTGATGCGTCGTGAAGGGGGCCACAAGCCGGTCTGCGAGTGGTCGGACAACGCGGTGAGCAGCAAGGAGCGGAAGGGCCCCCCACGAAGATCTCGTGGATACTGGGGAGGCAGACTTCGGTGCGGGAGCCGCTCAGGGTTAGGGCTTCTCAAACCCTAGGTGCACTCACTCGAGGGTCCCTCGGTGGGCGTGCTAGGTAAGCGTCGTGCAGGTTCTGAAGATGGCTGGTCCCGCAGGTCTCGTCGCACCTACGAATCTCAGCTGGGCTGACGATGTAGGTAGAGGTCAGAGATGGCAGGGAACCCAGGTCTCGTCGAGCTGGGCAGTCATGTTCCGTAGGAGAGACGTACAGCGAACCGCAAGCGCTTAGGTGGTGCCTGCTGGTGCAGGGTGGCTACTCCTTAGCCACAAGGGAGAGTCTTCGGAAAAAGTCAAGAGTTCCTTTCGTGGAAAGTAGTTCAAGATTCAGAATTATCCAATTTGGGAAGGGGACCCGCTCCCACCTTTATTCTAGGAAAAGGGGCTGGCCCGGGACTAGGTCCTACCTATGGGTGGGGCCAGGAGGGGGGTGGTTACACCCCTATCCTTTGTCCGGCTTCGCCCCAGCTCAGGGGCTGGTGTGCCCCCGAAACTGGTTTGAGCCGGGCTATGCACAGTGAGCACCGGGGTGCCACTGGCAATCACCTTCCTTTCAGCCCTGCCTACCTGGGATACACAAACCCTGTCTGGGATGGTGCTAACACCGCCCTCGACAGGAAACCCTTTGTCCAAGCTCCCCTCGTTGGAAGGTCTCCCAGCAGCAGGAGGTCAGACTTGTGTCTGGTGGCAGCATCCATTTTGTGATGCTGAGGCTTGAGTCAACTTTTAACCGGGGTTCAAGGTTACTTCCATGTCGTGCCCCTCTAAAAGGGGGGAATGCTAACCCCGTCGCCAGAATTGGCGAGGGGTTCGTATTCCAATTCGTATGACACCTTACTCGACATGTGTGGGTGATGCGATGCCAAAGTTAGCAAATAACCGCGAGGATTATAATGCATTTAAAGGTAGTTGGCCCGCGTCACCATGGAACGGCTATTAGGACTTGGTTCCGCAAGCCGTCGACGGGCTCAGCTCGCGCCAGAGCACCATCCCACATGATTCCCAGCACTCTGCCTTCAGGATTGATAAGGCCTGCCATAGGAGTGACTGACAGGAATCCATGTGTCCATTTTGAGGTTAGGTATAGGAATACTACACCTACAGCAACGGGTGATTACACCACCTTGCCCCAGCTGTCGTGCAGCCAGTTGTGTCAGATTTGGGTGGCCATCCAGGGGTGGCATAATACATGCTGCAGCCCCTGGTAGGCCCTGAGTACACCGATGCCCTGGATACCTGTGGTATGCTGATACAGGGACTGATACGGCGGCCCAGTTCCAATTAGTGGATGCACCTAATGTACATGTATGTTAATTTCGAGGGAGAACAGCTAGGCTGTGGGTCTGATTGGCAGGCCCACAGCCAGGGAAAGTCGTAAACCAATGAAGCAAAAAGCAAAAATCTGGGTGATCATAGGATTGCAGACCCTACTCTCCTACACACTGAAGCCCACAGTTGTCCAGGACAGGCATTTTGCTAAGTGGTAGCAGCTTTGGTACTGGCAGAATGTGACCTCGTAAGCCCACAGGAGACTACTTCTTAGCTAATGCACAGCAAATCTTTATGCAGGGAACAATCTATTGAGAGATGGTCCATTTTTTCACTGCCTTAGCCTTCTTTGCTCCAGACAACCCCACAAAGAACTGTTCGTCCGCTCAGTTCTCTCTGGTACGATCGATATAGAAACTCAAAGCTATTTTAACGTCCAACTGATTAAGTCTCTCTCCCTTCTTAGAAGGATGAGGTGGAGCAAACAATGCCAGAAGTCAAGTAGTGACCATTTTTGGTCGAAAAGAGGCTTGGTCCTCAAGACAAACTTATCAGGAAAGGAAGTAGTGTAGAACAAGTTACTTACCTTTGGTAACGATATATCTGTATGAGACAAATATCAGTTATGGATTCCTCACCTTAGAATTACCCCCAGGCGTCAGACTGGATCTGGAGAATTTTTCTTCAGAAGTACCCCTGCGCGGCGTTCGGTGGCGTCGGTCGACTCTGCGATCGTCGTTGGCGTCGTGATCACGGGATAGACGTCGCGGTATCTACTTAAACGCCGCCCCTGGGCGCTGACGTCAGTTATTTACACATTCCACGCCAGAAGCGCAGAGCCATGCAAGACACTGACCACTGGTGCACAAAACTAGGGCCCTTAAATGAAGTCCCTTATCTAGAAGTCAGTTCGCAGAATCAGGAGGATGGGTGGGGCGGTATAGAATCCATAACTATTATGTGTCTGTTACAGATATATCGTTACCGAAGGTAAGTAACTTGTTCATCTGAAAGAGACTATTAGATATGGATTACTCACCTTAGAATAGATACCCCAGCACTACCAAGCCCGGAGGTGGGTCTGCGAACTAAGTTCACACCAGAAAGTCCTGGAGAACTGAACGGCCAATGAAGCCGTCTCTCCAGACTTGGCTGTCCAGGTAGTTATGTTTGGTGAATGTGTGCAAAGAAGCCCATGTGGCTGCCTGACAGATGTCATGAAGGGGGACTCCACGCCCCAAAGCAGTAGTGGCTGCCGTCATCCTGGTGGAATGGGTGCGCAACCCCACTAGAGATTCCTTTTTCGCTAGGGAATAACAAATTTTAATACAAAGAACGACCCATCAAGAGATGGTCCGCTTTTGCACGGCCCGAACTTTCTTGGCGCCCACATAGTCAACAAAGAGCTGATCATCCACCCGGAATTGTTTTGTGTGACCCAGGTAAAAGGAAAGCGCACGTTTTGGATCCAGACGGTGGAGCCTCTACTCCTCTTTAGAAGGATGCAGGGGCAGGAAGAAGGTGAGCAAAGTGATGGTCTGTCCTATGTGGAAAGAGGTAACCACTTGG
Source organism: Triturus cristatus (assembly GCF_964204655.1). Classification (NCBI taxonomy): domain Eukaryota; kingdom Metazoa; phylum Chordata; class Amphibia; order Caudata; family Salamandridae; genus Triturus; species Triturus cristatus. The sequence goes on along the minus strand of NC_140586.1, from coordinate 735,835,393 downwards.
GGAAGGAAAGAAGGCCTAGTGCGAAGGACAACCTTGTCCGGATGAACAGCCAGGAAAGGAAGTTTCAAAGAAAGAGCCAGAAGCTCACTCACCCTGCGAGCAGAGGGGATGGCAACCAAAAGAGCAGTTTTTAGTGTCAAAAGTCTGAGAGCACAGTTATGTAGCGGCTCAAAAAGAGTGCACATAAGGTAAGTTAGAACAAGATTCAAGTCCCACTGTGGTCGAAAGATCGCCCTTGAGAGTGGCCAGAGCAGAGCTCTGCTGGGCCAAGTAAAGAATGAAAAGGAGAACCTCTGAAAGAGGGGCAGAAAGGGGATCCACAGCCTTTGCTGTGCACCATGCTACACATTGTTTCCATCTACAGGCATATATTGTTTCGGTGGATGGACGCCTGGCTGCCAAGATAACGTTACAGACTTCAGGAGGAAGGTCGAAAGATGTCAACTTTCGCCGCTCAACCTCCACGCAAGGAGGTGGAGGCTGGACAGTTTCGGGTGGAGGACCGTCCTCTGCTGCTGCGTCAGAAGTGTTGGCGGCTGAGTTTGTCCTCCCTGATGTTTAAAGTTCCTGCCAGGTGATTTACAACCAGAGAAATATTTTGGCAGTTCGGCCACTTCCAGAGGAGCAGTCTACTGACACAGGGCTCAAGACCCCACATTGCCTTGCATGTTGCAGTACCACATGGCAGTGGTGTTGTCCGTTGGCACACGTACCAGCTTTATTGTGACGGTAGGCAGGAAGGCTTTCAATGCCAGGCGTCTCACCCTCATCTCCAAACAGATGTAGAATTGCGACTTAACTAAACTATACACTTTTGTGTGCTTTTAGTGCTACTATATAAATGTAATGTCGTGTATATGTAGGCATCCCCAAAAATTGGGGATGAAAGAGCTTAATTGTGCCATGCATTGCTTTAATATATAAATACAATGGTTCTGTCGGGAATTTTTTAATTTCTTTTCGAAAGTTCAAAAAATATTCATTACATGTAACAGATCTCAGATAAATGAGGAAAAATGCACACACCAATAAAAAGTTTTCATTTTGGTAATTTAAGGGAATAAAGTATTATGGGCTGTCGTAATACATAAGTTCAAAAGAGCAAAATATTGGTGACTTGTGATGATAAAGTGACATGTGATGATAAATAGTATATACAATATATTTCAAATGCGGCAAAAGTGAATAAGTAGAATAGAAAGGTACATTATTTCTTGATATGTCTTTATGGTTTTTCACATATGCTACAAGATCCTATGTGAATTAATCTGTGATCAGAAGCATTGTGTGACATATAAGGGTGCGTCGACGTTTCGACCCCGTGTACTGCGCAAAATATAATAAGCGTCACGGCTGGTCTTCCTCAGGACAGTGCAGATGGGTATACAGCCTACGGAATGAATAAAAGCTAGTTTAGGGTGTGTGCTCAGAGATCAGGCAGAAAAGGACTGTTCTCTATGAGGGTGAAAAAGCTTACCCAGGCGCAGATTTTGGTTAATATCTGCGGGCGAGAAGGTTTTCTCAAAGTTGTAGTCCTGGTGAATCAGGAGGAGGCCTATGGAGTGATAATAAGGTTATAAACACTCCCATGATAGCGATTATCAGGGCTTAATACAGGGGGAAAGGGCTTTTCTGCCTGATCTCTGAGCACCCACCTTAAACTAGATTTTATTCATTCCGTAGGCTGTATACCCATCTGCACTGTCCTGAGGAAGACTCGCCGTGACGCTTATTATATTTTGCGCAGTACACGGGGTCGAAACGTCGACGCACCCTTATATGTCTACACAATGCTTCTGATCACAGATTAATTCACATAGGATCTTGTAGCATATGTGAAAAACCATAAAGACATATCAAGAAATAATGTACCTTTCTATTCTACTTATTCACTTTTGCCGCATTTGAAATATATTGTATATACTATTTATCATCACGTCACTTTATCACCACAAGTCACCAATATTTTGCTCTTTTGAACTTATTACGACAGCCCATAATACTTTATTCCCTTAAATTACCAAATGGAAAACTTTTTATTGGTGTGTGCTTTTTTCCTCATTTATCTGTTATCTGTTACATGTAATGAATATTTTTTGAACTTTCTAAAAGAAATTAGAAATTCCCGACAGAACCATTGTATTTATATAATACGTCCACCCAGGTTCTGAGGGACACCGGGTCACCCCATTATTTTTGCTCAATGCATTGCTTTAAAGCATTTTTTTCACTATCAAAAGCCTCACCAACCAATCCTAAAGATATGGGCCAACGCAAATGCCTTGATGCTACTACTTTTAAGTGGAATGCTTCAAAGGCATGTATAAATGTGATAGTCAGTGTTCTGGATGAGACAGGTTTCAAATCAAACAAAATATGACATGTTTATCATAACATATCTAAACCTGTAGACATCAGAAGAACTAGTTACTTACCTTTGGTAACGCTTTTTCTGGTGGATACAGTATCTGCCTGTGGATTCCTCACCTTGTGAATATCCCCTGCGCCAGCATTCCACTGAACTTTTTTCCCCAGCTCTCTACGCCGACGTGGACGTCATAATGCATCTGCTCCACTCGCGAATCCGTATGACCTCACCGGAGCCATAAGAGAGCTACGTCGGAGTGAGGACGTCAGTTCCACCCATTTTTTCCGTGCCTCCGAGGCGCACAGGTGGGCCAACGACAAATTCAAAGTATACACAGAATACAACATACAATCAAATATACATAGTACATAAACAAAAGGAAAGCTAAACAAAATAAGCATTTCCTACAAATGTACCAGAAAGCATAGCAACACCTCAAACAAGACAACTTTTAAGGTATACAAAGGTGGACAACGGGGAGGCGGGTGGGCCAGCGAGGAATCCACAGGCAGATACTGTATCCACCAGAAAAAGCGTTACCGAAGGTAAGTAACTTGTTCTTCTGATGGATACATCTGCCAGTGGATTCCTCACCTTGTGAATAGATTCCCACAGCAGTCCCCACTCCCGGAGGAGGGAGTCCACCTTCCTATACCAGAAAGTCTTGCAAGACAGAGCGCGCAAAGTGGCCCTAACTCCTCATCTCAGAGTCCAAGCAATAATGGTTTGAGGAAGTATGGAGGGAGGCCCAAGTCGCGGCTTTACAAATATCTGCCACAGGAACACCCCGGGCCAAAGCAGATGTAGATGATTTAGCTTTAGTCCGAATGAGCCCTAATACCCTCAGGAGGAACCTTACCAGCCAGGGCATAGCAGATCTTGATGGCAAGGATGATCCATCTTGACAGAGTGCACTTGTGCACCGCTCTTCCTTTGGAATGTCAACATAACCCACGAAGAGCTGATCGTCCAGACGAAAATCCTTTGTTCTGTCCAAGTAAAAGCTTACAGCTCTCTTTGGGTCCAGGCGATGAAGCCTTTCCTCCTCCTTGGAGGGATAAGGAGGTGGATAAAAAACAGGGAGAGTAATAGACTGCCCCCCAAATGAAACGGAGTAACAACTTTGGGCAGGAAAGCAGCCCTGGTCCTGAGCACCATCCTTTCAGCATGAAATGTTAGAAAAGGGGGTTTAGAACTAAGAGCTAGAAGCTCACTCACCCTCCTTGCCGAGGTTATGGCTACAAGAAAGACCGTCTTAAAGGACAACAGCCTCAAGGGACAACTATGAAGAGGCTCAAACGGGGACCCCATCAGAAAAGTTAAGACAAGATTAAGGTCCCACTGCGGCATTACAAAAGGAGTAGGAGGAAACTTGTTTGTAAGGCCTTTGATAAACCTCAGTACAACCGGAGATTTAAATAATGACGGTTGATCAGGTAGACATAGAAAAGCCGATAAGGCCGAAAGATAGCCGTTGACCGTGGCCACAGCACAGCCCTGCTGAGCCAAGGAAAGGGCAAACTGGAGCACCTCAGAAAGATGGGCTTTTAAAGGATCAATGGATCTCTCTCCACACCATTTTACAAACTTGGACCACCTGTAGGAGTAAATGGACTTGGTGGAGTGTCGCCTGGCCGATAAAATAACATCCACCACATCAGGTGGGAGAAAGAACTCAGGTTGCCCCGTTCAATCTCCAGGCATGAAGGTGTAAGCTCTGGAGGTGGGGGTGTAGAACCTGCCCCTCCGACTGCGAGAGGAGGTCTGCCCTCAGAGGGAGACGGAGCGGAGGGCACGAGGAGAGGTGGAGAAGATCTGTGTACAACACCCTTCTTGGCCAATCCGGGGCGATCAAAATGACTTGGGCCTGGTCTTGGCGAATCTTCCTCAGAACCCGAGGAATCAAGGGTATGGGAGGAAACGCGTAAAGGAGTTGTGAGCCCCAACTCAACTGAAACGCATCCCCCAACGCCACCTGCATCGGAAACTGGAGACTGCAGAATGACGGGCAGTGCGCGTTCTCGCGGGTGGCAAACAGGTCCATCCGAGGGATTCCCCACGTCCGAAAGACGTAACGAACCACCTCCGGATGGAGCCTCCACTTGTGGTCGGCGGAGAACTGCCGACTGAGACTGTCCGCACGCACGTTCAGCACCCCGGCCAGATGATTTGCCATCAGACAATTCCGATGGTCCTGAGCCCAGGACCAAAGACGCAGGGCCACTCTGCAGAGACAATGCGACCCCACACCTCCCTGCTTGTTGACATACCACATCGTGGTAGTGTTGTCCGTCAGGACTTGAACAGACTGACTGCGAAAGGAAGGGAGGAAGGCCTTGAGTGCCAAACGAATCGCCCGCAATTCCAGAAGGTTGATGTGAAGCAACCTCTCCTCCGGAGACCAAAGAATCTTGATCTCCAGATCCCACAGATGAGCACCCCACCCTAAGGTGGAGGCATCCGATATCACCGTGGCCACCGATGGAGGTAGATGGAAGGGCTTTCCTTGAGACAGATTGCCCTCTACGCTCCACCAAGATAGATCCGCTGCAGATTCTCTGGAGATCCTGATTGACTCCCTGAGATCCCCGTTGTGCTGATACCACTGCCTGCGGCGGCACCACTGGAGCGCCCTCATGTGCCAGCGTGCATGGTTGACCAACAGAATGCAGGAGGCGAATAGACCGAGCAGGCGAAGGACCTTCAGAACCGGAACAACCGCTCCATTGTGGAATAAAGGGACCATCTCCTGAATGTCGAGAATTCTTTGAGGTGGAGTAAATGCTCGACACACAGTGTCCAGTACCGCCCCTATGAACAGGTTGCGTTGAGAGGGCACCAGGTGAGATTTGGGCACGTTTATCGAAAAACCCAATTCGAACAACAGCTGAGATGTTACCTGCAGATGATGCTGCACCACCTCTGGGGACTCTGCCTTCAGAAGCCAGTCATCCAGGTAGGGGAAAACCAGAATCCCCTACCTCCTGAGATGGACCGCTACCACTGCCATCACCTTCGTGAAGACTCGAGGTGTGGTAGTAAGACCAAACGGGAAGACCGCAAACTGGTAATGTTGCGACCCAACCGTAAAACGGAGATACTTCCTGTGCGACTTCAGGATTGGGACATGAAAGTACGCGTCCTGCAAGTCGAGCGACACCATCCAGTCTCCTTGCTGCAACGCTTGAAGAACCTGTGCACGGGTCAGCATCTTGAACTTCTCCTGTTTCAGGTAAAAGTTCAAGACTCTGAGGTCCAGTATCGGACGCAATCTGCCGTCCTTCTTGGGAATCAGGAAATACCGGGAGTAGCATCCCTGACCTCTTTCCTGCTCCGGAACAACCTCTATCCCACCTTTTTGAAGCAAAGCTAGCACCTCCTGCCGCAGAAGAAGCAGATGGTCTTCCGAGCAGTAACCTTGGCAAGGAGGGTAAGGGGGAGGAAACTCCCGAAAGGGAAGGGCGTACCCAGTCTCCACGAGGTTCATAACCCAAAGTTCTGTAGTAACAGATTTCCAACCCACAGAAAGTGGGACACCCGACCCCCCACAGGTCTTACATGATCCAGGATGGGGGATCTAGGGCTGCTTCCCTGAAGCCTCATTGGGAGCAGAGGAGGAGGAGGAAGAAGAAGAAGAAGAAGGGTTGCGTCCAGAACCTCTCCGACCCCTTTGTTTCCCTCTATAGGACCTATAGAGGGGATTCTGCTGTTGTTGCTGCTGCTGAGGCTGTCGGAAGGAGCGAAATGAAGACCTTACGAAACCCCTAAACTTTTTACAACCAAATCCTTTAGCAGGAGCTTGCAGACCCAAAGATTTAGCTGTTACCCTGCTGTCCTTAAATCTCTGTAGGGCGGAGTCAGCTTTTTCTCCAAACAATTTTTGTCCATCAAACGGCAAATCCACCAATATGGCCTGAACAGCCGTAGAAAAGCCAGATAAACGGAGCCATGCCTGCCTTCTCGTGGCTATAGACGAGCCCATTATTCTTGCCACTAAATCTGCTGTATCAAGCCCCGATTGAATCACTTCGCTTGCAGCAGCTTGAGTATCTGTGACCACCTCCATGAAGGACGCCTTATCACCCTCAGGCAGTTTAGGGGCTAAAGACTTCATTGAGTCCATTAAGGCATGCACATAACGACCCAGCAAGCACGTGGCATTGGTAGATTTAAGTGCCATACTTCCTGATGAAAAAGTTTTCTTAGCTGCCTGGTCCACCTTTTTGGACTCCCTGTCCGCAGGAGACTGAGGGAACGCTCCCGAAGCATGCTTCGAGCAGGACGCCTGCACAACTAGGCTCTCTGGAGACGGGTGCGTAGAAAGAAAATCTGGATCCCCAGGTGCCATCCTGTATCTTCTCGCCACCTGCCTGGAAACTGCTGGAGACGAAAGTGGTTTACGCCATACCTCCAAAACAGGTTCCAAAATAGCCTCATTAAAAGGCAGTAAAGTCTCAGAAGTCGAAGTAGGTGAATGCAACACCTCTGTCAGCAGGTTAGATTTATATTCCGCAGAGGGTAACTGCAAATCCAACAGCTCTGCGGCCTTCTTTATAACCATATGGTAAGGAACCAATTCCTGAGGTGGAGAGGATCTAGATGAAGTATGCTCCCACTCAGGGGTCGTATCCAGGCCACTAGCCTCTTGTATCCCTTCAAACTCATCAGAGGACGTGTCCACTTCACCTTCCTCTACCTCCACTCTATACCTTTCCTCATCCAAGACCCTATGGGCCTCCCTTCTCGACCGAATCCGTGGAGCCGGCGTCGTATGCGGTGTCGGTGGAGCCAGCGGTGTAGGATTCGGCGGCGCCAAAGACGGAGTCGGCGGTGCCGCGTCGGCGTCGAGGAAGGCTCCGAAGCATGACGATCCAACCGAAGTCGTGATGGATCCCCAGATGGCGCCGGAAACTGCCACGAAGGCGCCATCGGCAGAAAGGGCATAAACGGGGCCTGAGCATAATGCTGCGGTACCCCTAGAGTACACGCCATAGGACCCACGGGACCAGTCGGTGCACCGGATGGGAAGGCAGCCCGATGGAAGATTCCATACATTGCATTTAAAAAATGCAAAGAATCCGTACCCGTAAACTGCGGATAAGGAACCAATCCTGGATCCGTCTGCGGAGTACCTGGCAACGGCGCCGCAGTGTTCTCTACCAGAGCCGTAGGATCCTCAGGCCCTGGAGAAGGCTCCTTCATTTGTTCCTGCTCATCTTCAGAAACAGACGACTCCACTGGAACCGGAGACGGAGCCGGTGACTGCGCCGAGGACCGCGCCGGTGACCGCGCTAGAGTCGGCTTCGGCGGAGATCCTTCTGGAGACTTAGAAGGAGACAAATCCTTTCTTCGGCGTCGAGGCGAAGTCGATCTCGACGCCTTGTTCTTCGAAGACCGGCGCCGAGAAGAATGCTTCCTTTTCTTATGTTGCTTTTTCGACTTCGATGAACGTGAAGTCGACGACTCCGGTCTCGACCTCTCCTTCTTTCTACCTCTCTTCTCCTTTTTGGCCTTGGCCATAAAAAGCTTCGCCTCCCTTTCCTTCAACGCCTTCGGATTCATCCTCCTGCAGCTTGAACAATCTTCGACGTCGTGGTCAGATGAAAGGCACCACAAACAATCATCATGGGGGTCTGTCATAGACATGTGGCCCCCACATTCCCTAAAGGGCTTAAAACCCGACTTCCTCGTCGAAGACATAACAGAATTTCTCTAACAGTAACACCGAACAACTACAAAGTAGCAGGAGAGTACTGGAAAAACAGTTGCGCGTCGACGGCGCGGAAAAAAGGGGAACTGACGTCATCACGCCGACGTGGCTCTCTTATGGCTCCGGTGACGTCATACGGAGTCGCGAGCGGAGCCGATGCATTATGACGTCGTCCACGTCGGCGTAGAGAGCTGGGGAAAAAAGTTCCGTGGAATGCTGGCGCAGGGGATATTCACAGGGTGAGGAATCCACTGGCAGATGTATCCATCAGAAATAAAACTTACTACAATGCTAATCAAAACAAGCATGGGTAAAGCCTTTTGGACTTATTGGCTATGCCCATGCTGTGCAGCACAGAATCAGCAACAACAACAACAAAAAATGGAAAAGAAGTGCGATGACATGATCATAATTACCAGTCATGTCATTCTGTAGACGTGCACGTTACCTAGCATGCTCACAATTGCAAAATGATGCAGGTGTCATCTTCCATTTTTCTTTTTTAGATTTACTGATCCAAGCATGCAAATACCACTCTGATTGGTATATAAAAAATATTTTTCAGTACTAAAGTGGAAAATAAAAATAAAAAAGTATTGAAGGGTGGGCAAACATTAGAAGAGTGGGTTGGTGGTGGAGGGGAAAAGCAGCACACGTGGAAGGCAGCAACATTGGCTGTAGGGGAGAAGATACAATGATAAGAACAACACAGAAAACACAGTAGGAGAGAGAAGCAAACAAGTGATAGAGAGAAAGCGGCATACAAGAGAGAGAGCAAAACAGTGGGAGGAGGGAGTTTGGAAGGGTGAGATGCACAATATAGACACAGCAAGCCAGAAAGGAATCCGAACAGATCACTGGATGGGTATTCGTTGGAAAAGAAGCACATGAGGGAAAGAGCTGAAAAGCAAATGCACTGTCATGGAGTGCTCAACCACAAAGGAATATACGTATTTCTCCTAAAGTGATCAGTGGAAGGATACAAGTCAGCCAATCAAAAGAATGGTTAAGAGACTTTAGCCCAAGAGAAAGACAATCCAAAAAGAGGAATGCGGGGGAGGAGCCAAGATGGCCGACGGGACGGACGCCTGAGCTCCCGGCTCCGTGGACCGTCTGGCTTCTTTTGTTAATCCTGATTAATTCTCCTGACCTGCGCCGCCCAACCGCCGCGGATTACCGGCACTGAAGTGACTGGCGTTTTCCTGACACCTTTGTTGGCGGGTTTGGTAGCTGACTCGGTGTCTACTACGACCTCCGGCGCTCCCACGGGTCCCTGCGTAGATGGCCGCCGCTGGACGCCGAGGGATGTGGACGGGGTGCTGAGCTGGAGTACTGCGGGTGATTGCGGGGGAGGAAACGCTGGCCGTGCGACTGGAGTCAGACCCTTACGTCCGGGTCGGACTCCCCCGAGCGCCGGCAGTGGTGTGGACGACGTCGGAGCCCCCTAATACTAGCTCTCCTCCGCCACCCTGAAGACAAGCGAGCGGACTCCATTTTGTAGTGTCTTCCTGCGGCGAGCGGCCGGTTCTCGCGGTGGCCGTGGGGCGCTCTCGCCCGGTGCAGTTCCCGAGTGGAGCACGACGCTTTTCCGGTGTCTACATCCTCGGATCATAGTCATTTTTGTCCCGTCACTAATTGCCCGCAGTGGAGATGACAATGGCGTCTGCTCTTCTTGCTGAGACGCTGGCTGACCCTGGACTCGCAGTGTCTGCGCGCCCATGTGCCCCGGAGCTGATTGCCGCATCGGAGGAACAGCGGGATAGTGCGGACCGATGCTTGGTACAGAGGGACCCGACCTGTGGGGATGTATTGGCCGCCCTCGTGGCGTTAAAAGTGGCAATGCAGAGTACTTGCCGGGCGCTGACCCGGAGAATCGATGAGGCACTGTTTGCAACGGGACGTCCCCGGCTGGAGGATCCCCCGCCGCCCCTGTTTTCTCCTGGAGGTGAAACAATGTCGCAGAGTGAGGGGACGGTGGCGCGGAGTCCTCCTGGCTACAATGTAACGCGTCAACCCATCGACACGGCTACAGTTGCAGGGACACCCTTCACTTTGAACGTTGTGACTCTGCCTACGAATTACCCGCTGAGACCTAGCCTTTCACTTCCCTTGCCAGATGTTACCCTGAATGCACCTATCGCTCGAGCCTCTGTGGCATGTTACTGCTGCGTTTGGGACCCTGCGGTACGATACGTCTTCATTGTCCCCTTTCCTCGAGAGCGGCCATCTTGTCTCTTTGTCCTGGCTGAAGGTGACTCGCAGCAATGGACGGGCCTGAATCATATCTGCCGGTCCGGACAGGGGTGATGGCATGCCGGTTGTCGCTTTGGTTGGATCGGCATACGGGGCCCTGGACTGATACACGTTTTGTAATTTTGGATGAGTAGTCCTTAATGACCAGTTTTTGTTACATGTCGCTGTGATTTCGCCTCCTGTTTCCTTCTTCTGCCGGGGGGAGGACTTGTGAAGTGCTGAAGTGCTGGGTGTTATTGAATCGGGACCACCGGGTTTAAGTGGGTCTTTTGATACTGTGCTGTACATGGCGCAGGATGTATGGGCGGCGCGGGAGTCCGGGAGTTCGGCAGTGTGGTGGGCTCCTCCCCGCTTTATGGTCTTTTTTCCTTTGTCTTTCCTTAATTCTATATTTCGGGTTCCTATGGGGCGACAGACACGTAGCTAGGGGGGGGGTAGGCCATAGCCTCGGCATGCGTGTAGGGTGGGGGGTCTTCTTCGATACGTTTTTTGTTACTATGGGCCTTCTTTTTCTTTCTTCCGTCCTTTTCCTACGTCTTTTTCTAGGGTCAGTGGGGGGGAATGGTGTTAGGAGGGTAGCGGCTGGGAGGCACATTTCGCTGCGTATCTATATCCTGGTATTATAGTTTCGTGCCGCCATTTTAGATATGTTCACTGTTAGTTGACTCTCCTGTTGGATGTTACCCATTTATCGTATGTTCGTCTGTTCTGTGCACTGATCCGTTCTAGCTCTGTATCTCCTTAAATTTAAAACTTTTTAAAATTAACCTTACTGTCTCCTGCCACTCAGTGCACGTGGATTTTGCAACATAGGTCGTATGCTTTTATGTGCTGCTGTGCCACCGAGTGGACGTATACTTTGCTATCAAGCATCAGAAGTGTCGAGGCCGGCCGGATGGTTGTAGGCCCGTATTTGTCTTGTACACAGTGCTAAATAAAGGTTTTATAAAAAAAAAAAAAAAAAAAAAAAAAAAAAAAAAAAAAAAAAAGAGGAATGCAAGCCATTAAATATAAAGCAAGCAAATAAGAGCAACAAAACCAATGAGTGGGCTGTAAGTTCACAGCAAGTCTATCATAGTTAGACAACTTGTGCTGTATTATAGCCAAGACCCAAATGAACAAGTTACTTACCTTCGGTAACGATGTATCTGTAAGAAACATTAGTTAGTTAGATTCCTCACCTTAGAATATCCCCAGGCGTCAGACTGGATTCGGAAGATTTTTCGTCAGCAATACCCCTTGCGCGTCGCTAGGCGTCGTCTGCGGCTCCGCGTCCGTCGTCGGCGTCGTGCGCCGGAATGACGTCGTCGGAGTACTTAGACGCCGCCCTCGCGCGCTGACGTCAGTTCTTGTACATAGCTTTCCGCGCCAGGAACGCAGAGCCATGCAAAGACCGACATTGGTGCCAAAAATAAAATCTAGGGGCCTGAAAAGGATAACCTTAACCCTAGATGTCAGTTCGCAGAACGGGGAGGATGGGTGGGTCGGTGAGGAATCTAACTAACTAATGTTTCTTACAGATACATCGTTACCGAAGGTAAGCAACTTGTTCATCTGAAAGTTAGATTCCTCACCTTAGAATAGATACCCAAGCAATACCATCCCCGGTGGTGGGTCTGCGAACCAAGATCACACCAGAAAGTCCTGGAGGACAGAACGGCCAAAGAAGCCATCCCTGCGGACTTGGCTGTCAAGGCAATAATGCCTGGCAAACGTGTGTAGCGAAGCCCACGTCGCCGCCTGACAGATGTCCTGCAAAGGGACACCCCGTCCCAAAGCAGTAGTAGCCGCTGTGGCCCGAGTAGAATGGGCGCGCAGCCCAACAGGAGGGTCCTTTTTTGCCAAGGAGTAACAAATTTTGATGCACAAAACGACCCACCGAGAGATGGTCCGTTTGTGCACAGCTTTCCCCTTCTTAGCACCCACTTATCCAACGAAAAGTTGGTCGTCCACCCTGAACTGCTTTGTGCGGTCCAAATAAAAGGAGAGCGCACGTTTTGGGTCCAGACGGTGGAGCCTCTCTTCCTCTTTGGAAGGATGCGGAGGCGGAAAGAAGGTGGGCAAGGTGACAGATTGCCCAAGATGAAAGTGGGTCACCACTTTCGGAAGAAAGGAGGGACGAGGCCGAAGGACAACCTTGTCCGGATGAACAGAGAGAAAAGAAGGCTTTGAAGATAAAGCCTGGAGCTCACTCACCCGTCTAGCCGAGGTGATGGCTACCAGAAAAGCAGTCTTAAACGTCAGCAGACGAAGAGGACAATTATGAAGAGGCTCAAAGGGAGCACACATTAGAAATGTGAGAACAAGATTCAAGTCCCACTGAGGCATTACAAAAGGGACAGGAGGGACCGTGTGAGTAATGCCCTTTAGAAAGCGTGTAACTACAGGGGACTTGAAAAGAGAAGGCTGATCAGGAAGCCGCAAGAAGGCAGAGATGGCAGCAAGATAACCATTCAGGATGCCCAGGGCAGAGCCCTGCCGGGCCAAAGAAAGAAGAAACAGTAGAACCTCAGAAAGAGGGGCGGAAAGGGGATCCACAGCCTTTGCTGTGCACCATGCCACAAATTTGTTCCATCGGCAGGCGTATACCGTCTTTGTGGAGGGACGCCTGGCTGCCAGAATGATATCACAGACTTCAGGAGGCAAGTCAAATGGCATCAACTGCCGCCGCTCAATCTCCACGCATGGAGGTGGAGGCTGGACAGGTTCGGGTGGAGGACCGTCCCCTGCTGCTGCGACAGAAGATCCTCCCGAAGGGGCAGACGTATCGGAGGATCGGTCAACATACTGAGTAGCTCGGGATACCAGTACCTTCATGCCCAATCCGGAGCCACCAAGATGACTTGGGCCCGGTCGTGCCTGATCTTCTTCAGCACTCTGGGCAGAAGTGGTATAGGCGGAAAGGCGTACAACAGACCGCAACTCCACTCGTGACGAAAAGCGTCGCCGAGCGAGTGCCGCCTTGGAAATTCCAACGCGCAGAACTGCTGACATTGCGCGTTCTCTTCGGTGGCGAATAGATCTAACCAAGGCTCTCCCCACTGCTGAAAGAGACCTTGCGCCACTTCGGAGTTTAGACGCCATTCGTGATCCATCATGCACCGGCGGCTGAGTTCGTCTGCTCTGGCGTTCAGAGAGCCCGCCAGATGTTGAACCACTAGGGTGACGCCCTGGTGTTCCAGCCACGTCCAGAGGCGCAGAGCCTCCTGACAAAGGGTCCACGACCCCACCCCGCCCTGTTTGTTGCAATACCACATGGGGGTGGTGGTGTCCGTGAACACCTGCACGACACTTCCCCTGACAGAGGGAAGGAAGGCTTTCAGTGCAAGTCGGATCGCTCTCAACTCCAACAGGTTGATGTGGAGACGAGACTCCGCCGGAGACCAGAGGCCTCTGATCTCTGCCTCTCCCATATGGCCACCACATCCCAGGAGGGACGCATCCGTCACTACGACATGCTCCGGTTGGGGAAGGGAGAGGCTCTTGCCCTTGACCCAATCGCGGTCCGTGAGCCACCACTGCAACTGCTGTGCAGTGCCCTCCGAGATCAAGACATGGTCGGACAGGTTGCCGTGATGCTGGGCCCACTGAAACTTCAGGTCCCACTGCAGAGCCCGCATGCGCCGTCTGGCGTGATGCACTAGTAGGATGCAGGAGGCCATCAGCCCCAGAAGCCGCAACACTAGCCTGACCGAAACCCAGGATAGAGGCCGAAAGATGGGAATCAGGGCCTGTATATCCCGGACCCGCTGTTCCGGTGGATGGACCCGGAACTGCGCCGAATCGAGAACCGCTCCGATGAAGAGGAGCTTCTGAGAGGGACTCAAGTGTGACTTCGGCACGTTGATGGAAAATCCCAGCAAATGCAGGAGATCCGCCGTAGTCTGGAGGTGGGAGACGACTGTCTGGGGCGAGACCGCCTTCAACAACCAGTCGTCGAGATAGGGGAAGACTGGAACCCCTGATCTGCGCAGATGAGCTGCGACCACCGCCATCACTTTCGTGAACACCCGAGGGGCACTGGTGAGGCCGAAGGGGAGCACGGTAAACTGAAAGTGCTCTTGGCCCACCGTGAACCGCAGGTAACGCCGGTGGGCCGGCAGGACGGGGATGTGGAAATATGCGTCCTGCAAGTCCAACGCTACCATCCAGTCTCCGGGGTCTAGGGCAGCTAGAACCTGAGCCAAAATTAACATCTTGAACCTTTCCTTCCGGAGGAAGGCATTGACGTTCCGGAGGTCCAAGATAGGGCGTAGGCCCCCTTTGCCCTTCTTGGGAACCAGAAAGTAGTGGGAATAACAACCACGACCTACTTCTGGGCTCGGAACGCGCTCGACGGCCCCCTTGGCCAAGAGGGCCGAAACTTCCTTGTGGAGAAGATTTAAATGATCCCCCAAGATACGGTGGTGCTGCGGTGGCATGGCTGGAGGGGTCGTCTCGAAGGGGAGGGAGTAGCCCCTTCGGACGATTTGCAGCACCCACCTGTCCGATGTGATGGACCGCCAGTGGAGCAGGTGATGGCGAACTCTGCCGCCCACTGGCGTGGAATGGGCCTGAAGCTCGGACTAGGAAGGCTTTGAGGCGGATGCTGCCGGGGTGGATGTGGGCTGACCTCGTCATCCTCCAGAACCGCCTCGGCGGAAACCACGTCCGCGACCGCGCGCAGGTTGGTTCTGCGGCTGGTGGCTAGGCGCACGTGAGGAGGCACCCCTTCCTTGGCCACGAAAGGGGCGAAAGGCGGAAGTTTGCGACCGCGGGGCCGAGAGGCCCAAGGACTTGGCCGTAGCCCGGGAGTCCTTAAAGCGATTCAGCGCACTGTCCGCTTTCTCGCCAAAAAGGCGAGTGCCATCACAGGGCATGTCCATGAGAGTGCTCTGGACATCGCCCGAAAATGACGTGGACCGCAGCCAGGCGTGACGTCTAAGCGCCACTGTGGTAGAAATGGCTGTGAGAAGTTGGCCTGATGTATGATGTCACTAGTTATAGTGTACACCTTATATCAGTCCAAATACCCTTATGGTGATTGGTTGTAAAGTCAACCTTATAGACCAGCTATCCTAGTGGTAGCATGGACAAGAGCAGTCTTAGGCTAAACTCTGAATGGCATGTGAAGCCAGCTGTGATACCATATATAATCCCTTGAATACCAAATGAAAGGACACCCCAACAGATATATATATAAAATAAAGTGTATTTATTCTAAGCAAACCCTCAGCACTCTTTATGAGTTTAGAGGTAAGTACAACACAGTCTTATTAATGCATACAGTAAGTCACACAGGTAAGTAATACAGTTAGGCCCTAGGGGCCACGCAAACCATATACTAAATAAGTGGTATAAGAACCACTGTCACGGAAATAGAATAGGCCTAGGCCTAGGGAATCGCTGGGGCTACACTACACTAGCGTTAGTTAGGAAGTGGGAGGCCCACGGGATTCGTGTGCAGAGTGGAAACACTCACGCGTAATGCGTAAAAGTCAATAGCAATGTTACAGTTTAGAAATAGATAGATTTAGGACACTTCCGGAGTAGCTAGGAAGTTGAGACTTGAAAACTAGACACTAGGATAGTCACTATCCTGATGAGCACCGGAGTACCCAAGTTACCTAGCCCACAGGCTGCGGGTGCTATGGTGTTGAAGATGCGTCGTTTTCGTCGTCGACTCCTATGGATGCCTGAAGAAAGATGCTGACAGGCAGTCAGGGGAGAGTGTCCGGTGGATCCCAAGGCTGGGATCAAGAAGAGAAGAAACCTGCAGGCAGAGGGGACAGAGTCAAGGTCACTAGCCAGTGACCACGTGGAACCAGGAAGGAACCAGGCGATGTCGTGAAGAGTTGCAGGTGAAGGTGAAGCTTGTCGCTGCAGCCAGGAGGACCAGGAAGCGTCGAGGACGACCAGGACCAGGAGGCGAGCTGTCCCACGAAGGCTCTTGCTGTCGGCGGCGTCGAAGTTGGACTAGGACTCACCAAGCCTTGGCAAGCGGAACCCACGAAGAACAAGGGACTTGCTTCTGGTGCAGACCAGGAAGGTCTGGGGTGCTTCTTCTTTGCAGAGAAGCGGGAGCCAGTCTGGAGGAGCCAAACCAGCGCAGAAGATTTCAGGGAGCGTCGTCACAAAGGCCACTAGCCAGCGGGCAAGCAACCGGACAGACGCGGCAAGCAGGAAAATGCTGAAGGGCCCCACGCAGGACTCGTGGAGTGTGGGGGGCTGGTCTTCGGTGCAGATGGTGCTTGGGGTTGGGGCTTCTCAATCCCCGGTGCACAACTTCGAGGGTACCTCAGAAGCTGCGCTGTAAGTTACTAGCCACTTTTCCCAGGTAGCCGGTCCCACGTCGCTCGTCGCCTCCACGGATCTCAGCTCTGCTGCAGATGTGGATGAGGGTCGGAGAAGTCTGGAAATCAAGGCTCTGGTCGGGCTCTGCAGTCGGTTCCTCGTCGAACGTTTCACAAAGCAAAGGGTAGTCTCTTGATGGTGCCTGTTTGCACAGGGTAGCCACTCCTTGGCTACAAGGGAGATTCTTCAGTCTTCTTCTTTCGTCGAATGTCGAAGGTCCAGAGTTTCTGTTCAGTTTTGCAGGTTCAGGAAAATCTAAAGTCTTGAGGCCCAACTCCCACTCTTATACTAATCTGGGGGGCTGGGATACCTGCTAGGTCACGCCTTATGGGTGGGACCTGGGAGGGGGTGGTTACACCCACTTCCCTTTGTCCAGTTTCGCGCCAGAGCTGGGGCTGGAGTGCCCCAGCGCCGGTTTGAATTGGACTATGCAAGGAACACCTTGTGTGCCCCAGGCATGTCTCATTCCTTTCAGCCCACCCTGCCCCAATACACTAAAGGCTGTCTGGGGAGGTGCTAGCACCTCCCCAAGCAGGAAACCTATTGTCCAGGCCTCCCTGGCTGGGATCACTCCCAGCTGCAGGAGGTCAGACTTGTGTCGTGGCAGCAGCATCCATTTTGTGATGCTGAGGCTTTGGTCAGAGGCTAACAGTTGAAGTATGATTTTAACATGTCTTTCCCTCTAGAAGGGGGGAATAATATTCTCATGTCCAGAAATGGCATGGGGGTATTATTCCCGAGTGTTAGACACCTTACACGACATGTTTCGATAAAGCCAAACCATAGTTACCATAACCGTCTAAGATTATAAGGCACTTTAAGAGTATATGGTAGGCTATATCATAGAACAGCTATAAGGACAAGGTTCCGAAAGCTGCAGACAGGCTCAGCTCATGCTAGAGCACCATCTCACATGTTACCAAGCACTCTGCCTCCAGGATTGTCAAGGCCTGCCATAGGAGTGACTGATAGGTACACATGTGTCTATATGTAAGTTAGGTATAGGAATACTACACCTAAGCAAGGGGTGTTTACACGACCTTGCCCCAGCTGAGTGATCAGCCAGTTGTGTCAAAAATGGAAGGCCAGGCCAGGGGTGGCACAATACATGCTGCAGCCCCTGGTAGGCCTAGGGTACACCTATGCCCTGGGTACCTAGGGTACACTGTACAGGGGCCAATAAGGTGATCCTATCCAAATGGGTTATGCACCTAAAGTACATAGTATTAATTTAGAGAGAGAACAGCAGGGCTGTGGGTCTGATTAGCAGGCCCACAGCCACATCTAAGTCGAAAACCAGTAAAGCAAAAGCAAAAAGTGGGGGTGAACATAG
Organism: Triturus cristatus; assembly: GCF_964204655.1. NCBI lineage: Eukaryota > Metazoa > Chordata > Amphibia > Caudata > Salamandridae > Triturus > Triturus cristatus. The sequence goes on along the minus strand of NC_140586.1, from coordinate 735,817,396 downwards.
AAAGCAGACCCTACTCTCCTACAATGGCCCTACCCAGCGAGTCCGTGGTGTCAAGCCCACATCGGATAGCATGTCGCGCTGCATCCCTCCCATCGGCCAGAGCCTGGGTAAGTCGTGTCCGGACCTCCTCCGGACACGGGGGCAGCACGTCCTCCACCGCATCCCACAGAGAGTGGGAATAACGGTCCAAGAGACAAGCGGTGTTCAAAGACCGCAGGCCCAAACTAAGGGAGGAGAACAGCTTCTTGCCAAACTGTTCCAGTCTCTTGGAATCCCGGTCCGGCGGGGCGGTCGGGAAAGAGGATTGGGAGGTAGAGGCCTGGATAACCAGGCTCTCAGGGGTAGGGTGTTGGGACAGAAAACTGGGGTCGCCCGGAGCAGGGCGGTGGCGCCTGGCGACGTTCCTGTCCACAGGAGAACTGTGGAGGGCTTGGACCAGGTGCCCTGCAGAACGTCAATGAGGGCCTCATTGAATTGCAGCAGAGGCTCAGTGGAGCTTGCTGCAGACTGAAGCACCTCAGTAAGGACGTTAGTCCTCACAGCCACGGCAGGCAGCTCGAGCCCAAGGGCTGCGGCCGCTTTGCGCAGCACCAAAGAGAAAGCAGCGCCCTCCTCCGAAGCCACAGTCGGAGGAGAGACGAATCCAGTGTCCGGAGAGGTATCCAGGCCACTGGCCTCCCCCAGTTCATCTGCCCAGTCCTGTGACATTTGAGCCTGAAGGGCCATAGGATCCTCGGATCCCTCCCAGTTGTCCCCATCATCCGATTCCTGGTATACAGGAGGAAGGAGCGGAGCCGGCGATAGACATAATGTGTCTGTAGCGGCGCCAAACGCGGCGTCCATCGACGCCGTACCGGCACCGGGCCCGGAGTGGGGCTGAACTGGGACTCGACGTCGAGCGGAGTCGGCGTCGGAGGTGGTACCGGTGTCGACGCCGGCGGAGGAGGCGTTACGAGGTCGACCGGCGTCGGCGGGGACTCTGGAACGGGTCCCTCGGGCGCTTGCGGCGTCGAGGCCGGAGCCGTCAACGGCGCCGGGGCCGGAGCCGCCGGCGGGCAAGGCAGCCCAGTCGGGTCCGCGGGGCCCGAAGGCACGCCAGCGGGCGTCGACAGCGGAGCCAGGCTCCTCATGGCCAAGAGGAAGGCACTGAGTTCCGCCGGCGTCGCGTTAGTCCCAGGGACCGGTGGGTATGGGGACTTGCGCGGCGCCTGCGGCTCCGCCGGAGCCGCGGGGGTGGAACCACCCTGACCCTCGGCCGAGTCGCGCGACCGGCGAGGGGAGTCCGAAGAGCGGTGTCGCCTCTTGGAGTTCTTGGAATGCTTCGACTTACCCGAAGACTTGGATCCCGACGACCGATGGTGACGTCGGCTGCGGCTCCGCGACCGATCCTTGGACCTCCTCCTGGACCGGGATCGAGAGGCGCGCGGAGCCGAGTGGCGAATCTCGAGAAGCTTACGGGACCGCTCCCGTCTAGCCTTCGAGGTCAGGGCCTTGCAGTCCGAACACGACTCCGCGTCGTGGTCGAGGCCCAAGCAGTAAAGGCACCGGCGGTGATGGTCCGTAACCGACATCAAGCGGCTACAGTCAGCACAGGCTTTAAAACCAGGCATCCTACCAGCACCGGAGTCGAGACAAGATCAAAAAGGATCGAAAAAGTTAGTCAAAAAATGACTAAAGGGGTAGCTCTCCCGGATCTGCGTTTACTGGTGCGGAAAAAAGAAGAACTGACGTCAGCGCGCGAGGGCGGCGTCTAAGTACTCAGACGACGTCATTCCGGCGCACGACGCCGACGACGGACGCGGAGCCGCAGACGACGCCTAGCGGCGCGCAAGGGGTATTGCTGACGAAAAATCTTCCGGATCCAGTCTGACGCCTGGGGATATTCTAAGGTGAGGAATCTAACTAACGTGTTTCTTTCAGATATGACAATTTTCCTTATAAATCTATTTAGACATTGGCTTCAGTATTTCTCTGAGTAGCAGAGATCATTAGCTTGAGCAAATAACGAGCAGATGAATGTTCAAGATCAAAGTGAATGTGTGCTGCTACAACGCATGGCATCACTACGTAGTTAACACAAAGCATATGCCTTTAAAACACAAACATTTACCACGCAAAGAATTGTAAATGTGTTTTACAGGTAAGTATAAACACTATATATATATATATATATATATATAAACACTATATATACATATATATATATATATAGATATATAGATATATACACACACATACATACACATTTATACGCACACGCATATATATAAATATATACGTACATATATATCTATATAAAATAGGTTTAGAGCATGCATGTTAATGGCATATGTTGTGTTTAAATTTACAGATAAGTAGATACTATATAGTAAACACGGCTGCCTACGCTGTGGGGGAGTGCACCATCGCAATCACAGAGGGCATGGAGACGTAAATTGTGCCCGGCACATCCATTATGCAACAGCACCGAGGATTTCAACCATCCACGCCTTGGGACCCATCTGAGGGCATGTAGAAGGTACCCCCGGTTCACGGCACCCATTTGGGACTACATTACCCAGAATGCAATATGCAAAAGACTCCTTTGAGCAGCCTATGAGAGGGCTTCACAGCAGCCTATCCGAAGGTGTTTTATTGAATAAATGTGTGAAAGCAGATGATGCGGTGAACTTTGTGTCTCAGCCTTTGATAAAGGAAGTGATTTCCGAAACGTGTCAGGCCAGGCAGCCCAAGATGTGATGGATGTCAGGATGTACACTGTTGTTTGAGTGCACCCCCGTCTTTTAGGCAAACTGGAGCATAGTGTGTGTGTGTGTGTGTGTATATATATTCACTTAAAAAACCATAGGTTTCACACAAGTTATAGTTAGCTGTACATTTCACTCGTAAAAAACCAATGAAATTCCACGTTATAGTTAGATCAGGTAACTATAACTTGCGCGCCCACAATAAACTGCTGATGACGTCACATATTACATCACTTATGACATGGTCAGTGACATCACTCATGACATCAATGATGACATCTGAAATGACACATTGTGCATTGCGGTCGCGCAAGTTATAGTTACCTGATCTAACTATAACGTGGAATTTCATTGGTTTTTTACGAGTGAAATGTACAGCTAACTATAACTTGTGTGAAACCTATGTTTTTTTCAGTGAATTTGTACGGTTTTTTAAATGCTAAGTTATGTATTTATTTTTAATTTTTGCGCGCATGGTGCGCTTTGCGCACCGTGCGCGCGCTGTGGGCACTAGGTGCGCTTCGCGCACCGAGCGGCCACGTTGCGCATTTCGTACCGTGCACGCCTCGCCATTTTTTACAAAATATCAATTTTTTTTTTCTTCCTTGGGGGTCCTTAGATTTATATATTAAATGTGATTGTTAATTCTTTTTTTTTTTTACCGTACGTGTACGGTAAGCTTACCGTACGCGCACTCCGCGATTTTTTTTTAAAAATTATTACATTTATTTTTCATACTTTTTGGTCCTTCGTGAACCCCCTGACGAATGCTAGGGGGTCTGCAACTCTCTTCGTTGCCCCCTTTTCATGTTATCAACCTTTGTTTTTCAGTGCGAGAGACAGAAAATGGCGGCCGATACTTTCTGATTTTGACCGATTCGAAGGTTTACAGTCATGTAACCACCAATCAGAATTGAGCTCGCGCACGGCATCGTACGCGTACGGTAAGGGTCCCAAAACGCGTTTTCCCCATGCATTTTTCCATAGGACCTTTAGACACAGCTACAGCCCGAACGGCTGAACAGAGTTACTTGAAATTTGGCAGAGAGGTAGTCTACAGGTCAAGGAAGTGCCTTTTGTAGGTCTGGTGTAAATCTGTTCAGTAGTTCCTGAGAAAATAGCATTTAAATCAATATATATATCTGTGGCAGCGCTCCGTGCGCTTACCGTGCGCGAGCGCGATTCTGATTGGCTGTTAGATCTTAGTAAACATTCGAATCGGTCGAAACCAGGAAGTGTCGGCCGCCATTTTCTCTCTCGCACTCTGAGGGGGGGGAGGAAAAACAAAGTTGGATAACACGAAAAGGGGCAGGCTAGACAGCTCCTAACCACCTAGCCTTGGTTAGGGTGTCCCAAAAGAACCCCCAAGGCCAAAAATTCAATTTTTTTTTTTGAAAAAACGCCGATTGCGCTTACCGTACGCTCAAAAATAAATAAAAAAAAAAAAAGATTCACATTTCCCCCCCCCCCCCCCCCCCCCCCCGTGTGCAAAAGGTGCCCGTAGGGCACCTTTTGTGCATGAGATATCTAAAAATTGAACATTTAATAGATAACCTTTCACAACGAAGCGCATAATATGTCCTCCGTGTGCGGACGGTGCGCGAAGCGCATCGTGCCTACATGGCTCATCCAGCGTAACGTGGGCACGCGGTGCGCATAGCGCACCGAGTGCCCACCGTGCGTGCACGGCACTAACTGTGTAAAGTGGGCGCGCGGTGCGCGAAGCGCACCGTGCGTGCACAGAACGAACTGCGTGAAGTGGGCGCGCACGCCACGAACGGCGTAAAGTAACTTAGCATTTAAAAAACCGTACAAATTCACTGAAAAAAACATAGGTTTCACATACGTTATAGTTAGGAATTAGCATTTAAAAAACCTTGCAAATTCACTGAAAAAACCATAGGTTTCACACATGTTATAGTTAGCTGGACATTTCACTCGTGAAAAACCATTGAAATTCCCCCGTTATAGTTAGTGCAGGCAACTATAACTCACGCGACCGCAATCCTCTGCTGATGACATATGTGTCTTTATGAAAAAAAAATATTTGTAATATATGTATAGCTAAAATTTAATGGAAGAAGACATGGGCAAATAAGTGTCTAAATACAGTATTAGCATCAGCAGAGGATTGCGGTCGCGTGAGTTATAGTTGCCTGCACTAACTATAACGGGGGAATTTCAATGGTTTTTCACGAGTGAAATGTCCAGCTAACTATAACATGTGTGAAACCTATGGTTTTTTCAGTGAATATATGGAGTAGTTTCTTTTCTGTAACTCCAGTTCTGTAGTAGGGGTATCTCTGTTATAGTCATAATCTAGTGAATAGTCCCGCCCATGTGCGTGGACCCCGGAGCAATAAAAAATAATCTCTAAAAGGTGACAAACCATGCAGACCTGCATACACCTTTAAGAGAGAATTTAATTTAAAGACAGATAATGCAGCCTATACCCACAGGCTACACTGTCCAGTACTTCAACTAGAATTCCACCAATATCCACAAACAGCACTGCCTGTCTAGTTTTTCTCCACATAGGAAAAAACCCTGCCTCTACCAGCAAAAGCCTCTGGAATGATAGAGAGGAAGGAGTGGACAGACAAGCCCCATAGGCTGCCATTATGTGGCTTGGAACAGGATACTGTGCCTTTAAGAAAACTTTCCAGTTTTCCAGAACTTTCCCCAGTATCCCAGAATGCCCAGCAGGTCCCATTTACTTTCAGTTCTTTTTGAAGGCGTAGCACGCCAGACCTGTAGCATTCTACATATGAATAAGTATCTCTCCACCGGGGAGGAGGGCGGGCGCTTATGACTATAACAGAGATACCCCTACTACAGAACTGGAGTTACAGAAAAGAAACTACTCCTTCTGTAGTAGGGGATCTCTGTGTATAGTCATAATCTAGTGAATAGAATGGCAAGCCCATCCCCACACAACAAAAGCGGTGGAGAACACACAAGACACGACCACTACTGTGCGAACAAATTTCGCAGCGAAGCCTGCCCAACCTGAGCATCTGCCCTGGCATCCGTGTCCAGACAGTAATGCGCAGCAAAGGTATGGACCGACTTCCAAGTGGCCGCCTTACAGATTTCCGCAATCGGAACATTACGCAGCAAAGCCGTCGTGGCAGCTTTGCCCCTGGTGGAATGAGCCTTAGGTTTACCCCCTAAGGTCTTATTAGCCTTTTGATAACACAACTGTATGCAGGACACAATCCACCGAGAGATGGACTGCTTAGAGGTCGCAAGACCAGTCCTGACTGAGCCATAATTAACAAACAATTGGTCAGACCTACGAATATCCTTGGTCTTATCCAGATAAAATTTCAACACCCTTCGGACATCCAGGGAATGGAGAGCCCTTTCCGCTGGTGAAGAGGGATTCTGAAAGAACGTAGGTAAAGTTATGGTCTGATTGACATGAAAGTCAGAGATAACCTTAGGAAGGAACTTAGGGTGAGTACGCATCACAACCTTAGCAGCGTGAAACACAGTATAAGGTTCTTGACAACATAATGCCTGAAGTTCACTCACCCTGCGGGCCGATGTAATGGCCACTAGGAACGCCGCCTTCCAGGATAGGTGCTGCAATGAAGCCTTGTGAATAGGTTCAAAAGGCTCTCTCATCAGTCTGGACAGCACCACATTCAAGTCCCAAGAAGGCGAGGGAAGTCTGACAGGAGGGAACACCTTCTTCAAGCCTTCCAAAAAATCCTTGACCACAGGAATCTGAAAGAAGGACGTCTGTGAAGGGCACTTCCTGTAAGCAGTCAAAGCAGCCAGATGAACCTTAATGGAATGGAAATTAAGGCCAGACTGCGCCAGATGCAAAAGGTATGGAAGGATGACATCTTCCTTACATGTTGTCGGATCAAAGCTCTTGGACTTACACCAGATACAGAACCTCTTCCACTTGTAAGCATAGGATGTCCTAGTGGAAGGTCGCTTAGACTCCTTCAGAATGTCCATACAATCGTCTGGTAGATTCAGATGACCATATTGCACTATTTCAGGAGCCATGCCGCCAAACTCAAAGACGAGAGGTTGGGGGGCACCATCCGCCCCCCGAACTTCGTGAGAAGGTCCGGCCTGCACGGCAATCGCATGTGAGGAAGGAGAGACCGGTGAAGAAGGTCCGTGAACCACCACTGCCTGGGCCACTCCGGGGCGATCAGGATCATCCGCGCCCTGGACTGGGACAGCTTGATGAGCACCGCCGGAATCAGGGGAAAGGGTGGAAAAGCGTACAGAAAGCTGTTCGACCAATCGATCCATAGCGCATTTCCCAGCGTCCCCCGCTGGTAGTACCTGGTTACGAAGTCTCGGCATTTGCTGTTTTCGGCGGTGGCGAACAGATCTACGTCTGGAGTCCCCCACCTTGCGAAGACTTCTCCTAGTACTTCGTCGTTTATGACCCATTCGTGGTTTTCCTGAATCAGCCTGCTCAAGGCGTCCGCCTGAGCATTCTGCACCCCTGGCAGATGCGTGGCCGTAATCGTCAGTCCTCGGGCCAGCAGCCAGCGCCAGATCGCCTGCGCCTCCTGCGACAGAGTGCGCGATCTCGACCCCCCCTGCTTGTTGAGGTAATACATCGTGGTTGTATTGTCCGTCTGTATCAGCAGCGAGTTGGTCTGGAAGGACGGAAGGAAAGCCTTCAGTGCCAGGAAGACAGCTCTGAGTTCCAGGAAATTGATGTGGTACGTCGATTCCAAAGGAGACCACTTCCCTTGAATCTGCAGGTCCCCGGAATGCGCACCCCAGCCCTGGAGAGAAGCATCCGTCACCACATTCGTCGTGGGAATGTCCTTGTGGAAGGGAACCCCCTCGAGGAGGTTTTCCGCCGAACACCACCACTTCAGAGACTGACGAGCATGTAGAGACAGTCGGATCTTGTCGTCCCAAGAGCCTGTCCTCTGATCCCACTGATCTTCCAAGCACTCCTGCAGTGGTCGCATGTGTAGACGTGCGTGCGGAGTGAGGAAGATACAGGAGGCCATCGATCCCAGTAGAGACGACACCTTCCTCACAGTCGTCGATGGAGCAGTCCTGAGGTCCTGAGCCTTCCGAAGGAGTGATAACCGTCTCTCCTCCGAAGGAGACACGCTTGCTGACCGCGTATCTATGGAGGCCCCCAGGTACTGTATGCACTGTACCGGAGACGGGACCGATTTGGACATGTTGACGTGTAACCCCAGCTTGTTCAAGAGCTCGCACGTCCATCGGAAGTGTTCTTGCGCTTCCTCGAAGGATGACGCCTTGATCAGCCAATCGTCCAGATACGGGTAGACAAACACCTTGTTCCTCCGCAGGTGAGCCGCCACCACCGCCATGCACTTCGAAAAAGTCCTGGGAGCAGACTTTAGCCCGAATGGCAGTACTGTGTATTGATAGTGATTGGCGCCGACTTGGAATCGCAGGAACTTCCTGTGCTTCCGTGCTATGGGCACATGGAAGTACGCATCCTGTAGATCTATGGCACAGAGCCAGTCTCCCCGTTGCAGCTGAGGGTAAATCTGGTGCAACGATAGCATGCGAAACTTCTCTCTGCGAATCCACTTGTTTGCTTGTCGCAAATCCAGAATGGGCCTGAACTCGTTCTTGTCCTTCTTGCGAACGAGGAAGAACCGAGAGTACAGACCTCTTCCCCTTTGAGACAAAGGTACTTCTTCTACCGCCTTTTTTCTCAACAAGATGTCTGCCTCCGCCTGGAGCTCCCTCAGCTGGAAGCGAGAGCTGACCGGCGGAATCGCTGGAGGCGGGCTGATGAACCGAAGACTGTATCCATTGCAAACAATATTCAGCACCCACTTGTCCTGAGTAATTTTTCTCCACTCTGCCGGAAAAAATTGAATGCTTCCCCCCACTGGAGTGGGTAACGGTTGAGGGGGAAGTAACAGCTCAGGGCCGAGACCCGGCCGGGCCCTTGTTTGTGGTAGTAGCCTGCTGGCCTCCTCTACCCCTCTGGCGCTTCTGGAAGGGCTTGCGGAACTGCTGCTGTTGTGGCTGCTGCTGTCCCGAGCCCTGCCCACGCCCTCGGCCCGACGACCCGAACCTCCTCTGGAACGGTCGTTTCTTTTTCTCGGCCTTCTCTAACCCGACGGCCGTCAGGGTTTCCGCCTCAGCCTTCATGCGGGCCATTTCATCGTCCGCGTGCTTCCCGAACAGGGTTTCCCCCGAGAAGGGCAGGTTGGCCACTCTTTGCTGCGCCTCCGGCTTGAGGGACGTCAGGCGCAACCAGGAATGGCGCCGCTGGTGGACGCCATGACAGTAGGCGTGGGCGGCCAATAGCGATACATCCGCCGCTGCGCTGATCATTTGGTTAGAAACCAGCATGCCTTCGCGCACCGTCTCCAAGAAGTCCTCCTTCTTGTCTCGTGGCAGGAGGTCCGCATATTGCTGCAGGGATTCCCACAGGGCCCAGTCGTAACGGCCCAACAATGCCCCTGCACTCGCCGCCTTCATCGAGGTGGCGGCGGTACCACACACCTTCCTGCCCGCAGAGTCCAGCCAGCGGCTTTCCTTGTCCGGTGGAACCGTGGAGGCCGGGGCGGTCGCATGGTGTTTTCTCGCCGCCGTCACGATAACCGAATCCGGCTTCGGGTCCCCTCTCAAAAAGGACGGATCCGACTCCGGGGCCCTATACTTCTTCATGAGCCTGGACGGAGCGGCCTTCGCCGTTGCGGGAGTGAGGAACAGTTCCAAGGCTGGTTCCACCAGTCCAGGCACGAGAGGCAGGAGGGGGCGAGACAAGTGTCTTTTATGAAGCGTCTCAAATATCACGGACGTCGTGGGTGTTGGAACCGTCACCGTGATATTTAGCTTCGCAGCCCCTCGCAACAGCACCTCCTGGAACGAGACCAAGTCGTCCACCGGCGACACCCTAGTCCCCGGGGAGTCCGACAGCGTCGGGGAAAGGTCCCTGTCCGAGGAGCGCGACCTGGACCTATACCTCCTGCGGCGTCGTCTTGAGTCTGACGAGGATCGCCCTCGGCTCCGCGATCGTCGCCTCCTGTGAGAGCGGGAGCGCGACCTCTTCGGCTTAGGCCTGTCCGCCGGTCTCGCTGGTCCAGGCGACCGTGGGCGTCGTGGCTTCGGGGTCCCCTGCGGCGGAGTCGGGTACCGTGGAAGGGAAACCGACCTCGGGGGGACCGGCGGCGGTCCCGCAGGAGTGCGTGGCAGCAACAGAGGCTGGGGTGGCGGAGACAGCGTCCGCGGCGGCGGAGGAGGCGGCGGCGGAGGTGGAGACGGTGGTGGAGGAGGTGGCGGCGGTGGAGGAGGCGGTGGCAGAGGTGGGAGAGGAGGAGGCGACGGAGGCATCCGAGGCGGGGTATACACCACCGAGTACACCGATCCCGGGAACTCTCTCTTCCTCGACGTCGATCTTCTCCTCGACGTCGACCTGTGCCTCGACGTCGATCTTCTCGGCGTCGATCTCTTCCTCGACGGCGATCTTCGCCTCGACGGCGACCTCCGCCTCGACGGCGACCTCCGCCTCGACGGCGACCTTCGCCTCGACGGCGACCTCCGCCTCGACGGCGACCTTCGCCTCGACGGCGACCTCCGCCTCGACGGCGACCTTCGCCTCGACGGCGACCTTCGCCTCGACGGCGACCTTCGCCTCGACGGCGATCTCCTTCTCTTCATCGACGGCGAGCTGCGATCCCTCGACGCCGAACGCCGACGCCGGGTCTTCACTCGACGTCGACCGCTGGACGAAGCCGAAGACGGCGTCGTCGCTGACGACGCCGATGTAGTCGACGGCGGCCTATTCAGGTCCCTCGACGGCGATCGTCGACGCCGCTTCTCCCCAGAGCCCTGGGGAGACGGCGAACAGACGGTGGTCATCCTCCTCGACGTCGCCGTCGACGCCCTCGACGTCGACGGGGAGCGGGAGCGCTTACTGGTCTTCCTGCCCCTGGGGAGCCCCCCAAAGGCCTCAGTATGGGCCAAATCAGCCCCTCCAGACCCACCTGGTGCCTTCAGTCTTCGCTCCTCCAGAGCTTGAAGCCTGCTCTTCATCTTGTCCCTCAGGGTCCTGGCTGAAAACGAGTGGCAGATGGTACAGCTTTCAGGCACGTGGGACTGGGGAAGGCAAGCTATGCACACCTCGTGTGGGTCAGTTTTCGCCTTCTTTCGACCACATTCCGGGCACTTGTCGAACAAGCCAGGCATGTTGACAGTACCAGCTACTAAACACAAGAAAAAGTGACAAAAATTGCCAAAATCTCAATGAAAACCTTGAAAAAGGGAGAGCTCAATGCTCCAGGGTCCTGCTAGCAGGAGCCGGAAAAAAGAACTGAAAGTAAATGGGACCTGCTGGGCATTCTGGGATACTGGGGAAAGTTCTGGAAAACTGGAAAGTTTTCTTAAAGGCACAGTATCCTGTTCCAAGCCACATAATGGCAGCCTATGGGGCTGGTCTGTCCACTCCTTCCTCTCTATCATTCCAGAGGCTTTTGCTGGTAGAGGCAGGGTTTTTTCCTATGTGGAGAAAAACTAGACAGGCAGTGCTGTTTGTGGATATTGGTGGAATTCTAGTTGAAGTACTGGACAGTGTAGCCTGTGGGTATAGGCTGCATTATCTGTCTTTAAATTAAATTCTCTCTTAAAGGTGTATGCAGGTCTGCATGGTTTGTCACCTTTTAGAGATTATTTTTTATTGCTCCGGGGTCCACGCACATGGGCGGGACTATTCACTAGATTATGACTATACACAGAGATCCCCTACTACAGAAATATATATATATATATGGAAAAGAGTTTTTCGATTTGCCAATATCTTTGGCGCTGTTTGACGAATCTTCTCGAAATGTTTAAAACTAATGGCCCGCTAAGGTCAGCTCCTGTCTTGAAAGTTTCGGGGTGATTCGTTATTCGGGACAAAAAAAGGGGGCACCAAAACACATTTTTTGCATGTTAATTTCCATAGGAACTTTTGTTGCAGCTACAACCCTAACTGCTGAACGGAATTACACCAAATTTGGCAGAGGTAGCTCTTGATCCAGAGTGCACTCTTTGTTTTAAATGGTGTAAATCCGTTCAGTAGTTCCTGAGAAATGTTTAAATAAAAAATATCGATATCTGGTGACCGCGGTGGATCCGTGAACCCTCCCGATCATGAGCTACATTCTGATTGGCTGCAAACACTTCAAACCAAGAAGTGTTGCCAGCCATCTTGTGACTCGGTAAAACCGATTCACAAGCAAAAAGGAAACAAATTTATTTAAAAAAAAGAAAATGGGGTAGGGTAGAAACACCCTGATCCCCTGATCCTTAGCACTGGGGACCACCACCCCCCAGGGCCGGCTCCAGCAATGTCCCAGGGTGCCCCCCTCCCCCGGGATATTGCAGTTTTCAATGGCATGGCGGGAGCACTAAGACACGTTTAATCACTCACTTATTCAGTCAGTCACGCACCCACTAAATCATCCACTCAGACACTCATACACCCACTCATCTACGATAAACCTTGGCGTATATCTATATATATATACATGTATATTACACCAACAGCTTCCTTCTCAGGAGACCAAGTAGTACGCACTTACAGGATTCTTTGTTTACCCCAATTTCCTTTATTTATTCAATAGCATCCAGTTCCAAGGAAATACCTTTCATTGGAACTGGATGCTATTGAATAAATAAAGGAAATAGAGGTAAACAAAGAATCCTGTGAGTGCGTACTACTTGGTCTCCTGAGAAGGAAGCTGTTGGTGTAATTAATTACGGCATGGCTCTGCTGCAGTTTCGCGCCGGATGAAGAATCGCCAGGGGTCTAATAGAATGGAGCCAAAATGGAGTAATATATATATATATATATATCAAAGGAAGAGATGCTGTCGTCGGAGGCCCCCAACCCTGCAGGGCGGTCTTGACTAACACAGAAGACAGCGATTTCTGCAATAACAATCCAAACAAGAAATGCGTCAAGACCCGGTTCCTGGAAAAAGGTGCTTTATTGCTATTGGCGCAGGCAGTCACATGACAGAGGCACCTGACGCGTTTCAGCATTCGCTTTTATCAAAGGTGTATCCTCATTAAGTGCAATGTCCCAGGTGTGCCTGATCACATGCCCGTCAGTAGGCCACACTTCAAGTCCCATAATGCACTTTGTGAGACAGCATACTCCATGTGTGATCTTCGTGATGTTACCAACTCCTGTCTCACAATCTTGATAGTAACAGGTAAGTATGGCCATACGGGATATAAGACTGGTGCACTTACACGTTGTTGCCCCAAAATGTCAATTAAGCGCTGGGTCCAGGACCTGTTGAACAGAGGCGTCTGCCTCACTCCACTCCCTTTCTCGTGTCCCGTCACATTGTCGCCGGCAATCCTTAGGCTTGTGACAGGGCGAGCGGGTCATGCCCCCCCTATTTTAACATCAAAGGAAGAGATGCTGTGACGGGACACGAGAAATGGAGTGGAGCGAGGCAGACGCCTCTGTTCAACAGGAGTAATTCGCTGTAAAGGTATATGCGGTGAAATTTTTTGCATTGTAATGGTAATGAATTGTAATGGCATATGTGTTGTCATAACCGTGTTGTGGTGGTTGTTTCCCCAATAAAGTACACTTATAAATACAGAGGTTACATGATCAGACAATGAGAATTATATAAATAGGCAAAACAATCTCAGGGAAACTAAATAGATGGCAGATTGACCAGTATCAAACTGAGTAGTGAACACAACTACAATTACTCAATATTACAAATTAATATGAAAATGGCCAGTTAAAAGACCTTTTATTACATTTCAACCACTTATAAAAGACAACCAGCTTCACCTGTGGGAAGGTGATTTACCCTGAAAATGGGAATGGGCACTGGAAGTTAGATCAGATGGGTCTATCTTAGGACAAACTGTGAGGAAAAAGTTTGGTTTTCAACATTTAGGATTAATTGTGACAGCGAACCAACGCAGTCTTAACAAGGATCACATATTGTCAAGACAAAGGCCTGCTCAAGATTGTCCTATTGAGATCTTCATTAGCTTCATCTCAGTTAAGGAAGCACAAGACTTTATACCCTATTTCCGCTGAGGAAATAGTAATGTGAAAAATAAAAACACATCTGGACCAGATAATCTTCTGGTAGGATTTATCCTATTTGCTAAATCTATTGTGGAACATATAAAGTCAATATGAATATGGGCAATAAACCAATACATGATTATTCAATATTTCACTAACAACGTTAACGTCTACATTAAAGCTGGATGAGGACAAGAATATACGATGATAACTTCAAAGTAATTACAGGTACTTACAGGTAGTTTATGATCAAATCCCTTCACTTTAATAACTAGTCCGTGTTCTCCAGCAACAAGTTTGTATTCCAGTTGTGCCACATCAGCATCATATGCAGGCTCTGCAAGATTCTGAGCAAGTATATTCACGAATATATCAAACAACACCAATCTGCAAAGGAACAACAGACTAGTTCGCTAGCAAATCAAAAGCAACATCGCTGAGTTTTGAGTGACAAACATTTCTCAAACCCTTCTCTATACTCTTACAGTATATCCCATCTTCATATAATGATCATGATACAGAGTATATTCCCAAACTCTCTATTAGTACACATTTCAGTTATTTTAAGAACCGGGATAATTACCCTACATGTAACATTTTGCATTTATATGGTTGCTTTCTTGACTGCCGTACCTTTATGAGACAATCCGTAAGAGACAAACAGCTGATCAGTTTTTCAGAGTTGTTTTGAACGATATGAGATAACATTTAAGACAACGCTTAATGTCCAAGGTGTGGAGAGACCTTTTAGTTGGGTATTTTCCGATTTGGGGAAAAATACGATAGGTTAATTGAAATGAAATTGCAATGGAACCTTGGGGATGAACCTTGGGTTTGTTCTGAGAAGCACATAATCGTCAGTGAAACTCAAGAGGGGTTCCAATGTTGTAAAAGACTGAATTTCGCTGACTCTTCTAGAAGTGAGAGATCTGCCTTGTGAATGGGCTTGAAAGGAGGTTTCATAAGCTGCAAGAGAACTATGTTGAGATGCCCTTCTGGGTGAGGAGAGCGTACTGGGGGTGAAGCTCTTAACAACCACTTCCTGAATTGTTTGACTATTCTTGTGGAATAGAGAGAAAAAGAATGTGTGGAGTGTTTGTACCTTGAAATTGTAGCTAGGTGAACCTTCACAGCCGCATTAACCAGTCCTGATCTGGCTAGTGGCAGTAGGTGGGGTAGAATCTGTTTAGGTAATGCTTCCAAGGGATGCAGGTTATTTTGCTGACACCATGAGCAAAATCTATCCCATTTCAACCTGTACGTCTTGTTTGTTAATTCAGCTCTTGCTTTAGCTCTACAGTTTCGAGAGAGGTCTATGTCTTGGAACTTGCTGAATTCAGGAGCCATGCATGTAATTAGCGAGATGCTGGTTCCAGGTAAAGGATCTGGCCATTGTTCATCGTTAAAATTGTCTGGATCTTTGGCAGGAGGATGGGATTGGACTCCGACATTAGCAGGAGCTCTGTAAACCAACGCCGCCTAGGCCACTTGAGAGCCATTAGAATGAGGCAACAGTTCCCCAATTTAATTAGTTGAGAAACTTCAGTATGAGAGGGAGGGGCGTATGCATAAATCCTGGACCATCTTATTAAAAGAGCATTATCCCATGACCCTGGGAAAGGGTATCGACTGTCATAGAACTGGCATATGGCATTCTTGTCTGTCGCTAAGAGATCCTATGCTGGTTTGCCCCAGCGTGATAATATCTTGTCCAGCTCCAGCTGATCCAATTCCCACTTGTGGCAATTGTCTCTGGTTCTGCTGAGAGTGTCTGCTTAGTTGTTGTTGACTCTTGACACATTCTTGGCTTTTAGAGGTATTTTGTGGGCTGTGAGCCAGTTCCAAAGGTCTTGAGCCTCCTGAGAGAGAGTTGGAGACATTGTTCCTCCTTGCTTATTGATGTAATACATGCTGGTTGTATTGTCTGTACAGACCTGCACGGAGGCTCCAGCTATTCGTGACAGAAAAGCTTGTAGAGTGACATAGATCGCTTTCCGTTCCAGGCGATTGAGGTGCATTGATTTTTGTAGTGCGGGCCATTTTCCCTGGATTTGCAGGTCTTGAATGTGAGGCCTTCTGAGATGAGATATTTGAGACCAAGATGCTATATTTGAGACCACCATGCTAATATTTCTTGCATCACTGGGGTAATGCTGATCAAGTCTTCAAAGGATCCTTCTGATTGAATCCATTGAACCTGAAGCTCTTCTTGCAGTGGCTTCATTTTTAGGCGTACCAGTGGAATGAATATGCTACTTACCAGTATGCATCTGTTCTTGGCATGTAGGGCTGCTGACATTCATATCTGTGCATAGATCGCCGCCTAGTGTTGGGTCCGGATGTTTGCACGTTGTTGTCCTGGAAGAGTCTTCGAAGTATCCTTGGATAGGTGACTCCTCCCATGGACTACAGTGCGCATGGGCATCCTCTCCATCCTCAGATTGTTTTTCGCCATTGTGGCAGTGATGGAGTAGATACAGAAAGTGATGACCATGCTTGCAATAATTCTGAGAGCTGCAGCTGCGACAGGCGCCGGGGAGGAGGGAGGGCGATATGAATGTCAGCAGCCCTACATGCCAAGAACAGATGCATACTGGTAAGTAGCATATTCAGTTCGAGGCATGTGGGCTGCTGAATTCATATCTGTGCATAGAATACATAGCAGTGCCCTCTATTGGCGGCGGCTACCCGTGCCAGCTGCAGCGGTCTGAAAAAGTGTTTTGAGAACAGCCTGTCCTACAGCTGCCTGCTGTTTTGACTGCACATCTACGCAATAGTGTTTTGTAAATGTGTGTGTAGTGGACCATGTGGCTGCTCTGCATATATCATGCAGGGGAATATTTCCTAGGAAGGCCATGGAAGCCCCCAACTTGCGTGTTGAGTGGGCTCGTGGTGGAATAGTTAATGTGCGTTTTGCCTTTTGATAACAGATTTGAATACACTTAACTATCCATCTGGCTATCCCTGCTTTGGAGATGGCGTTACCTTTGTGGTGTGGGGCAAAGGCAACGAATAGTTGTTTTGTCTTCCTGAAGGGTTTAGTCCTGTCGATGTAGTACATGAGGGCCCTCCGTACATCTAGTGTATGTAATGCCCGCTCTGCAACAGTTTGTGGGTTTTGGAAGAAAACGGGCAGTTCAATAGTCTGGTTCATGTGGAACTGCGATATTACTTTGGGCATGAATTTGGGGTTGGTACGTAGTACGACCCTGTTGGCGTGAACCTGAATAAATGGCTCTTGAACGGTTAGTGCCTGGAGTTCACTAACTCTTCTTAGGGAAGTGATCGCTACCAGGAAGGCTACTTTCCAGGTAAGGAATTGAATCTCGCATGAGTGTAGAGGTTCAAAGGGTGGACCCATCAGGCGTGTGAGGACCAAGTTGAGGTTCCACATTGGAGCCGGTGGGTGACTAGGTGGAATGACTCGTTTGAGTCCTTCCAAGAATGCTTTGATGGCAGGCACTCTGAATAGAGAGAGGTGCTGCCTGGTTTGCAGATAGGCTGATATTGCGGTCAAATGGACACGTATAGAGGTGTACGCCAGATTGCATCGGTATAGGTGTAAGAGGTAACATATGATGTCGTGGATGGATGCGTCCAGCGGGTTAATGTCATTATTACCGCAATAAATGACGAACCTTTTCCATTTGGCTGCATAGCAAGCTCTTGTAGTGGGTCTCCTGGCCTCCTTGATGATGTCCATGCAGTCAGGTGGCAGATTGAGATAGCCAAACTCTAGGACTTCAGGAGCCAGATCGCCAGGTTCAGCTGTTGCGGATCTGGGTGCTGAACCTCTCCATGGTTCTGCGTCAAATGCGCGGGTTTGATCCGCAGCCTTTGATGCGGTACCACGGAAAGTTCGAGGAAGGTGGTGTACCACGGCTGGCGTGCCCACGTGGGAGCAACTAGGACGAGTGTCAGGGAGTGTTGTCGGAGTTTGCGAGCCACCAGCGGTATCAACGGTGCTGGGGGAAAAGCGTACGCAAATCTGCCGGACCAGTTCATCCATATCGCATTGCCCTGCGACTGCGGATGTGGGAATCTGGCGGCGAAGCTTTGGCATTTTGCGTTTTCGCTTGTCGCGAATAGGTCTATCTCTGGGTGACCCCACTGCTGGAAGTACGGTTGGAGTACTGATGGGTGTAACTCCCACTCGTGCATCTGGTGGCTGTGTCTGCTGAGCAGATCCGCCATCTGGTTGTCCTTGCCGGGGAGGTGTTCTGCCATGAGGAACATGTTCCTCTGAATGGCCCACTTCCACATGCTCTGAGCCAGATGAGACAACTGTGGAGAGTGTGTCCCTCCCTGTTTCTGTATGTAGTACATTGCGGTCATGTTGTCCGTCCGGATCAACACGACCTTGTTGCACAGATGTACTTTGAAAGCCTTCATGGCCAGGAAGATTGCCATCAGTTCCAGAAGGTTGATGTGCATCTTCTTCTGTTGTGTCGTCCATAGTCCCTGCACTGTGTAGTGTAGTACATGAGCTCCCCATCCCTGGAGAGACGCGTCCGCTGTCAGTACTATTTGTGGAACAGGCTCTTGGAACGGTCGCCCCTTGCAAAGGTTTTGTGGATTCCACCAATGCAGAGAGTTGTATGCCCGACCGCTCACCAACACTAGGTCTTTCAACTGTCCTTGAGCCTGATTCCACTGACGTGCTAGGCACTCCTGAAGTGGGCGCATATGTAATCTCGCGTGCGGGACTATGAAGATGCAGGAGGCCATCATGCCTATCAACTGCATAAACACTCGCGCTGGAAGCGAGTGATTGTGTTTGAACTTGGAGATCAGCAGTTGTATGCTGTTGATCCTCACTAAACTTGGCTGAGCTGAGGCCGCCAGAGTGTCTATAGTCGCGCCCAGGTACTGTTGTACGTGTGCGGGCTGGAGATGGGACTTTGGGTAATTTAGTGAGAATCCCAGACTGTGAAGAAGGTGAATGGTGCGGGACATATGGCTTGCACATTGCTGGGCCGACTTCGCTTGAACGAGCCAGTCGTCTAGGTAGGGGTAGACGTGTATATGCTGCCTCCGTAAGTGTGCTGCCACCGTAGCTAGGCACTTCGTGAAAACCCTGGGCGCTGTTGTCACGCCGAAGGGAAGGACTTTGAACTGATAGTGCTGCCCCTGAACAGTAAACCTGAGGTATTTTTTGTGTGAGGGGTGGATGGGTATGTGGAAGTACGCATCCTTGAGGTCCAGTGATGCTAGGAAGTCTCCCTGCTTGAGAAGCGGAAGGACTTGCTGTAGAGTGAGCATGTGAAAGTGCTCTGAAAGAATGTACTGGTTCAGGGGTCTCAGGTCTAATATAGGCCTGAGCGACCCGTCCTTTTTTGGAATTAAGAAGTAGAGGGAGTAAACCCCCGTGCCCTGCTCGTGGATGGGTACGAGCTCGATAGCGCCTTTTAGAAGCATACTTTCTACCTCTTGCTGTAAGAGCGTTAAGTGCTCTGAGGACATAGGACGGTTTCTTGGTGGTATTGTGGGTGGAGTGGAAGTTAACTCCAGACAGTAACCGTGTTTTATAATATCTTTGACCCACCTGTCCGTGGTGATGGAGTTCCACGTGGACAGGAACCGTTGTAGCCTTCCCCCGACAGGTGTTATGTGGTCGGGAGGAAGGGAGAGGGCGTCACTGCTTGTTCTTGGGGGAGGACCTGGTGTTGCCGTAGCCACGTCCTCTGCCCTTGGTACTGGAGCCACGATAGCCACCTCGGGTGTTCTTATCGTAGGTGGTCTGCGTATTACCCTTGTTATATGTTTGTTGTGACCCCTGTCCTCTACCTGCCCCCTTGTTTCCGGGGCGACGAAAGGAGCCGCTCCGAAAGGACTGAGTTTGTAGGGCGCCCATGGACTTTGCAGTGTCCGTGTCCTTTTTTATCTTCTCGAGGGTGGTGTCAACCTCAGGTCCGAACAAAAAGTCGGGGTTGACGGGCTGATTGAGTATATTGTTTTGTACCTCAGGCTTGAATCCTGAGATACGTAGCCAGGCGTGACGTCGTAGGATGACGCTAGTGTTGATGGCCCTGGCAGCCGTGTCTGCAGCGTCTAGTGCACATTTAATGGCAGCATTTGTGAGTAGCTGTCCCTCTCTGATAAGGATTTCTGCACCTTCTTTGTAGGGGTCAGGGAGGTGCTGAAGAAGTTGCTCCAGTGTGTCATAGTGCGCTCTATCGTAGCGAGCGAGGAGCGCTTGAGTGTTAGCTATGCGCCATATGTTTGCAGCTTGTGCGGCAACTCGCTTGCCGGAGGTCTCTAGCACCTTGGACTCTTTGTCCGGGGGAGGAGCGTCACCCGTTGTCTGCGAGTGTGCCCTCTTGCGGGCATTCGCCACAACGATGGAGTCGAGTGGTAATTGGCCTCTGATGTAAGTAGGATCCCCAGGTGCTGATCTGTATTTTTTATCGATCCTGGGGTTTATCACTCGTGCCCTGGTGGGTTCCTTGAAAATGTCAGTGGCTGGCTTGAGGACCCCCTTCAACATTGGCAGAGTCTTTACATGTCTTTCTGAGGATGCAAAGGTGTCCATTAGAAAGTCATCTTCGATGATATCAGAGTGAAGCTGTACATCATGGTTGTTTGCCGCACGTTCAATCAGAGCGTTGAACGCCGCAGTATCCTCTGTGGGTGATGTTTTTGGCCCATATAGTTGTGTGTCCTGTGCATCAAGAGGTGCACTGGGGTCTGCAGGGTCGCCCCAAGTTTGGTCAGGGTCCTGCTGGTCATCAGGGTCCGTGTCCACATGGTAGGGGACTTGTTCATCCAAGTAGTCCCCCAATGCATCCGTGTCGGAGCGTGTGGGGGAGGCCCGGTGTGGGTCCTGGTAGGGTGAATAGAAGGGTTCATACAGGAGAGGTTCTGAGTCCACAGGCAGCTTCCTCTTTAGCGGGATCCTGAAAGGCTCCAATGGCGGTTCCGAAGTTATCCTTCGGCCGTGGAGAATCATCCTGCCAGTGTCGGCGTCGATGACGTGTGACGGAGACGGCTCGACAGGTGTAACCGCAGTTTTGGTGACCTGTGTCCTGAGTCGAAACGCCTTCGGGATTGTGGGTGGAGGCAAGCCGAAGGTAATGCTGGTCGGCACCGACGAAACCGCCGGAGCCGAACCGGAACCCGACGGGTCCTGGAGGGCGTCCTTGGATCTGCAGCCTGGCATCGCGCCAGGCCGTACTCGGGGCGCCTTAGAGGTCGTGGCCCCCGCCAGGGTCGTCGAGGCGGCTGCAGATATCTTCTGCGCCCGTGGCGCATCGAGTCGAGGTGCGGAGATCACCGTCGACGTCTTCGACACGTGAGGTTTTGGTGTCGTCGAGGGAGTGCTGCGAGGCGTAGCAGGCGGGACGGCCCTCGGTGTCGGTGGCGTCGACGCCGGTAACCGGGCAGGTTTGTCGGCGCCGATGACCTTCTTCCGTTTGTCGACTCCCATGTCGCCCGTCTCGAGTTCGGCACCGAAGTCTCTCTTGGTGCGGTCGGTGCCGACCCGGTGCGCTGGCGTCGAAGGTGTTGAAGGCCTCGATCCGACTAGCGCCACTTTCAGTTTCGGTTTCGTAGGAACCTGAGCAGCTTTCGGTTTCGGTTTCGTGGAAGGGAAACCAGCTGGCTTAAGCGGTAATGGCTGCCGCTGAACGTCCGAGGCCGGGCCCGAGGGCGGGGCCGAAGGACTGCGTGATAGGTCTCGGGTAAGGCCCGAAGGCGATCCCTCGACCGGAGCCATAGTCTGTGGCGCTGGTGAAATTTCGGTCTGAACAGGTAGGCCTTGTTCATCATCGGAGCTACTCTCTTCGGCTCCTAAGGCCTCCTCGTCGTCTCCTACCTCGGTGTCGTCTTCACCTCTGTGGAAGAGTGACTCGTCGGCCTCGTCCGATCCGGGTTCGTGTTCGTGTTCGGAAACGGGACTGGAGGGTAAGACTTCTACTTCTTCGACGTCGTCAGCCTCGTCGAAGATGTCAGCTGGGGCCGGTGCCGCGTGCTGCGCTTCGAGCCTCGCCGCTCGACGATTCCGCAGAGTCTTCTTTGAACGGAACCGGGCACAGGCCATACATGTCGATTCGTCGTGGTCCGGCGAAAGGCATTTGTTGCACACCGGATGGACGTCGATGTGTGGGTACTTCGCATTGCATACCGGACACCTTTGAATGGCGTCCTGGATTCCATCGTCGAAGTAGAGTCGATGGACAGGCAAAAGCGAACAAAGTCGGTGCTGAAAGTTAGTAAACTAACAAAAAGTATCGAAACCCGATCGATAAACAGTACCGACGCGAACTAAAGGCCTTGTGGCCTCGACAAAAGTTTTTCCTAACTTGAGCTAAGATAGCACATCCGAACCCAATGGCGGAAAAAAACAATCTGAGGATGGAGAGGATGCCCATGCGCACTGTAGTCCATGGGAGGAGTCACCTATCCAAGGATACTTCGAAGACTCTTCCAGGACAACAACGTGCAAACATCCGGACCCAACACTAGGCGGCGATCTATGCACAGATATGAATTCAGCAGCCCACATGCCTCGAACCTGGGTTTATTGCGGAGATCATATCCAGGAGCGACTTGAAAGGCCGCACTGAAGAACAAGTTACTTACCTTCGGTAACGCTATATCTGTAAGAAACATTAGTTAGTTAGATTCCTTACCTTAGAATATCCCCAGGCGTCGTCTGCGGCTCCGCGTCCGTCGGCGTGATCGCCGGGATGACGTCATCGGAGTACGTAGACGCCGCCCTCGCGCGCTGACGTCAGTTCTTGTACACAGCTTTCCGCGCCAGGAATGCAGAGCC
Source organism: Triturus cristatus (assembly GCF_964204655.1). Taxonomy (NCBI): domain Eukaryota; kingdom Metazoa; phylum Chordata; class Amphibia; order Caudata; family Salamandridae; genus Triturus; species Triturus cristatus. Next base: position 735,794,841 of record NC_140586.1, on the reverse strand, counting down.
ATGCAAGAAACCGACACTGGTGCCATGAATCTAGGGCCCTGAAAAGGATGACCATAACCCTAGATATCAGTTTGCAGAATGGGGAAGATGGGTGGGGTGGTAAGGAATCTAACTAACTAATGTTTCTTACAGATATATTGTTAACGAAGGTAAGTAACTTGTTCATCTGAAAGAAACACGTTAGATTCCTTACCTTAGAATAGATACCCCAGTAAGATCACACCAGGAAGTCCTGGAGAACGGAACGGCCAAAGAAGCCGTCTCCCCGGACTTGGCTGTCCAGGCAGTAATGCTTGGCAAACATGTGCAGCGAGGCCCACGTTGCTGCCTGACAAATGTCCTGCAGAGGGACTCCCCGTCCCAGAGCAGTAGTAGCCACTGTGGCCCGAGAGGAATGGTCCCTCAGCCCCACAGGAGGTTCCTTCTTAGCCAAGGAATAACAGGCCTTAATGCACAAAACGACCCACCGAGAGATGGTTCGCTTGTGCACCGCCCACCCCTTCTTAGCGCCCACATAGCCAACGAAGAGTTGGTCGTCCACCCGTAACTGTTACGTGCGGTCCAGATAGAAGGAGAGCGCACATTTTTGGGCCAGACGGTGAAGCCTCTCTTCCTCTTTCGAGGGATGCAGAGGGAGAAAGAAGGTGGGCAATGCAACAGCCTGGCTGATGTGAATGGCAGTAACCACCTTAGGGAAAAAAGGTGGGCAAAGTGATGGTTTGCCCAATGTGAAAGGAGGTGACAACCTTGGGAAGGAAGGATGGACGAATCCTGAGAGCAACCTTGTCCGGATCGACAGAGAGGAAAGGAGGTTTAGAAGAAAGAGCCTGGAGCTCACTCACTCTTCTGGCAGAGGTGATGGCAACCAGGGAAGCAGTCTTGAGAGTCTTGAGAGTCAGAAGACGAAGAGGACAGTTATGAAGTGGCTCAAAAGGAGCGCACATCAGATAGTTTAACATCCGATTTAAGTCCCACTGAGGCATTATGAAAGGGACAGGAGGAAACATGTAAGTAATGCCCTTAAAGAATCTAGCAACAACAGGGGACTTGAAAAGAAAAGGCTGATCAGGAAGCCGTAAGAAAGCAAAAACAGCTGAAAGATATCCCTTGAGGGTGCCCAGAGCAGAGCCCTGATGGGCCAGGTAAAGAAGGAAGAGGAGAACCTCAGAAAGAGGGGTGGAAAAGGGATCCACAGCCTTTGCTGTGCACCATGCCACAAATTTGTTTCACCTGCAGGCGTATACCGTTTTAGTGGAGGGACGCCTGGCTGCCAGAATGACATCACAGATTTCAGGAGGCAAGTCAAATGGCATCAACTGTCGCCGCTCAATCTCCACGCACGGAGGTGGAGGCTGGACAGGTTCGGGTGGAGGACCGTCCCCTGCTGCTGCGACAGAAGGTCCTCCTGAAGAGGCAGTCGAATCGGGGGATCGATTGACAGACTGAGTAGCTTGGGATACCAGTATCTTCGTGCCCAATCCGGAGCCACAAGGATGACTTGGGCCCGGTTGCGCCTGATCTTCAGCACTCTGGGCAGAAGTGGTATAGGCGGAAAAGCGTACAACAGACCGCAACTCCACTCACGACGAAAAGCGTCTCCGAGCGAGTACTGCCTTGAAAATTCCAATGCGCAGAACTGGTGACATTGCGCGTTCACTTCGGTGGCGAATAGATCTAACCAAGGCTCTCCCCACTGCCGAAAGAGGCCTTGCGCCACGTCCGAGTTCAGACGCCATTCGTAACCATCATGCACCGGCGGCTGAGTTCGTCCGCCCTGGCGTTCAGAGAGCCCGCTGTAGGAGAGTAGGGTCTGCTTTCTATGTTCACCCCCACTTTTTGCTTTTGCTTTACTGGTTTTCGACTTAGATGTGGCTGTGGGCCTGCTAATCAGACCCACAGCCCTGCTGTTCTCTCTCTAAATTGATACTATGTACTTTAGGTGCATAACCCATTTGGATAGGATCACCTTATTGGCCCCTGTACAGTGTACCTTAGGTACCCAGGGCATAGGTGTACCCTAGGCCTACCAGGGGCTGCAGCATGTATTATGCCACCCCTGGCCTGGCCTTCCATTATGACACAACTGGCTGATCACTCAGCTGGGGCAAGGTCGTGTAATCACCCCTTGCTTAGGTGTAGTATTCCTATACCTAGCTTACATCTAGACACATGTGTACCTATCAGCCACTCCTATGGCAGGCCTTAACAATCCTGGAGGCAGAGTGCTTGGTAACATGTGAGATGGTACTCTAGCATGAGCTGAGCCTGTCTGCAGCTTTCGGAACCATGTCCTTATAGCTGTTCTATGATACAGCCTACCATATACACTTAAAGTGCCTTATAATCTTAAACGGTTATGGTAACTATGGTTTGGCTGTATCAAAACATGTCGTGTAAGGTGTCTAACACTTTGGAATAATACCCCCATGCCATTTCTGGCAATGAGGATATTATCCCTCCCTTCTAGAGGGAGAAGACATGTTGTAACCTACTTACCCGGTTAAAGTTAACCAGAGCCCCAGCATCACAAAATGGATGCTGCTGCCACAGACACGAGTCTGACCTCCTGCTGCTGGGAGTGATCCCGGCAAGGGAGGCTTGGACAATAGGTTTCCTGCCTTGGGAGGTGCGAGCAGCACCCCAGACAGGCCTTAGTGTATTGGGGCAGGGAGGGATGAAAAGAATGAGACATGCCTGGGGGGCACACAAGGTGTCCCGTGCACAGTCCAGTTCAAACCGGTGCTGGGGCTCTCCAGCCCCAGTCCTGGCGCGAAACTGGACAAAGGGAAGGGGGTGTAACCACCCCCCCTCCCAGGTCCCACCCATAAGGCGTGACCTAGCAGGTAACCCAGCCCCCCAGATTTGGATAAGAGTGGTAGCTGGGCCCCAGGAGATTAGATTATCCTGAACCTGCAACTTGAACAGAAACTCTGGACCTTCGACATTCGACGAAAGAAGACTGAAGAATCTCCCTTGTGGCCAAGGAGTGGCTACCCTGTGCAAACAGGCACCATCAAGAGACTACCCTTTGCTTTGCTGAAGTTCTACAAGGGACCGACTGCAGGGCCCGACCAGAGCCTTGACTTCCAGACTTCTCCGACCCTGATCCACATCCACAGCCGAGCTGAGATCCGTGGAGGCGACGAGAGACGTGGGACCGGCTACCTGGGAAAAGTGGCGAGTATCTTCCAGCGCAGCTTCTGAGGCACCCTCGAAGTTGTGCACCGGGGATTGAGAAGCCCCAACCCCAAGCACCATCTGCACCGAAGATCAGCCCCCCACACTCCACGAGTCCTGCGTGGGGCCCTTCTGCATTTTCCTGATTGCCGCGCCTGTCCGGTTGCTTGCCCGTTGGCTAGTGGCCTTTGTGATGACGCATCCAGAAATCTTCACTGCTGGTTTGGCTCCTCCAGACTGGCTCCCGCTTCCTTGCAAAAGAGAAGCACCCCAGACCTTCCTGGTCTGCACAAGAAGCAAGTCCTCCGTTCTTCGTGGGTTCCGCTTGCCAATGCTTGGTGAGTCCTAGTCCAACTTCGACGCCGCCGACAGCAAGAGCCTTCGTGGGACAGCTCGCCTCCTGGTCCTGGTCGTCCTCGACGTTCCCTGGTCCTCGTGGCTGCAGCGACAAGCTTCACCTTCACCTGCAATCTTCACGACATCGCCTGGTTCCTTTCTGGTTCCACGTGGTCACTGGCTAGTGACCTTGACTCTGTCCCTTCTGCTTGCAGGTCTCCTCTCTTCTTGATCCCAACCTTGGGATCCACAGGACACTCTTCACTGACTGCCTGTCAGCAACTTTCCTTCAGTCATCCATAGAAGTCCACGACAAAACCCGACGCAAGTTCACACCTATGCACCCGCAGCCCGTGGGCTAGGTAACTTGGGTACTTCGGTGCTCACAAGGGTAGTGACTATCCTAGGGTCTAGTTTCCGAGTCTCGACTCTCTAGTTGCTTCAGAAGTGTCCTTAAACTGTTTATTTCAGAACTGTCCTATTTCTATCGACTATACGCATTACGCGTGAGTGTTTCCACTCTGCACCTGAATCCCGTGGGCCTCCCACTTCCTAACTGTTGCTAGTGTAGTGTAGCCCCAGCGATTCCCTAGGCCTAGGCCTATTCTATTTCCGTGACAGTGGTCCTTATACCACTTACTTAGTATATGGTTTGCGTGGCTCCTGGGGCCTAACTGTATTACTTACCTGTGTGACTTAATGTATGCTTAAATAAGACTGTGTTGTACTTACCTCTAATCTCATAAAGAGTGCTGAGGGTTTGACTAGAATAAATACATTTTATATATATATATCTGTTGTGGTGTCCTTTCATTTGGTATTCAAGGGATTATATATGGTATCACAGCTGGCTTCACATGCCATTCAGAGTTTAGCCTAAGACTGCTCTTGTCCATGCTACCACTAGGATAGCTGGTCTATAAGGTTGACTTTACAACCAATCACCATAAGGGTTGTTTGGACTGATATAAGGTGTACACTAGAACTAGTGACATCATACATCAGGCCAACTTCTCACATTGGTGAGCAGCGGTTGGGATCTGAGCTTGCTATAGTAATACCATTGTAATCTTGAGATACTAAATTGAAAGATCACACAGATATTGTCTAGGTACATATATGTGAGAAGTTGGCCTGATGTATGATGTCACTAGTTCTAGTGTACACCTTATATCAGTCCAAATACCCTTATGGTGATTGGTTGTAAAGTCAACCTTATAGACCAGCTATCCTAGTGGTAGCATGGACAAGAGCAGTCTTAGGCTAAACTCTGAATGGCATGTGAAGCCAGCTGTGATACCATATATAATCCCTTGAATACCAAATGAAAGGACACCACAACAGATATATATATAAAATAAAGTGTATTTATTCTAGTCAAACCCTCAGCACTCTTTATGAGATTAGAGGTAAGTACAACACAGTCTTATTTAAGCATACATTAAATCACACAGGTAAGTAATACAGTTAGGCCCTAGGGGCCACGCAAACCATATACTAAGTAAGTGGTATAAGAACCACTGTCACGGAAATAGAATAGGCCTAGGCCTAGGGAATCGCTGGGGCTACACTACACTAGCGTTAGTTAGGAAGTGGGAGGCCCACGGGATTCGTGTGCAGAGTGGAAACACTCACGCGTAATGCGTAAAAGTCAATAGCAATAGTACAGTTTAGAAAACGGTAGATTTAGGACACTTCCGGAGTAGCTAGGAAGTTGAGACTTGAAAACTAGACACTAGGATAGTCACTATCCTGATGAGCACCGGAGTACCCAAGTTACCTAGCCCACAGGCTGCGGGTGCATAGGGGTGAAGATGCGTCGTTTTCGTCGTCGACTCCTATGGATGCCTGAAGAAAGATGCTGACAGGCAGTCAGTGAAGAGTGTCCAGTGGATCCCAAGGCTGGGATCAAGAAGAGAAGAAACCTGCAAGCAGAAGGGACAGAGTCGAGGTCACTAGCCAGTGACCACGTGGAACCAGGAAGGAACCAGGCGATGTCGTGAAGATTGCAGGTGAAGGTGAAGCTTGTCGCTGCAGCCAGGAGGACCAGGAAGCGTCGAGGACGACCAGGACCAGGAGGCGAGCTGTCCCACGAAGGCTCTTGCTGTCGGCGGCGTCGAAGTTGGACTAGGACTCACCAAGCCTTGGCAAGCGGAACCCACGAAGAACGAAGGACTTGCTTCTGGTGCAGACCAGAAAGGTCTGGGGTGCTTCTTCTTTGCAGACAAGCGGGAGCCAGTCTGGAGGAGCCAAACCAGCGCAGAAGATTTCAGGGTGCGTCGTCACAAAGGCCACTAGCCAGCGGGCAAGCAACCGGACAGACGCGGCAAGCAGGAAAATGCTGAAGGGCCCCACGCAGGACTCGTGGAGTGTGGGGGGCTGATCTTCGGTGCAGATGGTGCTTGGGGTTGGGGCTTCTCAATCCCCGGTGCACAACTTCGAGGGTACCTCAGAAGCTGCGCTTTAAGTTACTAGCCACTTTTTCCAGGTAGCCGGTCCCACGTCGCTCGTCGCCTCCACGGATCTCAGCTGTGCTGTAGATGTGGATCAGGGTCGGAGAAGTCTGGAAGTCAAGGCTCTGGTCAGGCTCTGCAGTCGGTTCCTCGTAGAACGTGGGCAAAGCAAAGGGTAGTCTCTTGATGGTGCCTGTTTGCACAGGGTAGCCACTCCTTGGCTACAAGGGAGATTCTTCAGTCTTCTTCTTTCGTCGAATGTCGAAGGTCCAGAGTTTCTGTTCAGTTTTGCAGGTTCAGGATAATCTAAAGTCTTGAGGCCCAACTCCCACTCTTATACTAATCTGGGGGGCTGGGATACCTGCTAGGTCACGCCTTATGGGTGGGACCTGGGAGGGGGTGGTTACACCCACTTCCCTTTGTCCAGTTTCGCGCCAGAGCTGGGGCTGGAGTGCCCCAGCGCCGGTTTGAACTGGACTATGCAAGGAACACCTTGTGTGCCCCAGGCATGTCTCATTCCTTTCAGCCCACCCTGCCCCAATACACTAAAGGCTGTCTGGGGAGGTGCTAGCACCTCCCCAAGCAGGAAACCTATTGTCCAGGCCTCCCTGGCTGGGATCACTCCCAGCTGCAGGAGGTCAGACTTGTGTCGTGGCAGCAGCATCCATTTTGCGATGCTGAGGCTTTGGTCAGAGGCCAACAGTTGAAGTATGATTTTAACATGTCTTTCCCTCTAGAAGGGGGGAATAATATTCTCATGTCCAGAAATGGCATGGGGGTATTATTCCACAGTGTTAGACACCTTACACGACATGTTTCGATAAAGCCAAACCATAGTTACCATAACCGTCTAAGATTATAAGGCACTTTAAGAGTATATGGTAGGCTATATCATAGAACAGCTATAAGGACAAGGTTCCGAAAGCTGCAGACAGGCTCAGCTCATGCTAGAGCACCATCTCACATGTTACCAAGCACTCTGCCTCCAGGATTGTCAAGGCCTGCCATAGGAGTGACTGATAGGTACACATGTGTCTATATGTAAGTTAGGTATAGGAATACTACACCTAAGCAAGGGGTGATTACACGACCTTGCCCCAGCTGAGTGATCAGCCAGTTGTGTCAAAATGGAAGGCCAGGCCAGGGGTGGCATAATACATGCTGCAGCCCCTGGTAGGCCTAGGGTACACCTATGCCCTGGGTACCTAGGGTACACTGTACAGGGGCCAATAAGGTGATCCTATCCAAATGGGTTATGCACCTAAAGTACATAGTATTAATTTAGAGAGAGAACAGCAGGGCTGTGGGTCTGATTAGCAGGCCCACAGCCACATCTAAGTCGAAAACCAGTAAAGCAAAAGCAAAAAGTGGGGGTGAACATGGAAAGCAGACCCTACTCTCCTACACAACCCCCCCCCCAAACTTAGGGACATTAAACTAACCTTGACCAGTTGAGTCTTCATGTTCTAAGTGGAAATATCTGGAGAGTCCATCTGCATTGGCATGGTCAGTCCCAGGTTTATGTTCCACTGTGAAGTCCATCCCCTGTAGGGAAATGGACCACCTAAGAAGTTTGGGATTTTCACCCTTCATCTGATTTAGCCACAAGAGGGGCTTATGGTCTGTCTGAATCTTGAAGTGAGTGCCAAACAAGTATGGCCTCAGCTTCTTCAGGGCCCAAACCACAGCAAAGGCCTCCCTCTCAATAGCTGACCAACGTTTCTCTCTAGGGGTCAGCCTTCTACTTATAAAAGCAATGGGCTGGTCTTGACCATCTACATTCAGTTGTGAAAGAACAGCTCCCACACCTAACTCAGAAGCATCTGTCTGGACAATGAACTCTTTGGAGTAGTCTGGACTTTTCAGAATAGGTGCACTGCACATGGCCTGCTTCAGGTCATCAAATGCTTTTTGACAGCTTACTGTCCACTGAACTTTCTTTGGCATCTTCTTGGAGGTCAAGTCATTAAGTGGTGTCACTATGGACCCATAGTTCTTAACAAACTTTCTGTAGTACCCAGTCAGGCCCAAGAAAGCTCTGACCTGAGTCTGGGTAGTTGGAGGAGCCCAGTCCTTTATGGTCTGGATCTTGCTCTCCAGTGGTTGACCTGACCCCCACCAACTAGGTGGCCCAGGTATACAACCTTGCTCTGCCCTATCTGGCACTTAGTGGCCTTGATAGTGAGGCCTGCCTTTTGCAGGGCCTCTAAAACATTCCTCAGGTGGACCAGGTGATCCTCCCAGGTGGAGCTAAAGACAGCAATATCATCAAGATAAGCTGCACAATAATCACCCAACCCAGTAAGGACTTGATTCACCAACCTTTGGAAAGTGGCAGGTGCATTCTTCAAACCAAAGGGCATTACCACAAATTGATAATGTCCTCCTGGGGTCGAGAAAGCAGTTTTGGCCTTTGCACTCTCAGCTAGTCTGATTTGCCAGTAGCCTGCTGTTAGGTCAAATGTGCTCAAAAACTTAGCAGCTGCCAGTCTGTCAATGAGCTCATCTGCCCTAGGTATTGGGTGGGCATCTGTCCTAGTGACAGCATTGAGCCCTCTGTAATCCACGCAAAACCTCATCTCTCTCTTACCATCTTGGGTGTGAGGTTTTGGCACAAGAACTACAGGACTAGCCCAAGGGCTCTCTGAAGGTTCAATGACTCCCAGCTCCAACATCTTTTGTACCTCAACTTTTATGCAGTCCCTGACATGGTCAGGTTGCCTGTAGATTTTACTCTTCACAGGCAGACTGTCACCAGTGTCCACCTCATGGGTGCACCAGTTTGTCTGACTTGGGGTCAGAGAGAACATATGTCTGTAGGATTGCAGAACCTGTCTGCAGTCCTGTTGCTGATGGACAGTGAGGCTGTCAGAAAAGACCACACCATCAACTGAGCCATCATCAGGGTTCTGAGTCAACAGGTCTGGGAGAGGGTCACTCTCTTCCTCCTGCCCCTCATCTGTAGCCATGAGTAGCCCCATGTCTGCCCTGTCAACATATGCCTTCAATCTGTTGACATGAAGCACCCTGTGGGGGCTTCTGGGAGTCCCAAGGTCCACCAAGTAGGTGACTTCTCCCTTTTTCTCAACAATAGTGTGGGGTCCAGACCATTTGTCTTGGAGTGCTGCTGGGGCCACTGGCTCCAACACCCACACTTTCTGTCCTGGCTGGTAAACAGTCAGTACAGCCTTTTGGTCATGCCAAGCTTTTTGGAGTTCTTGGCTTGCCTCAAGGTTTTTAGAAGCCTTCTTCATATACTCTGCCATCCTGGAGCGGAGACCAAGTACATAATCCACTATGTCTAGTTTGGGTTGTCTGAGAGGTCTCTCCCATCCTTCCTTCACCAAACACAGGGGTCCTCTTAAAGGATGCCCAAACAAAAGCTCAAAAGGGCTGTAGCCAACCCCCTTTTGTGGGACCTCTCTGTAAGCAAACAGAAGGCAGGGTAAAAGGATGTCCCATCTTCGCCTAAGCTTGTCTGGTAATCCTTTTATCATTCCCTTTAGGGTCTTGTTGAATCTCTCAACAAGCCCATTGCACTGTGGGTGATAGGGTGTGGTGAACTTATAGTTAACACCACACTCCTTCCACATTGCAGTCAAGTATCCTGACATGAAGTTAGTACGTCTGTCAGAAATGACCTCCTTTGGAAAGCCCACTCTGGAGAATACTCCAAGCAGGGCCCTTGCCACAACAGGAGCTGTTGTGGTCCTCAGGGGAATTGCTTCTGGGTACCTGGTGGCATGGTCCACTATCACCAGTATGAATCTGTGCCCAGATGCTGTTTGTGGGTCCATTGGTCCTACAATATCTATGCCCACTCTTTCAAAGGGGACCCCCACCACAGGTAGTGGTATGAGGGGGGCCTTTGTGGTGCCACCTGATTTGCCACTGGCTTGGCAGGTGACACAGGAGCGACAAAACTCCTTAGTATCTTCTGACATATGGGGCCAGTGAAAGTGAGGGACAAGCCTGTCCCAAGTCTTGTTCTGGCCTAAATGTCCTGCAAGGGGAATATCATGGGCCAAGGTTAGAAGGAAGCCTCTGAACTTCAGTGGTATGACCAACCTCCTGGATGCACCAGGCTTGGGGTCTCTAGCCTCTGAATACAGTAGCCCTTCATCCCAATACACTCTATGGGTACCTTGAGCATTCCCTGCAGCCTCAGCAGCAGCCAGCTGTCTGAGGGGTTCAAGAGAGGGGCAGTCTAATTGAGCCTGCCTCAGATCTGCCCTTGAAGGTCCCCCTGTCCCAAGAAACTCAACCTGATCAGGTTCAAGTTCTTTTAGGACAGTTCCTTCAGGGCTCTCAGAATCATCCTCCTGGGAGGGCTGATCCACCACCTGAGGCAGGGGGGAAGGCACAGCCTTAACCCTACTGCTCTTTCTCTTGGGTTGTGACTGGTCCATAGTTTCAGGATCCAGCACTTGTTCAGTGGTGCACTTTTTGGCCTGTGACCTGGTCACAGCAAGGACATGTGCATCTATCCCCAGCATTTCTGCATGGGTCCTATACTCCAATTCAGACCAAACTGAAGTTTCAAGATCATTGCCCAGTAAACACTCTACAGGAAGGTCTGAACTAACAACAACTTTCTTGAGGCCAGTTACCCCTCCCCAGGAGAAGTTAACAATAGCCACACTATGGGAGGTAGTGGCATTGCTAGCGTTGGTCACTAGGTAATTCTCACCTAGTATGATCTGTCCAGGGTCCACAAAAGCAGGTGTCACCATTGTGACACTAGCTCCAGTGTCCCTGTAGGCCTGAGCCATTCTTTGGTTGATAAAAGGAGTCTGTCTGTACTTGCCCAGGTTACTGGGGCCTACAGTAGAGGACAAAGCTAAGTCCCCATCACAGATCAGAACAGCCCGAGTAGGTACTCTGACTAGGCCAGAATCCTCCTCAGTTCCCAGGGTTAACCCTACTACACCCTTTTGCTGGGAACCACCACTTACAGCTGAACTAGGGGGTACAGTTGCCTTAGGGGCAATGGTGGCTGGGGGCTTATCCTTTTTGGTGCACTCACTAAACCAATGTGAGTTGGACTTACAATAGTTGTACCATGGTTTCTTTTGGCCATCTTTCTTTTTATCCTTTTTGGGACCACCCTCCCCCTGAGCCTTTTGGGGGCCTGGTGAAGACTTCTGGTCTTTTTGTTTCTGCTCATTACCCTTCTGGTCTGCCTTTTTCTGATCACCGCCCTGGTTCTGGTTTTTCTGCTTAACTCTAGTCCTGACCCATCTATCTGCCTTCTTTCCCAATTCTTGGGGAGAAGTCAGATCAGAATCAATCAGGTGTTGATGCAATAGCTGGTTTTGACAGTTGTTAAGTATTTGCTCTCTCATGATCAAATTATACAATCCTGTATAGTCCTTAACCTTACTTCCCATTAGCCAGCCTTCCAGAGCCTTAGTGGCACAATCTACAAAGTCAGTCCAGTCCTGAGTCTGTGTCTTCTGGGTATCCCTGAACAACAACCTGTATTGTTCAGTGGTTAGGCCAAACCCATCAATCAGAGCACTCTTCAGGACAGTGTAATTATCTGCATCCTCATCACTAACTGTGAGGAGCTTGTCTCTGCCTTTCTCAGAGAAGGAGAGCCACAAGATAGCTGCCCACTGACTTTGGGGTACCTGCTGTACTTTGCAAGCTCTCTCCAAAGCAGTTATCCATTTGTGGATGTCATCCCCACACTTGTAGGGAGGGACAATCTTGCTCAGGTTTCTATTATCATAGTGCCTGTCTCTATCCTTAGGGATATTGCTGCCACCAGTGGGTTCTGACCCACTCAACTTTTGTTCTCTAGCCAGAGCAAGCTTCTCTTTGGCAAGGGCAAGTTCTTCCCTCTGAATCCTCAGATTAGCTTCCCTCATTCTGGCTTCATGCTCCTTTCTCTCAGGGGAAGTCATTCCCCTGTGAGAGGAAGCATTAGAGATGTTAGAGACATGGGAGTGGATGGATTCCCTTGAAGGGGATCTGTCCCTCCTGCTTCTCTGTGTAAGCCTACTTGGGGGTCTGTAAGGGGGGACCCCATGCAAACTCCCATGTAAGCTTAGGTTAGCCTGGCTAAGTCTTCCTACTTGGCCCTGGCTGTCTACCTCTTCATCTGAAGTCTCCTCTGACTCCTCTGTGGTGGGTAGACCCTCCTCTGTACCTAGGGTACCTGCCTGAGATGCCCTAATAATGTCATACTCCTCTAGGAGTTGTCTTAACTGAAGGAGGGTAGGGTTTGCACCCTGTTTTATTCCTCTGGAGGTACACAAGTGTCTCATCTCCTGGAATGTTAAGGTATCATATCTAGAGGGGGTCTTTTGCAGACCTGATCCTCCTGAGGGAGCATCTACTTGATCTCCTCTCAGAGACATGATCTAGTGAGGGTGTGGTGTGTGCACCTACCTACACTAGTTGTATCTACTAAACCTCTCTAGTAGTTGTAGTCAGGGTGTGTTACTCCCTTCAACCTACAACTACAAAGTCCAGTAGGACTTAAGTATTATAATCTATGTTATATGTACCTAGACAATATCTGTGTGATCTTTCAATTTAGTATCTCAAGATTACAATGGTATTACAACAGCAAGCTCAGATCCCAACCGCTGCTCACCAATGTGAGAAGTTGGCCTGATGTATGATGTCACTAGTTCTAGTGTACACCTTATATCAGTCCAAATACCCTTATGGTGATTGGTTGTAAAGTCAACCTTATAGACCAGCTATCCTAGTGGTAGCATGGACAAGAGCAGTCTTAGGCTAAACTCTGAATGGCATGTGAAGCCAGCTGTGATACCATATATAATCCCTTGAATACCAAATGAAAGGACACCACAACAGATATATATATAAAATAAAGTGTATTTATTCTAGTCAAACCCTCAGCACTCTTTATGAGATTAGAGGTAAGTACAACACAGTCTTATTTAAGCATACATTAAGTCACACAGGTAAGTAATACAGTTAGGCCCTAGGGGCCACGCAAACCATATACTAAGTAAGTGGTATAAGAACCACTGTCACGGAAATAGAATAGGCCTAGGCCTAGGGAATCGCTGGGGCTACACTACACTAGCGTTAGTTAGGAAGTGGGAGGCCCACGGGATTCGTGTGCAGAGTGGAAACACTCACGCGTAATGCGTAAAAGTCAATAGCAATAGTACAGTTTAGAAAACGGTAGATTTAGGACACTTCCGGAGTAGCTAGGAAGTTGAGACTTGAAAACTAGACACTAGGATAGTCACTATCCTGATGAGCACCGGAGTACCCAAGTTACCTAGCCCACAGGCTGCGGGTGCATAGGGGTGAAGATGCGTCGTTTTCGTCGTCGACTCCTATGGATGCCTGAAGAAAGATGCTGACAGGCAGTCAGTGAAGAGTGTCCGGTGGATCCCAAGGCTGGGATCAAGAAGAGAAGAAACCTGCAAGCAGAAGGGACAGAGTCGAGGTCACTAGCCAGTGACCACGTGGAACCAGGAAGGAACCAGGCGATGTCGTGAAGATTGCAGGTGAAGGTGAAGCTTGTCGCTGCAGCCAGGAGGACCAGGAAGCGTCGAGGACGACCAGGACCAGGAGGCGAGCTGTCCCACGAAGGCTCTTGCTGTCGGCGGCGTCGAAGTTGGACTAGGACTCACCAAGCCTTGGCAAGCGGAACCCACGAAGAACGAAGGACTTGCTTCTGGTGCAGACCAGGAAGGTCTGGGGTGCTTCTTCTTTGCAGAGAAGCGGGAGCCAGTCTGGAGGAGCCAAACCAGCGCAGAAGATTTCAGGGTGCGTCGTCACAAAGGCCACTAGCCAGCGGGCAAGCAACCGGACAGACGCGGCAAGCAGGAAAATGCTGAAGGGCCCCACGCAGGACTCGTGGAGTGTGGGGGGCTGATCTTCGGTGCAGATGGTGCTTGGGGTTGGGGCTTCTCAATCCCCGGTGCACAACTTCGAGGGTACCTCAGAAGCTGCGCTTTAAGTTACTAGCCACTTTTTCCAGGTAGCCGGTCCCACGTCGCTCGTCGCCTCCACGGATCTCAGCTCTGCTGTAGATGTGGATCAGGGTCGGAGAAGTCTGGAAGTTAAGGCTCTGGTCAGGCTCTGCAGTCGGTTCCTCGTAGAACGTGGGCAAAGCAAAGGGTAGTCTCTTGATGGTGCCTGTTTGCACAGGGTAGCCACTCCTTGGCTACAAGGGAGATTCTTCAGTCTTCTTCTTTCGTCGAATGTCGAAGGTCCAGAGTTTCTGTTCAGTTTTGCAGGTTCAGGATAATCTAAAGTCTTGAGGCCCAACTCCCACTCTTATACTAATCTGGGGGGCTGGGATACCTGCTAGGTCACGCCTTATGGGTGGGACCTGGGAGGGGGTGGTTACACCCACTTCCCTTTGTCCAGTTTCACGCCAGAGCTGGGGCTGGAGTGCCCCAGCGCCGGTTTGAACTGGACTATGCAAGGAACACCTTGTGTGCCCCAGGCATGTCTCATTCCTTTCAGCCCACCCTGCCCCAATACACTAAAGGCTGTCTGGGGAGGTGCTAGCACCTCCCCAAGCAGGAAACCTATTGTCCAGGCCTCCCTGGCTGGGATCACTCCCAGCTGCAGGAGGTCAGACTTGTGTCGTGGCAGCAGCATCCATTTTGCGATGCTGAGGCTTTGGTCAGAGGCCAACAGTTGAAGTATGATTTTAACATGTCTTTCCCTCTAGAAGGGGGGAATAATATTCTCATGTCCAGAAATGGCATGGGGGTATTATTCCACAGTGTTAGACACCTTACACGACATGTTTCGATAAAGCCAAACCATAGTTACCATAACCGTCTAAGATTATAAGGCACTTTAAGAGTATATGGTAGGCTATATCATAGAACAGCTATAAGGACAAGGTTCCGAAAGCTGCAGACAGGCTCAGCTCATGCTAGAGCACCATCTCACATGTTACCAAGCACTCTGCCTCCAGGATTGTCAAGGCCTGCCATAGGAGTGACTGATAGGTACACATGTGTCTATATGTAAGTTAGGTATAGGAATACTACACCTAAGCAAGGGGTGATTACACGACCTTGCCCCAGCTGAGTGATCAGCCAGTTGTGTCAAAATGGAAGGCCAGGCCAGGGGTGGCATAATACATGCTGCAGCCCCTGGTAGGCCTAGGGTACACCTATGCCCTGGGTACCTAGGGTACACTGTACAGGGGCCAATAAGGTGATCCTATCCAAATGGGTTATGCACCTAAAGTACATAGTATTAATTTAGAGAGAGAACAGCAGGGCTGTGGGTCTGATTAGCAGGCCCACAGCCACATCTAAGTCGAAAACCAGTAAAGCAAAAGCAAAAAGTGGGGGTGAACATGGAAAGCAGACCCTACTCTCCTACAATATAACATAGATTATAATACTTAAGTCCTACTGGACTTAGTGGTTGTAGGTTGAAGGGAGTAACACACCCTGACTACAACTACCAGAGAGGTTTAGTAGAAACAACTAGTGTAGGTAGGTGCACACACCACACCCTCACTAGATCATGTCTCTGGGAAGAGATCAAGAAGATGCTCTCTCAGGAGGGGCAGGTCTGCAGAAGACCCCCTCTAGATATGATACCCTAACTTTTCAGGAGATGAGACAATTGTGTACCTCCAGAAACTTAAACAGGGTGCAAACCCTACCCTCCTTCAGCTAGTACAACTCCTAGAGGAGTATGATGCTCTTAGAGCCTCACAGGCCAGAACCCTAGGTACAAAGGAGGGTCTACCCACCACAGATGAGTCAGATGGGACTTCAGATGAAGAGGTAGACAGCCAGGGCCAAGTAGGAAGACTTAGCCAGGCTAACCTAAGCTTACATGGGAGTTTGCATGGGGTCCCCCCATACAGACCACCAAGTGGGCTTACACAGAGAAGCAGGAGGGACAGATCCCCTTCGAGGGAATCCATCCACTCCCATGTCTCTAGCATCTCTAATGCTTCCTCTCACAGGGGAATGACTTCCCCTGAGAGAAAGGAGCATGAAGCCAGAATGAGGGAAGCTAATCTGAGGATTCAGAGGGAAGAACTTGCCCTTGCCAAGGAGAAGCTTGCTCTGGCTAGAAAGCAAAAGTTAAGTGGGTCAGAACCCACTGGTGGCAGCAATATCCCCAAGGATAGAGACAGGCACTATGATAATAGAAACCTGAGCAAGATTGTCCCTCCCGACAAGTGTGGGGATGACGAACAAGTTACTTACCTTCGGTAACGATGTATCTGTAAGAAACATTAGTTAGATTCCTCACCTTAGAATATCCCCAGGCGTCAGACTGGATCCGGAAGATTTTTCGTCAGCAATACCCCTTGCGCGTCGCTAGGCGTCGTCTGCGGCTCCGCGTCCGTCATCGGCGTCGTGCGCCGGAATGACGTCGGAGTACTTAGACGCCGCCCTCGCGCGCTGACGTCAGTTCTTGTACATAGCTTTCCGCGCCAGGAATGCAGAGCCATGCAAAGACCGACACTGGTGCCAAAAATAAAATCTAGGGGCCTGAAAAGGACAACCTTAACCCTAGATGTCAGTTCGCAGAACGGGGAGGATGGGTGGGTCGGTGAGGAATCTAACTAACTAATGTTTCTTACAGATACATCGTTACCGAAGGTAAGTAACTTGTTCATCTGAAAGAAACACGTTAGTTAGATTCCTCACCTTAGAATAGATACCCAAGCAATACCATCCCCGGTGGTGGGTCTGCGAACCAAGATCACACCAGAAAGTCCTGGAGGACAGAACGGCCAAAGAAGCCATCCCTCCGGACTTGGCTGTCAAGGCAATAATGCCTGGCAAACGTGTGTAACGAAGCCCACGTCGCCGCCTGACAGATGTCCTGCAAAGGGACTCCCCGTCCCAAAGCAGTAGTAGCCGCTGTGGCCCGAGTAGAATGGGCGCGCAGCCCAACAGGAGGGTCCTTTTTCGCCAAAGAATAGCAAATTTTGATACACAAAACGACCCACCGAGAGATGGTCCGTTTGTGCACAGCTTTCCCCTTCTTAGCGCCCACGTACCCAACAAAAAGCTGGTCGTCCACCCGGAACTGTTTCGTGCGGTCCAGATTAAAGGAGAGCGCACGTTTTGGGTCCAGACGGTGGAGCCTCTCTTCCTCTTTGGAAGGATGCGGAGGCGGAAAGAAGGTGGGCAAGGTGACAGACTGCCCAAGATGAAATGGAGTCACCACTTTCGGAAGAAAGGAAGGACGAGGCCGAAGGACAACCTTGTCCGGATGAACAGAGAGAAAAGGAGGCTTTGAAGATAAAGCCTGGAGCTCACTCACCCGTCTAGCCGAGGTGATGGCTACCAGAAAAGCAGTCTTAAGAGTCAGAAGACGAAGAGGACAATTGTGAAGAGGCTCGAAGGGAGCGCACATCAGGAATGTCAAGACCAGATTCAAGTCCCACTGAGGCATTACAAAAGGGACAGGAGGGAACGTGTGAGTAATGCCTTTTAGAAAGCGTGTAACCACAGGGGACTTGAAAAGAGAAGGCTGATCAGGAAGCCGCAAGAAGGCGGAGATGGCAGCAAGATAACCTTTCAGGGTGCCCAGGGCAGAGCCCTGCCGGGCCAGAGAAAGAAGAAAGAGGAGAACCTCAGAAAGAGGGGCGGAAAGGGGATCCACAGCCTTTGCTGTGCACCATGCCACAAATTTGTTCCACCGGCAGGCGTATACCGTCTTTGTGGAGGGACGCCTGGCTGCCAGAATGATATCACAGACTTCAGGAGGCAAGTCAAATGGCATCAACTGCCGCCGCTCAATCTCCACGCATGGAGGTGGAGGCTGGACAGGTTCGGGTGGAGGACCGCCCCCTGCTGCTGCGACAGAAGATCCTCCCGAAGGGGCAGACGTATCGGGGGATCGGTCAACATACTGAGTAGCTCGGGATACCAGTATCTTCGTGCCCAATCCGGAGCCACCAAGATGACTTGGGCCCGGTCGTGCCTGATCTTCTTCAGCACTCTGGGCAGAAGTGGTATAGGCGGAAAGGCGTACAACAGACCGCAACTCCACTCGTGACGAAAAGCGTCGCCGAGCGAGTGCCGCCTTGGAAATTCCAGCGCGCAGAACTGCTGACATTGCGCGTTCTCTTCGGTGGCGAATAGATCTAACCAAGGCTCTCCCCACTGCTGAAAGAGACCTTGCGCCACTTCGGAGTTCAGACGCCATTCGTGATCCATCATGCACCGGCGGCTGAGTTCGTCCGCTCTGGCGTTCAGAGAGCCCGCCAGATGTTGAACCACTAGGGTGACGCCCTGGTGTTCCAGCCACGTCCAGAGGCGCAGAGCCTCCTGACAAAGGGTCCACGACCCCACCCCGCCCTGTTTGTTGCAATACCACATGGCGGTGGTGTTGTCCGTGAACACCTGCACGACACTGCCCCTGACAGAGGGAAGGAAGGCTTTCAGTGCAAGTTGGATCGCTCTCAACTCCAACAGGTTGATGTGGAGACGAGACTCCGCCGGAGACCAGAGGCCTCTGATCTCCGCCTCTCCCATATGGCCACCCCAGCCCAGGAGGGACGCATCCGTCACTACGACATGCTCCGGTTGGGGAAGGGAGAGGCTCCTGCCCATGACCCAATCGCGGTCCGTGAGCCACCACTGCAACTGTTGTGCAGTGCCCTCCGAGATCAAGACATGGTCGGACAGGTTGCCGTGATGCTGGGCCCACAAACTTAAGGTCCCACTGCAGAGCCCGCATGCGCCGCCTGGCGTGATGCACTAGTAGGATGCAGGAGGCCATCAGCCCCAGAAGCCGCAACACTAGCCTGACCGAAACCCAGGATAGAGGCCGAAAGATGGGAATCAGGGCCTGTATATCCCGGACCCGCTGTTCCGGTGGATAGACCCGGAACTGCGCCGAATCGAGAACTGCTCCGATGAAGAGGAGCTTCTGAGAGGGACTCAGGTGTGACTTCAGCACGTTGATGGAAAATCCCAGCAAATGCAGGAGATCCGCCGTAGTCTGGAGGTGGGAGACGACTGCCTGGGGCGAGCCCGCCTTCAACAACCAGTCATCGAGATAGGGGAAGACTGGAACCCCTGATTTGCGCAGATGAGCTGCGACCACCGCCATCACTTTCGTGAACACCCGAGGGGCACTGGTGAGGCCGAAGGGGAGCACGGTAAACTGAAAGTGCTCTTGGCCCACCGTGAACCGCAGGTAACGCCGGTGGGCCGGCAGGACGGGGATATGGAAGTATGCGTCCTGCAAGTCCAACGCTACCATCCAGTCTCCGGGGTCTAGGGCAGCTAGAACCTGAGCCAAGGTTAACCTCTTGAACCTTTCCTTTCGGAGGAAGGCATTGACGTTCCGGAGGTCCAAGATGGGGCGTAGGCCCCCTTTGCCCTTCTTGGGAACCAGAAAGTAGTGGGAATAACAACCACGACCTACTTCTGGACTCGGAACGCGCTCGACGGCCCCCTTGGCCAAGAGGGCCGAAACTTCCTCGCGGAGAAGATTCAAATGATCCCCCGAGATACGGTGGTGCTGCGGTGGCATGGCTTGAGGGGTCGTCTCGAAGGGGAGGGAGTAGCCCCTTCGGACGATTTGCAGCACCCACCTGTCCGATGTAATGGACCGCCAGTGGAGCAGGTGATGGCGAACTCTGCCGCCCACTGGCGTGGAATGGGCCTGAAAGCTCGGACTAGGAAGGCTTTGAGGCGGATGCTGCCGGGGTGGATGTGGGCTGACCACGTCGTCCTCCAGATCCGCCACGGTGGAAACCACGTCCGCGACCGCGCGCAGGTTGGTTCTGCGGCTGGTGGCTTGGCGGACGTGAGGAGGCGCCCCTTCCTTGGCCACGAAAGGGGCGAAAAGCGGAGGTGTGCGCCCGCGGAGCCGAGAGGCCCAAGGACTTGGCCGTAGCCCGGGAGTCCTTAAAGCGGTTCAGCGCACTGTCCGCCTTCTCACCAAACAGGCGAGTGCCATCAAAGGGCATGTCCATGAGGGTGTTCTGGACATCCCCGGAAAATGACGTGGACCGCATCCAGGCGTGGCGGCGGAGCGCCACCGTGGTGGAAATCGCCCGACCCAGCGAGTCCGTGGTGTCAAGCCCACATCGTATGGCGTGCCGCGCTGCATCCCTCCCATCGGCCAAAGCCTGGGTAAGACGTGTCCGGACCTCCTCCGGACACAGGGGCAGCACGTCCTCCACCGTATCCCACAGAGAATGGGAATAACGGTCCAAGAGACAGGCGGTGTTCAAAGACCGCAGGCCCAAACTAAGGGACGAGAACAGTTTCTTGCCAAACTGCTCGAGTCTCTTGGAATCCCGGTCCGGCGGAGCGGTCGGGAAGGAGGATTGGGAGGTAGAGGCCTGGATAACCAGACTCTCGGGGGTGGGGTGTTGGGACAGGAAACTGGGGTCGCCCGGAGCAGGGCGGTGGCGCCTGGCAACGTTCCTATCCACAGGAGGAACTGTGGAGGGCTTGGACCAGGTGCCCTGCAGAACGTCAGTGAGGGCCTCATTGAACGGCAGCAGAGGCTCAGTGGAGCTTGCTGCGGTTTGAAGCACCTCAGTGAGGATGTTAGTCCTCACAGCCACGGCAGGCAGCTCGAGCCCAAGGGCTGCGGCCGCCTTGCGCAGCACCACAGAAAATGCTGCACCCTCCTCCGAAGCCACAGTCGGAGGAGAAGTGAATCCAGTGTCTGGCGAGGTATCCAGACCACTGGCCTCCCCCAGTTCATCTGCCCAGTCCTGTGAAAGCTGCGACTGAACAGCCATAGGGTCCTCGAACCCCTCCCAGTCGCCCCCGTCTTCCGATTCCTGATAAACAGGAGAAATGATCGGAGCCGGACTGTAGAGATGATAGGTCTCAAGCGGCGCCGGACGCGGCGTCGGTCGACGCCGTTGCGGCGCCGGGTCCGGAATAGGGCTAAACTGGGGTTGGACGCCGTCCGGAGTCGGCACCGAAGGCGTCGGCGGCACCGGAGGTGTAGGAGTCTGCGCCGGCGGCGCCGGTGGCGGCGTCGGTGGTTCATTCGCCGGCGCCGGTGGAGGAGTGGTTAGGTCAACCGGCGTCGACGGGGGCCCAGGCATGGGCCCCGCGGGGACCTGCGGCGTCGAGACCTGAGTCGTCGACGGCGCCGGGGCCGAAGCCGCCGGCAGGCAAGGTCGCCCAGTCGAGTCCGCGGGGCCC
The DNA here is from genome assembly GCF_964204655.1 of Triturus cristatus. Lineage (NCBI taxonomy): Eukaryota > Metazoa > Chordata > Amphibia > Caudata > Salamandridae > Triturus > Triturus cristatus. The sequence goes on along the minus strand of NC_140586.1, from coordinate 735,773,753 downwards.
GAAGGCGCGCCAGCGGGCGTCGACGGCGGGGCCAGGCTCCTCATGGCCGAGAGGAAGGCACTGACCTCCGCCGGCGTCGCGTTAGTCCCAGGGACCGGAGGGTATGGGGACGGGCGCGACGCCTGCGGCTCCGCCGGAGCCGCGGGGGTGGAACCACCCGGACCCTCGGCCGAGTCGCGCGACCGGCGAGGGGAGTCCGAAGAGCGATGTCGCCTCTTGGACTTCTTAGAGCGTTTGGACTTACCCGACGACTTGGAGCCCGACGATCGATGGTGGCGTCGGCTAGGGCTCCGCGAGCGATCCTTGGACCTCCTTCTGGACCGGGATCGCGCACGACGCGGAGCCGAGTGGCGAAGCTCGAGAAGCTTGCGGGACCGCTCCCGCCGAGCCTTCGAAGTCAGGGCCTGGCAATCGGAGCACGACTCCGCGTCGTGGTCGGGGCCTAAACAGTAGAGGCACCGGCGGTGGTGATCGGTCACCGACATCAGTCGATGGCAATCCTCGCAAGCCTTGAACCCAGGCATCCTACCGGCACCAGATGTCGACAGACCAGGATCAAAAGTGATCAAAAAAGATTTAGTCAAAAAAGACTAAAAGGGGTAGCTCTCCCGGATCTGCGCTTACTAGCGCGGAAAAAAGAAGAACTGACGTCAGCGCGCGAGGGCGGCGTCTAAGTACTCCGACGACGTCATTCCGGCGCACGACGCCGACGACGGACGCGGAGCCGCAGACGACGCCTAGCGACGCGCAAGGGGTATTGCTGACGAAAAATCTTCCGGATCCAGTCTGACGCCTGGGGATATTCTAAGGTGAGGAATCTAACTAACGTGTTTCTTTCAGATATCCACAAATGGATAACTGCTTTGGAGAGAGCTTGCAAAGTACAGCAGGTACCCCAAAGTCAGTGGGCAGCTATCTTGTGGCTCTCCTTCTCTGAGAAAGGTAGAGACAAGCTCCTCACAGTTAGTGATGAGGATGCAGACAATTACACTGTCCTGAAGAGTGCTCTAATTGATGGGTTTGGCCTAACCACTGAACAATACAGGTTGTTGTTCAGGGATACCCAGAAGACACAGACTCAGGACTGGACTGACTTTGTAGATTGTGCCACTAAGGCTCTGGAAGGCTGGCTAGTGGGAAGTAAGGTTAAGGACTATACAGGATTGTATAATTTGATCATGAGAAAACAAATCCTTAACAACTGTCAAAACCAGCTACTGCATCAACACCTGATTGATTCTGATCTGACTTCTCCCCAAGAATTGGGAAAGAAGGCAGATAGATGGGTCAGGACTAGAGTTAAGCAGAAAAACCAGAACCAGGGCGGGGATCAGAAAAAGCCAGACCAGAAGGGTAATGATCAGAAACAAAAAGACCAGAAGTCTTCACCAGGCCCCCAAAAGGCTCAGGGGGAGGGTGGTCCCAAAAAGGATAAAAAGAAAGATGGCCAAAAGAAACCATGGTGCAACTATTGTAAGTCCAACTCACATTGGTTTAGTGAGTGCACCAAAAAGGATAAGCCCCCAGCCACCATTGCCCCTAAGGCAACTGTACCCCCTAGTCCAGCTGTAAGTGGTGGTTCCCAGCAAAAGGGTGTAGTAGGGTTAACCCTGGGAACTGAGGAGGATTCTGGCCTAGTCAGAATACCTACTTAGGCTGTTCTGATCTGTGATGGGGACTTGGCTTTGTCCTCTACTGTAGGCCCCAGTAACCTGGGCAAGTACAGACAGACTCCTTTTATCAACCAAAGAATGGCTCAGGCCTACAGGGACACTGGGGCTAGTGTCACAATGGTGACACCTGCCTTTGTGCACCCTGGATAGATCATACTAGGTGAGAATTACCTAGTGACCAACGCTAGCAATGCCACTACCTCCCATAGTGTGGCTATTGTTAACTTCTCCTGGGGAGGGGTCACTGGCCTCAAGAAAGTTGTTGTTAGTTCAGACCTTCCTGTAGAGTGTTTACTGGGCAATGATCTTGAAACTTCAGTTTGGTCTGAAGTGGAGTATAGGACCCCTGCAGAAATGCTGGGGATAGATGCACATGTCCTTGCTGTGACCAGGTCACAGGCCAAAAAGTGCACCACTGAACAAGTGCTGGATCCTGAAACTATGGACCAGTCACAACCCAAGAGAAAGAGCAGTAGGGTTAAGGCTGTGCCTTCCCCCCTGCCTCAGGTGGTGGATCAGCCCTCCCAGGAGGATGATTCTGAGAGCCCTGAAGGAACTGTCCTAGAAGAACTTGAACCTGATCAGGTTGAGTTTCTTGGGACAGGGGGACCTTCAAGGGCAGATCTGAGGCAGGCTCAATTAGACTGCCCCTCTCTTGAACCCCTCAGACAGCTGGCTGCTGCTGAGGCTGCAGGGAATGCTCAAGGTACCCATAGAGTGAATTGGGACGAAGGGCTACTGTACTCAGAGGCTAGAGACCCCAAGCCTGGTGCATCCAGGGGGTTGGTCATACCACTGAAGTTCAGAGGCTTCCTTCTTACCTTGGCCCATGATATTCCCCTTGCAGGACATTTAGGCCAGAACAAGACTTGGGACAGGCTTGTCCCTCACTTTCACTGGCCCCATATGTCAGAATATACTAAGGAGTCTTGTCGCTCCCGTGTCACCTGCCAAGCCAGTGGCAAATCAGGTGGCACCACAAAGGCCCCCCTCATACCACTACCTGTGGTGGGGGTTCCCTTTGAAAGAGTGGGCATAGATATTGTAGGACCAATGGACCCACAAACCGCATCTGGGCACAGATCTATACTGGTGATAGTGGACCATGCCACTAGGTATCCGGAAGCTATTCCCCTGAGGACACAACAGCTCCTGTTGTGGCAAGGGCCCTGCTTGGAGAATTCTCCAGAGTGGGCTTTCCAAAGGAGGTCATTTCTGACAGAGGTGCCAACTTCATGTCAGGATACTTGACTGCAATGTGGAAGGAGTGTGGTGTGAACTACAAGTTCACCACACCCTATCACCGACAGTGCAATGGGCTTGTTGAGAGATTCAACAAGACCCTAAAGGGAATGATAAAAGGTTTACCAGACAAGCTTAGGCGAAGATGGGACATCCTTTTACCCTGCCTTCTGTTTGCTTACAGAGAGGTCCCACAAAAGGGGGTTGGCTACAGCCCTTTTGAGCTTTTGTTTGGGCATCCTGTAAGAGGACCCCTATGTTTAGTGAAGGAAGAATGGGAGAGACCTCTCAGACAACCCAAACTTGACATAGTGGATTATGTACTTGGCCTCCGCTCCAGGATGGCAGAGTATATGAAGAAGGCTTCTAAAAACCTTGAGGCAAGCCAAGAACTCCAAAAAGCTTGGCATGACCAAAAGGCTGTACTGACTGTTTACCAGCCAGGGCAGAAAGTGTGGGTGTTGGAGCCAGTGGCCCCAGCAGCACTCCAAGACAAATGGTCTGGACCCCACACTATTGTTGAGAAAAAGGGAGAAGTCACCTACTTGGTGGACCTTGGGACTCCCAGAAGCCCCCACAGGGTGCTTCATGTCAACAGATTGAAGGCATATGTTGACAGGGCAGACATGGGCTTACTCATGGCTACAGATGAGGGGCAGGAGGAAGAGAGTGACCCTCTCCCAGACCTGTTGACTCAGAATCCTGATGATGGCTCAGTTGATGGTGTGGTCTTTTCTGACAGCCTCACTGTCCATCAGCAACAGGACTGCAGACAGGTTCTGCAATCCTACAGACATATGTTCTCTCTGACTCCAAGTCAGACAAACTGGTGCACCCATGAGGTGGACACTGGTGACAGTCTGCCTGTGAAGAGTAAAATCTACAGGCAACCTGACCATGTCAGGGACTGCATAAAAGTTGAGGTACAAAAGATGTTGGAGCTGGGAGCCATTGAACCTTCAGAGAGCCCTTGGGCTAGTCCTGTAGTTCTTGTGCCAAAACCTCACACCCAAGATGGCATGAGAGAGATGAGGTTTTGCGTGGATTACAGAGGTCTCAATGCTGTCACTAGGACAGATGCCCACCCAACACCTAGGGCAGATGAGCTCATTGACAGACTGGCAGCTGCTAAGTTTTTGAGCACATTTGACCTGACAGCAGGCTACTGGCAAATCAGACTAGCTGAGAATGCAAAGGCCAAAACTGCTTTCTCGACCCCAGGAGGACATTATCAATTTGTGGTAATGCCCTTTGGTTTGAAGAATGCACCTGCCACTTTCCAAAGGTTGGTGAATCAAGTCCTTACTGTGTTGGATGATTATTGTGCAGCTTATCTTGATGATATTGCTGTCTTTAGCTCCACCTGGGAGGATCACCTGGTCCACCTGAGGAATGTTTTAGAGGCCCTGCAAAAGGCAGGCCTCATTATCAAGGCCACTAAGTGCCAGATAGGGCAGAGCAAGGTTGTATACCTGGGCCACCTAGTTGGTGGGGGTCAGGTTCAACCACTGGAGAGCAAGATCCAGACCATAAAGGACTGGACTCCTCCAACTACCCAGACTCAGGTCAGAGCTTTCTTGGGCCTGACTGGGTACTACAGAAAGTTTGTTAAGAACTATGGGTCCATTGTGACACCACTTAATGACTTGACCTCCAAGAAAATGCCAAAGAAAGTTCAGTGGACAGTAAGCTGTCAAAAAGCATTTGATGACCTGAAGCAGGCCATGTGCAGTGCACTTATTCTGAAAAGTCCAGACTACTCCAAAGAGTTCATTGTCCAGACAGATGCTTCTGAGTTAGGTGTGGGAGCTGTTCTTTCACAACTGAATGTAGATGGTCAAGACCAGCCCATTGCTTTTATAAGTAGAAGGCTGACCCCTAGAGAGAAACGTTGGTCAGCTATTGAGAGGGAGGCCTTTGCTGTGGTTTGGGCCCTGAAGAAGCTGAGGCCATACTTGTTTGGCACTCACTTCAAGATTCAGACAGACCATAAGCCCCTCTTGTGGCTAAATCAGATGAAGGGTGAAAATCCCAAACTTCTTAGGTGGTCCATTTCCCTACAGGGGATGGACTTCACAGTGGAACATAGACCTGGGACTGACCATGCCAATGCAGATGGACTCTCCAGATATTTCCACTTAGAACATGAAGACTCAACTGGTCAAGGTTAGTTTAATGTCCCTAAGTTTTAGGGGGGGGGGTTGTGTAGGAGAGTAGGGTCTGCTTTCTATGTTCACCCCCATTTTTTGCTTTTGCTTTACTGGTTTTCGACTTAGATGTGGCTGTGGGCCTGCTAATCAGACCCACAGCCCTGCTGTTCTCTCTCTAAATTGATACTATGTACTTTAGGTGCATAACCCATTTGGATAGGATCACCTTATTGGCCCCTGTACAGTGTACCTTAGGTACCCAGGGCATAGGTGTACCCTAGGCCTACCAGGGGCTGCAGCATGTATTATGCCACCCCTGGCCTGGCCTTCCATTATGACACAACGGGCTGATCACTCAGCTGGGGCAAGGTCGTGTAATCACCCCTTGCTTAGGTGTAGTATTCCTATACCTAGCTTACATATAGACACATGTGTACCTATCTGCCACTCCTATGGCAGGCCTTAACAATCCTGGAGGCAGAGTGCTTGGTAACATGTGAGATGGTACTCTAGCATGAGCTGAGCCTGCCTGCAGCTTTCGGAACCATGTCCTTATAGCTGTTCTATGATACAGCCTACCATATACTCTTAAAGTGCCTTATAATCTTAAACGGTTATGGTAACTATGGTTTGGCTGTATCAAAACATGTCGTGTAAGGTGTCTAACACTTTGGAATAATACCCCCATCCCATTTCTGGGGATGAAGATATTATCCCTCCCTTCTAGAGGGAGAAGACATGTTGTAACCTACTTACCCGGTTAAAGTTAACCAGAGCCCCAGCATCACAAAATGGATGTTGCTGCCACAGACACGAGTCTGACCTCCTGCTGCTGGGAGTGATCCCGGCAAGGGAGGCTTGGACAATAGGTTTCCTGCCTTGGGAGGTGCGAGCACCACCCCAGACAGGCCTTAGTGTATTGGGGCAGGGAGGGATGAAAAGAATGAGACATGCCTGGGGCACACAAGGTGTCCCGTGCACAGTCCAGTTCAAACCGGTGCTGGCGCTCTCCAGCCCCAGTCCTGGCGCGAAACTGGACAAAGGGAAGGGGGTGTAACCACCCCCCTCCCAGGTTCCACCCATAAGGCGTGACCTAGCAGGTAACCCAGCCGCCCAGATTTGGATAAGAGTGGTAGCTGGGCCCCAGGAGATTAGATTATACTGAACCTGCAACTTGAACAGAAACTCTGGACCTTCGACATTCGACGAAAGAAGAAGACTGAAGAATCTCCCTTGTGGCCAAGGAGTGGCTACCCTGTGCAAACAGGCACCATCAAGAGACTACCCTTTGCTTTGCTGAAGTTCTACGAGGGACCGACTGCAGAGCCCGACCAGAGCCTTGACTTCCAGACTTCTCCGACCCTGATCCACATCCACAGCCGAGCTGAGATCCGTGGAGGTGACGAGAGACGTGGGACCAGCTACCTGGGAAAAGTGGCGAGTATCTTCCAGCGCAGCTTCTGAGGCACCCTCGAAGTTGTGCACCGGGGATTGAGAAGCCCCAACCCCAAGCACCATCTGCACCGAAGATCAGCCCCCCACACTCCACGAGTCCTGCGTGGGGCCCTTCTGCATTTTCCTGCTTGCCGCGCCTGTCCGGTTGCTTGCCCGTTGGCTAGTGGCCTTTGTGACGACGCATCCAGAAATCTTCACTGCTGGTTTGGCTCCTCCAGACTGGCTCCCGCTTCCTTGCAAAAGAGAAGCACCCCAGACCTTCCTGGTCTGCACCAGAAGCAAGTCCTCCGTTCTTCGTGGGTTCCGCTTGCCAAGGCTTGGTGAGTCCTAGTCCAACTTCGACGCCGCCGACAGCAAGAGCCTTCGTGGGACAGCTCGCCTCCTGGTCCTGGTCGTCCTTGACGTTCCCTGGTCCTCGTGGCTGCAGCAACAAGCTTCACCTTCACCTGCAATCTTCACGACATCGCCTGGTTCCTTCCTGGTTCCACGTGGTCACTGGCTAGTGACCTTGACTCTGTCCCTTCTGCTTGCAGGTCTCCTCTCTTCTTGATCCCAGCCTTGGGATCCACCGGACACTCTTCACTGACTGCCTGTCAGCAACTTTCCTTCAGGCATCCATAGAAGTCCACGACGAAACCCGACGCAAGTTCACACCTATGCACCCGCAGCCCGTGGGCTAGGTAACTTGGGTACTTCGGTGCTCACAAGGGTAGTGACTATCCTAGGGTCTAGTTTCCGAGTCTCGACTCTCTAGCTGCTTCAGAAGTGTCCTTAAACTGTTTATTTCAGAACTGTCCTATTTCTATCGACTATACGCATTACGCGTGAGTGTTTCCACTCTGCACCTGAATCCCGTGGGCCTCCCACTTCCTAACTGTTGCTAGTGTAGTGTAGCCCCAGCGATTCCCTAGGCCAAGGCCTATCCTATTTCCGTGACAGTGGTTCTTATACCACTTCTTTAGTACATGGTTTGCGTGGCCCCTAGGGCCTAACTGTATTACTTACCTGTGTGACTTAATGTATGCTTAAATAAGACTGTGTTGTACTTACCTCTAATCTCATAAAGAGTGCTGAGGGTTTGACTAGAATAAATACACTTTATTTTATATATATATCTGTTGTGGTGTCCTTTCATTTGGTATTCAAGGGATTATATATGGTATCACAGCTGGCTGCACATGCCATTCAGAGTTTAGCCTAAGACTGCTCTTGTCCATGCTACCACTAGGATAGCTGGTCTATAAGGTTGATTTTACAACCAATCACCATGAGGGTTGTTTGGACTGATATAAGGTGTACACTAGAACTAGTGACATCATACATCAGGCCAACTTCTCACACCCGCCAGGTGTTGAACCACCAGGGTGATGCCCTGATGTTCCAGCCATGTCCAGAGGCGCAGAGCCTCCTGACAAAGGGTCCATGACCCCACCCCACCCTGTTTGTTGCAATACCACATGGCCGTGGTGTTGTCCGTGAACACCTGCACTACACTTCAGTGCTTCAGTGCAAGCCGGAATACCCGCAGCTCCAAAAGGTTGATATGAACCCACTGTTCTGGAGTATAGACCTGAAACAGCGCCGAGTCCAGAACCGCTCAAATGAAAAGAAGCTTCTGGGAGGGACTCCGATGCGACTTCGGCACGTTGATGGAGAACCCCAGCAAATGCAGTAGGGCGGCCGTAGTCTGGAGGTGGGAGACGACTGCCTGGGGCGAGCCCGCCTTCAATAACCAGACGTCGAGATAGGGGAAGACTGGAACCCCTAATCTGCGCAGATGAGCTGCGACCACCGCCATCACTTTCGTGAACACCCGAGGGGCACTGGTGAGGCCGAAGGGGAGCATGGTAAACTGGAAGTGCTTGTGGCCTACCGTGAACCGCAGGTAACGCCGGTGGGCTGGCAGGACGGGGATGTGGAAATATATGTCCTGCAAGTCCAATGCTACCATCCAGTCTCCAGGGTCTAGGGCAGCCAGACCCTGAGCTAAGGTGAGCATCTTGAACTTCTCCTTCCAGAGGAAGGCGTTGACGCTCCTGAGGTCCAAGATAGGGCGTAGGCCCCCTTTGCCCTTCTTGGGAACCAGAAAGTAGTGGGAGTAACAACCCCGACCTACTTCTAGGCCAGGAATGCGCTCGATAGCCCCCTTGGCCAAGAGGGCCGTAACTTCCTCCTGCAGAAGTTGCAAGTGATCCCCCGACATGCGGTGGTACTGCGGTGGCATGGCTGGAGGGGTCGCCTCGAAGGGGAGGGAGTAGCCCCGTCAGACGATTTGCAGCACCCACCTGTTCGATGTGATGGTACGCCAGTGGAGCAGATGATGGTGAACTCTGGCTCCCACTGGTGTGGAATGGGTCTGAAAGGTGGGACTTTGAAGGCTTTGAGGCAGATGCTGTGGGAGCAGATGTGGGCTGACCAGCTCTCTGTCCCCCTGCTCTGCCTCGGCGGAATCCGCGTCTGTGACCGCATTGAGGCTGGTTCTGCGGCCTGTGGCTAGACGGACGTGCGGGGCGCCCCTCCCTTGGCCACGAAAGGGGCGAAAAGCACAAGTTTGCGGGCGCAGGGCCGAGAGGCCCAAGGACTTGGCCATAGCCCTGGAGTCCTTGAAGCGCTCCAGTGCACTATCCGCTTTGTCGCCAAAAAGCCGACGGCCATCGAAGGGCATGTCCATGAGTGTGCTCTGGACATCCCCGTAGAAATTTGTGGATCTCAGCCAGGAGTGGCGTCACAATCGCCCTACCTAGCAAGTCCGTGGTGTCAAGCCCAGATCGAATTGAGTACCGTGCTGCATCCCGCCCCTCAGCAAGAGCCTGGGCGAGCAGTGTCCGGGCCTCCTCCGGACACTGGGGCAGCATGTACGCCACCGTATCCCACAAGGAGTGGGTCCACAGGAGTGACTGTGGAGGGCTTGGACCAGGTGCCCATCAGAAAGTCAGTTAGTGCTTCATTGAACTGCAGTAGAGGCTCCGAAGAGCTTACTGGCGGTTGAAACACCTCAGTGAGGAGATCGGTCCTCACGGCTGCTGCAGGGGGCTCCAGGTGAAGGGCTTCGGCATCCCTGCGCAGCACCACAGAATAGGTTGCACCCTCCTCCGTAGCCGAGAGATGAAGCCAGTGTCGGGCGGAGTGTCGAGACCACTGGCATCCCCCAGCTCGTCTGCCCAGTCCTGATTAAACTGGCACTGCTGTGCCAGAGGGTCCTCAGACCCCTCCCAGTCCTCCCCGTCATCCGACTCCTGGTAGACAGGTTAAAAGGACGGAGCCGGGTGGTAGATGAATTGCTCATCCATCGGCGCCAGAGACTGCGCCGGGCGGCGCCGCTCCGACGCCGGACCCGGACTAAAACTGGGGACGACGCCGTCCGATGACGGCGTCGGGGGCGGCACCATAGGTGTCAGCACCAGCGGAGGGGTCGTAAACTCAACCGGCCTGGATCCCACGGGGGCCTGCGGCGACAGGACTAAAGTCGACGACGGCGCCGGGGCCGAAGCCGCCGGCTCGCTAGGCCTCCCAAGCAGACCTGCGGGGACCGAAGGCGCGCAGACAGGCCACGGCGGCGGAGCGAGACTCCTCATGGCCACGAGGAAGTCTCGAACCTCGTCCGGAGTCGGACTGCTAACAGAGGTTGGGAGATGGAATCGTGCTGCAGGTCTATTGGGAATCTGAAGGATAAAGTGGTGGAGGGGACTGAGTAGGGACATGGCAGTCATTCCATTCGTCCCGAAGATGTTGAGGGTCAGGGATCCCGGAGAGTATGGGACCGGACGCGGCTCCGATGGAGTCGCGCGGGTGGTGCCACCCGAACTCTCAGCCGAGTCGCGCGACCAGCGAGGGGAGTCAGAAGAACTATGTCGCCTCTTCGACGACTTCTTACTGTGCCTCAACTTACCTGAATGCGAGGACTTCGAACCCGACGTGCGGTGATGACTTTGGCTCCGCGACCGGTCCCTCGACCTCCTCCTCGAGCGGCGCGGAGCCGACTGCCGGAGCTCGAGGAGCTTGCGGGACCGCTCCCGCCTAGCCTTCGAGGTCAAGTCTGGGCAGTCGGGGCACGACTGGGCATCATGGTCGGCCCCAAGGCAGTAGAGATACCGACGGTGGTGATCCGTAACCGACATCAGTCTGTTACAGGCGTCGCACGGCTTCCCTACCGGCACCAGGAGTCGAGGTTGACTCGAAAGATGAACCAAAAAAGTCCCAAAAGTGTAGTCAAAAAGTGACCTTCCCGGATCTGCGCTTACTGGCGTGGAAAAAAGAAGAAATGACGTCAGGGCGCGAGGGCGTGTCTAAGTAACCGACGACGTCATCCCAGCAATCACGACGCAGACGACAGATGCGGAGCCGCAGACGACGCCTAGCAACGCGCAAGGGTATTGCTGACGAAAAATCTTTCTGGATCCAGCCTGATGCCTGGGGATATTCTAAGGTAAGGAATCGAACTAACGTGTTTCTTTCAGATACAGACTTACTTTTGGAGATCTTTAGAGCCAGGCTTGACAATCTCGCTGCCTGTTTTGAAATAGATGGGGCCTTGGTTTCTGATTGCATCGAGGTTGCCTTCCAAAAACATTATTGCTCGACTTGGGATGGTTGAGGATTTGGGATAATTTACTGTGAGGCCTAGCCTGTGAAACTGTGAAAGGCAGGCTGTGGTAGCCTTGGAAGCTTGTTGTGGAATTGAGGCTTTTAGCAGCCAGTTGCATAGGTAGGGGAATATCTGATTACCTTGTTTGCAGAGTATGGCTGCTACCGGGGTGAGACATTTGGTGAAAATCCGAGGAGCGGACTTGAGGCCAAAAAGAAGGACCCTGAATTGGTACTGGCTACGGTGAAGCAGAGATGCTTGGAATGTACAAGTACACATCTTGTAAATCTAAGGTCATGTAATCTCCACTGTTCAACAGGTGGAGGATGTCGGCGAGAGTAATCATACAGAAAGATTGTTTGCGTAGTAATTTATGCAGTTTCCCGACGTCTAGGATGGGTCTCCATTTCCCTGTTTTCTTTCGTATAAGAAAAAAAACAGCAGTAGAAGCCCCTGCCCTTTTAAGAATCAGGCACTTTTTTATTGCACCCTTGGCCAGCATTATTATGGCTTATTTCCTCAATAACTGAAGACGAGGTGGGCCCTTTCGGAGGATTGTTTGGTGATCTCTGCACAAACTTCAAGGTTTGTGCGTAGTGGTGGCGTGAGCTAAAGAATGATGATGCATTAAACCCAGATCAGTTGACTGGAGGTGAATGTTTGATTTGCTCAAATGCTCTGTCCATCATCTCCTTTGGTATCGCTTAACACCCACTTGTCCGATGTTATCCCCTTTCATTGCGCTTGGTAGTTAGAAATAATTCGCGTCCACATGTGTGGAAGGAGTGAATGTAGCCAGTACCTGGACCAGGTCACTGTTTACGACCTGTATTGCGACTTGGATGGGGGTTTTCTTACTGCGCAAGCCTTTTTAGGTCTCGCCTGACCCAGCGCATGCGCTGGTCTGGCGAGACTTATTGAGAGGGCTCCAAAAAGTGCTACCAGGCCAGCCTAGAGCTACAGTGCATGTGCGCGCGCCACGCTTTACCGCGATTTACTTTCACTTTCACGGCCGCACGGCCGCTTGGCATAGCCAATAGGTCTCGCTTTTGGGACCTTATAAGTATTTAGTTATGCAACTGTTGCATGGCTTAACACTTATAAGGTCCCAAAGGCGAGACCTATTGGCTATGCCGATGCTGGTTTATTATAGGCTGCTGTGGGTAGGTGGAAGGCCTGATGGTAGATGGGCATATATTAAGTTTGGGGTTGGAAGTGCTGAGGTAATTGATAACCCGCTCTGAAGGTAGATAAACCTCGCAATCTAGCCCCGAGAAACGACAAATTCTGAACTAGACCTAGAAGTATCAGTGTCCATCTTTATGGCCAATAAGGCACCCTCAATGTGTTTTACAAACAAAGTTTAGCCATCATAGGCCATGTCCAAGATCTTCAATTGGACCTCCGGCCTAAAAGAGGTAGCCTTCAGCCATCATTGGTGTCTCAAGAACGCTGCTCTGGCCAATTGATGTAAACCTGTGGAGCCGATGCCAAGTGCACAATCTTTAATTTCTTACTAAGTGCTCTCGCCTTCCTGGAGGATATTTTTTTTAAATAGAGTAGACGGCTGACATATGACCACATCTGGCAGTCCTAGCGCCCCAATATCGCTAGCGAGTTAGCTGCTCGAACTGTGATAGCAATCTTAAGCCGAGAATCTGTTCCCCATGTTGTCCAAGCGCCTGCCTTCTTTGTCTGGTGGCGTGGAGATTGGGGCAGAAGGATTTTTGAAGCGCCTTTCTGCCTCTTGTGAGATGACAGTTAGGTTTGGGATAACTCATGAGGCAAGTGGGGGAATCCTCCTTAGCTTTGTATTTTTTGTCCAAGCAAGGTGGAAATGCCGCTACTCTATCCGGGTTCTTCATGATCTTAATCCCGTTGTCCAAGATATAGTCTATAATGGGTACATCCCTCATAGATTTTCTGGCTTGCACCTTAAAATCATAAAGGGATACAATCGGACTGCTAACAGAGGTTGGGAGATGGAATCGTGCTGCAGGTCTATCGGGTTATGAAAACCCCGGATGTTCTCTGGGTAGAGTCTGAAGGATGAAGTGGTGGAGGAGACTGAGAAGGGACATGGCAGTCATTCCATTCGTCCCGAAGATGTTGAGGGTCAGGGATCCCGCCTTCCTCCCTTTCATCTTCTGAAGACTTTAGGTCATTCCTTGGAGGTGCTACTAAATTTGTGGCAGGTGTCATCCTGTGCGTTATCGGCAGAGAAATATTCCTTAGTGTGGCAGGAGAAGCAGCTGAGGTGGTGCAAGCAGCTGCTCCTGTGGAGGTTCAGAAAATCTTGTTCTATAATTCTGCAGCACGGCCAGCAGATTCGGAACTGGTGATATGGGCATCTGCACTTCATTCTGTCTGGGCTAAGGATGCAGACGGTACGGATAGCTTTCATAATACTGTGGCATGGATTCTGCTTGGGAACAAAACTATATTTGGGACCACAGAATATCAGTATGTAGGGACTGAGTTATCTTACCACCTAAGTATCCATGAGCCCAAGTCTGACTAGCTATAGTGTCACACATGCCTTCCTAACTTTACCAGAGAAACAAGGACAGGCCCTTTTGCTCGCACACTTATATTTGTCCACAATAAGATAACCTGGAGACATGAAGGAAGTTTAGAATATTTATTTAAACATTTCAGCACTGAAATGCAGTATTCGTGCCACAAACAGAAAATAAATGCATACTCTAACTATTGTTAGCATGGTTAATACTCCGGGATACCATACCTCGGCTCCTGTTGTCTGCCGGGTTAGAGGTTGACTACCCGCAGCTCTAGGATGATTACGTATAGCGCTGCTTCCTTGTTTGCTTTGCGCCCCCCTCGCTCGGCCTGTCTGTCTCTTTTCCCCGGCGGTCGCCGTCTAGGCAAGGGTTGCCCCGTGTGTAACTGGCTCCCCACATTATCATCTACTCATGGTCCATCTACCCCTCCTCAGTACTGTCATTGCGCGTTGCTTAACACTAGGTCCCTTTCTCGTCATACCTCGGATATATGGGATCTTCTCGCGCACTCCAAGATCTCTTGCTTATTTCTAACTGAGACTTGGCTGGGAGTGGGCTCGGAACCCGACATTGCCTGTGCTGTCCCGCCTAACTATTCCATCTTACGGAGGGATAGAACTGAGAGAAGAGGCGGTGGGGTGGCTCTGATAGTGGACAAGGTCTTTGATTGCTCCTCCTTTGCGGTGGACAACATTGCCGGATGTGAAGCCTTAGGTTTTACACTCCATCTATCGGCGTCCCAGACCTGTACCGGAATTCTCCTCTATAGATCCCCTGGACCCATCGGGTCCTTTTTCGAGGACCTACAGTCGGCCTTATCAGTACCCTGCATGCGTTCTGCGCACTGCTTGTTATTAGGCGACTTAAATTTGCACATGGACTGTCCAACCGATGCTGAAGCTACCAAACTCCGTGATATCACGGCGATGTTAGGGCTAGCCCCTTTTATCCACAGCCCCACTCACGTGAAAGGCCACACATTAGATGTGATCTTTTCCTCCAAGCCTATTGAGGTGTCCCCTCCACTCCCGGTCCTCTGGTCAGATCATTATCTGATAAACTTTGCCTTAGTGTTTGTATCTAAGCTTAGCCAAAGGGCTCTGAAGGAAGGGTCCCGGCAATCTAGAGCCTTCCACCTAGTGACAGCAGATATGCTCTCCGATGCTCTCTGCCAATACCCGTGTCAACTGACAGGGGTTCTGGAAGCCGACCTAATCCTGGTCCAGAACTGGATGCAGGCAAGATTCGAGGAGCTGGCCCCATTGAAGCCTGCTAGAACAGCACCTCATCTTAATTCTGCTCCTTGGTTCTCTTCCACTTTACGTACAATGCGACAAGACTGCAAAAAGTTGGAAAGGCGGTGGCAGCGCAAGTACGATCTTGTGGAGCTAACGAAATACCGCGACGCGATAAAGTCTTACTATAAACAGATTGCCGCAGTCAAAAAGAACTATCTTGAGCAGAGAATTGACAAAGCCGATAATACGAGCCGGGAACTCTTTAGGATTGTGAAGGAGTTTGTCAACCCTGTAGTAGGGACCCCGGTCCATTCACACACGGAAGAATGGATCAAACAGCTCGCCGACTTTTTTGTGACTAAAATCTTAAAGATTCAGGACACTTTTCCATCTGTGGATTCCCGAACGGCTGATGCTGTGTTAGGGGATAAGTCGACCTATTTAGCTCCCTCACAGGCTGAATCTGGGCCTTTACTATCTGTCTTTCCCCAGCTGTCCTGTGAGACATCGCTTGAGCTGTTATCCCGGCTGCAATCTGGCTCGCCTCTGGATGCTTGTCCGGCGAAATGCTTGGGCAAGGTGGCCTCAGCGTTGAACAGCTTGCTGAACCCCCTGCTTAATCTATCATTGAGTTCAGGGGTGGTTCCACGACAATGGAAACACGCACTCATTCTGCCGCTGATTAAGAAGCCTCTGCTCGACCCCCTGCAATGCGCTAACTATAGACCAATCTCCCTCCTCCCTGCTCTGGCGAAGGTGTTGGAGAAACATGTTCAGCATACTCTGACCACCTTTATTGAGAACAACAAACTGCTGCATGACTCCCAGTCCGGCTTTCGTGCAAATTACAGCACGGAGACGGCTCTGGTAGAGGTTACCGACGCCATCAGGGAGTCGCTCGATCATGGGGGAAAGGCTATGCTAGTCATGTTGGACCTATCGGCGGTGTTCGACACCGTCCCACACGCAGGTCTCCTCTCAAGACTCAGGGAGATTGGTCTGCGAGGGACGGTGCTGGACTGGTTTCAATCCTTTCTTGCCGACCGCCGACAGGTGATCTGGGCTCCGCCGTTCTCGGCCGAAATGCTTTCGCTGGAGGTGGGGGTGCCTCAAGGTTCCATCCTGAGCCCCACCATCTTCAACATATACATGGCCCCTCTAGCGGAGGTAGCGGAGGCGTTTGGGGCCCGGGTCATCTCATACGCTGATGACACCCAGCTCTTGTTCACTTGCAGGAAGGGAGAGGCCTTCAACGGCGGCAGAATCAAGGACTGTCTGAGCGCAGTCTTTGCGTGGTTTCAGCGGCACAGCCTGAAATGCAACTCAGACAAATCTGAGCTGCTCTTTTTCGGCTGTGCCCCTGATCCGGGCTGGAAGACATGGTGGCCCCAGGACATGTTCCCTCCAGAGAAACCATCTTCTCAGGTAAAAAATCTCGGAGTGGTGTTTGACGATGATTTATCCTTCCGTCCACACATCCTGTGTTTAGCAGGGAAATGTTTCAGCATCCTCAAGATGCTTAGGAAATTTCTTCCTCTGCTCTCACTGCAGTATCGTAGGAATGTAGTCCAGGCGCTTGTGGGCTCCCGCCTGGACTATGCTAATGCACTCTTTGCAGGCCTACCTAAGTATCTGTTATCCAGACTGCAGATTGTCCAGAATTCGGCGGCCAGAGCCATCTATGGGCTGCCCAGGAGAGCTAGCGCCTCTGCGCTCCTGGCTAGGCTGCACTGGCTGCCAATTTCGGGGAGAATCAGATTTAAGCTCCTCACTCTGGCATTTAAAGCCCTCCATGCGATTGGCCCTAACTATCTGAGGAAGCGTATTGCTTTCTATGTGCCGCGGAGGTTGCTGAGGTCGGCGGACCTGGCTAAAATGGAGGTGCCTGTGGTCAAACGTGTTCGGATGGGAGGTCGTTCCTTCCAATACGTGACAGCCTGCTTGTGGAACGAGCTCCCACTTTCCCTTCGGAAAGCGAACAACCTCCTGGCTTTCAGGAAGGAGTTGAAGACTCTGCTCTTTACCAAGTAATCCGCTGTGACTGTAGTAGGTTTGCCTTTGGTTTCCTGTTTCTCTGGGCCTCTTTGCTAAAGCGCCGGGACACCCTTTTGGGGTAGCCGTGCGCTCAAAAAGTTCGGCTTAACATAACAAAAGCCCTGTCATCATATAGGACAGAGTAGCCTAAACCCTCTCCCCTGCTACTGAAGGCAAATGATTATTATATAAAGATCTATGGGATTAGTGGCGGACCCCATACCTTAGCATACACAGATTGGATGCTCTACATCTCAGCAGACTCAAGTGATCTTGTTTCAGAATCTTCACTCAGTGTTCCTTAAAACACTTTTGCTCAGTTATATGACAAGACGTGTGCTCAGAAACAGCAGCTACATTCTCATGTTGTATCTAGGTGCTAGTGTCTGAACAGAGAGAATAACAAGGGGCATTGTTGTTTGACCTGGTCTGTGGTGTTCAGAGTAAATCCCAGAAAAAGAACAGAACAGAAAATATTCAGGTTCCGTGGGATAGTACAATGTGGCACAAAAGCCAGTGTGTTTATATAGTAAATTGTGCAAACGAAAATTAGGCCTATAATGTGCACAGTTAGGCTAACATAGGGAAAACTACAATGGGCCTGGCTGGAAACACATGACAATGCTGCCAAGGAGGGACGTAGGATGGATGGAAGTACTGCTTTCTTCGTCATCATCATAATCTTCCCCACGGATATTTCACCTGGAGCTCCTAAGGGCTGTGTGCAGCCCCTAAAGGCTTGTCATTGCACAAATCTTCCAGATCCAGTAAGTAACTTGTTGGCAAAGGTAAGACCTTGCTAGGAGAGGTCACTTTAGACCTTAGAGCATTCTTTGCAATTTTGGTAATTTTTATCATCGGCCCCGTCGATAAAATGAATGTGAACTGAGGCACTGATTGCAAGAATCACGTAGTCGGTGCTGACATCGACGGTGCCACTGTTAACGGGGTCTTCATCAAGGGTGGCTCCACCATTGGCAGTTACTTAGTGGATGATATCACCTATGTCGACGAGATGGGTGGGTTAATGGCTGATGCTGATGAAATTCTCAACGACGATGCCTTAGTCAACCAGATGATGGTGACAGTCGTCAATGGGGTTCTGAGAGGATTTTTTTACCTCGACGTCAACAGTTCACAGGAGGAAGAATGCTTACACTTAAATTGATAAATTGCAGCCCTCCCTCTCTGTCTCACAGGGGTTTAGAGGAGAGCATATCTTGCACTCCTATACCGGATGTTGATGGTTGAGGCAATAGAGACAGTCTTAGTGTAGATCATCCACATGAAGCCTTTTCTTACCACAGGACTTGCAGGATCTAAAGAGGCCCTTCTTAGAAGTCTGAGACATAGTAATTGATGAAAAGTTGATATACTAGGAAAAAATTGAGCAGAGCTGAGAAAGACTCCCGTCCACGACAAGCGGTAGAAAGTCTAAGGGACTCAGCCTCTGTTGGGAGTGTTCTAGAGGGTGCTGTAGAGTGATTGGTTCTAGTTCAAGTTTAGTCCTTTTTTAAAAAGGACATAGATAGGCTATTAAACGGACTTTGGATTATCATTATAGCCTATGGTATTACATACCGGATGCCGCCAAGTACGCAAGCGGGCACAAGAGGGTCTGTTGTTGTGTCCCTGACTTGCTCACGCTGTTTGAGTGTGTTGCGATTGCCTACCCACATCTTCAGCCTGCTAGGAAAACTGCTTTTAATATTGCTTTTAAACATTTTCTGTTATTTGAAATACTTTTACAATCTGCGCATTTGCACTGAATTTACCATCCCCGACCAATAGGAACTAGCGGCACCATATCTTCCAATACCCAATGTGGCTCTCAAGCAAAATTTTTCATCAATAAGGCTCAACATATTTATAGCATCCTTGACGCGAGGCAACGCCCCCCCGAACCCATGACTACCCCCATCTTTAGTGTAGTCCAGTGCTCCCTAGAAACTCTGCCTCCTGTGTCTCCTGAAGACTTAGCTATTCTAGCAGCCAAAGTCAAATCGGGTTCCTCCGACGACCCAGTAAAACCAGACATCTTCAGGAAGCTTTACAACTGCCTTATGATGGAGAGCCGGAAATTTATTAACAACTCACTCCAATCAGCAGTAATTCGTAAATCCTGGAAACATGCTAAAGCTGTACCGCTACTAAAAAAGCCCACTCATGATTCATCCTTGCCAGAGAATTTTCGACCTATATCGACCTATATCTCTGCTTCCATATCTGGCCAAGATTATGGAATCCCACGTCAACATCATTCTGACCAAATATCTAGAGTCTAATCAGATTCTGGATAGCTCTCAGAATGGGTTCCGTTCCAGACACAGTAAGGAATCAGCGCTCATGGCAGTTACAGAGCAGCTGTGGGCTGCACTAGTCGAGGGCAGTACGTCTGCAATATTCTTACTCTATCTTAGTGCAGCCTTTGACACGTTCTCCCATAAAATCCTTTTCCAAAGGCTTGAGGACATCGGAGTCAAAAGCAGGGCCCTGGCCTGGTCTGCTTCGTTCCTATCGGAGCGCTCCTCCAGGTCCACGCCCCCTCCCCCTCCCCCCATCTGTCTGGTGTCTACCCACTAAGCTGCGGTGTTCCCCAAGGCTCTGCATTGAGCCCCATGTTGTTCAACATGTACGTTCGTCCTCTGGCTCTTCTAGCCAAAGAACGTAACATCAAAATGGTATCCTATGCGGACGATACCCAGCTGGTGTTTACCTTTACCAACAACCCGGCCATTGACCAACTGAAATTCCGTGCGGATGTTCTGGCCATTTCAAACTGGATGTCTAAAAACGACCTACAGTTGAACTCTGTCAAAACGGAGTTGCTCCTGGTGGGTCGTGACACTCACAAATGGGACTACCAGTGGTGGCCTGCGACTTTGCCCCCCACCCCCACAACCGAAAAACACTGTTAAAGATGTGGGGGTTCTGATTGACACTGCCCTCACTTTTGAGCCTTATGCAAAAAAGTAGCTGGTACATGTTTTGGCCTCCTGCGCAGCCTGGGGTTCTTTGACGCCCCCATTCGTCAACTGATAGTGCAGTTGGTGGTTCAATCTCGCCTAGACTACTGCAATGGTCTGCTTGGCATTAATAAAACAGTCTCGGCTAGACTCTAACGAGTACAAAATGCAGCAGCACGTACTCTTTTTGCCGTACCTAGGCACTGCCACACTTCCAATCTTCTCCACCGTCTTCATTGGCTGCCCA
The DNA here is from genome assembly GCF_964204655.1 of Triturus cristatus. Taxonomy (NCBI): domain Eukaryota; kingdom Metazoa; phylum Chordata; class Amphibia; order Caudata; family Salamandridae; genus Triturus; species Triturus cristatus. The sequence continues at coordinate 735,753,641 of NC_140586.1, read as the reverse complement.
TTAGGCAAAGAATCCAGTTTAAAACCCTATGCACTATTCGTAAGATTCTGCACGGCCAGGGTCCCCAAATCCTGCAGGAACTCTGCACCGCTTATGTTCTTAGGCGTGCATTACGTTCCGCCGATCAACATTTGCTATGCGTCCCACAAATCCACCGTTGACGAGCTGGGGGCCGTTCCTTCAAAGCCCAGGTTTCCGCACTGTGGAACTCCATCCCTCAGGCTGCCCGCAGCATTCATGATCACTGGACATTCAGGAAGCGGATTAAAACCTGGCTTCTTACATCAATTTAGTTACATTTCTCTTGGTTTCCCGTTCTGCAGGCGCTGGGACGCCCTGTTCCTGGGGCAGCCATGCGAGGTATAAATCACCATAACATACCATAATGCTTTACTATGGTACTGTGGGACTCCCACTTCACCAACAGGGAATGATTCAAGCATGTGAATCTATGAAAGATCCAATACTGGAGAACCTGTGGTTTCATTTGAGATTTATGACAGAAGCAACCACCGTCATCTGTGTTAAGCGGTCAACACAAAAATTCACTTCAGGTTGGTAAGTGTAGAAATGTTTTTCTCCAGTACATAGCTTAGGAACCACCAGACATTAGCAGGAGATAACTGTAAACAGCCACCTTTAGAACTTAAAATTCTCCCACCCAGTTCATGACATCACCAAACTAGAACACTTAACAACATAAATTCCATCAAGACCACAACAGATACATTATTACTTCCAAAGCAGACTATCATTCTTTACTTGGCATTGAGGTGCCAGACCAATAAAGTTGAAAGTGGAGCTATTGATTCACAAAGGCCGGAAAGAAAGGAACTGAGACCAACATGCAGGGGTGGTGCCTATAAGCAGCTCTGCCCCATCATGTCTAGGGTGGTGCAAGGTCAACAAGGAGTAATTGTGGTACCAACTGGCAGAACGTGGGCGCAACTGCTTAAAGAAATTCTGAATCCAGTTTGATGTATGCGAATATGTTAAAGGTGAAGAATCTGTGGTTAGAAGTATCCATTACAAAAGCTAGTTTGGAAACATGGTGGTGAGAGATTAGCGCTTTGTGCAGTCCTTAAGCAAAGAAGTGGACTCTTAGCTTAAGCGAGTTCATGGGGGTTCATGTTCTACTGCCTTTAAATCCATTCTTAGAGGGAAGGGTGTGGCATTCTTTACACAGAGATATAGAGAAATTGAGAGACTCCACAGAGCTGGAGGTACTGTCCTCTTTTGGAAAAAGCATTATCTGGCCACAGGTGATGGAGTTGCTGGAGGTGGTGGAAAGTATGTAATCTGTAAAATACATTGCTGTGGACACAGACTATTTGCTGAATGCCATCAAATAGCATCTTTACAAATGGGGGAAGACCAGAAATTTATATTTACTGGCCTGTTTAAAAGACACATCCATCAGATATGACAACAGGTTGCTCAACTCTGACGAGGTGCACTTCAGAAATGTATGTAGGGTGTCCCAGAGATTGCTGATGGCTACAGAGATCTGTAAATGACGAAGCACACTGTAGTGCAGAAGGTATAACAGATTTTACATAAAATTCCAGGAGGAAACTCACCCCCCAGCAAACTGAATTAGAGGAAGGGATTTCAGCAGGGAATTTGTGTACTCCCCTTGAGCAACTGTACTCCGGGAAAACTTCTGGCCCAAACAGCTTTCTACTAGAAATATTCTAAAAATTCAAAATAAACAGGTTCATACATATGGGTACTTATTAAAGAATCGGATAAGAAGGGAACACTGGCACAGGATCCAAGGAGAAGTGATCACAATCTTTCCCAAAACGGCTTGCCTTCAAGAGTTATCTGCCTCATATAGATCCGTTTATCAGATTAACAAAGAATGCAAAATACTTGCAAACAACCTGGCAAATAGCTGGTAAAAACTAATCAGTTCCCTGCCCCAGACCAGACAAGAACCAAGTCAGGCAGCTTCACTGGGCACAACATGCAGCACCTCCATAATGATTTTTCGACGGCACATTGGCAGTAACTAAATGATGCCAAAAAATCCTAAGAGATACAGTGGGAATATTTGGCATCAGGACCACCTTTTTTTAAAATTATATTAAAACACGCCCTAATGGAGGGGGCGAGAGTAACAGGGGACCTGCCCTATGTTGAACGTCAGACAGCGTACATATGGCAACGCTACATAGAAATGGTTCTGAAACACGAACTCCCTATCTGGATACCGGTGCCGGTTCGGCAAATGATGGTCAACATGTCATGTCAGGCCTGGAGGGATGGTGGTTGTGCGTTGTTGGGGGACCTGTAACCAGCTGAATTTTTTGCCTCCTTTCAACAAACCTGCGAGGACTTTGCACTAGGGTTGGGCCATTTCCTACACTAGGTGGTGGCCAAATTGACCTGGCCCACATACCCCGCTGTACCCCAGTCCACACGTACACGGGACTTCTTTCTGTCCTGCAGTGCAGGCTGACACCTGATCACACTTCTATGTAGGGCAATGAGAGAGGACAAGGCAGGTCCAACACCCCAGGCGCGTTCCAGATGGATAGAGATCTGGAGTCCCCATTAGAGGACAGAGCATGGACGGACGTTTGTCGACTCACACACAGTGTTGTGTAATGCCCGCTTTAAGCTGGCACACTACAATTTCCTGCATAGGACCGATATGATTCTCAAGAATCTGCCCCGCATATCTCCCTCCTGATGGTACATTTGTCCACGCTGTAATGCCAGCAGGGAGGATTTCTTGCACCTAGCATGGCAATGTCGGGCAGGGCACGGCTATTGGGCACACAGGGTGACGAATTGTCTACCCCAAACCAGTTTGTTGGGATACATTGAGAGGCGAAATGTCGTAAAAAGACCTAAAATTCCTGCAATTGGCTCTAGTCCTTGCCAGGCGTAGAGCAGCCATCACATGGATGGGGCAACGTGGTCCCACAGTCTAACTATGGTATAGGGATGCACAGGAGTGGGCACTTGCTAAGTAGGTGCACATGAAACTGAGTAGACATAATGAAAAAATGGAGGATGACCCCCAGGTATGGAGGGATATGTGTGATACGTTTTTAGACTTGCATGCAGACGAGGAGTCCACTAACAGCGATGATACAGGTGCAAGTGTGGCTGAGGGTACGAATCCAAATGGAGGGAGGATTAAACACCAGTAATGTTAGGGTGCTTATGCTGCCAAAATGGTGTGTGACTAGGCAACATGGAATACTGAAGATCAGCCCGGAGTGGTTATTGCTTGCATGTTAGTGCTCCCAATTACGAATCACCATGTGCTGTGTATAATGTTACCTGTACTGATGTATATTGTTCTTTAAAACTGAAATAAGGGCGTGGCCAAGATGGCGACCGGGTAGGACGTGCCTGCACGTCGCACCGACCCCTGGCCTGGGCCCAAGCAGCATAGCAGCTCACAGCGGATTCCCAGACGATGTCTCAGACCTCGCTTCGGTAAGGTACATGCAGTAGAGCCGCAACACAAAGTGGCACGGCGCTGGCACTCCGTTTGGGTGATCAGCGCCCTGCCCGGCACTGCACGGTCTGCGGCCTACTCTGCAGCCAAACTTAGTGGTGCGTGGGAGCGGTCGCACACTCCGGGACAGAGCCCACCGGAGGTCCCTTGAGCGTCAGTGTCTGGCCCCGGGGAGGAGAGAAGACACCGTTACCAGCTGTTGGCGGGAGTAACGAGCGCACCTACGAGGCAGCCCCAGCTGCAGAGGGGGAAAATGGCGGCCCTCGGCTGATACCGCTGGAGGAGACGACTTCACCGACTCAGGCAGATGAGCTCCCGCGCAACAACTGTGGGCCCCTAGGAGCTTCCTAGACGCTGTCATTCACCCTCTCCTGCGCCGCTGAGAGACACAGGGCCGCGTAGACCGGCCTGGGTCTACGTACACCTAAATGCGGGCCCAGGTGGCAGTGTGAGCCGCGCGACAGACTCCCTGGAGGGTACCCTCCCCCTCGGCCAGTGAGGTGCCCCTGTCAATCGCCCTACGGGGGGCCCTCTTAGACCTGGAGGGTGGTGAGGACGATCTGACTGTGGTGCGACACTGCCTGGTGCCTCAAACGCCGCAGCTGCAACTGAAGGGCCTGGAGATAGAGGAAGACAACATGGGGGCAGTCCTTGCGACCTCCGGGGAGCGGCTAGAAGAGGAATACTACAGCGTAGCCAGATTGAGCAGATAGACCGAGGGAAACACATACTGGAATCTGCGCGCCGAGGCATAGACTTTCCGGCCCCTTGGATCACGACTGGCAGCAGAGATAGTGTGAGTGAATTGGAAGGGAGAGTAACTGGTCGCTAGTGTTTGCATTCTCTTTCTGTATAACATCGTTTCCCAACTGCAGGCAAGGGGAGTTAGCCACTTCATGATGGCCACCAACAAATCCAGGAAAGACAAATCTGTAAAGGACCTTCTACTTAAGGCCAGGGCTGGAGAAGCCAAGGCATCGACGGTGCAGAGTGGTCCCCCGGCGGGACAAGGCCCAGACGATCCAGAGGGGCCTGTCACACGTAGATTCCTTGAACCTCTCTTTGCAGACCTCACAAGAGAATTCCATACCATGAAAAAGGACCTGACCACAGAGATCCGGGAGATGCGCAGAGACATAGATTCGGTGGGAGTGAGAGTCGATGAGCTTGAGACCCAAACAGCCACGCGAGACGAGGAGGTGTCACAGCTTCAACAAGAGGTCCTGCGACATCGGGCACCAGCACTTGGATCTCCAAGCCCATGCAGAGGATCTCGAGAATCGCTCCCACTGGAATAACATCAGGATCCGGACGGCTCCTCAGGGGTCAGAGGGGCAAGACATTGAGGCCTTCGTTGTGGAACTGTTTCATCATATCCTGGGGGGGGGGGGCTTCCGGAACAAAGGATTAAGCTAGACCGGACACATCGTGTGGGGCCCAAGAGACCAGCGACTGCCCCACCTTCTGATATCTTAACATGCGTACATGACTTTCAGCTTAAAGAACACATCCTACGGGATGCGCGGGCCAACACCCCATAGACTTTCGCTCCAGCAGGCCTCTTCTCTTTCAGGATCTGGCAGCCTCTACATTGCAGAAACGACTGGAGTTTTGACTCATAACGGCGTTTTTGCGTTCCAAAGACATCTCCTATTCCTGGTTTCACCCGTTTAGACTCATTTTTAAATGGGAGTGCAGGCCTCGCCACGTCCGCTCTCTTAGTGAGGCCACGTCACTTCTTCATTTACCAGGGGACGATCACAACACTCCTGAGAGGGATGTGTCCGCTAGGCGCCGCAACGATTCAGCAAGATGGCAACGAGTTGGGAACTCTCCACTGCACCTCCGCCCAGACCCGGAGACAATTGCTAAGGAACGCACGGCTGTGCTGCACTCTCTATCGGAAGACTCGAATACTGGGGACTGAAATACTCTGCCTTTGGTAATAACAGCTGCAATTTTACTGGGATCCATATTGATTTGACCGGCTGGGCCCTGTGCGGGGTGGGGGCAGCGGGGAGCGCCTGCTATCCATCTCACGTCTCTCCACAGGGCAGATTGCCCAGGACATTTATGGACTTCGCAAATTGATGTTTCCAGTTGTAAGTTTTCTGTTGTGGGTTTCTGGGTTCACTCCTCCTCCCCCCAGCTATGATGGGTTGATGGTCTCTACACTTTGTACCTTATATTCGCTTTTACAGGTCGGGGCAGTTCTTTGTCGCACACCCCGGGGTCTCCTCTTATGTTGTCCGACATTAATATCCTGTCCCTTAACGTCAATGGGTTTAACAACCCTACCAAACGGCGGGCCGTCTTGTCCTTCCTTGAAAACTCTGACGCTCATATTTGCCTGCTTCAGAAGACACACCTTCTACCAATTGATACGCATAGATTGAGGTCCAGGGCATTTCCTTATCAAATGTTCTCTTCTCGTACCTCTAAGACAGCAGGGGTGGCGATCCTGGTCTCTAAGTTCCCGGGTCAGATAGGTAGCAAACAGGCAGAGATTAAGGGTAGACTTCTGGCACACGCCTTCACCCTGGGCAAACGCACCCTCATGGTAGCTACTGTATATGTTCCTAACGGAGGCCAAGAGGGATTAATCCGGGAACTAGTACACAAGCTCACTAGCCTTCCGGACAAAACTGTGCACCTGGGGGGGGGGATTTTAACCTGGCCTTTGATAGTGCTGTGGACCGGTCGGGGAAGCAATGGGGGCAGACTGGGGCCCTTTCTGGGGATGGGAGTCGTCTTCTAGCAGAGGCTGGACTCACAGACATCTGACGACTGAGACACCCAGGGTAAAGAGAATACACCTTTTACTCACATCCCCATAAGACATACACCAGAATTGACTATGTACTCACCTCTGATACACTGACACAGCAGACATGAGAAGTGGAGATCCCTCCCTGCACCTTATCTGACCATTCGGCAGTGCGGATATCCCTGTCCTTGCACCAGCATCGACCCACACGTAGGTTCTGGCGCTTTCGTGAGACCATGCTGCAACGCCCCTTGGTGGTACAGCAAATCCAAAAATGCATGACTGACTACCTAGACCTCAATGATTCCCCTACCATCTCTACGACGACCCATTGGGAAGCGTTGAAGGCGGTGGTTAGGGGGGGAATTCCTGGGCATCGCGGCATCAGACAATAAAGAAAGGAGAGAGAAAAGGGAGCGACTATCGGGGAAGGTTGCCGAACTGGAGCAAATCCACCAGCGGACAGGGGCACCCAGAGTCTGGAAGCAGCTTAAGGTGGCCAGGGCGCAACTGGCGGGACTGGATGTTGAGCGGGCCGAGTACAAAGCCCATTGCCTGAAACATGCATTCTATGTGGGGGGTGATAGGTGCGGGAGGCTTCTCGCTAATAGTTTATGCGATCAGCGACAGGCATCCCGCGTTACTGGGGTCCGGGACCAGCAGGGAAAGGAATGTGACACCGATCATGAGATTGTGGATACATTCCGGCAAATCTATGAGACCTTATATGCGGCCCAGACTCTGCCCACTGATTGGCCGGCTCACTACTTACAGGGGGTCGCCATGACTAAACCCTTACCGAGCCAGGCGTAGGAGCTTGAAGCTCCCATCCGTTTGGAGGAGGTCATCTCCTCAATCTCTCGCTTGAAACTCCATAAGTCACCAAACCCAAACAGATTCTCCTCCGTCTTTTACAAAACGTTCTGCGCAGTTCTGGCCCCGCTATTGGTGTGGGTCTATAACTTGATCGGGACCGCCCCTGCCCCGCCACCCTCTATGCTGTAGACGCTGATCACGGTAATACCTAAACCGGATAAGGATAGGTGTTTGTGTGGTTCCTTATGCCCTATATCCCTCCTTAATGTACATTTAAAAATCTTTATCGGGACCCTGGCGCATAGACTCTCTAGTCACCTACCCGGGCTAATAGACCCAGACCAATCTGGGTTTGTGCCCGGACGTCAGTGCTCAGACAATACTAAACGGCTCCTGCATCTGGAAGACCGATCTGAGTGTTTCCCGGCGGATCAAATGATTCTCTCTGTGGACATATAGAAAGCGTTTGACAGGGTCCACTGGCCGTACCTCAAAGCGACTCTGAGTCACTTTGGCAGCTAGGCAAACCCTATAGCTATGGTGCAGGTGAACGGGACCGCCTCGTCGGCCTTTCCAATATACAGAGGGACGAGACAGGGTTGCCCCCTGTCACCGCTCCCGTTTGCCCTGTATATGGAAACCATGGTCCAAGAAGTCTGAGACGATCCTAGCATCAGTAGGGCACATTTCGGGGGTTCGGAACACAAACTCTGCTTATACGCGGATGACGTGGTGACTACGCTGGAGCACCCTAGGGATTCCCGGCCCGCTCTATTGGCTGAACTGGACAGGTTTGCATTGGCCTCGGGCTTTAAGATTAATGTGCACAAGTCACAAGCCCTAGATCTCTCCTTGGAGCCTGGGACATTGGGTCTACTACAGTGTTCTAACCCGGTCCAGTGGGCCCAGGACTCAATTCCTTACTTCGGATTGCAAGTCTCCGCTACTATAAAGGCCACCAGGGTGACAAACTACACGGCAATCCTGCGGTAGGTCCGAGATTCCCTCCGGAAATGGAGACCACATTCCCTCTCATGGCTGGGCTGTATAGCAGCTGTGAAAATGGTGATGCTGCTCCAAATTCTTTATCTGTTCCATACACTCTCACTTGTACCTGCGACAGGGATTATACGCTCACTGCAGCGGGCAATAGAACGTTTTGTCTGGCGAGACTAAAGGTCTCGGTTACGTTGGGAGCTTACCTACAGAGACCCTGTTGAGGGAGGTCTGGGGGTCCCCGACCTCCAGGCTTACTGACGGGCGGCCCAAATGAGAGCACTAGTGGAGTGGTCTCACCCGGAGTCTGAGAAGCATTGGCTATTTATGGATAGGTCTCTCGCTGGTCAGCCTCGGGGGTGGGAGAGAAGAGTTCCCTTCCTCGCGCGTGGGGTGACCTCGGAACCTGTACCTTTCCGAGGTGACTCCCCCTACTCTGTTGTCGTGGGACAAGGTTGCTGCTCCTAGAGGGCATACGACTTTTCCGTCCCCGATCAGGCCTACAGTCCATAACCCCAACTTTGCACCGGGTCGGGACCCTGTGGGATTCCGTCATTGGACCAAAGAAGCATGCCGTTCTATCGGTCACATTTTTGATCTTTCTGGACCTCGATGCATTACTGAGCATCGCAAAGATCAGGACATACCGGAAACGGAGCGTTATCGCTACCTGCAGGTTCGATACTGGGTTCTACATGGTGACGTGCGGGGGGCTCGGAGAGACATCTCACCCTGTTTGAGAAATGGCTGCTCACAAGATACAGTGACTCACGTTTGACCTTGGACTTATACAAGTTTACTAGACGCACCTCTGATACTGGGAAGACTCCCAGCCAACTACGCTGGGTAGGGGAGCTAGGTAGAGCCTTGACGCAGAAAGAATAGAATGATATCTACTATAGGGCCCGACGCACAGCGCACAATGTGGCCTCCCTCGAGACAACCACTAAAGTGGCCACCTATTGGTACCTAACTCCTGCACGACTCCATAGAGGTAACCCTTCCCGTAGCACGCAATGTTGGAGAGCCTGTGGCTCGCTGGGTACCCTTACTCATTTGCTGTGGAAGTGTCCTTCGCTGGGGGCATATTGGCAGCAGATCCTTGATGAAGTGGCGTCCCACTTCAACACCCAGATCCCCCGATTCCCAGTATACATTTTCCTGGGCCTTCCTAACGCCATCACTTTTCCCCTAAAATCCCAGAGGGGTTAACAGATGGCACTTGCCCTGGGGGCGGCGGTCCGAAACATTCTTGCCCACTGGGGTACTAAGGCAATCCCAACCAACCTGGGATAGCTCCATAGACTATGGGGCATTTTGGGAATGGAGAAGATCTCCCTTTCTTTGACTCATCCGGGGGCCTCTTTTCATGACCTGTGGGAACCTTTCCTCACGCTATTGACGTCAGAGTTCACGGAGCTCACTTGCCCCAAATACCTGCGACTCCTGAGACTTGCGGACCCCCTGGGCCACCAACCCAAAACACTTCCACAACCTAGTGTATTTTTCTCTACGGGTCTTTCCTAGTTTGACCTTAATATTCCCATCTCATAGACATATACTCTTTACTTGGGGTGGGGAGGGTGGGAGGGCGTTCCTATCTTTGTTCTTTTTGTCATTTACCTTGACATATATAGTAATGCAATTGCCGGTTTGCATCCCGATGAACAAAGAGCACATTGGCCCGTTAGCTGTTTCCTTTGTTTTGGAAATCAATAAAAGAAATTTAAACAAAAACGGAAAAATTGAGTTTGTAAAAAAATTTTTTTCAATAAACTATATAAAAACTTTCTATAAGCAACCAGTGGTCGGAGAGAATATGAATGGGCTTCGGTCTGATTCTCTGTCCACTGGGAAGGGTACTAGACAGGGGTGTGGGAAGTTGCCTCCACTTCCTTACACTGGTGATAGGGCAACTTCACTGAGTGGATCAAGGTACTTGCCCTGGTAACAGCTTTCAATGGGGCTCCTGAAGTGAAAGCTGTCTCACTGCAAGCAGACAATCTGCTCTTATATTTCAACTAATCCAAATAGTCTGGACCCTTGAATAATCCATATACTGCTCCTGCTCTATCAGGTCTTCTTTTGGTGCGTTGGTTGGCCTAAACCAATTATATTCCAACTGAAGGATGGTGAGAGGGCAGAAATGCACAGGATATATACTTGGGGAAAAATACACGTTAATGGATGGCTGGGCACATGAGCAAGAAGGAATGGTTTGTTACCTGTAATCCTAGTTCTCTCTCAGTTTATGCTTGAAATGATAAGCACTAAATAGTCCAGCCCACGTGCAGGTATGCTGGAGCAGTTCTTTGAAAGTCACATCTACTTTGCCTTACTTCGGAAAGGCCAGGAAACATATGTATCAGAGATGCTATACTGCTAATCTTATTGAATTACTTTAAAAGTTACAAGAAAAAAAGGGTCATACCCTAAAGTCACTTAAGTGAAATGAAAAATTACTTTTTAAAAACGTCCTTCACAAACATTTTGTATTTCTTTTTAAAGTAAGATATGGAGTAATACTTAGCAATGTACCCTCCACAGGCTGAAGCACTGGAACAATGCAAATGGGACACTGAACTTTAAGGGCCTCCTGACCTCCAGGGCCCCATCAAGCCCTGTAGGTGTCCGTTTACTCTGTTCTTTTTTGCTGGCTCTGGTTGACAGCTCCTGGAGCATAACTCTGCCTTTGTTAAAGTTTTTCACCAAACGGTTTCCTTTGTAGCTTTTCCAAAACTGGTTCACTCGACGTCCTTTAGGGCACAGAGTATTTTTAGATAATTTACTGACTGGAAATACATCAAATGTTTTCACACAACATCTCTTCATGCGAACTGCCCAGCATGTGGCAGAAAAATGGCAGAAACATGGCAGAAACTGATCAGCAGAGGATTAGTATCCTTTGTTTGTCTGACTCTCATGACTCCAAAGTTGTGTCGCTACTGCAAAACACTCTCCAGACGCACCTTGAGGGAGAGCAAGAAAATCTGCCTCCATGGCCAAGTGGAGCACCGCAGATGGCAAGATTACCTGGCTGGTGAGACTTCTGAGGCACAAGGAGAGACTGCACCCTCTGCCAGTGCTCCTAAGTCAGAATCTGATAACTCTCTCAGAGGGAGATTCTAATAAAGACAACCTGTAAAAAAGACATTGCTCCGGTTCGATGTCGAGGACAGACGCCGAGAAGAGGTACTGCACCTACTTGGTCGCTGTTGAGAACACTTACGACGATGACGAGGAGAGCACTATTGAAGTTGAGTGGTACTTTGATGTTGAGTTACCATACAAAGACGAGAACTTCGATGTCGAGACATCAGTCAAGTTCCTTAACTAAAATGGTGGAGTGGCTTTCACATATGAAAGCTCACAGGCTTCCATAAGAGTCTGCCTTGGAGTATTCCATAGCATATTTGCAGTCTAGACCAACATCTCCCGTCACCATATTGGATTCTCCAACACCTTCTCAGGCTCTAGCTGGATCACCTCCTCCACTGCTCTACCTCCTCACCCACAATCAGTCGTTCCGGCAGTACTTCCGCCACAGCCAACTACTCAATCTACGCTTCTACCTATGCCAGTGGGATCTGTGAGGCGCTCTAGATTGCGCTCCAATAACACCAGACCTTGCAGCTATAGGTCTAGGTCACAATCAAGATCATGATCTCGCCGCCGCCATTGTTGCACCAGAAGATCACAATCAATTCAGCGCGAAGAAGATTTTCTTCCCCGAGATCCTCACGGTCTCATCATACTATTTCATCTTCAGGTCTGTACTCACCTACTCTGACAGATTCCCCCAACTGGAATATCTCCTATAGATGATATTAATACCTTCCAGGAGATTCACATCAGAGGAGCCAATAAGTGGAATATTGACTTACCAACTACTACCACCTCCACATCAGTAAAATTTGAAACACTACACCAAAGGTCCGCTTCTACACCTCTACTCCAACAACGTTTACCGCGAAACTTTGTCCCCGCAGGGAATCACAACGCGGTCATTACAACGACCGCGTTGTGATTCCGCATACTATTACTCCGCAAGTCGGAACGACAACTTGCGGAGGGGGTGGGGGGAGGAGGTGCATTTAAAATCCAACACCTTCCCTAGTGTTCGCACAGACTGGAGTTGGAATAGTAAATTATACTATTCCAACATCCAGCGCCCCCCTCCGCAAGTCGTCGTTCCCATTTGCGGAATAATGGTATGCGGAATCACAACGCGGTCGCTGTAATGACCGCGTTGTGATTCCCTGCGGGGACAAACAATGCGGGATGACGAGATAGATTCCTCTACTACTGCTGGTACCCCATTGTTGGAACTTGCTATGTATTTATTTGTGACACCAATTTCTGTTAAGGCTACCCCATCCCGCCTTCAGAAGAAATACAAGCCTTCAGATCAAGATCACTCTTTCCTATGTGCGGACCCTGTTCCAGACGCAGTTATAGTCTCTGCGGCCCATAAGTTACATGCTACACCCCCTTAATCCACTGTTCCTCCTATAAAGGAGAGCAAGAAGTTGGACTCTGTGGGAAGAAAGTATGGTACTCCTACTGTCACAATGAAAGCGGCCAAAATTCATAGAGGACATTCCAAGAGCCATTTGCCAAGACTTCCAGGAAATCATCAACGAAGGCACAAAAGCGGCTAATCAAATAATCAGTGCTTCTACTCTTGCAGCTTCTACTCTTATACTTCTACTCTTGCAGCATATGGATATTGTAATGGCACAGCTCTCCATCGCTCCTCGTGGCTCAGTCTTACATGGCTAAAACCAGAAGCACAGCATCGTACCCTAAATCTCCCCTTTTCATGGAACACATTGTTTGGATCTAATGCTGATGATGCGATATCTCACATGAAGACGGAATTGGAAACCCATGCTTTCCGACTGGAGTAAAGAAGGGATTAAAGAAGACACCCCTATAGACCTTATGACCACCAGCACTAGCATCAGAGCGTTCAAACTCCTCGTTGTCTTCAGGGGCAGCAACAGCATGCAGCACACAAGCTGCGAGTTTACCAACATCAGAAAGTAGACAGAGCAGCCGATCACATATTATGTAACAATGGCAGGAACCGAATAGTTGCGCTCTGCATACCCTCTGCGCAGGATTAAGCAAGAGCATTAACAACCGATCTGTGGTGGGTGCAGAGGGGACATGGACTGTTTCCTTTCATCTTTAAAAATGCAAGACTACGTACAAGTATCAGAATTCAAGGAAAACAAGAGAGGATGTGCATGTGTGACTCACAATTAATATGGGACACGGTAGGCTCTAAACAGGGAGTGGTTTGCTTTGACTCAGGGTGTCCAAAAAAAGACCAGGAGGGCTGGACTCATGCCAGGTTTCCAGGATATTTAGAAAAATAATGGGGTGACTCGGTGTCCCTCAGAACCTGGGTATACATAATATGTAGAAACAATGGTTCTGTCGCGATCTGGTGTTCCTTCCGGCTCTCACTCGGAAACGAATGTAACGTGTAATTCGTATCCGTCGAAACGTCGACGCATCCTACATGTCTACACAACGCTTCAGATCAGAGGTTACTATATTACGGATCGCGAAGCATATGTGAAAAATCATAATGACTCAAATATAAATCGAACCCTTCCCTATTCATTGCACATTTACTTTTGTCTTATGTAGTGTACTGTATATATTATCTATCACCCTATGTCACTTCTTCATAACAAGTCACCCATACTTTGTCCTATGCATCACGTCAGCCTAAAATACATAAAATATATGTTATTCCTTTAAATTGCCATTTGAATCTTCTTAATGGTGTGTGTCACTCCCCTTGCTTTGCTCATTTTATGTTACATGGAATTTATATACGTTGTGAACATTCCAAAGAAATTGAGCAATCCCGACAGAACCATTGTTTCTACATATTAGGTTTCCAGGATAGTCATATAAGATTCATTTCAATACAATGAACCGAGATGAAACCTACATTCAGTAGGCGATTATCCCTAAAATCTGGCATGGGCCCAGCCTTCTGGGACCAAGTTGGACACCGCTGATTAAACAGAGCCAACCGGACTAACACGCCTGGCCTATGTTTTGTAAAAGGAAAGCCGAGGGGTGAAAACACTTGGAGAGGCAGATATGGCGGGGTCACAGAGCCCTATCACCGGCTCACAAGGACCGTGTGTCTCAGGGTCTGAACTGCTAGGTTCCCTGAGAAGATAAAACAAGGTGAAAGGAAGGACAGTTTGACAAGGAGAGCGGAGAGACAGCCGTGAAGTACTGATGAGAGAGCCGTAAAGAGAGACAAAATGGATGAGATGAAGTAGAGACTAAAAGGCTAGGATGTAAAGAGCCTCTTGTGAAAGGAGGGACAGAATGACATGTAGAGGGGAGAGACAGCCTGTGGGGTGTGCCATTATGAGAGATGAAAAGCTGAGGTGAAAGGTGGAATCCGGTATGAAGCAGAGACTGTGGTGAAGGAAGGGGTAGGATAAAATGGTAGAGTCTGTGAAGTGCCGGTGGGGAGTGCCACAATGAGAGACTGAACGATTGTGATGAAATAGGTGACTGGGTGAGAAATGGAGAACCTCTGGCGAAAGGAGGGACAGAATGAGGGGAGAGATAGCCTGTGAAGTATCGGAAAGAAGTGCTAATAGAAGATTAGAAGACAGCAACATGCTGAGGTGGAAGGAGTCATCCACTAAGAAGCAGAGAGCCTCTGGTGAAAGGAGGAACAGTGTGACAAGGTAAAAGGAGGAACAGTGCGACAAGGTGAAAGGAGGAACCAGCAGTGAAGTTCCGATGGGAGAGCCATGAAGAAACGGAATGGATGAGATGGAGAGTGAAAAGGCTGGGATGAAAAGATGGACCGGGTGAAAAGCAGAGAACCTGTAGTGAAAGGAGGGACAGAATGACACAGAGGGGAGAGACAGCCCGTGGGGAGGGCCATTAGGAGAGACTGAAAGGCTGAGGTGAAAGGAGGAGTCCGGCAAGAAGCAGAGAATCCGGTGAAGGAAGGGGCAGGATGACCAAGAGAGTGGAGAGACAGCCATGAAGGACCATTGGGGAGCGCCACAAGGACAGCGTGAATGACAGATGAAAGCACTTCCAGCAGATTATACATACACGGGTGGAAAAAACGATGCTGCACCAAGCATGCATAGCCCGGTGTCGCTGGAATCTAGCACGGAGGTGGGGGAGCAGATAGATGAACCGTGTTTTTTTTTTTTATTAATTTCTTTTATTGTATTTAACAAAGTCTGCAAAACATTCCACATATAGATAAAGATACGCTGAAAACTTCTCAATGGGCATTACAGTGATAAATCGATTACACATTCGCAATTACTCCATCTCATCGTCTGATTCATGGTCTATGATTGGAGGAGTACATATATAACCTCTATAGACATTCCATTTGCTCCACAGTTTCCCCAATTTCCTGGGACACCCCCTATGGACATGCACAGCTTTTTCAGCAAACATATTCAGATCCATGTTGTTACACCAGCCAGTCACAGTTGGGGCCTGCGTTACTCCCCAGTACCGAGCTATGTTTCGTTTTGCCCCCATCATCCCCGTTATTGCCCACTGTCGGTCAACATGGATGAGGTCTGTAGGCTCCCATATGTTCAGAAGGCAGCACTTGGGAGAGAGCGGAACTGTACCTACACTGACTTCAGTGATGATGTCCATTACTGCTTTCCAATACGATGTGATCCCTGGGCACTCCCAGAAAGTGATATAGAACGTACCCACCTCTGCACAGTTACGTAAGCAATACTGGTCCGAGGCCCTACCAATCTTATGTAGAGTCACTCTTGTGTAGTAGGTCTTATGTAATAGTTTTAGTTGTAGAAGTTGTAGTTTCGAAGAGATCGCTACCTCCCGTGATGATGCAATGGCATCCTGCCAGTCCGAGTCATCCATGTCTCCAACCTCCACCTGTCTAGTCACTCGTAGTCGTGTCAGAGGGTCTGTCTGGTTATTGATGAGTTTCTGGTACGTGAGGGAAATTGCTTTTTTATGCAAAATGTCGGTCAGGAGTCGGTCTTCTAAGGGGGATGCAATCAGGGAGTGTATCTGTTGCTGGAAGTGATGTTTCTAGTGCGTGTTTCACCTGCAATTATCGAAACTGCTCCCCGGGGGCCATCTTGTAGTGCTCCTGCAGGTAAGTAAAGGTGACTACCTTGACCCCCTTCCATAGGTCCCCTATCCTGGAAATTCCTATCAGGTCCCATTTCTGAAACCCTTTACTATTTCCCAGGGTGCCCAGTCTACCAGCGTCCCACAGTGGGGTGTGTCGCGTAAGTTGATCGACCCATCCGAGGTGTCGTGTCGCTGCGTGCCAGACATGAAGCATGTGTGCAGTCGGCCCAGGAATCCCTTTTGTTTTCCTCTTATTATATAGCACCCTATTCATTCCTCCAGGTCCCAAGGCCACCCTGTCTAAGCGAAATGCTCGATCTGTATCCGGCACATGGAGCCATTGATTGATTGTCGTCAGTTGTGAGGCCCAATAGTATGGCCGGATTATCAGGCAGAGCAATGCCACTATCGTTCCAGCTCCTAACGAGTTTACACATGGCTATCCTCGCAGGTTTATTGTCCCAAAGGAGATTGGTAACTTCGGAGTTGATTGCCTTGAAGTAGGAGTCGGGCACACAGTATAGCGTGTTGTGCATATACGAATCGAGGCAAAGCCATCATTTTAAAAAGAGCCGCCTTACCCAGTAGGGTGAGCAGCAACGTCTTCCAGTGTCGGATTAACTGTGTTTTTGATTGGCGTGCCTTTTAGAAAAAAGCGGCCTGGAATATCTCAACTAACTGTTCGACGTTGCCTTTCATAGCCCACTTTTTACTTGCTTAGTTAAGTGCTCTTTAGAAAGCTTGTGGTTTTCATGCAGTAAACAACTCAGTGGAACAAACACAGGGTGTCTCTTGTGTCGCTGTTGTGCCTGAAAATTACCTCAGACTACGTGTCTAAGTCGTGTTTTGGTACCAGCTGCACGCGGGGCATGTTGTGAAAGTGCAACGGCTTTCAAGGCACATGGTAAAGTCCAGAGGACGTGTACACTGGCTCGCAAGTGTTTACACGATACGACTTGTTGATGCAGTGGTATCTCTCAGGCTTCGTTGTGCGTGCTGCATGCTCTACCTGATCATTGCTGACTACTGCAATTCTGCTAAGGTCTAATTTATCCTATTTTACTAATTAAATCTTATTAACCTTTATTTTAGAAACCTAGACATGGCAATTTCACAACCAGCAAAGTCCTGTGGTAAGAGTGCCTCCAGGCATGCCATGCACATCCCAGGAGGTGACAGATGAGAGCGCTAGAGGTTGTGCGAGAGAGGGGGAGCAGGAGGTGAGCCCGCGAGTGGTGCGCGAGCGCGCTCGGGAGAGCAGTCTTCACTTCTCAATCACTGCACTCGTGCTTGTGGCACGTCGCTGCTCCCTTCCGCAAGGTGGATGCCGCCACAAGCACGAGTGCAGTGCTTGGAAAGTGAAGACCGATGGCTAAAGGCCCTCCTAGAGCAGCGCATGCGCGCTGCCAAGGCGAGACCTAAAAAGGGGATGGGGAGGAATACAACAGGCTATCACACATCCTCCCAGAGCAATAAACGTAGATACAAAATGCGAAGTACCATATAACAGGTTCAAAAGCACTCTTCCTCTGCCTTTTTTCTTTTTCGTTTTTTAAAACCTGGAAGGTACGAAGAGTCTCTAGACTATCTGGTTTAGTATTACATCACTTGTCTATGTTTTGTAACTGTTATTAAAATGTGTGTTTTGCCCAACTGTTAATAAAAATTGTATCCCTCCAGAGGGCAACATTTAGAGTAGGGCTTACTTTGACTGGTCCTGATCAATGCCACTGGCCCAGATGGGCAATATGGCAGAAGCATGTTACCCATTTTGTAATTAAGGAGTTTAATGATTATTAACTCATATACGTTCCTCTCTGTTTTTAACCTTACTGCAGCTAGTACATCATAGAAATAAAATTGTATTCATACTAGGCTTAGGTAACTCTATACAATAATGTTTCCCTTTCTAAAAAGATTATTGGGACACCAGAATGACAGGTTTCTTGTGATCACAAAAATCTACTGTTGCCACACTAACCTCATAACTGTAACTGTCTAACTTTTCTCCTCCATATAGGTTTAAAACAATGGGGACCAAAAAACAGCAACATTTATTATTCACTAATGACCAGAAAGTCTTGGTGAATTACCTTCTTTTTGCTACCCCAAAAGTCACCCAGCTCAATGGAAATCAAGATGAGAAAAAAAGCACATTCACAATCATTAAATATAGAATTAGAGGTGAGTAACTATGGATAACAGGGATGTTTTTAATCGAAGGGTTCTGAATCGCATAAAATGTACAAGAGTGAATTCAACAGAAATAAACAAGTGCACGCCTGAGGATAGTCAAATGCCACTGTTATATCACATTCATAAACATTTTTGGGTTTTCACTGCTATGAGAGAACTGTAGTGAATAACACCTTTTTGAAAACTCTGTTCACAATAGCACAATTGTGGATGAGCATGATGTCACCAAACAAAAAGGCCAAATCCTTAAGAGATCTTTGGAGCAGAATGTAGAAAAAAGTCACTACATCTGTTAAATTGCATAAAGGGGACTCTTGCTGCATACACAGGTATCTGCACTTGTTGTTTGATTAAACAGTAGAACAATTAAAAAATGTTAGAGTCGATCATGAACGTGTTCCAGGATGCTCTAACTGGAATAAATATTTCTTAAATATACAATGCTTGCCATCCGTTATCGAAATCAGATAATTTTACTGAAAAGTCTTTAGGAAAGAGAAGTACCACTCCTCCTGAACTGCAGATGGTCTTACTAGCATTAATCTATATATAGGCCAATCAAGTGTATATAAAAAGTCTTTGTTGGACCCTTGTATCAAGCAGTCATAACTTCATAGAAGGAAGTACATTAATTTCTGCAAAGTAATTATTATTTAAATAAAGCATTTTTATTGCTGTCCCATCTCCATTTATTTGTCTAGTTCTATATTACATATGTCAAATGTATGCCTAGCATGTGACACAAATATGTTTTTTTCAGTATTTCACACTTCTGTTGGCAAACACAAAAAAAACAATGGTCTTACTTTTCTGGAGACTTCTGTATCAGGGGAGAAATCAGATGAAAACGTATATATGCTGAAAGATAAAATAATACGAAAACTAAGCCAATAGATATTTGTTCAACAAGAAATTATTTAAACCTAGAAGCATGTTTTTCATGAATTAGAATATATGCCGTTTTACGGAGGAGTTGAACATGCATACATTGGTATCCATACAGAAGGCCAATAAACAAAAAGTCAAACCATTATACTTCATTTTCTGGACCATCAGTATGGGCTTTTCACTTAAGTAAACGCACAAGTTACTTACCTTCGGTAAAGTATATACCTGTAAGAAACATTAGTTAGTTATAGATTCCTTACCTTAGAATTACCCCCAGGCGTCAGACTGGATCTGGAAAGTTTTTTCGTCAGCAGTACCTCTGCGCATTAAAAGGTGGCATCGGTCGGCTCCGCATCCGTCGTTGGCGTTCTGTCGCCAGGATGACGTTGCAGTAGCTACTTAGACGCCACCCTTGCGGGCAGACGTCAGTTCTGTACACGATTTTCCGTGCCAGAAACGCAGAGCCATGCAAGACTGACCACTGGTGCACAAAACTAGGGACCTTGAAAGGATATCCTTAACCCTAGAAATCAGTTTGCAGAACGGGGAGGATGGGTGAGGTGGTAAGCAATCCTTAACTAACCTACGTTTCTTACAGATATATCGTTACCAAAGGTAAGTAACTTTTTCATCTGAAAGAAACAGTTAGTTATAGATTCCTTACCTTAGAATAGACACCCCAGCAATACCAACACCGGAGGTGGGTCTGCGAAAAAAGTTCACACCAAAAAGTCCTGAAGAACAGAACGCCCAAAGAAGCGGCCTCTCTGGACTTGGCTGTCCAGGCAGAAGTGTCTCATAAACGTGAGCAGAGATGCCCACGTAGCTGCCTGACAGATGTCATTTAGAGGAACTCATTGTCCCAAAGCAGTAGTGGCTACCGTCGCCCTGGTGGAATGGGCGCGCAGCCCCACTAGAGGTTCCTTTTTTGCTACAGAATAGTAGGCTTTGATACACAAAACGACCCATCTGGAGTTGGTTCGGTTGTGTACGGCCTGACGTTTCTTGGCGCCCACTTAGCCAACAAAGAGCTGGTCATCCGCCCGGAATGGTTTGGTGCGATCCACATAAAAAGAAAGCGCACATTTTGGGTCCAGATGGTGGAGACTCTCCTCCTCTTTCGAAGGATGCGGAGACTGAAAAAAGGTGGGCAAAGTGATGGTTTGCCCAATGTGAAAGGAGGTGACAACCTTGGGAAGGAAGGATGGACGAGTCCTGAGGACAACCTTGTTCGGATGGACAGACAGAAAACGAGGCTTTGAGGAAAGGGCCTGGAGCTCACTCTCTTCTGGCAGATGTGATGGTGACAAAAATGCAGTCTTAGGAGTTAAAAGCCTCAAAGGACAGTTGTGAAGTGACTCAAAGGGAGCACACATTCAATAGGTTAAGACTAAGTTCAAGTTCCACTCAGACATAACGAAGGGAATAGGAGGAAAGAGAGGAATTATGCCTTTTAAGAAGCCATTTACAACTGGGGACTTGAAGAGAGAAGGCTGATCAGGAAGCCAAAGAAAGGCAGAAATGGGCGAAAGATAGCCCTTGCTAGTGCCCAGAGCAGAGCCCTGCTGGGCCAAAGAGAAGGAACAAGAGAACATCAGAAAGAGGGGCAGAAAGGGGATCCACAGCCTTTGTTGTGCACCATACCACAAATTTGTTCCACTGGCAGGCATATACAGTCTTAGTGGAGGGACGCTTGGCTTCCAAGATTACATCAAAAAATTCAGGAGGCAAGTCAAATGACGTCAACTGCCGCCGCTCAATCTCCACGCAAGGAGGTGGAGGCTGGACAGGTTCAGGTGGAGGACCGTCGCCTGCTGCTGCGACAGAAGATCCTCCAGAAGAGGCAGTCGGATTGGAGGATCGATGGCCATGTTTGCCAGAATCTGGAGCCACGAGAAAGAGTTGGGCTTGGTCGCGCTTGATCTTCTTCAGCACTCTGGGTGCAAGTGGTATAGGCGGAAAGACGTACAACAGACATTCCGCCGGAGACCAGAGGCCTCTGATCTCCACCTCTCCCATGTGGCCGCCCCATCTGAGAAGGGATACGTCCGTCACCACTGTATGCTCTGGTTGGGGAAGGGAGAGGAATCGGCCGTTGACCCAATCCTGGTTCGTGAGCCACCACTACAGTTGTCGTGCAGTGCCCTCCGAGATTAGTTACAATCGGACAATTTCCCTGACGTTGCGCCCACTGGAACTTCAGGTCCCACTGCAGAGCCCACATATGCCACCTGGCATGTTCGACCAGCAGGATGCAGGAGGCCATGAGGCCCTTCAGCCTCAGAGTCATTCAGACCGAAACGCGGGATAGAGGCTGAAAGATCAGAATAGCCAGAATATCTCTGACTCACTGTTCGGGAGGATAAACCAGAAACTGTGTCTCGTCCAGAACCGCTCTGATAAACAGGAGCTTCTGAGAGGGGTCAGGTGTGACTTTGGCACATTGATGGAAAACCCCAGCGAATGCAGGAGGTCGGACGTAGTTTGGAGGTGGGAGACAACAGTCTAGGCGAGCCCGCCTTCAACAGCCAGTCGTCGAGATAGGGGAAGACTGGAACCCCTGATCTGCGCAGGTGAGCTGCGACCACTGCCATCACTTTCATGAACACCCGAGAGGCGCTGATAAGGCCAAAGGAGAGCATGGTAAACTGAAAGTGCTCGTGGCCTACCGTGAACAGCAGGTAACGCCGGTGGTCTGGCAGGACGGGGATGTGAAAATAAGCGTCCTGCAGGTCCAATGCTACCAACCAGTCTCCAGGGTCAAGGGCAGACAAGACCTTTGCAAGCGTCAACAACTTGAACTTCTCCTTCCGGAGGAAGCGGTTGACGTTCCTGAGATCCAAGATAGGACGCAGACCCTTGTTATTCTTGTGCACCAGAAAGTAGTGGGAGTAACAACCATAACCTACTTCTGGGACAGGCATGCGCTCAATGGCTCCCTTGGCCAGGAGAGACGTAACTTCCTGTTGGAGAAGGCCCGGGTGATCCTCTGACATACGGTGGTACTGAGGTGGCATGGCTGGAGGGGTAGCCTCGAAGGGGAGGGAGTAGCCCCTTTGGACTATCTGCAAAACCTACCTGTCTGACGTGATGGTGCGCCAGTGGGGGAGGTGATGGCGAATCCAGCCGTCCACTGGCGTTTTATGGGCCTGAAATGTCAGACTAGTTAGACTTAAGAGGCTGCTGCAGAGGGGGGGTTGGAAGACTGGCCCACTAGCTGGCCCCCTGAACCACGACGGTGGTTCCCAAGTCCCCGGCCGCGTGAGGGTTGGGGGAACATACATCGGCCTGTGGCTCTGGGTGGAACACAGGGGGGCACCCTTCCGGAGTCTCGAAAGGGGCGAAAAGCAGACAGTGCACGGCGGCTGGAGAGACCCAAGGACTTGGCCGTAGCCCATGAGTCCTTGAAGCGCTCTTGAGCGTTGTCTGCTTTGTCGCCAAAGAGGCGACGGCCATCAAAGGGCATGTCCATGAGAGTATTCTGGACATCCCCAGAAAAGCCAGTCGAACTCTTCCAGGCAAAAACAGAGAGGCGGTAGTAGTGTTTGATAGATCGGACTTCAGTAATCAGTATACAATCAGATTGGGCAATGTGAGAGAAATTCTCATTTATCTTAATAAACACCAACAGAGGCAAATTCAAAAATGGTGCCACTAGGGGCTACAAATGCACCCTACTACCTTGGGTGCATAGACACATAGATCAAGTGAGATCGTGACTATGTGATGAAAATGAACAATACAAGTACCCCGGCACTCAGACGTAATAATTCTTTTACTTTAAGTCAAACCCTGTTAGGCAAAAACCATATTTCAATATAACACTGATTATGAACAGAGATGGATTCGTACAAAAAGGTTTGTGTATTTAATTTTGTCAAAACATAGAATATAGATAAAACATTCTAACAACACAGTTTTGAAAGACAGAAAACCATATAGACCCCTTAGTTTATCATGAGCTTGACAATTGAAGTATCAACTATGAAGGGTGTCTGTGGCTCTATGGTCTTGATCCCAAAAGCGCAACAGCCGACACGCGTTTCGTCACATGAGTGACTTTCTCAAGGCGGTAAAGATAATAAAATAGTCTCATGTTTTATACATATTAAAATAGAATTTTCTCCATATGAAGATGTTACTCTCATGGAGTGTACAAAGAATGAATTTGTGCAAAGAAGAAAAACGAAAATTGTGGAATATGAACGAGCAAGAAATACTATCAAGAACAGAAACAAGATCATGATACACGAGAAAAGGTAAAAACCACCAGAGGGCCAATATCATGAGTGAAATCAGTGAATTCAGAAAGACAATAATGAGTGTGAAATAGAAACTAGAGCGAGAACCCACTACCAAATAATGTGTAACCAGACCTGAATTACCATTGTGAAAGCAAATACTATGCTTGAGATCCAAAGTAATAGAATCATAGATCACTGACCTTATAGCAAGAAAAAGATGTTTTCAGCAATATAAAGACCTCTGTATTTTGATATCTGATGCTGAGAAGGCCACAGGACAAGCGATACTCTAAGATATAAGTGTCCAGGAAAGAAAACTAATATTTCAGTGAGCAGTTCTAACTATTTCTATGTCCAAATTATAGTATTGGTTAGAAACAAACGCTGCTCACTTATAATTTATGAAGGCAAAACTTGCCTATCCGATGATTCCAAAGATATATTGAAAAAAGATCCTAGTAGCCAAGAGAAACGCACGAAATTAAGATTAGAAAAGCCATTGACAACTAGATCCATTCGAATAATGAGTTTTTAACAGGGACGATGACTCCTTTGAAGCATGGATGACGGAGTTAGGAGAATTACTAGACTCGTTACAAATAGAAATATTTTCAACATTTAGTAAGTCTGTGAGGGTGTTATACTACTGCACTTAAAATATTGGGATGGCTTTTCTAATCTTTATTTTGTGCGTTTCTCTTGGCTACTAGGATCTTTTTTTCAATATATCTTTGGAATCATTTATTAGATGATCGTCCGGTCTTTGAGGTCATCGGGTAGGCAAGTTTTGCCTTCATAAATTATAAGTGAAAAAATTCCTTGAGAAAGTCACTGATGTGACGAAACACGTGTCGGCTGTTGTGCTTTTGGGATCAAGACCATAGAGCCACAGACACCCTTCATAGTTGATACTTCAATTGTCAAGCTCATGATAAATTAAGGGGTCTATATGGTTTTCTGTCTTTTAAAACTGTGTTGTTAGAATGTTTTATCTATATTCTATGTTTTGACAAAATTAAATACACAAACCTTTTTGTACAAATCCATCTCTGTTCATAATCAGTGTTATATTGAAATATGGTTTTTGCCTAACAGGGTTTGACTTAAAGTAAAAGAATTATTAAGTCTGAGTGCCGGGGTACTTATATTGTTCATTCAAACTCTTCCAGGCATAGCATCGAAGGGCTACCGATGTGGAAATCGTCCTGCCCAGAGAGTCGGCGGTATTCAGCCCACAACGGATGGTAAACTTCGCCGCATCCCTCCCGGCAGCAATAGCCTGGGAGAGCAATGTCCAGGCCTCCTCCGGACACTGAGGCAGCACCTGCGCAACTGTATCCCACACAGAGTGGCAACAATGGCCCAATAGACATGCGGTGTTTACCGACCGCAGTCCTAAGCTGGCGGAAGAGAAAATATTCTTCCCAAGATGATCGAGCTTCTTTGTTTCCTTTTCCGGTGGAGCGGTATGGAATGCACTCTTAGAGGTAGAGGCTTGGACCACCAAGCTCTCAGGGGTGGGATGTTAGGAGAGGAAAGTGGGGTTGCCCGGAGCCGGGCGGTGGCGTTGGCCAATCATCCTATCCACGGGAGCCCCCGTGTTGGGCCTGGACCAGGTGCCCAAAAAGACGACGCTGAGGGCTTCATTAAACGGCAGCAGGGGCTCCGGAGATCTCGCTGCCTGTTGAAGGACCTCTGTCAGGAGGTTAGTCCTGACCGCCACCGTAGGAAGCTCGAGGTTGAGAGCCTCGCTCGCCCTACGCAACACCACTGCGTATGACGCTTCCTCCTCCGTAGCCACGGTAGGAGGAGACAACATGCCATGGTCAGGGGAGGTGTTCAGACCACTGGCATCCCCCCCGTTTCTTTATCCAGTCCTGTTCACTGACCAACTGCTCAATCAGTGTCAACTGACCCCTCCCAGTCCTCCCCCTCGTCCTTTGGGTGCCAATCTGGTCTAAAAGGGACCCCAGGAGTGAATAGGGGCCCATAAATCCCACTCGGTGCCGGATCCAGCATTGGGCGATGACGGTCCGGGTCCCCATCAGGATGGAGGCCGGGGTCGACGCTGGCCGGAGGACCGACCGGCGTCAAATGCGGTAGCGGTGCCGGAGGAAGCGGCGCTGCTGGACGGGTAATAAGGTCAACCGGCGCTGACCCAGATCGAGGCCTGGATCCAAGGGTGGCCTGCGGCGCCAGGGCACCCGGGGAGAAGGCCTAGGCCCCCCAACCGAGTCCGTGGGGCACAAAGGTGCACCGGCTGGTTCGGTGGCGTGCATCGCCTCGTAAAACTTACGAAGCTGGGCAGGAGTTGCTCCGGGTCCCGGGAAGGGAGGGTAGCACGGAGTCGACTCTTCATTCAGGTTCTGCACGCAGAGCCGCGGGAGGGTCACAGCCCACATTCCTCGTCGCGTCAGCCGACCGATGGGGAGAAGTCGAAGAGCGATGATGCTTCTTCGACTCGTTCTTGTGCTTCGACTTACCTGACCCCGAGTGCGAAGACTTAGACGATTTAGAAGAGTGGTGATGGCTCCGTGACCGGTCCCGGGAGCTCGAACGGCGCAGAGCTGACTGCCGGCGCTCAAGAAGCTTTCGGGACCACTCCCGCAAAGCCTTTGGAGCCATGGACCGGCAGTCGGAGCACGACTTGGGGTTGTGGTCGCGCTCCAGGCAAAAGAGGCACCTGCAGTGCGGATCCGTAACCGACATCAGTCGAGAACAAGATCAGCAAGCCTTGAAGCCGGGCATCCCTACGTGCACCAGGAGTAGTAGGACTCAAAAGACATCGACAAAAGTCGCTCAAAAAGTTCAGTTAAAAAGTTACTGGAGGTACTGCTCTCTCCGGATCTGCACTGGCTGGTGCGGAAAAAGAGAGCTGACAACAGCGTGCGCGGGCGGCATCTAAGTAGCTACCGCGACGTCATCCCGGCAACACAATGCCAACAACGGACGCGGAACCTACTGATACCACCTTCCAACGCGCAGAGGTACTGCTGATGAAAAAAAATTCCGGATCCAGTCCGACGCCTGGGGGTAATTCTAAGGTAAAGAATCTATAACTAACTGTTTCTTTCAGATGCAGTCCTTAACAGCAAGGGTATTAGGCTCGGATGGTAGTGGGGTCAATCACCTATATTGAGTCAAGAGAGCACTTAACAACATGCCAAGAAAATACTTGGGGGGTCATACACCTTATTAGCATTTGTTCGGGGTATAATGTGGGTACCCAACGAGAAGTGTCAGCACAGTGGTGGCTGAAACACCATTTGACCTCAATGATCGAGCTTTACAAAGTAATGTCCAACTAAAATGCACTGCAGCTGTGGAAGTGGAAACGATAACATCAATACCTGCCTGGGTCCCGGAGATTGGGGACCTGGTCAGAGAGAAAATAGTGGACAAGAAAGTATTTTGACCATCTTACAGAGCGCCTGTACCTGTCCTAGCTGTTGAAGGAATCAGAACTGCCCTACTTCCACCTATTGCTGGCTGTCGAGACAAAAGGTTTGTCTCAACTGATCAGATCAAACCACACTATGTGGCTGATTCTCAACAGTAAGCCACGTGGGCTCCTGGGTAGCCACCGCACTCCTCTCGCACAGAAAGTTCAGATGGACGTTTTAATAACAACTGAAGACTCCACTTTTCAAAAAGAAGCTGTGAAAGACAATAAAATGATGCTTCTCCCTAATGAAACAACTACAACTGTACAGTCAACAGGTACAGAAATTAGGGGCATGGCCAAGATGGCAGCGAGTGCAGACGCATTGTAATCAGCTCTGCGTCAGGCCTGCCAAGAATCCTGCTCTGCTGGTAAGCCGTGATCACGGACATCAGAGCCTGAAATGCCCGGCCAGCTGAGCGGTGGCCCTGAGCTGCGGCGTCTTACCTGCTGGCTGCAGCCCGGCCTCGTGGAGTGCAATGCCAGCGTGCGGGATTGCGCTCGTTCCCAACGGCAAGCGCCCACACCCGCAACTTTTTTTGTTCCAGATAACCCTCCCACAGATATCACAAGTCCGATTCGATTCGCTCAAAACTCCTATATCTGAAGTGGAGATCTCCGATTCCCTCAAACAGATGGCATGCCATCTGAATTGTATACGACTTACTCCGAACAATTTACCACCCATTTAAGAGCCATGTACAGAGAGGTGTTCGAATGAGGGAAATTGCCACCCGCCCTCCGTGAGGCGCTATTGGTAGTATTACCAAAGCCAGGCAGGCATCGAAAAGGCATTTGACACTCTAGAGTGGCAATATCTACTGGCTGTGTTGGCAAGATTCAGCATGGGCTCCAACTTCCTACGGTGGGTAAAGATGTTATACACAAAGCCACAGGCCAGAGTCAAGACAGGCCGTTATCACCTCACCCTCTTTTGAAATTCAACGTGGACCGAGACAGGGTTGCCCTTTATCGCCCATTATTTGTGCGCTGGCCATGGAATACCTGGCATGCAAGCTCCATCGGGTCCTACACTGGGGCCTACAAGTGCACACGCAATAGCACATTGTTTCTCTTTATGTGGAGGCACTAATTTATCTGCGCTGACAAACCACAGTTCTACAGGAATTAATAGAGCTACTGGATTAGCATGCTCAAATATCAGGTTTACGGGCCAACTGGACCAAATGTACAAGTTACTTACCTTCGGTAACGATGTATCTGGTAGACACGATTCTAACCGCAGATTCCTTAACGCAGAATTATCCCCAGGCATGAGACTGGACCCGGAAAACTTTCTAGCCCAGCATCCCTGCGCGCCGGGGGGGCGTTACCATGCGTCTCCGCCCGACGTCTTCCGTGGGCGTGACGTCAGCGAGGTCACATAAGCCCCACCCCGGCGCGCTGACATCAGTTTGCTTCGTAAAACATTTCAATGCCACAACGCGGAGCCATCATAACAAAACTGAGGAGAGCATGGGAACAGTGTGCGAAAAAACCAGAGAAACAAAATAGGGAGAAACAAAAGGTGAGGAACAGCACCAGTTGGCACCAAGGCACCATAAGGCTACAACAGCAAGCCAGAGCAGGAAAAGAGCAGAGCACCACTCTGAGGAACAACTGAGCAAGCCAAGGCGATAGCACCAGTTTGCACCAAAGCACCATAAGGTCATAGCAAGAAAAGCACAAAGCACCACTCCGTGGAACCACCGTGCAAGCCAAGGCAAGAGCCATCCTGGAGGCACAAGCATGTGAAAGCGCCGTGACAGAAAGAGAGAGGGCCTGCAACCACAGGGTGAAGGGCCACAAGCCCGAAACAGAGGAGCAAGAGCAATCCATTCCCAGTCTACACTGCCAAGGATGGCCATAACCCCTGAAAGGAGTAGGAGGACAAAGGGCAGGCAAAAGACTCCCCAATGAAGAAGACCGCAAGGGAATCAGAAACTCTATCAACAGAGGGAAAAGAGCAAAAGTAGGCCCTTACACTGAAACCAGCTGGAGGGATGCCCGACGGGAAGAAACCAAAGAGGACACCCACCGAAGACAAGCCACCCAGAGGAAGGCAACAACAGAAACCCAAGCAGAGGGACCTCGCAGAAAGGGGAGGAAGGGCGGGTCGTGAAGGAATCTGCGGCTAGAATCGTCTCTACCAGATACATCGTTACCGAAGGTAAGTAACTCGTTCATCTGACAGAGACTACTAGCCGCAGATTCCTTAACGTAGAATAGATACCCTAGCCATACCCAGAAGGGAGGAGGGCCTGCGAGAGAGCCTCGCCACCAGGAGAGACACAGGGTCCCAGCAGGGGACATGTCACAGGGACAAGAAGGGAAAGGCCAGGATAACCAAAGCCCAACCAAAGGAGAACCGCCCAACAACCCACAGCGGCAGACAGCGCCCGAAAAGCCCCAAGGAACACAGGGACAACTTCAAACCCCAGGGAGAAGAGGTAGAACCTGAGGCAGGGCCCACTGTAAGAAGTACGTGTTACTTACCTTCGGTAACGATGTATCTGGTAGAGACGATTCTAGCCACAGATTCCTTCACGTAGAATTATCCCCAGGCTTGAGACGGGATCCGGAAACCTTTTGCCACAGCATCCCTGCGCGCCAGCGGGCGGGGCGATACCACGCGTCGTCTGCGTACGTGACGTCAGCGAGGTCACATAAGCCTCACCCCGGTGCACCTACATCAGTTTTCTTCGGAGAACTTTTCTGCGCCGCAACGCGGAGCCACCAGGCAAACTGTGGAAGCAGGGGAATAGTGTGCAAAAGAGTAGAAACAAAGAATGGAGACAAGCGACACCATAAGGAGCGGTGCAACACTGCAGCCACCAAAGGCAGGGGCGGAATAAAGAACAGAGCAGAGACCCGAGCAGCCACCCTACCAGCATGTAACCGCCCCCCCCTTCCCCGGAGACAGGGAACATATGTAAAGGCAGGACACCTGTAGCAGGCCTACAACCCCCACCCTGAAATAGGGAAGGGGAGCCAGCCCCAGAACAGACAGGACAACAACAACCCTCCAAGCCACCCCAGCACAGAGGGCAACCATCCTTCAAGGAGCAAGGGCAGGGCATGGCCAGGTGACCCCCAGACAGAGGACGGCAGAGGGACAGAGAACCCCAGCAGCAAGAGGAAGGGAGGGAGGGGCGAGATTGAAGATAAACCCCCCCCCAAACCTGGAGCAGCCCGAGTAGCGGGGCACAGGAGCACCATAACCACATCCTCCAGAGAACCAAGGGGAGGAAGGAACAGCAACAAGATGGAGCAACCCGCCAAGAGCAAAGGAATGCACTCACAAGAAACACAGCCTTCCACCAGGAGGTGAGTGCTGAGACCAACCCACGGGTCCTCGCAGAAAGGGGAGGAAGGGCGGGCCGTGAGGGAATCTGCGGCTAGAATCGTTACCAAAGGTAAGGTAAGTGATTGAGACTACTAACTGCAGATTCCTTCACGTAGAATAGATACCCTAGCAATACCCACTGGAAAGGAGGGTCTGCGAAAGGACCCCCCCGTCCCCCCCCCGCCCCCCCAAGCCATAACAGGAAAGAGGGTCACACAGGGGACCAGACCTGCGGACTGGGTAATAACCCCGCCCCTCCCATGCAAGAGGAGCCCCCCACAAGCAGAACACCACCGACCCCAGATGGATGGGGGAAGAAGGAAAAATAAAAAGGGGGGGCGCACACTCACGATACAGGAATCAAGGGCCAGGCCAGAGAGGCTGAAGTACCCCACACCCCTTCAAGGCAATAAGCTTCCCTCCAAAGCCAGGGGGAGAGCCCAGAGGTCCCAAGGAAACGAGGGAAAAGGAGGCGAAGCCACACCAGATGGAAGGCAACAGTTCAAACAGAGAGGCACTAACAGACAGAACAGAAAAAACAGCCCAGGGCCCAAGGAAGACCCGAGTGGCAACACCTGATATGGGAGGGCACAGAATTATCCCAAGCAGGGAGAAGAGGAAAGGGCCAGACACACCCCCACGAGGGGCCGCGCACACGCCGTTAAGAAGCAAAGCAACATACAGAAACGCCACGGAGAACAGGCACCAAAGGGCCACCAGAACTCCCCAGCAGAGCGCAAGCTGTATAACAGCTACCACTACCCCACATAGGGTACGTTAAGTCCCAAGACATGGGAGCCCTCTTTCCGCAACAGAGGAAAAACAAAAGAGCCACAGGGAAAATACCCCGCGAACGGCTTGACAATCAGCCCAAAGAAAACAGAAGGCCAAATCTCTGGGCCAAGTCTGCGTAACAGTTCTAGCAAGAAACACAACGAACAAGGGTCGTCCAGCAGCCAACATTGCCAAAGTCCCCACAAGAAGGACTCCATGGCCAGAAAAAACACTCCACCGCAAAAGCGACCGTTCCAAGAAGGACCAGAACCAGCTCAACTCCTTAATCACTGAGAAGGAGGAGGAGGAGTATAAGGGGAAGGAGGACGGAGCCCCGCCAGGAACCTTTGGATGGTGGAGTCAGCTGGGGCATGGAACAACAGGCTACCATCAAACGGGAGATCAATGAGCCGTTCCCGAATATTTTCGGGGAAGACGCCGTCCCGAAGCCAAGCATGGCGACGGAGAGCGACGGAGGAAGCCATGGCCCGGCCCGCCACCTCCGAGATGTCCAGAGTGGAGTGAAGGATAAACGCCGTTAGCTCCCAGCCATCCAACGGATGACGCCGTAAGTCCGCCTGAAGAGTCTCCTGAGGAGGTGCGGACCCCAAAGACTCAACCGAGTCCCACAGACAAGAGGAGGCCCTAGCCAGGACACACAAGGGGTTCAGGGCCCGTAGGGCCACACTGGTCGAGGCAAACATGTTGCGCCCCCAAGAGTCCAGCCAGCGGGTCTCCCGGGAGGGCAGAGTCAACAGCGGCAGTAGGGAGGGAAAGGCAGTCCGCAAAAGAGGACTGGCGAAAGAGGGGTGGAGGGAGAGGGACACGCAGGGTCACGCGGCGCTGATGTAGAAGGTGCTGAGGCACTGGATCCCCAGAGGCAGGACGCCTCCAAGCCCCCGTCAGGGACGAAAGGAGCGAACCCTCAAAGGGAAGCAAGATCTCTCTCCCACCAGAGCCCTGGTGGAGAACCTCCACGAGATGATTCGTCGGAAAATGAGCAATCGGGTCACCCATGCGCAGAATATTCACCGCCGTGGACACCGTGTGAGCAAAGGCCGCACCCGCCTCTGTAGGGCTCCGCGGTGGAGAAAGTAGCTCCTCCGTGGGCACGGCTGCAGACTAAGGCAGCCGCCCCTCAAGCCAAGCGGAACGGGCAGGGGCCAGACCTGGAAGGTAGGAGGAGCCGAGTAATGGGGGACCTGCCGCTCCTCCGGCGAACGGCGAAGCCTCAGAAACGGCAGAGAGCCACCCTTTGACCATGCCGGTGAAAAAGACACCACTCGGCGGCCAGTCTCCGGGGAGGACGACACCAATATGCAGGCAGCCTCCGGAGAATAGGGAGCGTCCGAAGACGAATCCGCAACTTGACGCCTGTCAGGAGCCGTAGAGTCCGCCGCCTGAGGCAGAGCGGTAACACCAGCCTGCGCCGAAGGAGACGCTGGATAGGGCTCCTCAAAGTCACACTGCGCCGGGGACCGGAGCGGGCCGGAGTCGCATTAGAATGGCGCCAACTCGACCTCCGGCGAGGCAGCCGCCTGCATGGAGGGACAAGAAGGACCAGGGGAGTAACACGAAGCCCTCCACCAGCCTCGGCCCAGTAAACGACAGAGGTGGTCCGGCGAGCCATGTGGTGCCGCCAAGGCCGACCCAACCTCCGACGAGGCAGCCGCCGGCGCGGAGGGACGACAAAGACCCGGAGGAGGGCGAGGGATTCGCGCCCAACCTCGACCCGAAGCGGGACGAGGAGAGTCCACCGACCCCTGTGGCGCCACCCGGTCCAGCAGCTGCCAGAGCCGTAGTGGCATCACCTCAGCCTTAGACATCTTATCAAGGGACCGTGAGGGGCTCGGGATGTGACCCGAGCCCCGGCGACCTCACGCGACACCAAAGGGTCTCCCGCGGGAGTTTGCGGCGAGGCAGAGAAGCCATGGTTTGAAGGAGGGAACCCAGAGAAGCCGCACCCCAACAGCACCACATCCTCCAAGCCTGGATCCGACCCAGTCGGCGCCGGGGCCGAAGCCACCGGTGGAGCCGCGGAAGGCCCCGCGCAAGCAAGGGAACCGCTGACGCCCCAGGAGGGGAAGGAGGAGACGCCAGTGAGGCCTGCAAAGCCGCCGCGTATGTCTCCATCTGGACTCTCGCCGCTCCATCACCGGGAAACGGTGGGTAGGAGGACACGCAGGCCGCATCACCCGCGGAGAGTCTACGCCCCCGGCAAGCCGAAACCCGGCCCCCGGGGACAAACTGCGACACTTACCCACCGTGGAGCGACGCTCTCGCGACATCAGGGAAGGGCGATGACCACGGCCATATCTGAAGCCGTCTGCCGATCGAGGGGAGGAGGTCGACCTGAAGAGACGCGCCGAGAGAAGTTTCATGCGGCGCTCCCGCCGCGACTTCGGCTTCAACTGTTGGTACCCCTCACAATCCATGGTGCAGTGACCCTCCCTCAAACACCACATACAAATGTGATGAGGGTCCGTCGCCGACATAAGACACCCACACGACGTGCAAGCTTTAAAGCCCGAAGGCATTCGCACACTGTTCCACCAAGAGAAGGACAATGATGAAGAAAAAAGGGCCCGAAAGAGGCCTGTGGCAAGGCCGGATCCGCGTTGCATGCGGAAAAGGAAAAAACTGACGTATGCGCGCCGGGGTGGGGCTTATGTGACCTCGCTGATGTCTGCGGACAACGCCTAGGCAGAGTTGCGTGGTATTGCCCCGCCCCCTGGCACGCAGGGATGCTGTGGCAAAAGGTTTCCAGATCCAGTCTGATGCCTAGGGATAATTCGACGTGAAGGAATCTGCGGCTAGTAGTCTCTATCAGATAAACATACACAGTGACAGAAAATAGCTGAACACACCGCAGCCACAAGCAGCGGACAATGCAGGAACAGCTTCACTGCCAAAAGCGCAAACAAAAGAAGAAAGGCACAGTCGCGCAAAGCCCCAGCGGAACCAGAGGCAGGGGCACAAGGGAATACATCAAAGGCCACAACGGTGGATTAGAACAAGCAGGCCTGCACGGGCATGCGCAGCCAGCAGCAGGCAACACCACGGAACGGCGCACCCAGGACAAGCCAGATGCCAGCCGAAGGCAGAGGTCAGGAAAGGCCAGGACACACTCCAAAGGAGGGGCCGGTCCAAAAACACACACACACACTGACCACAAAATAAGTGGCGCCAGGTAGAAACGGAGGACGGACCAAGCCGTCCACCAGAACACAGAAGCCGAGGAAAGCCAGTCCCCCCCGGAACACCAGTCAGAGGACCAAGCCGAAACACCGGACAGAAGTGCGGAACCGCCACAACACGACGCCACAGGCGGCAAGCCAGACTGGTCTAATGATATAGCGAAGAAGTAGAAGGATGGACCTGGGCGCAACGCAAGCTGCTTCAAGACAATCTGCAAGAAGATCGCACCTGCGACTTACCGTGACGCCACGGAGAGCAAGGAGCTGAAAAGGGCGACCACACCTCCCTAGCACATGACAGAGCTATACAATAGCTACAATTACCCCACATAGGGTATGATACGTCCCAAGAACATGGGAACACCTCTTAGGAAAAAACTTCCGCAGCAGATGACAAACAGAAAGACCTGCGGAGAAAACAGCAGACAGCTTGCCAATCAGCCAATAAAGAAGACACAGAAGGCCTAATCTCAGGACCTACACGGCTTTACCAACAGCCAAAACCACAAGTCAAAAAAGGGCTGGACCAGCAGCCAACAGCAACAAAGTGCAAACGGAAGGACCCTGAAGGCACACCAACCACACAGAACACACAACCGGGGCTACTAGGCCCCAGAAAACAACAGGAGAACACCTCCCAGAACACAGACCGACATCCAAGGTTACTGAGGAGGAGGAGGAGGAGGAGGAGGACGAAGCCCCGCAAGGAACCTCTGAATGGCAGAATCTG
This sequence comes from Triturus cristatus, assembly GCF_964204655.1. NCBI lineage: Eukaryota > Metazoa > Chordata > Amphibia > Caudata > Salamandridae > Triturus > Triturus cristatus. Next base: position 735,718,631 of record NC_140586.1, on the reverse strand, counting down.
CAGGGGCGTGAAACAAAGAAGGGCAAGTCAACCAGCCGCTCCCGAACGTTCTCAGGGAAAACACTATCCTTCAGCCAAGCAGAGCGATGGAGGGCTACTGAAAAAGCCATGGTGCGACCAAGCACCTCAGAAACATCCAGAGTCGAATGAAGAATAAACGCCGCCAGCTCCCAGCCATCCAACACATGGTGCTGCAGATCAGCGCAGGCACCCTCCTGAGAAGCGGAAGACAGAAGGGACTCCTCCGAATCCCACAGGCAAGAAGTGGCTCTGAACAACACACAAAGCGTGTTGAGCGCCCGCAAGGCCGCACTGGAGGAGGCGAAGATGTTGCGCCCCCATGAATCTAACCACCGTGCTTCCCGTGACAGGGGTGACAACACCGATGGCAAGGAGGGAAAGGCAGTCTGCAAAAGAGGGCCCCTGGTAGAAGGGTGGAAGGAAAGGCAGACAGGATCATGCGGAGCAGGACGGTGGCGGTGCAAAAGCGGCTGGGGCACCGGGTCCCCCGTGGCAGGATGCCCCCAGGTCCCCAAGAGAGAATTATGGAGCGAAGTCTCAAAGGGAAGAAGCAGCTCCCATCCACCAGAGCCCTGATGGAGAACCTCCAGCAAATGATCCGCGGGGAAAAGGGCAGTCGGGTCGCCCATGTGCAAAATCCCCGTAGCCGTGGAGACAGCCCGGGCGAAGGCAGCACTCGTCTCCTTAGGGCAACGCGGTGGTGAGAGCAATTCCTCCGTGGGCAACGGTTGCAAGCTAAGCCGACCGTCCCCCAGCCCAACGGGAGGAAGGAAAGGCCAAGACCGGAACGGGGTAAGGTTGACGACGAGTTGGGAACCTCAGGCGCCTCCGGGGAAGACAGAGGGAGCGGGTCGGCGAAGAGCCGTCCTTGGAAGACGCCAGGGAAAAGGCCACGATGCAGCATCCCGTCTCCGGAGAAGAAGAAACAAACAGTTGCCGAACCTGTGGAGAAGAGGGGGCGTCCGAAGACGAATCAACGACCCGACGCTGGCACGGCACCGTGGAGTCCGCCACCGGTGTCAGCTCAGCGTCGACCGGCGCCAAAGGGGACGCAGCGACGACCTCTGCCACGACACGCGCAGCAGGAGAACGGGGCGGGGTCGTTGCCGGGGCGGCCAAAGAACGGCGCTGACTCGACCTCCGACGAGGCAGCTGCCTGCGGGGAGAGACGAGGGGCACGCCCCGGCCCCTAGCCAGCCCCTGCGGTGCCGCCAGCAGCCGCCAGCGCCTGAGCGGCATCAGCTCAGCCTTGGACAAGGCTGCCTCCTGCCCAGAGGACCGAGGGGGACTCGAGGACGAGCCCCAACAACCTCGCGCAACACTACAGGGACCCCCACAGGGGTTGCGGCAAGGCAGAGCCGCCATGGCCCGAAGGAGGGAACCCCGTAGGGCCGCACCCAGACGACACCACATCTCCAGAACCTAAAGCCGAAACTGTCCGCGCTGGAGCCGCCGGCAACGCCACAGAAGGCCCCGCACATGGCAAGGGATCCGCAGACGTCCGAGGAAGATGAGGAGAAGGAGGAAGAGCCAAAGAGGCCTGCAAGGCCGCTGCATAGGCCTCCATTTGGGCTCTGGTTTCCCCCACGCCGGGGAACGGCGGGTAGGGTGGCAACACGCGGGGCCGCACAACCTGCGGAGAACCCGCACCCCCCACAGGGCGGGGACCGGGCCTCGGACACAAACTGTGACACTTACCAACAGGTGAGCGATGCCCTTGCGGCATCGGAGAGGGACGATGTCGGAGACAGAAGCGGCGGTTCTTGAACCCTTCTGCGGGGGATGGACGCGGTGACGACGCAGACCTGGACATGCGGGCCGAGAGGAGTTTCGGCACTTTGGCTTCATCTGCTGACAAGCCTTGCAGTCCGTGGAGTTGTGGTGCTCCCCCAAACACCACATACAAATGGGGTGTGGGTCCGACACCGACATCTGGCATGCGCACGTCTTGAAGCCCGAAGGCATTCGCACACTGTTCTCAAGAAAACACAAGGCGTAAAGAACAAGTTACTTACCTTCGGTAACGATGTATCTGTAAGAAGGAATATGCTACTTACCAGTATGCATCTGTTCTTGGCATGTAGAGCTGCAGAGTCACACACTGAGGATAAGATCGCCATCTGGTGTTGGGCTCGGATGATTGCAGGTTGTTGTTGTCTTCGGAGAAGCCTTTGGTCACGAGGTTGGTGACTCCTCCCCTGGACAACAGTGCGCATGGGCATCCACTCCATCGGCAGATTGTTTTTCGCCATGTTGGGAAAAGATGGAGTATATAGAAAAGAAAGAAAGGATGTCCATGTGTAATGTCTAAGTAAGACGGATGCTGGAACAGATACAGGTCCCGGGGAGGCGGGCGGGCGTGTGTGACTCTGCAGCTCTACATGCCAAGAACAGATGCATACTGGTAAGTAGCATATTCCGTTCGAGGCATATGAGCTGCAGATCACACACTGAGGATAGATTATATAGCAGTGCTCCCCTTAGCTGTGGTCGCCTGTATCCGTTGCAGCAGTTTGAAATAAAGTTTTTAGGACAGCCTGGCCCACGGAGGCCTGTTGTTTGGCCTGTACGTCAACACAATAGTGTTTAGTGAAGGTATGCGTGGTAGACCATGTGGCTGCCTTGCAAATGTCTTCTAAGGGAATATTGCCTAAGAAGGCCATAGAAGCCCCTATTTTACGCGTGGAGTGCGCCCTAGGGGGAACTGTGAGTGTACGTTTAGCCTTGAGGTAGCATATTTGGATGCATTTAACTATCCACCTGGCTATTCCTGATTTGGAGATCGGGTTGCCTTTGTGTGGTGGCGCGAAAGCAACAAAGAGTTGTTTTGTCTTTCGAAAAGGTTTTGTTCTGTCGATGTAATAAAGCAAAGCTCTTTTAACATCTAAGGTATGTAGGGCCCTTTCAGCTACCGAGTCTGGATTTGGGAAAAAGACCGGTAGTTCTACTGATTGGTTAAGGTGGAAAGGGGAAATCACTTTTGGAAGAAATTTAGGGTTTGTTCTAAGAACCACTTTGTTACGGTGTAGTTGTAAGAAAGGTTCTTCAAGTGTAAGGGCTTGTATTTCACTTACTCTGCGCAGGGAAGTGATTGCGATAAGGAAGGCTACCTTCCATGTTAGGAATTGCAATTCACATTTGTGCATAGGTTCAAATGGGGGGCCCATGAGTCTTGTTAGAACCACATTGAGATTCCACACTGGGGCAGGTGGCAATCTTGGGGGAAGAATCCTTTTGAGACCTTCCATAAACGCTTTGATGGCTGGTACCTTAAAAAGGGACAGGTGTTGCCTATTTTGCAAGTAGGCTGCCAAGGCTGCTAGGTGTAATCGTATAGAGGAATACGCTAGGTTGCATCTTTGCAAGTGTAGTAAATAGCAAATGATGTTTTGGATGGAAGCATCCAATGGGTGTATGTCATTATTAGCGCAGTAGATGGCAAATCGTTTCCATTTAGCGGCATAACACGCTCTAGTAGTAGGTCGTCTGGCTTCTTTTATGATATTCATACAGTCTGGAGGGAGATTGAGGTAACCGAACTCTAGGACCTCAGGAGCCAGATCGCTAGGTTCAGTGTTTGAGGATCTGGGTGTCTGATTTCTCCATGGTTCTGGGTTAATAGATCCGGGGAGAGGCGTAGCTTTTGATGTGGAACTAAAGATAGTTCCAGAAGTGTGGTGAACCACGGTTGACGTGCCCAAGTGGGAGCCACTAGTATTAGTGTTAGTGACTGTTGTTTCAGTTTGCGTACCACAAATGGAACTAGTGGGAGAGGCGGAAAGGCGTACGCAAATCTGCCTGACCAGTTCATCCATAGGGCATTGCCCTTCGACTGTGGGTGTGGAAACCTGGCGGCGAAGGTTGGGCATTTTGTGTTTTCGGCGGTGGCGAACAGGTCTATGTCTGGTTGTCCCCACTTTTGGAAGAAGGGGAGTAGAACTTTGGGGTGTAGTTCCCATTCGTGGATCTGTTGTGTGTGGCGACTTAGGAGGTCGGCCACTTGATTGTGGATCCCTGGGAGATGTTCTGCTAACAGGTAGATGTTTTGGGGAATTGCCCATCTCCAGATTTGCTGTGCCAGTTGGGACAGTTGGAGAGAGTGTGTCCCTCCCTGTTTCTGTATATAATACATTGTCGTCATGTTGTCTGTGCGTATGAGGACAGTTTTGTTCTTTAGGTGAATTTGAAAGGATTTTAGTGCTAGGAACACTGCTAAGAGTTCCAGGTGGTTGATGTGGAGCAGTTTTTGTTGGCTGGTCCATCTGCCCTGAGTGGTATGGTGGAGGAGGTGGGCTCCCCACCCCGTGAGAGATGCGTCTGTAGTTAGCACAACTTGTGGAAGAGGCTCTAAGAACGGTCTCCCTTTGGACAGGTTGATGGTGTTCCACCATTTCAGTGATCGAAGTGAGCGACTGTCCACCAACACCAGATCGGTAAGTTGTCCGTGAGCTTGGTTCCACTGTTGTGCTAAGCATTCTTGTAAGGGACGCATTTGAAGTCGTGCGTGTGGGACTATGGAGATGCACGACGCCATCATGCCTAGGAGCTGCATGAACACTCTTGCTGGAAGAGATGGATGAGTTTGAAATTGAGAGATGAGATTTTGTATACTGGCTATCCTGGCTGTGCTGGGATAGGCAATGGCTTTGGATGTATCTATGGTTGCTCCTAGATACTGATGTAAGTGGGAAGGTTGTAGGTGGGATTTGGGGTAGTTGATAGTGAATCCCAAATCGTGGAGAGTTTGAATCGTGCGATGAGTGTGGAGAACGCATTTTTGGTATGTATTGGCTTTTATGAGCCAATCGTCCAGATAGGGGAAGACATGGATCTGTTGTCTTCTGAGATGCGCTGCCACGACTGCTAGGCACTTGGTGAACACTCTGGGTGCTGTTGTTACTCCGAATGGGAGAACTGTAAATTGATAGTGTTGCCCATCTACCACAAATCGTAGATATTTTCTGTGAGCGGGATGCATAGGGATGTGAAAGTATGCGTCCTTGAGGTCCAATGTGGCGAGGAAGTCTCCCTGTTGTAAAAGTGGGAGGACTTGTTGGAGAGTGGTCATGTGAAAATGATCCGAATGTATATACTGGTTTAGTAGTCTGAGATCCAGTATGGGCCTTAGTGTTTTGTCCTTTTTGGGAATGAGGAAGTATAGAGAATATACCCCTTTTCCCTGATGTTGAAGGGGAACTGGTTCTATCGCATGTTTTTGTAACAGGGATTGAACTTCTTGTTTGAGGAGAGAGAGATGATGCGAGGACATTGGACGTTGTTTGGGCGGTATGTTTGGGGGGGATTGTATGAGTTCGAGGCAGTAGCCAGACTGGATAATTTGTCTTACCCACCTGTCTGTGGTGATGGAAGTCCAGACAGGCAGGAATTGTTGGAGTCGTCCCCCGACCGGAGTGGAATGGTCTGGGGGGAGTGGTGGCAAGTCACTGTTTGGTGGCTGGTGAGGTGCGGGTGTTGTTGTTATTGCCCCGTCCTCGACCTTTGTTATTGTTTCCCCTATAACCTCCCCGGAAGTAACCTCTGTTGGGGGATGTTTGTCCAGAATTTTTAAAGGTGGACGTGGTCTCAGTTGATGTGTTTTTGGAGCCTCCTCTATAAAAGGAGCGACGAAAGGAACCCCGGTTCTGTTGAGACTGCAGTGCTCCCATAGACTTGGCAGTTTCATTATCCTTTTTCATTTTTTCTAATGCAGTATCCACTGCAGGGCCAAATAGCTGCTCTTGGTTGAAAGGTTGAGCAAGAATTGCGGTTTGAACCTCCGGTTTAAAACCGGAAATACGGAGCCAGGCATGTCGTCTGAGTAAGACGCCAGTATTGACCGCTCTAGAAGCAGTGTCTGCTGCATCTAAGGCGCATTTAATGGAGGCATTAGATATTAATTTGCCTTCTTGGATGAGGTCAGAGGCCTGGGACTTAAAAGGTTCAGGCAGATGCTGCATAAGGTCCTCAAGTTGGTCATAATGCGCTCTATCATACCTGGCTAACAGGGCCTGGGTATTCGCAATACGCCAATGGTTAGCCGCCTGCGCGGCGACCCGTTTGCCCGAGGCTTCTAAAAGCTTAGACTCCTTGTCTGGGGGAGGCGTTTCTCCAGTTGTCTGAGAGTTAGCGCGCTTCCTGGCATTTGATACGACTAGGGAGTCTAAAGGGAGCTGGGCCTTAATGTATGCAGGGTCTTGCGGGGCTGGTCGGTACTTTTTTTCGATGCGTGGGTTGAGCACCCTAGCTCGAACAGGGTCCTTAAAGACTTCAGTAGCATGCTTTATAACCCCTTTGATCATGGGCAGTATGTGGACAGTCTTTTGTGACTGCTCAAAGGTATCAAGGAGGAAGTCCTCTTCAATGGCGTCTGTGTGCATTGTAACGCCGTGGAATGTTGCTGCCCTATTTATAAGTTGGCCGTACCCTAGGTGGTCATCAGGAGGGGAGGGCTTGGAAGGGTAGGTAGTGGGGTCAGGCATGTCAGGTATAGGATAAGACCAGTCATCCATGGGTGCTGGGTCTGGGAACGTAAAAGGGTCGTTTGGATCAGCAGGATCATCAAATAAATCAGGGTCCGCCCCTCCCCCTAAGTCATCATTATCATCCTGTGGAGGAGGTGAATGATAGGGAGATGGTAAAGGTAAAGGTAAAGGAGAAGCAGGAGGAGGAGGGGGGGACGGGTTAGGAGGTAAAACAGGAGAGGAAGGACGAAGTGGTGAAGTAGCACAGTCCTTTTTCCGTATGGGAGCTGGGGGAGGTGTAGTGTCCAGCTTCCGCTTTTTATATGGGATGGCAGTCACATGTCCCGTTTTAGGATTGATGTAGATCCGCTTCTGAGTAGGATCTGGTCGAAAAAGATCATCTGGCTCCGAAGGTGGTGTCTGTGACGTCCGCTTCGGGTCTTTATGAGCTTGTTTCGGCGGGGACGCAGTTTTCGGCTCCGATGATTTTTTCGGGTCCGATGGATTTTTCGGTGCCGACTGATTTTTCGGTGCCGACTGATTTTTCGGTGCCGACTGATTTTTCGGTGCCGACTGATTTTTCGGTGCCGACTGAGGTTTCGGTGCCGATTGAGGTTTCGGTGCCGATTGAGGTTTCGGTGCCGAATGAGTTTTCGGTGCCGATGGACTTTTAGGCATCGATGTTGAAGAACGTTTCGGTGCCGGTGGAGACTTCGGTGCCGAGGAACGTTTCTGTGCCGAAGGAGATTTCGGTCTTGGAGCCTGTTTCGGTGCCAACAATGAGTGTTTGGGTGCCGAGGGTGTTAAAGGCACAATTAGGTGAGGTTTGCTCGAGCCCGAGCCACCCACAGGCTTAGATGTCTTCGGAGCCGGGCCCGAGGGCGGGGCTTCTGAAGAGGATTTCCGGTCGCGACTGGGCCCAACTGGCGGAGTCTTGACCACTGCTTTTTTGGATGGGGCAGGGGCAGGGGGGGTGGTACTCACACGCTGCCCTGGAGTGATGAGGTCATCGGAATCGTCGGCTTCGGACACGATCTCGAGATCTTCGGTGTCGTCTTCGGGAACATCTTGAGCAAAGATGTCCTCCGGTTCTGGAGCTGGTTTGGCCATAATATGGCGTCGAGCTCTTCGGTCCCGGAGGGTCTTCTTCGAACGGAAAGCGGAACAAGCTGGACAGGTGGACTCGTTGTGTTCCGGCGACAGGCAGAGGTTGCAAACCTCGTGGTGGTCACTGTGGGGGAACTTCGCTCCACACTGGGGGCATTTTTTGAAGGGTGTCCTGTCCATCAGCCGCTTCCGGAACCGGTCCGAGTTGATGTCGACGTCGATGGAATACAAATCAAAGAGTTAAATCGATTGCTGGAAGTTTTCTGCTGGAGCGGAAAAAAGTTCATCCGAACCCAATGGCGGAAAAAAACAATCTGCCGATGGAGTGGATGCCCATGCGCACTGTTGTCCAGGGGAGGAGTCACCAACCTCGTGACCAAAGGCTTCTCCGAAGACAACAACAACCTGCAATCATCCGAGCCCAACACCAGATGGCGATCTTATCCTCAGTGTGTGATCTGCAGCTCATATGCCTCGAACACATTAGTTAGTTAGATTCCTCACCTTAGAATATCCCCAGGCGTCAGACTGGATCCGGAAGATTTTTCGTCAGCAATACCCCTTGCGCGTCGCTAGGCGTCGTCTGCGGCTCCACGTCCGTCATTGGCGTCGTGCGCCGTAATGACGTCGTGGGAGTACTTAGACGCCGCCCTAGCGCGCTGACGCCAGTTCTTGTACATAGCTTTCCGCGCCAGGAACGCAGAGCCATGCAAGAGACCGACACTGGTGCCAAAAAAGTCTAGGGACCTGAAAAGGACAACCTTAACCCTAGATATCAGTTCGCAGAACGGGGAGGATGGGTGGGTCGGTGAGGAATCTAACTAACTAATGTTTCTTACAGATACATCGTTACCGAAGGTAAGTAACTTGTTCATCTGAAAGAAACACGTTAGTTAGATTCCTCACCTTAGAATAGATACCCAAGCAATACCAACCCCGGTGGTGGGTCTGCGAACCAAGATCACACCAGAAAGTCCTAGAGGACAGAACGGCTAAAGAAGCCATCCCTCCGGACTTGGCTGTCTAGGCAATAATGCATGGCAAACGTGTGTAGCGAAGCCCACGTAGCCGCCTGACAGATGTCCTGCAAAGGGACTCCCCGTCCCAAAGCAGTAGTTGCCGCTGTAGCCCGAGTAGAATGGGCGCGCAGCCCAACAGGAGGGTTCCTTTTCGCCAAGGAATAACAAATTTTGATGCACAAAACGACCCACCGGGAGATGGTCCGTTTGTGCACAGCTTTTCCCTTCTTAGCACCCACGTATCCAACGAAAAGTTGGTCGTCCACCCGGAACTGTTTTGTGCGGTCCAAATAAAAGGAGAGCGCACGTTTTGGGTCCAGACGGTGGAGCCTCTCTTCCTCTTTGGAAGGATGCGGAGGCGGAAAGAAGGTGGGCAAGGTGACAGATTGCCCAAGATGAAAGGGAGTCACCACTTTCGGTAGAAAGGAAGGACGAGGCCGAAGGACAACCTTGTCCGGATGAACAGATAGAAAAGGAGGCTTGGACGATAGAGCCTGGAGCTCACTCACCCGTCTAGCCAAGGTGATGGCTACCAGGAAAGCAGTCTTAAGCGTCAGAAGCCGAAGAGGACAATTGTGAAGAGGCTCAAAGGGAGCGCACATCAGAAATGTGAGAACAAGATTCAAGTCCCACTGAGGCATTACGAAAGGAACAGGAGGGAACGTATGAGTAATGCCTTTAAGAAAGCGTTGAACCACAGGGGTCTTGAAAAGAGAAGGCTGATCAGGAAGCCGTAAGAAGGCAGAGAGGGCAGCAAGATAGCCTTTCAAGGTGCCCAGGGCAGAGCCCTGCCGGGCCAAAGAAAGAAGAAAGAGGAGAACCTCAGAAAGAGGGGCGGAAAGGGGATCCACAGCCTTTGCTGTGCACCATGCCACAAATTTGTTCCACCGGCAGGCGTATACCGTCTTTGTGGAGGGACGCCTGGCTGCCAGAATGATATCCCAGACTTCAGGAGGCAAGTCAAATGGCATCAACTGCCGCCGCTCAATCTCCACGCATGGAGATGGAGGCTGGACAGGTTCGGGTGGAGGACCGTCCCCTGCTGCTGCGACAGAAGATCCTCCCGAAGGGGCAGACGTATCGGAGGATCAGTCAACATACTGAGTAGCTCGGGATACCAGTACCTTCGTGCCCAATCCGGAGCCACCAAGATGACTTGGGCCCGGTCGTGCCTGATCTTCTTCAGCACTCTGGGTAGAAGTGGTATACGCGGAAAGGCGTACAACAGACCGCAACTCCACTCGTGACGAAAAGTGTCGCCGAGCGAGTGCCGCCTTGGAAATTCCAACGCGCAGAACTGCTGACATTGCGCGTTCTCTTCGGTGGCGAAAAGATCTAACCAAGGCTCTCCCCACTGCTGAAAGAGACCATGCGCCACTTCGGAGTTCAGACGCCATTCGTAATCCATCATGCACCGGCGGCTGAGTTCGTCTGCTCTGGCTTTCAGAGAGCCCGCCAGATGTTGAACCACTAGGGTGACGCCCTGGTTTTCCAGCCACATCCAGAGGCGCAGAGCCTCCTGACAAAGGGTCCACGACCCCACCCCGCCCTGTTTGTTGCAATACCACATGGCGGTGGTGTTGTCCGAGAACACCTGTACAACACTTCCCCTGACAGAGGGAAGGAAGGCTTTCAGTGCAAGTCGGATCGCTCTCAACTCCAACAGGTTGATGTGGAGGCGAGACTCCGCCGGAGACCAGAGGCCTCTGATCTCCGCCTCTCCCATATGGCCACCCCATCCCAGGAGTGACGCATCCGTCACTACGACATGCTCCGGTTGGGGAAGGGAGAGGCTCTTGCCCTTGACCCAATCGCGGTCCGTGAGCCACCACTGCAACTGCTGTGCAGTGCCCTCCGAGATCAAGACATGGTCGGACAGGTTGCCGTGATGCTGGGCCCACTGAAACTTCAGGTCCCACTGCAGAGCCCGCATGCGCCGCCTGGCGTGATGCACTAGTAGGATGCAGGAGGCCATCAGCCCCAGAAGCCGTAACACTAGCCTGACCGAAACCCAGGATAGAGGCCGAAAGATGGTAATCAGGGCCTGAATATCCCGGACCCGCTGTTCCGGCGGATAGACCCGGAACTGCGCCGAATCGAGAACCGCTCCGATGAAGAGGAGCTTCTGAGAGGGACTCAGGTGTGACTTCGGCACGTTGATGGAAAACCCCAGCAAATGCAGGAGATCCGCCGTAGTCTGGAGTTGGGAGACGACTGCCTGGGGCGAGCCCGCCTTCAACAACCAGTCGTCGAGATAGGGGAAGACTGGAACCCCTGATCTGCGCAGATGAGCTGCGACCACCGCCATCACTTTCGTGAACACCCGAGGCGCACTGGTGAGGCCGAAGGGGAGCACGGTGAACTGAAAGTGCTCCTGGCCCACCGTGAACCGCAGGTAACGCCGGTGGGCCGGCAGGACGGGGATGTGGAAATATGCGTCCTGCAAGTCCAACGCTACCATCCAGTCTCCAGGGTCGATGGCAGCTAGAACCTGAGCCAAAGTCAACATTTTGAACCGTTCCTTCCGGAGGAAGGCATTGACGTTCCTGAGGTCCAAGATAGGGCGTAGGCCCCCTTTGCCCTTCTTGGGAACCAGAAAGTAGTGGGAATAACAACCACGACCTACTTCTGGGCTCGGAACGTGCTCGACGGCCTCTTTGGCCAAGAGGGCCGAAACTTCCCCTCGCAGAAGATTCAAATGATCCTCCGAGATACGGTGGTGCTGCGGTGGCATGGCTGGAGGGGTCGTCTCGAAGGGGAGGGAGTAGCCCCTTCGGACGATTTGCAGCACCCACCTGTCCGACGTGATGGAACGCCAGTGGAGCAGGTGATGGCGAACTCTGCCGCCCACTGGCGTGGAATGGGCCTGAAAGCTCGGACTAGGAAGGCTTTGAGGCGGATGCTGCCGGGATTGGATGTGGACTGACCGAGTCGTTCTCCGGTACCGCCTCGGCGGAAACCACGTCCGTGACCGCGTGCAGGCTGGTTCTGCGGCCGGTGGCTAGGCGGACGTGAGGAGGTGCCCCTTCCTTGGCCACGAATGGAGCGAAAAGCGGAAGTTTGTGGCCGCGGGGCCGAGAGGCCCAAGGACGTGGCCGTAGCCCGGGAGTCCTTGAAGCGAGCCAGCGCACTGTCCGCTTTCTCACCAAAAAGGCGAGCGCCATCAAAAGGCATGTCCATGAGTGTGCTCTGGACATCCCCTGAAAAGGACGTGGACCACAGCCAGGCGTGACGTCGAAGCGCCACCGTGGTAGAAATCGCCCTACCCAGCGAGTCCGTAGTGTCGAGTCCACATCGGATTGCATGGCGTGCTGCATCTCTCCCATCGGCCAGGGCCGAGGAAAGCCACGCCCGGGCTTCCTCCGGGCACAGTGGCAGCACGTCCTCCACCGCATCCCACAGAGAGTGGGAATAACGGTCCAAGAGACAGGCGGTGTTCAAAGACCGCAGGCCCAAACTGAGCGAAGAGAACAGCTTCCTACCAAACTGTTCCAGTCTCTTGGAATCCCGGTCCGGAGGAGCGGACGGGAAGGAGGATTGGGAGGTAGAGGCCTGGATAACCAGACTCTTGGGGGTGGGGTGTTGGGACAGAAAACTGGGGTCGCCCGGAGCAGGGCGGTGACGCCTGGCAACGTTCCTATCCACAGGAGGGACTGTGGAGGGCTTGGACCAGGTGCCCTGCAGAACGTCAGTGAGGGCCTCATTGAATGGCAGCAGAGGCTCAGTGGAGCATGCGGCAGACTGAAGCACCTCAGTGAGGATGTTAGTCCTCACAGCCACGGCAGGCAGCTCAAGCCCAAGGGCTTCGGCCGCCTTGCGCAGCACCACAGAAAAAGCTGCACCCTCCTCCGAAGCCACAGTCGGAGGAGAGATGAATCCAGTGTCTGGAGAGGTATCCAACCCACTGGCCTCCCCCAGTTCATCTGCCAGTCCTGTGCAAGTTGGCTCTGAAGGGCCATCAGACCCCTCCCAGTCGCCCCCGTCATCGGATTCCTGGTAAACAGGAGGAATGATCGGCGCCGGTCGATAGACAATATGTGTCTCTAGCAGCGTCGGATGCGGCGTCGGGCGGCGCCGCATCGGCGTCGGGACCGGACAGGGGCTGAACCGGGGATCGACGTCGACCGGACCCGGCGTCGGGGGTGGTATCGGTGTCGGCGCCGGAGGAGGAGGCCTAACTAGGTCGACCGGCGTCGACGGGGTCCCAGGCTCGGGCCCCTCGGGGACCTGCGGCGTCGGGGCCGGAGCCTCCAACAGCGCCGGGACCGGAGCCGCCGGCATGCGAGGTCGCCCAGTCGAGTCCGCGGGGCCCGAAGGCGCGCCAGCGGGCGTCGACAGCGGGGCCAGGCTCCTCATGGCCGAGAGGAAGGCACTGTCCTCCGCCGGCGTCGCGTCAGTCCCAGGGACCGTCGGGTATGGGGACTTGCACGGCTCCTGCGGAGCCGCGGGGGTGGAACCACCCGGACCCTCGGCCGAGTCGCGCGACCGGCGAGGGGAGTCCGAAGAGCGGAGTGCCTCGACTTACCCGAAGACTTCGGGCCAGACGAGTGAAGATGTCGAGTGCGGCTCCGCGATTGATCCTTGGACCTCCTCCTGGACCGGGATTGAGAGCGACGCAGAGCCGAGTGGCGAAGCTCGAGAAGCTTGCGGGACCGCTCCCGCCTAGCTTTCGAGGTCAGGGCCATACAATCGGAGCACGACGCCGCGTCGTGGTCGATGCCCAAGCAGTACAGGCACCGGCGGTGATGATCGGTCACCGACATCAGTCGGTGACAGTCATCGCAGGCCTTGAAACCAGGCATCCTACCGGCACCAGAGTCGAGAATTGACCAAAAAGAGTCAAAAAAGTTAGTCAAAAATTGACTAAAGGGGTAGCTCTCCCGGATCTGCGCTAACTGGCGCGGAAAAAAAAAGAACTGACGTCAGCGCGCGAAGGCGGCGTCTAAGTACTCCGACGACGTCATTCCGGCGCACGACGCCAACGACGGACGCGGAGCCGCAGACGACGCCTGTCGACGCGCAAGGGGTATTGCTGACGAAAAATCTTCCGGATCCAGTGTGACGCCTGGAGATATTCTAAGGTGAGGAATCTAACTAACGTGTTTCTTTCAGATACCTACTTACCCGGTTAAAGTTAACCAGAGCCCCAGCATCACAAAATGGATGCTGCTGCCACAGCCACAAGTCTGACCTCCTGCTGCTGGGAGTCCTTCCAGCGAGGGAGGCTTGGACAATAGGTTTCCTGCCTTGGGAGGTGCGAGCACCACCCTAGACAGGATTTAGTGTATTGGGGCAGGGAGGATTGAATGAAACTAGACACTGCCTGTGGCACACAAGGTGTCCCATGCATAGTCCAGTTCAAACCGGTGCTGGGGCACTCCAGCCCCAGCTCTGGCGCGAAACTGGACAAAGGAAAGGGGGTGTAGCCACTCCCCTTCCTAGTCCCACCCATAGGAGGGACCTTGCAGGTAGCCCAGCCCACTAGCCCAGTATATCAGTAGCTAGCTGAGCCCTGCTAAATTAGATTAACCTGAATCTGCAACTTGAACAGAAACTCTGGACATTCGACATTCGACCTCAGGAAGAAGACTGAAGAAATCTCCCTTGTGGCCAAGGAGTGACCACCCTGGGCAACCAGGCACCATCCAGCGACCGCTGCTTGCTTTGCGACTGATCCTATGAGGGACGACTGCAGAGACTGACCAGCGCCGAGACTTCCAGACACCTCTGAACCAGATCCACATCTCCAGCGAAGCTGAGACCCGTGGAGGCAACGAGGGACGTGGGACCGGCAACTTGGGAAAAGTGGCTAGTAACTGACTAGCGCGACTTACGAGGCTCCCTCGAGGCTGTGCTTGGGGAATTGAGAGGTTTTAGGAGACAAGGGTACCCCGATATGTGAACCTGGGGTGATAATGAAGAGTTAAGAACAATGGTTCAAGGATGGCCCAAAAGGGTCCAATAGAAAAGGTGACCCAGGCAGGGTCACTTGTTTTTTAAGATAAGTGAAATCAATTCCGTAGGGAGCAGGAGACAAAGTAGGTAAAGGGTCATGTAGGTCAAAAGATAGCAGGTATTTATTTAAACAAAGTCAATTTTAGAATGTACATCAGCCAGCCCCAACAGCTGCAGGACGTCTCTGACTGCTTGGCCTCAGGCTCCCATTCACTGCCCTGTCGCCCCTCTAAAGAAAATTACATTCTCCAGGCGGATCTATGTACTGCCAAGCTGCTTGTTTTCAAATAATTAACCTTTGAAGCCCCTGCCTCCCACTTTGGAGTCTCTAGGAACTTTACGGGCAGTTTAACTTCAAAATACATGCTCACCACTGTCCTGAAGATGAACCCCAATAATTGGGTTCGAAACGCCGTCGACCACCCCACAACATGAATTCCTTATAACTTGTAAAGATCAATTATGGAATTCAACTACTATATTGTTGTCAATGCGATGTCTTTTTAAAACTACTATCACTATTTCACACCACGCTTTTCTTATTTTGTGAGCATTCTAAAATTGACTTTGTTTAAATAAATACCTGCTATCTTTTGACCTACATGACCCTTTACCTACTTTGTCTCCTGCTCCCTACGGAATTGATTTCACTTATCTTAAAAAAACAAGTGACCCTGCCTGGGTCACCTTTTCTATTGGACCCTTTTGGGCCATCCTTGAACCATTGTTCTTAACTCTTCTGGGGAATTGAGAAGCCCCACTACCGAGCACCATCTGCAAAGAAGACCAGCTCCCCACACTTCACGTGTTCTGCGTGGGGCCCTTCTGCACCTGTGTTGCTCGAAGTGTTGTCCGGTTGCTGGCCCGTTGGCTAGTAGCCTCTGTGACGATGGACCTTTACTTTCATCTTGCTGGTCCGGCTCCTCCAGACTGGCACCCGCTCCTCTGTGAAAGAGAAGCACCCCAGACCTTCCTGGTCTGCACCAGAAGCAAGTCCTCCATCCTGCGTGGGTTCCGCTTGCCAAGGCTTGTTGGGTCCTGACTCGACTTCGACGCCGCCGACAGCAAGAGCCTTCGTGGGACAGCTCACCTCCTGGTCCTGGTCGTCCTCGACGTCTCCTGGTACCCGTGGCTGCTGCGACAAGCTTCACCTCTTCACCTGCATCTTCACGACATCGCCTGGTTCCTTCCCGGCTCCTGGCTGGTGACCTAGACTGTCCCTTCTGCTTGCAGGTTCCTTCCTTCTTGATCCCCACCTTGGGATCCACCGGACACTCTTCACTGACTGCCTGTCAGCAACTTTCCTTCAGGCATCCATAGAAGTCAACGACGAAACCCGACGCAAGTTCACACCTATGCACCCGCAGCCCGTGGGCTAGCTAACTTGGGTACTTCGGTGCTCACAAGGGTATTGACAATCCTAGGGTTTAGTTTCTGAGTCTCGACTTTCTAGCTATACCAGAAGTGTCCTAAAACTGTTAATTTCTAACTGCTATTAATTCTATCGACTTTTACGCATTACGCGTGAGTGTTTCCACTCTGCACCTGAATCCCGTTAGCCTCCCACTTCCTAACCTTTGGTAGTATAGTGTAGCCCCAGCGATTCCCTAGGCCTAGGCCTATCCTGTGTTCGTGACAGTGGTCCTTATACCACTTACTTAGTATATGGTTTGCGTGGCCCCTAGGGCCTAACTGTATTACTTACCTGTGTGACTTAATGTATGCTTAAATAAGACTGTGTTGTACTTACCTCGAATCTCATAAAGAGTGCTGAGGGTTTGACTAGAATAAATACATTCTATTTTTATATATATCTGTTGTGGTGTCCTTTCAATTGGTATTCAAGGGATTACATGTGGTATAACAGCTGGCTTCACATGCCATTCAGAGTTTAGCCTAAGACTGCTCTTGTCCATGCTACCACTAGGATAGCTGGTCTATAAGGTTGACTTTACAACCAATCACCATAAGGGTTGTTTGGACTGATACAAGGTGTACACTAGAATTAGTGACATCATATATCAGGCCAACTTCTCACATGGTCCTACTCAACTTTTGCAAATTCCATATTTGTTTAAAGTTTCTTTAAATTATATCATTACCTGAAGTACTTTCTCTGATGACTTGGACATTGAAACTGTGCATAATTTGCTTTCAGATTTAGAGCAATCAGTTGCATTTTCTAATGATGAATTGCATGATGGTACATCTAACTTTGGCGACATGTTCGGTTATCAACATTATGATCACCATTTTTTACACAAAGCTAGTATAACACGTGCTGTTTACAACTGCACCGAATGGGAACTTTGCCCAACACCTCCGAAAGGTGGTTCAAAAACATTTGCCTGTTATTACTATAGGCTTGCACTTACACCTGAAAAGAAGAATATTCTCACAGACACCAAGCTGCTTTACTCTGCTTCTTTTTTTTCCCAACTGTCCATACAGGGCTTCGACTTTTGGAAAGACACAAAGTCAATATGGGGAACAAGAGCTTGGCAGATTCAAGGACAAGAGTCCTTGTTCAGGGCATGCCTCATACCACATCAAATAACTTTCCTGAATAAAACAGTGAAGCAGACTTCCTGTCTTGGTTTAGTTAAGGCGAAAGATTTGAACACACCTCATATTCCCACATTTGCACGTTTTGAACATTGGCAACAATACACTAAATACAGTTAAGATAAGCTAGGTTAAATGCTCCGTAATGGATCATACAATACATCAAACCCCGATCAGCAGGGTTGGTTGGGTTGGCCTCTAGACACAGATAAATGTCAGTCTTGATTCCTGGGTAACACGGGAAGGTTTAAGATCAACAGCCCTGACCTATGCTATGCACAATCAGAACACGCAGGGTTGGTGACGTCATATAGTGTTGGGAAGTTATGGCTGGATTGGCTAAATACTTCAACACTTTCCCAGGTGAAACAACGCTTGTCCCTGCTTTCTGATGACCTGGATCTCAGGGATTTTTTACTAGGTCTCAGAAACCCACATCAAAAGCCCTTCTTATACAGTATATACAACGAGCTCAGCAGGAAGCTGCAGAGAGATTGCATGCGATCGACAGGGTTAATATGGAAAAGGCTTAAGCTGTGTGTGTGGTTGACAACGGAATGACAACATTATCATCCAGAATGTATTCACTGGACAACATTTTGTCTTCTGGAATCTACATAATTCAGCAGGACTGTCTATTTTACAACATGGACAGTCACAATTACGATCAATCGTAATACTGAGCTGGATGTTACAAACACTACATTCTGGCCATGTGCCGTGGTGTTACATCAACACTACTAGCCTTTTTTTCTCAATATGATCAGTCAGAAAGGCAAATAACTATGGCTCGCAGAGATGCACAAGTTACTACTTGTGTAACGATATATCTGTAAGAGACATTAGTTAGTGATAGATTCCTTACCATAAAATATCCCCAGGCGTCAGATTGGATCCGGAAAGTTTTGCTAGCAGTACCCCTGCGCGTCAGTAGGTGGCGTTGTGCGGCTCTGCATCCGTCGCTGGCATCGTAAGTGCCGAGACTACTTAGGCGCCACCCATGAGCGCTGAAGTCAGTTCTTTCTTTTACCGCGCCAGCAAGCGCAGATCCGGTTAGAGCCCATACCGTACTCACTTTTTGTCTCCTTTTCTCCTTGGTGCACATAGGAATGCCTCGATTGAAGTCTTGTGGGGCCTCCCGTCACAATATGTCGGTAGCGGACCTCCACGATGTTTGCCTCTACTGCCTGGAGACCGACCACGACTCCCGGGACTGCCGGGCCATGGCCCCAAAGGCCTTGAGGGAGCGGCGCCGGAAGTTGCTGGAGATCCGGCACTCGTAACAGCGCCGTTCCAGGTCTAGGGATCGTTCCAGGGAACGCTCGCGGGGCCGAAGTCGTCGCTCCTCGGGCCTCAAGTCTTCGCCCTCGGACTCTGGTAAGAAACGACATAAAAAGAAGTTGAAGAAGCGAGTTCGCTCTCCAACGTACTCCCGTCGATCCTCGGATGCAGATGATGGGGACAGGGGTTCTGCCCCTGCGGCTCCTTTGGAGCCTGGAGTCCCGCAGCCTACCCGCCTTACCCTTGTCCGTTGGCGACTCCCGAACAGGTGCAAGAATTTCTTGCTACCATGGACTGCCTCTTCAGGCCTCGGGCTCCCGCCAGAACGCCTTCGGGCCCGTGTCCGAATCCTGTTGGGCCGCCGGTGGATCCAGCATCGGCGCCACAGGATCCTGCGCCGTTGGCTCCAGCCCCAGCGCCACCCTCGGCCCCGCCTCTGTGTGCAGTGTGTCTTATCCTTGCCCCGGTTCCAGGACCAGGACCAACTTGTTCCGACCTGGGATCCTCATTGGGACGCGGCGCCGGCTCTGCCCCGTTCCCGGCTGCCAATTTCCTTTTACCATGGCTGAGACACCATCCACAGACTGGATTATCCATGGTTAATTCACCCTACCTGTCATGTCCTTCCAATTTCAATAGTGTCTCCAATACCACAGGTAGGCAGATACGAAGTGCTGGGGGAAGGTTATGTGTGCAAGTATTGGGAATTACCTTTCAGATTTAGATACAGGAAGGGGACACAGAGGTTTTCCTAAGTGGTACAGACTGTGAAGACGCTTTGAGCGGATCCTTACTTTGCAAAGACATTTCTCTTCATGGGGCACGTAATGCTTCTGTTATGAACTGGTCTTGTTATCTAAAGGGTTCCCCGGCAGCTGTGATACTTCCTGTTTTCAAACTGCTCTCGAATTGCTCCATAAATGTGCTTCAAAGAGTTCCTCTGAGATCGTCGCCTGCGGTTATGGGCAACAACAATGCTGCGTCTGCGTGTGGGAATATTTCGGCTTGTTTTTTAAAACAAATATATCCAAAACAGTTTCGTTTTATATTATTTTTCTAGGCAGCATGGCTTTCTGAGTGCTTAGAATTTCAAACAAGTATACGCACTTTAGGCTTTTTACCAGTACAATGACTTACAGCTTTTTAGGGATATTTTAAAGTGAAGCTTGCTTTTAGATGATTTTAAAAATAATGTTTTAAGATTTTATTCCATTTTGTGGTATAATGGCCATTTAGATAGCTTTTATATATTAACCCTTAGTATGAGGAGTGGGTGTAATATTCCTGAGTAGGCCCATGTTGTGAAGAAGCTTATTTCTTACATTGCCCTACAAAATAATATTTCAGCTGTGAACGTTTGCACACATTTGCATGCACAACATTGTTGGATTGGTTTCTCTGAAACTACTTTGTTTACGCATCAAGCTTCGCACAACATTATCCTGACACATTGAACATCATGTACTAGGCCACTCTATACACTGGGTACAAAAGATGTCCTATATTCAGGAAACAGTCGGAACACCGTGGTCTTAACCAAGCTAAACCACGCATATGTCTTAACGCACGAGTATTTATCTATGGTAATGATATATCTGTAAGACACATTAGTTAGTGATAGATTCCTTACCTTAGAATTACACCCAGGTGTCAGACTAGATACGGAAAGTTTTCGTCAGCAGTACCCCTGCTCGTCGGAAGGTGGCGCTGTGCGGCCCTGCGTCCGTCGTAGGCGTCATGATCGCCGGGATGATGTCGCGGCAACTACTTAAGACGCCGCCCTCACGCGCAGACGTCAGTTCTATACGCAACTTTCTGCGCCAGGAACGCAGAGCCATGCAAGATACTGACCACTGGTGCATTGAAATTAGGGCCCTGAAAGGGATGACCGTAACCCTAAAAATCAGTTCACAGAACGGGGAGGATGGGTGGGGCGGTAAGGAATATATCACTAACTAATGTCTCTTACAGATAAATCGTTACCCAAGCTATGTAACTTGTACATCTGGAAGAGACACATTAGTGATAGATTCCTTACCTTAAAATAGATACCCCAGCAATACCAACCCCTGTGATGGGTCTGCGAACCAAGATCACACCAGAAAGTCACGGAGAGCAGAACGGACAAAGAAGCCGTCTCTCCGGACATGACCGTCAAGGCAATAATGCTTAGTAAAAGTGTGCAGCGAGACCCACGTGACTGTCTGACAGATATCTTGCAGGGGGACACCACTTCCCAATGCAGTAGTAGCTGCTGTCGTCCTGGTAGAATCGGCGCGCAACCCCACCGGAGGTTGCTTTATAGCCAGAGAATAACAGGCTTTGATACACAAAACAACTCAGTGGGAGATAGTCCTCTTTGGACAGCCCGGACTTTCTTGGCGCCTACGTAGAAATAACTGGTCATCCACCCGGAACGGTTGTGTGCGATTCAGGTAAAATGAAAGCGCACGTTTTGGGTCCAGACGGTGAAGCCTCTCTTCCACTCTGGAAGGGTTCAGAGGCGGAAAAAGAGTGGGCAGGGTGATAGTTTGCCCGATGTGGAAGGCAGTAACAACCTTTGGCAAGAAGGAAGGAGGAGTGCGAGGCACAACCTTGTCCGAATGAAAAGACAGAAAAGGAGGTTTACAGGAAAGAGCCTGGAGCTCACTCACGCGCCTAGCGAAGGTGATGGCCACCAGGAAAGCAGTCTTTAAAGTCAGTAAACGAAGAGGACAGTTGTGAAGTGGCTCAAAAGGAGCGCACATCAAATAAGAACCAGATTTAAATCCCACTGAGGCATCACAAACGGAATAGGAGGGAAAAGCTGAGTAATGCCTTTGGGAAATTTACTTACGACATGGGTACTTGAAGAGAAAGGGCTGATCAGGGAGCTTAAGAAAGGCCGAAATTGCTGAAAGGTAGTCCTTAATAGTGCCCAGAGCAGAGCCCTACCGGGCCAAAGAAAGAAGGACCAAAAGTACTTCTGAAAGAGGGGCAGAAAGGGGATCCACATCCTTTGCTGTGCATCATGTCACAAATTTGCTCCACCTGCAGGCGTATACCTATTTAGTGGAGGGATGCCTGGCTGCCAGAATGATATCACAGACTTCAGGAGGCAAGTCAAATGGAATCAACTGTCGCCTCTCAATCTCCACGCAAGGAGGTGGAGGCTGGACAGATTCAGGTGGAGGACCGTCCCCTGCTGCTGCGACAGAAGATCTTCCCGAAGAGGCAGTCGGATCGGGGGATCCATACTCCTACTGAGTAGCTTAGGATACCAAACTCGTTGAGCCCAGTCCGGAGCCACAAGAATAACTTGGGCCCGGTCGCACCTGATCTTCTTCAGCACTCTGGACAGAAGTGGTATAGGCAGAAAGGCGTACAACAGACCGCAACTCTACTCGTGACGAAAAGCGTTGCCGAGCTAGAGGCGCCTTGGAAATTCCAACGTGCAGAACTGCTGACATTGTGCGTTCTCTTCAGTGGCGAATAGATGTAATCAACGCTCTCCCCACTGTTGAAAGACCTTGCGCCACCTCCGAGTGAAGATGCCATTCGTGATCCATCATGCATCTGCGGCTGAGTTTCTCCGCCCTGGCATTCAAAGAACCTGCCAAGTGTTGAACCACCAAGGAAATGCCTTGACGTTCCAGCCATGTCCAGAGACGCAGAGTCTCCTGACATAGGGTCCACAACCCCACTCTGCCTTGCTTGTTGCAGTACCATATGGCAGTGGTGTTGTCTGTGAACACCTGCACTACTCTCCCCTTGACAGAGGGAAGGAATGACTTCAGTGCAAGTAGGATCTCCCGGAGCTCCAGAAGGTTGATATGGAGCCTGGACTCCGCCATAGACCAGAGGCCTCTGATCTCTGCCTCTCCCATGTTGCCGCCCCATCCCAAGAGGGACGAATCCGTCACCACTGTGTGCTCCGGTTGCTCGCTGTTCGGGAGGAAAAGCCCTAAACTGCGCCGTGTCCAGAACCGCTCTGATAAAGAGGAGCGTCTGAGAGGGAATAGGGTGCGATTTCGCCACGTTGATGGAGAACCCCAGCAAATGCAGGAGGTCGGTCGTAGTCTGGAGGTTGGAGACAACTGCCTGGGGCGAGCCCGCCCTCAACAACCAGTCGTTGAGATGAACAAGTTACTTACCCTCGGTAATGCTTTTTCTGGTGGATACAGTATCTGCCTGTGGATTCCTCACCTTGTGAATATCCCCTCCGCCAGCATTCCACAGAATTTTTCCTAGCTCTCCACGCCGACGTGGACGTCATAATTCCACGGCTCCGCACACGACTCCGTATAATGTCACCGGAGCCATAAGAGAGCCACGTCGGCGTGATGATGTCAGTTCCACCCATTTTTTCCATGCCTCTGAGGCGAACAGGTGGACTGACACAGACTCAAGTATACATAGTACACAACAACTGAACCAATACATACAGCACAAAGTCAAAAAGGAAAGCTAAAAATATCAGCATTTCCTATAAATGTACTAGATAGAAAATACAACGAATAAACAACCAGCCAAAAAAGGTATCATTTTAGGTATACAAAGGTGGACAATGGGGAGGCGGGAGGGACAGTGAGGAATCCACAGGAAGATATGTTCTTCTAATGGATACATCTGCCAGTGGAGGGTGTCCACCTTCCTATACCAAAAAAGTCCTGCAATACAGAGCGTGCAACGTCCAAGCAATAATGCTTTGCGAAAGTATGGAGGGAGGTCCAAGTCGAGGCCTTGCAAATGTCTAACTGGAACACCCCTGGCCAAAGCAGAGGTGGAAGACTTAGCTCTAGTAGAATGAGCTCTAATACCCTCAGGAGGAACCTTACCAGCAAGGGCGTAGCAGATCTTGATGGTTAGGATGATCCACCTGGACAGAGTGCGCTTGTGCATAGCTTTGCCTTTTGACCGTCCAATATAGCCCACGAAGAGCGGATCTTCCAAACGAAAATCTTTTGTTCTGTCCAAATAAAAGCTCACTGCTCTTTTACGGTCCATGCGGTGAAGTCTCTCCTCCTCCTTGGAAGGGTGAGGGGGAGGATAAAACACAGGGAGAGTAATGGACTGCCCCAGATGAAAGGGAGTAACTACCTTAGGAAGGAAAGCAGCCCTGGTCCTGAGGACCATCCTTTCAGAATGTAAGGATAAAAACGGGGGTTTTGAACTAAGAGCTTGAAGCTCACTCACTCTCCTTGTTGAGGTTATGGCTACAAGAAAGACCGTTTTAAAAGACAACAGCTTCAAAGGGCAGCTATGAAGGGGTTTAAAAGGGGACCCCATCAAAAAAGATAAAACCAGATTAAGGTCCCACTGCGGCATTACCAAGGGAGCAGGTGGAAACTTATTAGTAAGACCTTTGATAAATCTTAAAACAATAGGAGATTTAAATAACGACGGCTGATCTGAAAGACACAGAAAAGCCGATAAGGCTGATAAATAGCCCTTAACCATGGCCACAGCACAACCCTGCTGAGCCAAGGAAAGAGCAAACTGAAGCACATTAGAAAGATGGGCTTTCAAAGGGTCAATGGATCTCTCTCCACACCATTTAACAAACTTAGACCATCTATAGGAATAAATCGACTTAGCGGAGTGTCGCCTGGATGATAATTTAACATCCACTACGTCCGGCGGGAGAGAGAAGGAACTCAGGTTGTTCCGTTCAATCTCCAGGTATAAAGGTGCAAACTCTGGAGGTGGGGGTGTAGAACCTGCCCCTCCGACTGCAAGAGGAGATCTGCCCTGAGTGGGAGACGGAGCGGAGGGTGCAATGAGAGGTGAAGTAGATCTGTGTACCACATCCTTCTTGGCCAATCCGGGGCGATCAATATAACTTGGACCCGGTCTTGGCGAATCTTCCTCAGGACCCGAGGAATCAAGGGTATGGGAGGGAACGCATAAAGGAGTTGTGAACCCTAACTCAACTGAAACGCGTCCCCCCAACGCCCCCTTCATCGGAAACTGGAGACTGCAGAATGACAGGCAATGCGTGTTCTTTTGAGTGGCAAACAGGTCCACCCGAGGAGTCCCCCAAGTCCGGAAGATGTGCTGAACTACTTCTGGATGAAGCCTCCACTCGTGGTCGGCGGAAAACTGTCGACTGAGACTGTCCGCACGCATGTTCAGCACCCCGGCCAGATGATTCACCATCAAGCAAATCTGATGGACCTGAGCCCATAGACCAGAGTCGCAAATCCTCTCTGCAGAGACGGTACAAACCTACTCCTCCCTGCTTGTTGACATACCACATCGCAGTAGTGTTGTCCGTCAGGACTTGAACTGACTGACCACGAAGGGAAGGGAGAAAAGCCTTGAGCACCAAACGTATCGCCAGCAATTCTAGAAGATTGATATGAGACAATCTTTCCTCTGGATACCAAAGCCCCTTGATCTCCAGATCCTCCAGATGAGTACCCCACCCTAGGGTGGAGGCACCCGTTACCACCGTGGCCACCGTTGGAGGAAGATGAAAGGGCTTTCCTTGAGACAGATTGCCCTCCACGCTCCACCAAGAAAGGTCCGCTGCAGCTTCTCTGGAGATCCTGACTGACTTCCTGAGATCCCCGTTGTGCTTATACCACTGCCTGCAGAGACACCACTGGAGCACCCTCATGTGCCAGCGTGCATGGGTGACCAACAGAATGCAGGAGGTGAACAGACCGAGCAGACGAAGGGCCTTCAGAACTGGAACAACCGCTCCATTGTGGAATAAAGGGATCATCTCCTTAATGTCAGAATTCTTTGTGGAGGAGGAAATGCTCGGCACACAGTAGTGTCCAGAACCGCCCCTATGAACAGGTTGCGCTGAGAGGGCACCAGGTGAGATTTGGGCATATTGATTGAAACACCCAAGTTGAATAACAGATGAGATGTTACCTGCAGATGATGTTGCACCATCTCTGACGACTCTGCTTTCAGTAGCCAGTCGTCAAGGTATGGGATCCCCGACCTCCTGAGATGGGCAGCCACCTCCGCCATCACCTTGGTGAAGACTCGAGGTGCAGTAGTAAGACCAAACAGGAGGACCGCCAACTGGTAGTGTTGCGACCCAACCGTAAAACCGAGCTACTTCCTGTGCGACTTCAGGATTGGGATGTGGAAATACACATCCTGCAAGTCGATCGACACCATCCAGTCTTCTTGCTGCAACGCCTGAAGAACCTGTGCAAGGGTCAGCATCTTGAATTTCTCCTGCTTCAAGTAAAAGTTCAAGACTCTGAGGTCCAGGATCGGATGCAATCTGCCGTCCTTTTTGGGAATCAGGAACTACTGGGAATAGCATCAATGACCCCTTTCCTGCTCTGGAACCACCTCTATCGCACCTTTTTGCAACAATGCAAGAACCTCCTTCTGCAAAAGAAGCAGATGGTCCTCTGAGCAAAAACCTTGGCAAGGAGGGTAAGGGGGAGGAAATTCCCGAAAGGGAAGGGCGTACCCATTCTCTACAAGGTTTAAAACCCAAAGGTCCATAGTGACCAGTTTCCAACCTTGCAGAAAGTAGGACACCCGGCCCCCAACAGGCTTCACATGATCCAGGATGAGGGATCTAGGGCTGCTTCCTTGTAGCATCACTAGGAGCAGAAGAGGCTGAGGAGGAGGAGGGATTGCGGCCAGAACCACGTCGACCCCTTTGTCTTCCTCTATATGACCTTCAGAGAGGATTTTGTTGCTGCTGCTGCGGAGGTTGACGGAAGGAGCGAAAGGAAGACCTACCAAAACCCCTATACTTTTTGAAGCCAAAACCTTTAGACTGTGTCTGCAATCCTAATGACTTCGCAGTAGCTCTGCTATCTTTGAACCTCTGTAAGGAAGAATCCGCATTCTCTCCAAAAAGCTTTTCCCCATCAAAGGGTAAGTCATCCAGAGTGGCCTGAACATCAGATGAAAAACCAGAAGAGCGGAGGCAAGCCTGCCTTCTAGTGGCTATTGAAGAACCCATAACTCTGGCCACAGAATCAGCCGTATCTAGGTCTGACTGAATAACCTGTCTAGCTGCAGCTTGGGTGTCAGAAATAACCTCCATGACAGAAACCTTCTCCTCATCAGTCAATTTGCGGGCCAACTGAGTTCATCAAGGCATGAATGTAACGGCCCAACAAACAAGTGGCATTAGTTGACTTTAGTTCCATGCTAGCTGATGAGAAAACCTTTTCAGCTGACTGCTCAATTTTCTTTGAGTCTCTGTCAGCTGGTGCTTGTGGAAAAGCCCCCGAAGATTGTTTGGAGCAGGATGCTTGTACTACGAGACTCTCTGGAGAAGGATGAGAAGAAAGGAAGCTCGGATCCCCTGGAGCTACTCTATATCTTCTCGCAACGGCTCTAGAAACAGCAGGCAAAGAAAGTGGCTTGTGCCAAACATCCATAATAGGATCCAAGATGGCCTCATTAAAAGGCAACAGAGGCTGGACAATAGAAGAAGGCGAATGAAGAACCTTGGTTAATAAGTTCGGCTTATATTCCGCAGAAGGCAAAAGTCCAAAAGCTCAGCAGCCTTCTTTATCACCAAATGGTAAGGAGCCAGCTCTTGAGGTGGAGAGGATCTGGAAGAAGAAAGTTCCCACTCAGGAGTGGTGTCCAGTCCGCTTGCCTCTTGAATACCTTCAAACTCATCCGATGAGTCACCCAATTCACCTTCATCCACTTCCTCAGCACAATACTGCTCCTCCTCTATAAGTCTCTGAGCCTCTCTTCGAGAGCAGATCCGTGGACACGGCGGCGCCATTCGCGGAGTCGGCTACGCTGATGGACTCGGCAGCGTCACAAGCGGCGCCGCTGGAGCCGGCGTCGAGGGAGGCTCCGACGAAGGCAGACGATCCAGACGAGGCCGGGAGGAAGGCTCTCCAGACAGCGCCGGGAACTGCCATGACGGCGCCATCGGCATGAAGGGCATAAATGGTGCCTGAGCATAGTGTTGTGGCACGCCCAAACTGAATGCCACTGGACCCACGGGACCTGAAGGTGCACCATATGGGAAGGCTGCTTTTTGAAAAACTCCATACATAGCATTCAAAAAATGCAACAGATCCGCACCCGGAGTCAGGAATTGCGGGTAGGGATTCGAACCTGTATCCAGCCGAGGAGTAACTGGAGCCGGAGCGAACGGATCCTCTACTGGATCACCTTTAGGCACAGGAGAGAGATCAGCAACCTGATCAGGTTCGGCATCAGAAGCTGGAGAATCCATTGGTGCCGGAGATTGCGCCGGAGTTACCTTAGGCGAAGGAGACTTCTCCGGAGTGACACGAGGAGAAGGAGATGGCGAAGGAGAGACCAAGACTACTTCGGCTTCGACTTGTCACGTTTTCGACCTCTACCTTCCTTCTTCGCCTTGGCCATGAACAGCTTCGCTTCCTGTTCCTTTAGAGCTTTAGGGTTCATTTTCCTGCAACAGGAACAGTCTTCCACGTCGTGATCCGACGACAGACACCATAAGCAATCTTCATGGGGGTCAGGGATGGACATGTGACCCCCACATTCCCTACACAGCTTAAACCCGGACTTCCTCGACTAAGACATGAGTACTTTGGAAACCGTAACCCACAAGGTAACTACAAAGTAACTCTACAATCAAGGAGAGTGCTAGAAAACAGTTATGCGTCGGCGGCGCGGAAAAAAGGGAACTGACGTCATCACGCTGACGTGGCTCTCTTATGGCTCCGGTGACGTCATATGGAGTCGTGAGCGGAGCAGTGGAATTATGATGTCCACATCGGCGTGGAGAGCTAGGAAAAATTCTTTGGAATGCTGGCGCAGGGGATATTCACAAGGTGAGGAATCCACTGGCAGATGTATCCATCAGAAAGGGGAAGACTGAAACCCCATGATCTGCGCAGATGAGCTGCGACCACCGCAATTAATTTTGTGAACACCAGAGGGGCGCTGGTAAGTCCAAAAGGGAGCACGGTGAACTGAAAGTGCTCATGGCCTACCGTGAACCGCAGGTAACGCCGGTGGGCCAGCAGGACGGGGATATGAAAATAAGCGTCCTGCAAGTCCAACGCTACCATCCAGTCTAGCGGGTCTAGGGCAGACAAGACCTGAGCGAGTGTGAGCATCTTGAACTTCTCCTTCCGGAGGAAGCGATTGATGTTCCGAAGGTCTAAGATAGGACGCAGGCCCTTGTCCTTCTTTGGAACCAAGAAGTAGTGGGAGTAACAACCACAACCTACATCTGGCATCGGAACAAGCTCGATGGTCCCTTTAGCCAAGAGGGCCGCAACTTTCTGCTGTAGAAGTGCCAAGTGATCCCCAACATGCGGTAGTATTGAGGTGGCATGTCTGGAGGGGTAGTCTCGAAGGGGAGGGAGTAGCCCCTTCGGACTATCTGTAAAACCCACCTGACCGAAGTGATGGTACGCCAGTGGAGGAGGTGATGGCGAATCCTGCCGCCCACTGGCGTTGGGTGAGCCTGAAACACAGGACGAGGAAGGTTTGGAGGCAGTGTTGCCAGGGGAAGTGGTGGACTGACCCGCCCACTGGCCCCGTGACCCACCTCGGCGGATCCCACATCCGCGGCTGCGCTGAGACTGTTGCTACGCAGGCCTGTGGCTTTGAAACGAACGTGTTTGGGCGCCCCTTCCTTGGCCATGAAAGGAGCTGAAAAGCAGAAGCCGAAGGAGTCCAGGTGGCCAAAAGGCCCAAGGACTTGGTCGTAGCCCGCAAGTCCTTAAAAAGCTCCAACGAACTGCCTGCCTTGTCGCCAAAAAGGCGAGTGCCATCCAAAGGCATGTCCATCAGAGTATTCTGGACATCCCCAGAAAAGCCAGTTGTCCTCAGCCAGGCGTGACGGGGTAGCGCCACTGTCGTGGAAATCGCTCTGCCCAGCGAGTCGGCGGTGTCAAGCCCACAACGAATCGTGAACTTGGCTGCGTCTCTCCCCTCAGCAATAGCTTAGGAAAGCACCGTCCGGGCCTCCTCCGGACACTGAGACAGCACTTGCACCACCG
Organism: Triturus cristatus; assembly: GCF_964204655.1. NCBI lineage: Eukaryota > Metazoa > Chordata > Amphibia > Caudata > Salamandridae > Triturus > Triturus cristatus. Next base: position 735,689,288 of record NC_140586.1, on the reverse strand, counting down.
TATCCCATGCAGAGTGGGAATAATGGCCCAAGAGGAATGCGGTGTTCACAGACCGCAACCCTAAACTGGCGGAAGAGAAAATCTTCTTCCCAAACTGTTCCAGTTTCTTGGATTCCCTGTCTGGAGGTGTGGAAGGGAATGCGCTTGGGGATGCAGATGCTTGGACAACCAAGCTCACAGGGGTAGGGTGTTGGGAGATGGCATTGGGCCGCGTTCCTATCCATAGGAGCCCCCCCTGTGTTGCGCCTGGATCAAGTGCCCAAAAGAACATCTGAAAGTGCGTCATTGAAGGGCAGCAGCGACTCCGCAGAGTAAGCCGGCGGCTGAAGCTCTTCTGTCAGGAGGTTAGTCCTGACGGCCACTGTAGGGAGGTGGAGAGCCTAGGCTGGCCTATGCACCACCACTGAATAAGTACCACCCTCCTCCGTAGCCATGGTAGGAGAAGACAGTGTGCCAGGTTCTGGAGAAAAAAAACAGTCCACCTGCGTCCTCCAAATCCTCTTCCAAGTCCGGTTCTAACTCGCATTGGGCTGCGAGAGGGTCTTCAGACCCCTCCCAGTCCTCCCCGTCCTCCGTAACCTGCTGGGCAGGCGGAAAAGGAGGAGGAGGATGGAGAAATGGATAGAAATTCCCCATCAGCGTCCATCGACAACGGCTCCATGTCGGGATGGAAGCCGATCGATGTCGGTGGAAGTTGTACGAGGCCAACCGACATCAGCTGGGATCAATGCATGGATCCATGGGGGTCTCGCGGCGCCGAGGCCGGAACCGTTGATGACGCCGAAGCCGTCGACGAAGAAGGGCGAGGACCCCAATCGTACCCGCGGGCCCGAAGGCGCGCCGGCAGGGCTTGACAGGTCAAAGAGGCTCGCCATGGCTGACAGAAATTTCTGCAGCTGGGCCGGAGTCGCCGACAGACCCGGGAAGGGCAGGTAGGCCGTCAGCAACTGCGTAGGTTCTGCTGGAGCCGTGGGGGTGGCACCACCCGCACCCTCAGCCATGTCGCACGACAGGCTAGGTGAAGAGCGACGTCGCTTCTTCGACTTCTTGTGATTCACCTTACCTGACCCTGAGAACGAAGATTTTGTCGAACGATGGTGGCGGCTCCGCGACTGGTCCCTCGACCTCCCATGGGACCGGAACCTTGAAAGCCGGCTCCGGGCCTCAAGCAGCTTTCGGAACCGCTCCTGCAAAGTTTTTAGAGCCATGGCCCGGCAGTTGGGGCAGGACGCGGGGTCGTGGTCGCACCCCAGGCAGTAGAGACACTTGCGGTGCAGGTCCGTCACCGACATCGTGCAGGGCAAGACTTGAAGAACAAGTTACTTACCTTCGGTAACGATGCATCTGTAAGAAACATTAGTTAGTTAGATTCCTCACCTTAGAATATCCCCAGGCGTCAGACTGGATCCGGAAGATTTTTCGTCAGCAATACCCCTTGCGCGTCGCTAGGCGTCGTCTGCGGCTCCGCGTCCGTCGTCGGCGTCGTGCGTCGGAATGACGTCGTCGGAGTACTTAGACGCCGCCCTCGCGCGCTGACGTCAGTTCTTGTACATAGCCTTCCCCGCCAGGAACGCAGAGCCATGCAAAGACCGACACTGGTGCCAAAAATAAAATCTAGGGGCCTAAAAAGGATAACCTTAACCCTAGATGTCAGTTCGCAGAATGGGGAGGATGGGTGAGTCGGTGAGGAATCTAACTAACTAATGTTTCTTACAGATACATCGTTACCGAAGGTAAGTAACTTGTTCATCTGAAAGAAACACGTTAGTTAGATTCCTCACCTTAGAATAGATACCCAAGCAATACCATCCCCGGTGGTGGGTCTGCGAACCAAGATCACACCAGAAAGTCCTGGAGGACAGAACGGCCAAAGAAGCCATCCCTCCGGACTTGGCTGTCAAGGCAATAATGCCTGGCAAACGTGTGTAGCGAAGCCCACGTCGCCGCCTGACAGATGTCCTGCAAAGGGACACCCCGTCCCAAAGCAGTAGTAGCCGCTGTGGCCCGAGTAGAATGGGCGCGCAGCCCAACAGGAGGGTCCTTTTTTGCCAAGGAATAACAGATTTTGATGCACAAAACGACCCACCGGGAGATGGTCCGTTTGTGCACAGCTTTCCCCTTCTTAGCACCCACGTATCCAACGAAAAGTTGGTCGTCCACCCGGAACTGCTTTGTGCGGTCCAGATAAAAGGAGAGCGCACGTTTTGGGTCCAGACGGTGGAGCCTCTCTTCCTCTTTGGAAGGATGCGGAGGCGGAAAGAAGGTGGGCAAGGTGACAGACTGACCAAGATGAAATGGAGTCACCACTTTCGGAAGAAAGGAGGGACGAGGCCGAAGGACAACCTTGTCCGGATGAACAGAGAGAAAAGGAGGCTTTGAAGATAAAGCCTGGAGCTCACTCACCCGTCTAGCCGAGGTGATGGCTACCAGAAAAGCAGTCTTAAGCGTCAGCAGACGAAGAGGACAATTATGAAGAGGCTCAAAGGGAGCGCACATTAGAAATGTGAGAACAAGATTCAAGTCCCACTGAGGCATTACAAAAGGGACAGGAGGGAACGTGTGAGTAATGCCTTTTAGAAAGCGTGTAACTACAGGGGACTTGAAAAGAGAAGGCTGATCAGGAAGCCGCAAGAAGGCAGAGATGGCAGCAAGATAACCTTTCAGGGTGCCCAGGGCAGAGCCCTGCCGGGCCAAGGAAAGAAGAAAGAGGAGAACCTCAGAAAGAGGAGCGGAAAGGGGATCCACAGCCTTTGCTGTGCACCATGCCACAAATTTGTTCCACCGGCAGGCGTATACCGTCTTTGTGGAGGGACGCCTGGCTGCCAGAATGATATCACAGACTTCAGGAGGCAAGTCAAATGGCATCAACTGCCGCCGCTCAATCTCCACGCATGGAGGTGGAGGCTGGACAGGTTCGGGTGGAGGACCGTCCCCTGCTGCTGCGACAGAAGATCCTCCCGAAGGGGCAGACGTATCGGAGGATCGGTCAACATACTGAGTAGCTCGGGATACCAGTACCTTCGTGCCCAATCCGGAGCCACCAAGATGACTTGGGCCCGGTCGTGCCTGATCTTCTTCAGCACTCTGGGCAGAAGTGGTATAGGCGGAAAGGCGTACAACAGACCGCAACTCCACTCGTGACGAAAAACGTTGCCGAGCGAGTGCCGCCTTGGAAATTCCAACGCGCAGAACTGCTGACATTGCGCGTTCTCTTCGGTGGCGAATAGATCTAACCAAGGCTCTCCCCACTGCTGAAAGAGACTTTGCGCCACTTCGGAGTTCAGACGCCATTCGTGATCCATCATGCACCGGCGGCTGAGTTCGTCTGCTCTGGCGTTCAGAGAGCCCGCCAGATGTTGAACCACTAGGGTGACGCCCTGGTGTTCCAGCCATGTCCAGAGGCGCAGAGCCTCCTGACAAAGGGTCCACGACCCCACCCCGCCCTGTTTGTTGCAATACCACATGGCGGTGGTGTTGTCCGTGAACACCTGCACGACACTTCCCCTGACAGAGGGAAGGAAGGCTTTCAGTGCAAGTCGGATCGCTCTCAACTCCAACAGGTTGATGTGGAGACGAGACTCCGCCGGAGACCAGAGGCCTCTGATCTCCGCCTCTCCCATATGGCCACCCCATCCCAGGAGGGACGCATCCGTCACTACGACATGCTCCGGTTGGGGAAGGGAGAGGCTCTTGCCCTTGACCCAATCGCGGTCCGTGAGCCACCACTGCAACTGCTGTGCAGTGCTCTCCGAGATCAAGACATGGTCGGACAGGTTGCCGTGATGCTGGGCCCACTGAAACTTCAGGTCCCACTGCAGAGCCCGCATGCGCCGCCTGGCGTGATGCACTAGTAGGATGCAGGAGGCCATCAGCCCCAGAAGCCGCAACACTAGCCTGACCGAAACCCAGGATAGAGGCCGAAAGATGGGAATCAGGGCCTGTATCTCCCGGACCCGCTGTTCCGGTGGATGGACCCGGAACTGCGCCGAATCGAGAACCGCTCCGATGAAGAGGAGCTTCTGAGAGGGACTCAGGTGTGACTTCGGCACGTTGATGGAAAATCCCAGCAAATGCAGGAGATCCGCTGTAGTATGGAGGTGGGAGACGACTGTCTGGGGCGAGCCCGCCTTCAACAACCAGTCGTCGAGATAGGGGAAGACTGGAACCCCTGATCTGCGCAGATGAGCTGCGACCACCGCCATCACTTTCGTGAACACCCGAGGGGCACTGGTGAGGCCGAAGGGGAGCACGGTAAACTGAAAGTGCTCTTGGCCCACCGTGAACCGCAGGTAACGCCGGTGGGCCGGCAGGACGGGGATGTGGAAATATGCGTCCTGCAAGTCCAACGCTACCATTCAGTCTCCGGGGTCTAGGGCAGCTAGAACCTGAGCCAAAGTCAACATCTTGAACCTTTCCTTCCGGAGGAAGGCATTGACGTTCCGGAGGTCCAAGATAGGGCGTAGGCCCCCTTTGCCCTTCTTGGGAACCAGAAAGTAGTGGGAATAACAACCACGACCTACTTCTGGGCTCGGAACGCGCTCGACGGCCCCTTTGGCCAAGAGGGCCGAAACTTCCTCGTGGAGAAGATTCAAATGATCCCCCGAGATACGGTGGTGCTGCGGTGGCATGGCTGGAGGGGTCGTCTCAAAGGGGAGGGAGTAGCCCCTTCGGACGATTTGCAGCACCCACCTGTCCGATGTGATGGACCGCCAGTGGAGCAGGTGATGGCGAACTCTGCCGCCCACTGGCGTGGAATGGGCCTGAAAGCTCGGACTAGGAAGGCTTTGAGGCGGATGCTGCCGGGGTGGATGTGGGCTGACCTCGTCGTCCTCCAGAACCGCCTCGGCGGAAACCACGTCCGCGACCGCGCGCAGGTTGGTTCTGCGGCTGGTGGCTAGGCGCACGTGAGGAGGCACCCCTTCCTTGGCCACGAAAGGGGCGAAAGGCGGAAGTTTGCGACCGCGGGGCCGAGGGGCCCAAGGACTTGGCCGTAGCCCGGGAGTCCTTAAAGCGATTCAGCGCACTGTCCGCTTTCTCGCCAAAAAGGCGAGTGCCATCAAAGGGCATGTCCATGAGAGTACTCTGGACATCGCCCGAAAATGACGTGGACCGCAGCCAGGCGTGACGTCTAAGCGCCACTGTGGTAGAAATGGCCCTACCCAGCGAGTCCGTAGTGTCAAGCCCACATCGGATAGCATGTCGCGCTGCATCCCTCCCATCGGCCAGAGCCTGGGTAAGTCGTGTCCGGACCTCCTCCGGACACAGGGGCAGCACGTCCTCCACCGCATCCCACAGAGAGTGGGAATAACGGTCCAAGAGACAGGCGGTGTTCAAAGACCGCAGGCCCAAACTAAGGGAGGAGAACAGCTTCTTGCCAAACTGTTCCAGTCTCTTGGAATCCCGGTCCGGCGGGGCGGTCGGGAAGGAGGATTGGGAGGTAGAGGCCTGGATAACCAGGCTCTCAGGGGTAGGGTGTTGGGACAGAAAACTGGGGTCGCCCGGAGCAGGGCGGTGGCACCTGGCGACGTTCCTGTCCACAGGAGGAACTGTGGAGGGCTTGGACCAGGTGCCCTGCAGAATGTCAATGAGGGCCTCATTGAATTGCAGCAGAGGCTCAGTGGAGCTTGCTGCAGACTGAAGCACCTCAGTAAGGACGTTAGTCCTCACAGCCACGGCAGGCAGCTCGAGCCCAAGGGCTGCGGCCGCCTTGCGCATCACCACAGAGAAAGCAGCGCCCTCCTCCGAAGCCACAGTCGGAGGAGAGACGAATCCAGTGTCTGGAGAGGTATCCAGGCCACTGGCCTCCCCCAGTTCATCTGCCCAGTCCTGTGACATTTGAGCCTGAAGGGCCATAGGATCCTCGGATCCTCCCAGTTGTCCCCATCATCCGATTCCTGGAATACAGGAGGAAGGAACGGAGCCGGGCGATAGACATAATGTGTGTCCATCGACGCCGTATCGGCGCCGGGCCCGGAGTGGGGCTGAACTGGGGCTCGACGTCGAGCGGAGTCGACGTCGGGGGTGGTACCGGTGTCGACGCTGGCAGAGGAGGCGTTACGAGGTCGACCGGCGTCGGCGGGGACTTGGGAACGGGTCCCTCGGGCGCTTGCGGCATCGAGGCCGGAGCCGTCAACGGCGCCGGTGCCGGAGCCGCCGGCAGGCAAGGCAGCCCAGTCGGGTCCGCGGGGCCCGAAGGCGCGCCAGCGGGCGTCGACGGCGGAGCCAGGCTCCTCATGGCCGAGAGGAAGGCACTGACTTCCACCGGCGTCGCGTCAGTCCCAGGGACCGGCGGGTATGGGGACTTGCGCGGCGCCTGCGGCTCCGCGGGGGTGGAACCACCCTGACACTCGGCCGAGTCGCGCGACCGGCGAGGGGAGTCCGAAGAGCGGTGTTGCCTCTTGGACTTCTTGGAATGCTTCGACTTACCCGAAGACTTGGATCCCGACGACCGATGGTGACGTCGGCTGCGGCTCCGCGACCGATCCTTGGACCTCCTCCTGGACCGGGATCGAGAGGCGCGCGGAGCCGAGTGGCGAATCTCGAGAAGCTTACGGGACCGCTCCCATCTAGCCTTCGAGGTCAGGGCCTTGCAGTCCGAACACGACTCCGCGTCGTGGTCGAGGCCCAAGCAGTAAAGGCACCGGCGGTGATGGTCCGTAACCGACATCAAGCGGCTATAGTCAGCACAGGCTTTAAAACCAGGCATCCTACCGGCACCGGAGTCGAAACAAGATCAAAAAGGATCAAAAAAGTTAGTCAAAAATTGACTAAAGGGGTAGCTCTCCTGGATCTGCGCTTACTGGCGCGGAAAAAAGAAGAACTGACGTCAGCGCGCGAGGGCGGCGTCTAAGGACTCCGACGACGTCATTCCGGCGCACGAAGCCGACGACGGACGCGGAGCCGCAGACTACGCCTAGCGACGCGCAAGGGGTATTGCTGACGAAAAATCTTCCGGATCCAGTCTGACGCCTGGGGATATTCTAAGGTGAGGAATCTAACTAACGTGTTTCTTTCAGATACCGGGCATCCCTATACACCAGGAGGCAAAGACTCAAAAGAACAGAGACAAAAGTCCAAAAAAACTCAGTCAAAAATTGACTGGGGGTACCACTCTCACCGTATCTGCACTTGCTGGCAAGGAAAAAGAAAGAACTGACGTCAGCGCGCGAGGGCGGCGTCTAAGTAGCTGCTGCGATGTCATCCCGGCGACATTACGCCTACGACGGACACAGAGCCGTACAACGCCACCTTCCGACGCGCAGAGGTACTGTTGACGAAAACTTTTCGGATCCAGTCTGACGCCTGGGGGTAATTCTAAGGTAAGGAATCTATCGCTAACGTGCCTCTTTCAGATCAAGCATATGCGTGGTTAAGGCAATGCGCGGTCAAGCTGCTGGCTACTGTGATCGGAAGCAGGAAGCTCTTGCCTGGAAGAGAGCCGCAGTGAGGTAAGTGGGGCTTTTCTGGACTGGGGGGAAGTAGGTAGTTTAAAAGGCGGGGGGTAGGGGGTAGTTTTGTGGGCTGGGAGCAAGGGTAGCTTTGGGGGCTGGGGGGTTGGAGTACGTTCTGGGCTGGGGTAGTTTTCTGGGCTGGGGGTGTTCGGGACTAGTTTTCTGGGCTGGGGGGTCGGGGTAGTTTTCTGGGCAGGGGGTGTTTGGGAGTAGTTTTCTGGGCTGGGGGTGTTCGGGTCTAGTTTTCAGGGCTGGGTGGTCGGGGGTCGTGTCGGGGTAGTTTTCTGGGTTGGGGGGTCGGCTACCCACCCGGTGTTCCCCTAGGGAACCCTCCAAGCCCTAGGACTGGGTTTCGGGCACATTGGGTCACATCACATTCTCACTCCTCCGTGGAGAAGGGACGCGAGTCCCTACACCCCTCCCTCTACACCGGGACCTATCTGGGCTATAAAGAACCTCTCCAACCACCCTTGGTTGGCAAATACCCAAGCCTCTTCCATCAGGATCACTCCCAGATGCCTCTTCAGACCCTCTGGAATCCACAAGAAGGTCTGTCTCCAGTGTGAGCTCCCTGGGGTCAGATAACTCACACTCCACTAGGTGTTTCCATAGCTGTGGAAAACAATGATGAGCCATGCTGCCGAGCACAGCTGGCCACCAATTGAACTGGGATGGCCACTTTAAAAAACAGCCTTTGGACGGAAGCCCCGCCCACTGCAGAGCAAGCCCCGTTCAGATGCCAAAAGACGGCAAGAGAACCAGCATACACACCGTTTCTTTTGGCGTTGAATCCTTTTTGCGTGCAAGTTATAATTATATTTTCAATATATTTGCGCACGTCTAAATATGCACTAACTTTGCATTCGACGCCTAGTTTCCATTTTTGTTCAGATCACAACCATATCCTTGTGTAGCGTCTTTAAACAATTGAACAGTCGTCCGCAATGAAGGAGCTAATTCAAAGTACCTCTTGCTGCTCTGTGGATGTGTTTCTATTGATGCGATGGATAAAACTAATACGAGCTAGTTCTGGCTATATATTGAACCCATAGCTTTACTACCGTGACAAGTGCCCAGGAAACCAAGTTAAGAAGACAAATATTTAAAACACTGAATGCAGCTGTAAACCCCTGGCTTGCAAAGTCATAAATGACATCACCCGACCACCGCTGAATGAGAAGTGCCTGCCCCTATATGGAACTATACACTATTTCCATGCTAAAGCCTGGGGCATATTTACAGATCATTAGAGTAACGACCACTTTGCTTCTCTATTGTTGGCAACGCTTTGCTTTAGTTCTTAGAATGCATATGAATGCTCTGGGATTACACACACAATAAATAGTTTGCACATCATTAGAGCTACCCCAGAGAGTCACATGAAGCACAGAGACAATCACCAGTGAAGAAGTTGAAAACCGCACAGAATGTCGCCTAGTGTCAACCAGAATGAGGCTGGCCCGAAATGGGGTCCAAACTTCTATGACCTACGCATTACCACAGATACAGAATACAGACCTGCAAACTCACACAGTGCCACCGTGTGTCACACGATCCCGGCTCCCTTCACACAGTCACTCAGTGAGGAGCCGAAATCAAAGGGTGGCAGGGAAAACAAGCTGAAAACCACCGTAAACAGTGGATTTTAAGTTAGTTTCCGAAGGCTGTAACCAGCCGTAGTCCATAAAAGGTGTGAAAATACCCCATGACATCGACCAAAGCCTCGATGACCCTTTGGTTTTATTCCAGAGAAGGGGAGTGGGGGTCTTGGTGAGGGGCAGAGTACCTCATCGATAGCTCTCAGCCCCTGGCCTCGATTCCTCAAATGCCTCAACCCCTCCTCACATGGTGAAAATATTTTGTAAATGGGCAGGTATGAGAATATGTAGAGTAAATGTGGGTTCCTGTCGGTCAGTAACTGACAACTATTGGCACTAGGCTCGGGCTGGCAGAATATAGTTGGGAGGCTGCCATGCACTGCCTTGTCTGCAGCCTGTCCATTTCCCATGTCCTATTTGTGCATGACCGGTATGTAGGTGTGAAGAACCCATTAAACTCTCTGGGTGCAGCCTGTAGAGAGCAGCTCCCCCAGGCCACCGTACAGAGGAACGTGCAACAAGGTTTGTTTCCATGAATGCCTTTCTCTAGCCAGCTTTAAGGTCATTTGTGATCTACATTTTTCGGAGCCAGCCGTGCGACCATGCGCATACTCTCACTGATAGGGAATTGTACTTCACCAAAGTAGGTCCCCGCATTTTTGAAGTATGCCATCCCGTTTCCATTTTCTGTTCAGAAATGTGTTCTTATTTCTCAGATATATTTTAGGTCCAACCACAGGCGACGTGTTTTTAATAGCCGGTAACAAAACATGGAACAGCGTTAATGGCCACCGTATGTGTGTTGTAAAACACGTGCGACAAAGAGACCGTATAAAACGTAACCATTCTTAACATTTGTTCCAGGTGGAGGCTACTATAAACGCATTCTTTTGTTTTCTTTTGCTGAGCCCTGGGGCAGTAGTCCGAGCACCCCATGCACACCACACTCCACTAGGTGGCTTTGATGATGCCAACAAAGCTGAGGACATCACAAGTTTGGAAGATATTTGAGATGTAAACATATGCCCCATCTTTCGTTTTATTCATTTCCTCGAGCGTGTTGCTTATTTTTGTGAGGCCCTTAAGTTATTTCAGTTTTATATTTTTCCCTTTGGCTTTTGAGGTGCTTTTTTGGATTTCCCCCCATTTTCCTCTGTTTTGGAACCTTCTGAGCTCATTGATAGGGGGAGAGGGAGGAGGAGTCTGTTGGGGGAACACTGAAAAGACATCTGGATCTGGCCAAGTGGCTTGCCACATTTTTGTCAGGCAGTGGTCTAGCCTTCTCCTACCATACAGCACACCCCTCCCCCATCCAATGATGTCACAGTGGGAGAAGTTCAGTGGTACAGTAGGGGAAGGGGGCCTATCACTATCATCCACCACTCAGGGTCAGGTGAACTCACTTCTGGGGAGTGGGGAGGGGCTACGGGGGTTTAAATACCCGGCACCCTGTAAGTCCTATGGGCAATTGTAAACCTGAGCAACTGGGGCTTTGCCTTGTAACTCTACGCCTCTGCGTGTGAGTGCTGACTCCTGGAAAGTGAGGACCAGGGTTTGGGTGAACTGCAAATGTATAGCGCCTGATGATGTGTAGTCCACGTGCTCAGATGGTCAGTCAGCATAGGTTGCATCCTCGCTGGCTACCCTTGGATAGCCCGTAGGTTAACCCAGTACCATGCCTACAGATGAAAATAAACCTGCAGCTAAGATTTCTCCAACACTAGCTGGTGTGGTCTTCTCTTTTTGTCTTATGGGCTTTGCTGCCTGGATATTTGAATTTCAACCTGGGCAGTAAGTGTGGGGTGTGCTATAGGCATCAGAAATATGAATATATATTATACAAAGTTAATCACCAGTTTCCAATCGAGAACTTCGACATGCAAAGACAGCTGGCCTAGTCAAAAGCCAACACAGCTAACCAGAAGCACAAGTTACTACTTGTGTAACGATATATCTGTAAGAGACATTAGTTAGTGATAGATTCCTTACCTTAGAATATTCCCCAGGCGTCAGTCTGGATCCGGAAAGTTTTCTGTTGAGCAGTACCCCTGCGCACCACTAGGTGGCACCGTGCGGCTGCGCGCCGGGAGGCAACTTTGGTGCCACCCATGCACGCTGACGTTAGTTCTGTACACAACTTGCTGCGCCGAAACGCAGAGTCATGCGAGAAACTGACCTTTGGTGCATAAAACTGAGGCCCTAAAAGGGGATGACCTTAACCCTAGTAATCAGTTTGCAGAACGGGGAGGATGGGTGGGGCGGTAAGGAATCTATCACTAACTAATGTCTCTTACAGATATATCGTTACACAAATAGTAACTTGTGCATCTGAAAGAGACACGTTAGTGATAGATTCTTTACCTTAGAATAGATACCCCAGCAATACCAACCCCAGTGGTGGGTCTGCGAACAAGATCACACCAGAAAGTCATGGAGCACAGAACGGCCAAAGAAGCCGTCTCTCAAGGCAGTAGTGCTTGGTAAACGTGTGCAGCGAGGTCCACGTAGCTGCCTGACAAATATCCTGCACGGGGACACCGCGTCCCAAGGCAGTAGTGGTTGCAGTTGCCCTGGTCGAATGGGCACGCAGTCCCATAGGAGGCTCCTTCTTGGCCAAGGAGTAACATGGACAGAACGACCCACCAGGAGATGGTCCGTTTGTGCACCGCCCGACCTCTTTTGGCGCCTACGTAGCCAACAAAGAGCTGATCATCCACCCGGAACTGCTGGGCACGTTGCAGATAGAATGCGAGCGCACGTTTTGGGTCCAGACGGAGGAGCCGCTCCTCTTCCCTTGAAGGATGCGGAGGTGGAAAAAAGGTGGGGAAAGTGATGGTCTGCCCGATGTGGAAGGGCGTGACAACCTTTGGCAAGAAAGAAGGACGTGTCCTCAGAACCACCTTGTCCGGATGAACAGAAAGGAAAGGAGGTTTGGAAGAAAGAGCCTGGAGCTCACTCACTCTCCTGGCAGAGGTGATAGCTACCAAGAAAGCAGTCTTGAGAGTAAGAAGACGTAAGGGACAGTTATGAAGGGGCTCAAAGGGAGCGCACATCAGAAAAGTCAAGACAAGATTCAAGTCCCACTGAGGCATAAAGAAGGGCACAGGTGGGAACGTATGCGTAATGCCCTTAAGAAAACGGTTAACAACCGCGGACTTAAAAAGAGAAGACTGATCTGGAAGCCGTAGAAAGGCAGAGATGGCCGAAAGATCACCTTTAACAGTGCCCAGAGCAGAGCCCTGCTGGGCCAAAGAGAGAAGGAACAGAAGAACCTCAGAAAGAGGGGCAGAAAGGGGATCCACAGTCTTAGCTGTGCACCATGCCACAAATCTGTTCCACCTACAGGCGTACACCATTTTAGTGGAGGGACGCCTGGCTGCCCGGATGAAATCATAGACTTCGGGAGGAAGACCGAAAGGTGTCAACTGTCGCCGCTCAATCTCCAAGCATGGAGGTGGAGGGTGGACAGATTCGGGTGGAGGACCGTCCCCTGCTGCTGCGACAGAAGATCCTCCCGAAGAGGCAGACGGATCGGGGGATCGGTGCTCATACTGAGTAGCTCAGGATACCATACTCTTCGAGGCCAGTCCGGAGCCACAAGGATAACTTGGGCCCGGTCGCGCCTGATCTTCTTCAGCACCACTCAAGACGAAAAGAGTCTCCGAGCGAGTGCCGCCTTGGAAATTCCAACACGCAGAACTGATGATATTGCGCGTTGTCTTCGGTGGCGAATAGATCTAACCAAGGCTCTCCCCATCGCAGAAAGAGACCTTGCGCCACATCCAAGTTCATACGCCACTCATGATCCACCATGCACCAGAGGCTGGGTTTGTCCACCCTGGCGTTCAGAGAACCTGCCAGGTGTTGAACCACCAAGGTAATGCCTTGATGTCCCAGCCACGTCCAGAGGCGCAGAGCCTCCTGACATAGGGCACATGACCCGAGCTTCAGGGGGCACCCCACACCGGTTGGAGGCGGGGTCCGTCACCACCTCCACCACTGGCGCGGTATCACTTCGGACAAGTGGGTGCTGCAGCTAATCTGCCAAGGTTACTCGCTCCCTTTTCTGTCCTCCCCTCCAGCCATGCCACCTCGGTACCACCGCATGTCGGGGGATCATTTGGCTCTTCTCCGTCAGGAAGTCACAGTCCTCCTGGCCAAGGGGGCCATTGAGTATGTTCCCGATCAGGAAGTAGGGTGTGGTTGCTATTCCCACTACTTTCGGATTAGGAAGGCTTGGAGGAGGAAGCAGCGGGTGCGGAGGTGGACTGCCCCGCCCGCTGGTTACCAGACCCGCCCCTGCGGAAGCCCCGTCCGCAGCCACGCTGAGGCAGGTTCTACACAGGCTTAGCACAGGAGCGCGATTGGGCGCCCTTATCATGGCCACGAAAGGAACGACACCCAGGCGTGGCAGGGCTCTAAGCGGAAAGACCCAAAGACCTAGCCATAGCCCGTGAGTCATTAAAGCGCTCCAGGGCACTGTCCGCCTTGTCGCGAAAGAGGCGAGAGCCATCAAAAGGCATGTACATGAGCGAGCTCTGGACATCAAGCGAGAACCCGGTAGACCGCAACCAGACATGACGGCGCAACGCCACAGTCGTGGAAATCGCCCTGCCCAAGGAATCAGCCGTGTCCAGACCACATCTGATGGCAAACTTTGCCGCATCCTTGCCCTCCGCAATCGCTTGGGAAAGGACGGCCTGGACCTCTTCAGAACAGAGGCAGGACCTCTGCTACTGTATCCCACATGGCGTGGGAGTGCTACTGTATCCCACACGGAGTGGGAGTAACAGCCCAACAAGCAGGCAGTATTAACCGACCGCAATCCCAAGCTGGCCGAGTAGAGAACAATCTCTTGCTATATTGGTCCAGCTTCTTAGAGTCCTTATCCAGCGGAGCCGTGGGAAAGGCACTCTGCGACGTCGAGGCCTGAATGACCAGGCTCTCAGGCGTAGGGTGAGTGGTCAAAAAGGCAGGGTCACCAGGCGCCAGGCGATGACGCTTAGCAACCTTCTTATCCACCGATGCCACAGAGGCCGGCCGCAACCAAGTGCCCAAGAGGACTTTGGTAAGGGCCTCATTGAAAGGGAACAGCGGCTCCGACGACGTAGACGCCGTCTGGAGCACCTCCGTAAGAAGGTTGGTCTTAAGGGCCACTATAGGGAGGTCGAGATGGAGAGCCTCCGCAGCTCAACGCAGCACCATAGTGTAGGAAGCGCCCTCCTCCATAGTAAGAGGAGGGGAGGCAAACCCCGGGTCAGAAGACACATCAAGTTCACCCGCATCTTGAAGGTCATCCACCCAATTCTGCTCGGAGTCACACTGCCGCGCAAGGGGGTCTTCGGAGCCGTCCCAGTCCTCATCCGGCTCCGGGGTAGAAGAAGCCAGCCGCGTCGGCAGGACCGGAGTCGGAGAGGGGGCCAGTGGCGCCGGGAGCTGTACCGGCTGGGGCCGACCCGGAATCGCATCCCAATGAGGATCCCAGGTCGGAACGAAATGATCAGAGAACCAGGGCAGGGGCGGCATAAACGCCACCCAGTGCGGCGCCTGCGGCAGAGCCAGGGGCGGCACCGGGGCCAGTGATGCTACACCTTGTGGTGCCGGAGCCAGAGCCGCGGGCGCTGGATCCAGTGGTGCCGGAGCCGCCGGGTCAACAGGATCTGGACACGGGACCTGCAGCCGCGCCGGCGGGAGCCCGAGGCCTAAACAGGCGGTCCATGACAGCAAGAAACTCTTTCATCTGTTCGGGAGTTGCCGATGGACTAGGTAATAGCGGGTAGGCCGCGGGACTCCCAGGCTCCGGAGGAGCTGCAGGGGCAGAGCCCCCGTCTCCCTCGTCCGCCTCCGGGGAGCGACGGGGGGGGACGTCGGAGAGCGAACACGCTTCTTCGACTTCTTCTTATAACGTCGCTTACCGGAATCTGAAGGTAAAGACTTAGAGGCCGAGGAGCGACGGCTCTGGTCCTGCGAACGGTCCAGCGAACAGCCCCTAGACCCAGAGCGGCGGTGAGAGGAGTGCCAGACCTCCAGCAACTTCCGGCGCCGCTCCCGCAAGGCCTTCGGGGCCATGGCACGGCAGTCCTGACAATCCCGGGAGTCATGGTCGGTCTCCAGGCAGTAGAGGCAGACATCATGGGGGGTCTGCCACCGACAGATTACGGCGGACAGGACCCACAAGACTTAAGGCCGGGCATCCCTACGTGCACCAGGAGACAAAAAGTCTCAAAAAGTGGTCAAAAATTGACCGGCGGGGGGAGGGGAGTGGATGGGGGAGTGGCCGGGCGAGATGGCCGAGTAAACGTAGCTCGTCTCGCCTCCCGGTCCACGCGCTGCTCCGGCCCGGCTCTAGACGGCCACAGAGCTTCCTGCTGAACGATGGTACTTCCTGAAGCGGGGACCCTGGAGCATCTGTGGAGCGTCTCTTCTTGGCCCTGGGAACCCGGTCGCGGATGTTATTTGCGGCGGAGGAGCGCGGCAGTGATCAGCAAAACGGCTGCCGTCACCGTCCCAGTGTCACTGGAGCCTGAGGCTGCTCCCGGGAGGTTGGGTTGCTGCCCCATCTGGGCTGGGGGACGTATATACAGGCTTAGTTCTAGCGGCAGTACCCCTCCACTCTACTTCTCATGCCTGGCTTTAAGATGGCGGCTGCCGGCGACCTTCCACTGCTGCTTGGTACCTCATCGAGCTATACCCAATCACGTGCCTGAGCTCTGCAGGAGCTGCAATCACTCCCTGCAGTTCCTAGCTGCTACGCGGTGGATTACTGGTCTGGGATACTGCCACTGCTGTCTGATTGCAAGGCTCTCCGGAATAACCTCAGCCTGCCTCCTGGTCTGCTGTGTCCTTGCGCTCCTGCGGTGGTGGGTGCGCTCCAGGGGCCCCTGGTCCCCTCCCACCACTCCGCCAACACCTACCGGCACCTGGAGGCCACCCCCGGCTCAAGCCACCGATTCCTGGTGGGCCCCCACTGCATGCTGGCGCGCACGGTCAGGCTACGGACTACATCATTCCGCATCGGTCCCTCCATGCAGGTCCCCCTCCTCTATTGCATTGCGGACGTCGACTGGCTCGCTCCTCGTGAGGTGTTCCTACGCAGGAGGCTGCGCACCTGTTGCAGAATCAGCTCCTGGGAATCAGACAGCCTCTCTTTGCTTTCATCCCTCCCCACTTACTGGTTTATTGGGAGCGCAGTACCAACGTCTTCTCAGACTACTGCTTAGGGACCCGTCTGGTCCGCACCTTATGCCGCCGAAGAAGAATACGAGCAAGCAGTCAGGCAGAGTCTCAGACTTTTTCCCTCCTTCGGATAAGCGCCCGACTCTGTGAGAAGACGCAGGAGCCATTACAATGGCGCTCACGAAAGCGGACTGGACGGCTATGTTTAAAGACTTCAAAACAGAACTCCGAGCCGATCTGCGCCAGGACATCAACACTTCTATTGATCAGCTACGGGTGGATCTCACTGCTCGCTTGACCACCCTCCAACAAGATGTGGAATTCATGGGCTCTAGGGTCCTCGACCTGGAGACGCATTCTCAGGAGCGTCGGTCCACAGAGCTGCAGGAAGATGTTCGCCACCTACAGGAACGGCTCCGTCAATCTCTCCTCAAGACAGAGGACCTTGAGAACCGGTCTTGGAGAGAGAACCTACATATTCGGGACCTTGAGGAGGGAGCACAGCGGCCCGACCTGGCGGCTTTCGTGGAGGGTCTGTTCACTGAGAATCTGGCACCCCAATCACTCAAGATCAAACTGGACAGGGTGCATCTCATGGGCATCGCACAACCTGGTGAGAGGAAAAGACAGCGGGACATTTTAGCAAAATTTTATTCTTTCAAAGTGAAAGAGGCGGTCTTCCAGGCGGCCAGGACAAAGAGTTCCATCTCGTTCCAAAACCATCCATGCTCCATCTACCAAGACCTGGCACCTGCAACTCTTGCACGGAGGCAGCTGTTTCGAAGTATCACTTCCAAGCTATGTGAGGATCACATTCGGTATAGGTGGACATATCCCTTTGGATTAAGTTTTGAATTTCAGAACAAACGCCACCATATCATGGAGGTGAAGGAGGGACTGGAGCTCTTGGGCCTCACATCGGAGTACTCTGCCGTCACTTCAGACAAACGTGGCGATTTATCACGAGGAACACCGACGACCTCTGTTTGGACGGTGGGTTCACGCAGGGGCCGTCACTAGCTGCTGGAAGCTCATCTTTGGGTCGTTGGTCTTCCGATCCCCTGAGCCTTCTGGGGGAGCTGGTCCTTTGCGAGAAGGGTTGCTTACTGGCTCACCCCCCCCCCCCCCCGATGGGGGCGAGGGGCAGGGGTGGCCCACCTTCCTCACTGCAGCTCTCCGGTCACAGCCAGGGGTTGATGTCGCCTGGATCCGTCTTGACCCGGCCTTTGGGACCTCGGTCCCTGGGGAAGGATTTGGACACTTACAGATTGAGCCCTTCTCAAAGTAAGACCTTTGCTTTCTCCCTACATGGCCCGCAGAGTCAGCATTGCCTACGTGCCTTACTGTATGCATATATCAGGATAACCATCGCCAGGGTTGGCGACATGTCTTAAAGAGCTTTTTCCTTCTTCTTAGAGGGAGGCCTATATGGGCTTTCATTCTGGCAGGGCCATATGCCTGTCATTGTTACTTAGCTGTTTCTAGACCATGTTACGATTTCTTTCTGGACTCAATGGTCGGGGTGGGCGTGCACAGGGACCTCGGACCCGTTGTTCCCCCTGGTTTCTGCAGGGGCCTTACGCTCCCAGCGGAGCTCTGTTGCTGTCTTTTGGAATTTTATTTTTTTCTTTGTTTGTTGCCTTTTGTTGTGGGTTTGGGGTGGGTGGGGGAGGAGGGGGCATGATGGCGGCTTTTTATCATTTAGCTTTGGCTGGCTCTTGCGTAGTGGTTTTCCTGTGGTTGTGATGAAAGAGCACCGCGCGATCCTTGGGGGGTTTGCGACAGGGCGGTACACCTGTGAGATACGGGGGCTTCCAAAAAAATCTGTCCATTTTCCACTTACACTATGACAGTTACAGTTGGCACCTGGAACGTCAAATGTCTTAATTCCGCTCAAAAACGCCAGAAAGTCTGGCAGTACATTCTTGATCATCACTTAGACGTAGTGGCGCTCCAGGAGACGCCCCGCGCTAGAGCTGAGGACACACGTTTTCGACCCAAACAATACCCGATGATTTATAGATCCTCGGCTCTTACCAAACACAGGGGGGTGGCGTTGCTGTTTCGCTCTGCTGTACAATTCCAACCCTTACATGTTCTGCACGACAAGGAGGGCAGGTGGATCATGGTTAAGGGGCGTTCTTAGAGGGAAGACTTGCACTTTTGTAGCGCTATACGCACCCAATTTGGGTCAAACATTGTTTTTACATACACTGCTGGGGAGGTTGCTGGATTTCGCGGAAGGACAGATCATCCTCATGGGAGACTTTAATTTGACTTGGCATAAAGACTTAGATAGCACACACTCTCAGCACTCCGATCTGGGATCTTTTTCCGCTGATTCCCAACAACGATTCCAAGACCTTGGTTTACTAGACTCATGGTATAACCTTTACCCCCAAGCCTGAGACTACACCTTCTATTCGCATGTGCACCGCACATACTCTAGGCTTGACTACATTTTTATTAGTCAGTCCTTGCTGGGCTTCCTTCAGGATGCTAAAATCTTCCCTCTCTCTGTGTCAGATCATAGCTTGTTTTCCATCTGTCTGTCTTGGCCCGGGGATGCGCCGACTACTCCCCGTTGGAACTTTCCGGCGTCCTTAACGCGAGATAAAGGTTCTTGTGCTTTACTCCGGGACGCCATTAAAGATTTTTTTTTAGTTTAACGCACCAGAGGACACGTCTGAGTTTACCACCTGGGACGCTTTCAAAGCAGTCCTTCGAGGGAAGTGCCTCGCCCTTATCTCTGCGTTAAACACGCAACGGGCTAGAGAGAGGGAGCAGCTAGAGCAGGAACTGGCCTCTGTCGAGGCTACCCATAAATTGAACCCCACATGACAGACCCTCCGCCAGTTGATGGCACTCCGCGGCAAGCTCCGTGCCATCTATAACAACAGAGCTGAGTTCACTCTCCTCAAACTCCGCCAATTATCTTATTCCCAAAGCAACAAAATTGGTAAACATTTGGCCAGGCAACTGCGTGATAAACGGGAGAAAAAATACATTGGTGGCATTGTAGGTCCCGATGGGGAGGTTACGCATAAGGATGAAGACAAGGCGGCCCTGTTTGGCTCATTTTATGATACTTTATATTCCGGTGTGGAACTAGATAATGATGCCCAGCAGGACTATCTTTGGGCGCTGCCCTTACCTCAGGTTTCCAACGAATGGAATGAGGTGCTCTCCGCTCCCTTCTCCTGTGAAGAAGTCAATTTAGCGATTAAAGCCCTCAAACCCCACAAAGCCCCTGGCCCAGATGGGTACACTGCTCTTTTCTACAAGACTTTCGCCCCGGACATTTGCCTCTATCTTACGCGGCTTTTCAATAAGATGGCCGAATCCGGGGAATCCACTATTTCTATGACTGAAGCCGTGATCTCAGTGATCCCGAAGCCCGGTAAGAATCCACACCATTGCGCCTCCTAGCGTCCTATCACCCTTCTCAACCTAGATGCCAAATTATACTCCTCCATAATAGCCAAACGTTTGAATGACCTCATGCCTGACCTCATACATCCGGACCAGTCTGGATTTATTAAGGGCCGCCAGACTCACGACAACACCCGTAGAATTCTTCATCTCATTGAAAAGGCCAATAGTCGTCAGATAACGGCTGTTCTGGTGGGTCTAGATGCGGCAAAAGCGTTCGACCGTTTCTGTTTCATACACTTCAGGCATTTGGCTTTTCACTGGAGAACAGCAGATGATGTTCTTCAGTCCCTTTGCGAACCGGCCACTTCTCTTCCAGCCCTACAGACAGGCTTTGAAACAAATTTTAGCAAATCTTATATCCTTAACCTCACAATCCCACCTACGGAAGTCCTTCGACTCCAGCCCCTCACCCCCCTCGCATGGGCTACCTCCTCCATACAATACCTCGGGGTCCACCTCACGTCCAAGATTGAAGGGCTCTATAAGGCTAACTTTCCGCCTATTCTCAACCGTATCCAAGCTGACCTTATTAGGTGGAGGACCCTCTTCTTGTCCTGGCTGGGCCGGATACACGCAGTAAAAAATGACACTCCTCCCCAAGCATCTTTATTTATTTCAGGCACTACCCAAAGAGATAGACAGGGATTTTTTCTGACGAGTCAAGACTATGATCCTACAGTTTATATGGCAAGGGGGATGTGCCCGTTTTTCCTTCTTCCTGCTGTGTCGCCCCTGCTCGGAGGGGGGAGTGAAACATCCAGTTATATTACAATGCAGCTCAGCTCAGAATTTTGGTCGAGTGGTCGAAACAGGAATCCGACATACACTGGCTGCACATGGACCGCAGCGTGACTGGGAGGACCATCTGGGACTTGGTCAGGCGTCCTAAAAAAGATAGACCCCCAAACACGTGCATCGCTACGTCCACACGCACTACACTGAAAGTATGGGATACTGTGGCGGGTGACGGAAAGTGGACCTCTTTCCCCTCCCGTTTACACCGCTTCACTTTAATCCAGAATTCCAGCCGGGTGCTCTAGAGGGACCTTTTGATGCCTGGAGGGAGGGGGGGTTGTCTTGCGTTGACTCAACTCTTTCATAATTATGACACGCTCACCTTCACCAATTGCCAACGGAACTATAACTTGGTAAGTTCCGAATGATACCACCACTCCCAGTTGATGCATTGGGCCCTCACTCCGCATATACGCGCTGCAGCCACCCGGCCCCTCACCTGATTCGAATCCTTCCTTACCAGGACATCAGTAATGAAGGGAGCGATCTCCTTCATATACAAATTTCTTCTCACCACTTCCGTCTCCCCGAGGCCACGTTACATGTGCATGTGGGAGGATATCCTACGCCATCCCATTTCAGATACTGAATGGGGACATCTATGGACTGACATTAAACGATTCAATCATTCCTCTGACCCACGGGAAGACCATCTAAAGACCATGATGGACTGGTACCTCCACCCCTCTAGGCTCAAGCAGATTTTCCCTAACGCTTCCGATAGATGCTGGAGAGGATGTGGGTTACTGGGAGATTTTCAACACATCTGGTGGGATTGCCCGACTATTCGGCCCTTCTGGGAGGAAATACTCGCCCACATTAAGGATACGCTGGGGTACCCTATTCCAACCACCATAGGGGGGGGTCCTTCTGGGCCTTCGGGATCCGGTACTAGAACACCAAACTCGAGCAGACAAAACAATCATGTGGCTCTGTATAGGCGCAGCGAGAGTTATCTTGGCGGCAGCCTGGAAAAGGAGGGAGGCCCCAGCGATTTCCCTGTGGCATGCTAGGTTGTGGAAACTTCTTAGTTTGGAACGAATGTATGCTGTCTTTCGAGATGATTTTAAGAATTTTGAATTCAAATGGGGTCCCCTGGTGGCTTTCCTTTCACGAAGACTGCCGTCTGCGGTTTGCCCTTTGTCTATTAGAGCTCTTTATCTTTTTCAAATATAAGCTATCTTACACAATTGTAGTCAGCCTAGATTTTACATACCGCGGCCACCATTGTCGGGGAGGGGGGAGGAAGGGAGGGATTGTTTCGCTTTTTTTTCGTTCTAATTGTTGTTTTCGATTCCCCCTGGTTGGGGACTGTTACTACACAAATGGGGACTGGTCAAGTGCCGCTCTCTAAGGAGGGATTCAATCTTTTCGCCATCTTGAAAGACCGATAGCATGCTAGCTGCGTCACCGATCCTTCTTAACAGTTATTAATGGTTTCGCTCACACCCCGTCATTATAAGGAACTGTAACCTCTTTTTAGCTGCTCCGTGATGATGGGATTGGGTTGTTAGGAATCCTTAAATGTTATTGTCATTTTGCAGCTGGCTTCCTCCTGCGAGAGGTGACTTGTTGGTTCTGTGGTATGATGTATGCTATATACAAACATTTTCTAAAATATGTTTGATAAAAAAAAAAAATTTGACCGGGGTACGTGCTCAATCTGGATCTGCGCTTTCGGCGAGGTAAAAGAAAGAACTGACGTCAGCGTGCATGGGTGGCGCCTAAGTAGCCTCTGTGACGTCATCCCAGGGGGCACAACGTCAGACGGGTGCGGAGCCGCAGGGCGCCACCTACTGGCGCGCAGGGGTACTGCTAAGCAGAAAACTTTCTGGATCCAGACGGACGCCTAGGGAAAATTCTAAGGTAAGGAATCTATCACTAACGTGTCTCTTTCAGATAATGGAAAAACCTACCACATTAAGAACAGCAATAATTTTAAAATGGGATCAGAGAATATTAGACTTGACAATTACAACCCTAGCAGAGACTCCTCACACAGCTCCCAACTGACCATCACACACGCCTTGCAGCATACCCTCAGGTAAAGCCCAGACCCTCACAAAGTTCACTGCAACAAACCATATTGAGTCTCTCACAGGTCCCAACAGACTGTAGCCTAGTCAAAAGTCCCTCTCATAAAACCAACAGAACCTCTGCTAGCTACTAACTGATCATAACAAGATGCCCACATAACTCCTAACAGACATTCTCATAACTTTCAAATTCACCTGACCCTCTCATAGCACAAAGAAGCTCAGACACCACACTTGGCTCTCAAGAGTGCCCAAATACACCTCCTTTCACTTTTCCTACTTCCTTTTGTTCATCCCCTTCCATGCTTTGCAATGGGCAATGTTAATGCAGCATTCGATCTATAGGAGCAACCACAATGACTTCTCATGCCTCCCACTTTCCTGTTCTTTCTTTCCTTCCAGGGCTGGTTGTTAAGTAATGGCCTCAACTGGTATCGCTGTCACTATATTGTTGTAGGCTCGGTGGAAGGCATAAGCAAAGAGGGAGGATGAGGAGAGAGCGGGGAAGAACAGAGTCTAGAGAATGAGAGACACATAAAATGTATGGATGAAAAGAGTGAGGAATAATTTGGGGGGTCCGATGGAACATTTTTGTCGGACCCTGCTTCATTCCTTCGGATATATTTACAATCAGTGCATTAAAATGGGTCCAGCAAGGAAAAGTGCTTATACAAGCAAACATCATGACATTCCTTCAGTCACATTCTTGCCCACCCTCTTCTCTCCTGAAACCAATTTGCTTTCTCCTGACCCACTTAGAACCTATCCCTTTGACCCGTTTCTCCTGACCCTTGCTTGGAACTATAGCAAATACTATGGGTCTAAAACAGAAATCTATTTGTGCACCGTTTGAGTTTACAGAACGTGAATTTACACTCTTCGTTTTATTTCCTCAAAACAGAATGACATATTTTGGTTTCATTTCTAATGGGAGTAAATCTCCTCCAGTGGGAGGGGAGTGGGTGTCTCGAGACTGAGATGCCATGAATAGTTGCTGAACAACCACAAACTTTGGAGTTTTTGGGTATTCACATTGTATTTCATGGCCATTCCCACCCAGTATACCATAGGAAATTTACTCCTGTCAAGGGCAGGAGAAAATCACTACCCAGGGAGTGGTAGCACCTAAAAAACGGAATTGGTGCGAGTGTGAAGAAGTGAGTTCATCCAAAAGGCAAATATTTTTCCAAATGAGAAAAAGGAAAAAAAAAACCTCTAGAACTTGTTGCACTTGCAGAGACGTTTTAAGGTGTGAACAAAGTGGACACTTGCCCAGGGACCCTGCATTGGTATAGGACCCCTGGTTCAGTAAATTGAACAGTCAAAATTCATGTTATAATAGCATTGTTCATAAAAACACAGCATACTTTTTAATTTGACAACTGAATATGCTTAACAAAAAGTTAAGGACAGATTTGACAAGAGTTTGCAACGGGACAAAGTCATGCCAAATGACGCGAAGCAGCACACACTCCTACAAGGGTATTTATTTTTTAGCACAAAGGTATATCACTCTGGAAAGGTGCCCTTATCTCTGAGCCATCCTTCAGACTCATGCTGCTCTTCTCCTCAGTCTCTGTCGTTGTGCTTCATGCTGCCCTTTTCATCATTCTCCTTCGTTGTGCCTCACACTGCTCTCCTCACTCTCCTTCCTTGTGCCTCAGCCTGCTCTTCTCCTCAATCTCCTTCCTTGTGCCTCACGCTGCTCTTCTTCTCACTCTCCTTCCTTGTGCCTTACACTGTTCTCACTCTCCTTCCTTGTGCTTCACACTGCTCTTCTCCTCACTCTCCTTCCTTGTGCCTCACACTGATCTTCTCCTCCCTCACTCTCCTTCCTTGTGCCTCACACTGATCTTCTCCTCCCTCACTCTCCTTCCTTGTGCCTCGCGCTGATCTTCTCCTCACTCTCCTTCCTTGTGCCTCACGCTGATCTTCTCCTCACTCTCCTTCCTTGTGCCTCACGCTGATCTTCTCCTCACTCTCCTTCCTTGTGCCTCACGCTGCTCTTCTCCTCGCTCTCCTGCCTTGTGCCTCACGCTGCTCTTCTCCTTGCTCCCCTTCCTTGTCTCTCACCCTGCTCTTCTCCTCGCTCCCCTTCCTTGTGCCTCACGCTGCTCTTCTCCTCCCTTGTGACTCAAGATGCTCTTCTCCTCGCTCTACTTCCAAATGCGTCGTGCTGCTCCACAACTAACAACTCCAATACAACCCACATAATTCCACTGCATGCCACATACATACACTCTATAATACATAAAACACATTGCCATTTACAACCCAAAAAACTGTAACTCAACAAACGCAAGACCTATTGCATTTACAATGCTTGTTGTAAACTGGTGTGGTGTCCACTTATAGTGTTTTCACTGTATTACTGTATGTGTTCACAAATGCTTTACACACTGCCTCTGAGATAAGCCCGTCTGCTCGTCCCAAGCTTCAAAGGGGGTGAGAGCAGGGGCTATTTTAGAAATGTATCCCCCTTACCCAGACTAGAAGCAAGGGTCCCTATTTGGGCATAGGTACCTACCTCTGCCAACTAGAGACCCCCATTTCGAACAATATATATATATTTTTTTACCCCCTAAAACTCCCAATTTACCCTTACCACCCCAATGCCCATACCCCCTAAAATGACCCTTTCCAACCCAAACTCACCCTCAACACTAAAATTAACCCTGACACCCCAAAACCAAAACACACCCTGAACCCTAAAATTAACACTGACACCCCAAATCCTAAATAGACCCCAAAACCTAAACAGATCTGCGGACCCCACTCTCAGCACCTTGAGACCCGCACGGGTGAGTAGCGCGCTTACAATTCCCTGAATGATTGAACCCTAAAATTACCAGACACCCCAAAACCCAGACCCCCCTGAACCTCAAAATTACCACTTGCACCCCAAAACCCATACTCACCCTGAACCCTAAAATGAACCCTTGCACCCCAAAAATCAAAACCCACCCTAAACCCTAAAATTACCTCTGAGACCCCAAAACCCATACACACTCTAAACCCAAAAATTACTCTTGGCACCCCAAAACCCAAACACACCCTAAACCCTAAAATTAACCCTGGCAGCCCAAAAACCCAAACCCTCCCTGAACCCCAAAATTAACCCTGGGGTTTTGGGGTTT
Organism: Triturus cristatus; assembly: GCF_964204655.1. NCBI lineage: Eukaryota > Metazoa > Chordata > Amphibia > Caudata > Salamandridae > Triturus > Triturus cristatus. The sequence goes on along the minus strand of NC_140586.1, from coordinate 735,663,660 downwards.
AGCCCTAAACCCTCAAATTACCCCTGGCATTCCAAAACCCATGCCCACCCTAAACCCAAAAATGACTCTTGGCACCCCAAAACCCAAACCAACCTGGAACCTTAAAATAACCCTTGCTACCCCAAAACCCATACCCACCCTAAAGCTTAAAATTACCCTTGGCATCCCAAAACCGATATCCACCCTAAAATGAAACTTGGCACCCCAAAATTCATACCCCTGCAATCCAAAACCCAAACCCACCCTAAACCCTATTGTTACATGTAAAACACATATGCCCTTTACCATTCATGCCTTTACAACGAAATTTGTTGTAAAGGCATGCGTGGTAAAGGTAAATGCATTGTAATCCCATGCATTGTAACAGCATTGCGATGTAATGGTAGTTGAGTTGTTACAACTGCGTTGTAATGGTAACGCGTTCTAACATCTGCGTTGTAAAGGATGTTTCCCTGCCTAGGAGGCGTGCGAGGAAATCGGGTGTATTATTCAGTGTGATTGTGCGACCTCATCATGTAATACAATAAACAACCCCTGTAGGACCAGTAGGTTTTGTCTATCAAACTTTCAGCTCAACCCTGGGTAGCTGTTCCTCGGAGCAGCAATACTAACACAAAAGAACAAGTGTAAAGTGTGAAGCATTTAAACAACATTAAAACAAGTAAGGAAGAAATCAACAAGACACTCGAGAAATTTGACACCCATTTTGTAAAAATAGACTGTTTTAATGTATTTTTAGACAACACAATGAAAAGGATTCACCAGAGGGTTCCTGGGATATAGAATTTACAAGGTATCATAAATAAAAGCATTTCACTTAACCGCTTGCAAGCACTGGCAAATTCAACAAATATGACATTTAAAAACGTTTAGAAACTTTTTTCACTAAAACGTTGGGATAGATGTATTGTGGTCACTTAGAGTCACTGTAGGTGACCAACTCCAGTAGGGAGCTTGACCAGCAAGGTCCTCAGAATCAGTTACCTCCACAGATGAAGCAGTGGCCAGGTAGTTCTAGGCACTTTATCCTCTTTGTAAAGGATTCCTATGGAAGTGCTCCTGATGCAAGGGATGAAGTATGCGGATGATGCTCAAGGATGCGGTCGAAAGGTCTTCCTGCAGCTACTTCTGGGTCCATGAATAGGGTGAGTCGGTCCCAGTCACAGGTTCGACGTCCTGGATGCCCTCTCAGTGCTGGTATCAGTCCAGTCGCCACTGGACTACCAGTCGCTGAATTATCACAGTAACGACCAAATCCATCCCTGAGCGAAAATTCTGCTTCTGTGAAACCAAGCTGCACTCCGAAATCTCTCCCGTGTTCAGTGAGTTTGGGTTCAACTTTGAGTGTCGGGTCCTGGTCTCTAGCAGTGACTGGCAGCGGACTGAAGATTCTGGCTATCAACTTGCCCCAGTAGGATTCTCATCTGTTGTGGGTCTGTGCTGTAAACAGGAGTTCTAACAGCTGAGCTTTGGAGTCTCTTTGTTTTGCCTGGGGTCCGGATAATAATTCTCCACGAGCTGGAACAGCAGGCACAGTCCCTCTTCTTTGCTAGTCACTAGGTTCATCAGATGCAGTCCACACTGTTGCAGTCTCTCTTTGCCAGTTCCACTGTGCAGGAGGGCAAACCGTCAGTCATTCTTCCAGTCCAGTGGAGATTTGGGTTCTGAGTGCCCTATGCATGTTCAGAAAATGTCCTCAGGGTAGGAAGCAGTCGGTAACCAATGGGCTACCAGGTTCCCTCCTTGCTGATGGCCACTTCCTGGGAAGTTTGGCATCTGGCTATCCCACGATGCACCTTTGTGTCCACGCCCAACATGGCAGAATCTTGGGTCATTTCTATTTAAAGAACAAGGGACAATGTATCCTTTATCCTTGAAATAACTACTTATTGTCAGGAACTTTATTAACTACCTCTATGCAATGAGAAAAATGTTACTTATCCTGAAAGCATCTGTTTGCAGTAGTGCTGGAGATTCACACACTTTGCATACTCCAGCTATCTCGTGCTGAGTTCGGACACAACTTATTTTCTTTGAAGAATCTTTGAGTCACAGGCTGTTGTATGGCTCCTCCCTTAATCCACAATGTGTATGGGCACCGAATACACCTTAGATTGTTTATCGCTGAGTGGCTGAGAGGGAGAGTAGTAAAGTAATTTTAATTAGATGTTCCCTGTGCATTGTAAGTTGGTAATTAAAGTATATTAAAGAGAACATGTGACATCAGTGCCCGCTTCCGGCGGGGAGGGTGGATGCATGTAAATCTACAGCACTACGCGCTACAAATAAATACTTACGGGTACTATGTGGGGCTAGAGATACATATGCTTTGCATCAACTGTAAATGTGTTTCCGCCAAGCCGTGGCTACCGGACAGGTAGCGCAGACATTTGCAACAAGGTACTTAATACAGTCTGGGAAGCCATAACTTGTTGACAAATTAGTATGTCCACACAATAATGCTTTGCAAATGTATATGGTGTTGCTAAGTAGCTTCTTTGCACATATTGGCTAACAGCATTCTACCTAAGAAAGCCATGGAGACTCCCTTTTTATGTGTAGTGCAAACCCTGGGGAGTTGCAAGGAGTACACATCTAAACTTAGTGTAGCAACTGTACTCATTTCACAAACCACCATGTGATGCCTGCCTTAGAAAAAGGGTAACCCTTTTAGAAAAAGCAACAAAAAGCCATGCAGAAAGGCTTATTCTCGTCAGTATAACACGGGAGCCTGTTTAACATTTAAGGTGTGTGACGCTCTTTCCACTAAGAATCAGGTTGTGAAAAGAATACTGGCAGCTCTATAGTCTGGATAATGTGTAAAAGGTGAAACTACAGATTTGTTCTAAGGACTCCTTTACTAGCTTCCTAAAGATGTGTGCTTAGACTCACTCTTTGATCTCAGCCCCGAAGGCAAACTCGACGTCAACATTGTTCTACGTTTGAGAGACACTCGTTGCGTGGATTGCGGCTCAGAAGAGGGAGGCTCGGTGCCCTTTGGGTGAGTGGGTGTTGAGTCGAGTCGTATCTCAATGCTATTCTTTGGGCGCGTGTCTGGCTCAAAGCCTTTTCTCTGTGCCAACTGGAATGAGGGTGGCAGTTGACTGGAAGATGAAGTCGTCTTTTTGGCGTGCTTGGGGCTTGACATCCAACTCCTGTAGGAATACTGATCTGTCTCAGCATAAGGGCATTTCAGTGGGTTTAGCTTCACCCCATGACTTGGTTCCGTTGTCATACTCACCAATCTCTCTGTCAATACGGAAGGTGCATCTTCTTGACTTTTTCCCTTAAGGGGCTTGTGGATAAGGTCTTGGGGATGGCTGCCGGCCGGAGAGCTGGGATAACCGAGGGATGAGCCTCTTCTTCCACAACGCTAAGCAGCTCCCGCTCACCAAAGATGTTGGGCGTCTTGGATAATGATTGTTACTGCAACCTCAGGTGCGCCCAATACCTTTCTCTCCAGCACCTCAAAGTTTTGTTTGCAGCAAAAGGTGAGGCAGCAGCCACATTATAATCAGAAGAGAAGCAAAGGCAGCAAACGCAATGCTGGTGCACCCAAGGATGCTTGGTATTGCACTGTGGGCAAAATTGGGTGGATGTACTTTTCATCACCCCCTTCCTGTCTGCATTTCCCACGGTGAGCTCCTGGAGATAGAAAAGGACATAACTGAGTCAGTGACCAAGACTTTATCTACCTGGGCGTTGAAGCAATCCATTGTGGACGGTCGAAGAAGTGCAGTGGACCCATAGGGAGAACCGGTTGCAGCGACTGTTCTCTGGTTGTTGAGTAGAATAGTTAGAGCCAAGAAAATAACATAGAGCGTATCAATCTCTAAACCACTGATGAACATATTGAACCTGATGGTGGAAAAAAATCAATCTAGTCCGCATTGTGGACTAAGGTAGGAGTCACAAAACAATCTGACGCAAAGCTCCTTTGAAGAAAAACATATTGCGCTGTCCTTCCCACCTGGCAGGTGCATGCAAATCATGTGCATCTACAGCCACACATGCTATGAACTTACGAGTTACTTAGCTTCGGTAACTATGTATCTGGTAGAGACAATTCTAGCCGTAGATTCCTTCACGTAGAATTATCCCCAGGCATGAGACTGGATCCGGAAAACATTCTTGCCCAGCATCTCTGCGCGCCGGAGGGACGGCATCACGTGACTCTGCCCAGGCGCCGTCCGCGTACGTGACGTCAGTGAGGTCACATAAGTCCCACCCTGGCACGCCTACGTCAGTTTTCTTCGGAGAGCTTTTCCGTGCCACAACGTGGAGCCAGCAGACAAAACTGTGAGAGTATAGGAACAGTGTGCGAAAGAGCAGAAAAAGGAATGGTGAGGAACACCACCATAAAGAGCAGCGCCCAGCACTGCAGTACCCAAAGGCAGGGAAAGGATAAAGAACAGAGCAGCAACCCTGCCAGTACAGAGACAGCCACCCCCCCACTCCCCTCACCCCTGGCGACAAGGGACATATGTAAAAATGTCACGATAACATGCAACAGGACTACAACCCCAACCAAAGACAAGAAAGGGGAACCAGTCGGGGACACACAGGGAACGACAACTCCAAGACATCCCCATCACAGAGTGTGACAACCCTTCTCAGGAACAGGGGCAGAGGCACAGCCAAAAGACTACAACCTCAAGGATTGCAAAGAGCCAGAAGTACCAACAAACCTATCCTCCCATGTGACAATGGGGAGGAAAAAGGGGGCAGCCTGACAAAAAGAGGGAAGGAATGTACTCATAGAAGACACAGCCAGCCAACAGGGAATCGAGTGCAAAAGACCAAATGAACAAGTTACTTACCTTCGGTAACTATGTATCTATAAGAAACATTTGTTAGTTAAATTCCTCACCTTAGAATATCCCCAGGCGTCAGGCTGGATCCGGAAAGATTTTTGTAGCAATACCCCTTGCGCGTCGCTAGGCGTCGTCTGCGGCTCCTCGTCCGTCGTTGGCGTCGTGCGCCGGAATGACGTCGTCTGAGTACTTAGACGCCGCCCTCGCACGCTGTCAGTTCTTGTACATAGCTTTCCGCGCCAGGAACACAAGAGCCATGCAAGAGACCGACACTGGTGCCAAAAAGTCTAGGGCCCTGAACAGGATGACCTTATCCCTAGATGTCGGTTCGCAGAGCGGGGAGGATGGGTGGGTCGGTGAGGAATCTAACTAACTAATGTTTCTTACAGATACATCGTTACCGAAGGTAAGTAACTTGTTCATCTGAAAGAAACACGTTAGTTAGATTCCACACCTTAGAATAGATACCCCAGCAATACCAACCCCGGTGGAGGGACTGTGAACCAAGATCACACCAGAAAGTCCTGGAGAACATAACGGCCAAAGAAGCCATCTCTCCGGACTTGGCTGTCCAGGCAATAGTGCTTGGCGAACGTGTGCAGCGAGGCCCACGTCGCCGCCTGACAGATGTCCTGCAAAGGAACTCCCCATCCCAGGGCAGTAGTCGTCACTGTGGCCCGGGTGGAATGGGCTCTCAGCCCAACAGGAGGGTCCTTTTTCGTCAAGGAGTTTATTAACCATTATACACAATACGACCCACCGTGAGATGGTCCGCTTGCGTACAGCCCTCCCCTTCTTAGCACCTACGTATCCAACAAAAAGTTGGTCGTCTACCCGGAACTGTCTGGTGCGGTCCAAATAAAAGGACAACGCAAGTTTGGGGTCCAGACGGTGGAGCCTCTCTTCCTCTTTCGAAGGATGCGGAGGCAGAAAGAAGGTGGCAATGTGACAGATTGCCCGATGTGAAAGGGGGTGACCACTTTTGGAAGAAAAGAAGGACGAGTCCGGAGGACAACCTTGTCCGGATGAACAGAAAGAAAGGGAGGCTTAGATGACAGAGCCTGGAGCTCACTCACCCGTCTAGCCGAGGTGATAGCTACCAGGAAAGCAGTCTTAAGAGTCAGAAGACGAAGGGGACAATTGTGAAGAGGCTCAAAGCGAGCGCACATCAGAAAGGTCAAGACAAGATTTAAATCCCACTGAGGCATTACGAAGGGGACAGGAGGAAACATGCGAGTAATGCCTTTAACAAAACGCGAAACAGGGGACTTGAAAAGAGAAGGCTGATCAGGAAGCCGTAAGAAAGCAGAGATTGCAGAAAGATAACCTTTCAAGGTGCCCAGAGCAGAGCCCTGCTGGGCCAAAGAAAGAAGAAAGAGTAGAACCTTAGAAAGAGGGTCTGAAAGGGGATCCACAGCCATTGCTGTGCACCATGCCACAAATTTGTTCCACCTGCAGGCGTATACCGATTTTGTGGAGGGATGCCTGGCTGCCAGAATAACATCACAGACTTCAGGAGGCAAGTCAAATGGCATCAACTGTCGGCACTCAATCTCCACGCATGGAGGTGGAGACTGGACAGGTTCGGGTGGAGGACCGTCCACTGCTGCTGCGACAGAAGGTCCTCCTGAAAAGGCTGTCGTACCGGAGGATCGATTGACATACTGAGTAGCTCGGGATACCAGTACCTTCGTGCCCAATCCAGAGCCACGAAGATGACTTGGGCCCGGTCACGCCTGATCTTCTTCAGCACTCTGGGCAGAAGTGGTATAGGCGGAAAGGCGTACAACAGACCACAACTCCACTCGCGACGAAAAGCATCTCTGAGCGAGTGCCACCTTGGAAATTCCAACGCGCAGAACTGCTGACATTACGCGTTCTCTTCGGTGGTGAATAGATCTAACCAAGGCTCTCCCCACTGCAGAGAGAGACCTTGCGCCACGTCCGATTTCAGACGCCATTCGTGATCCATCATGCACTGGCGGCTGAGTTCGTCTGCTCTGGCGTTCAGAGAGCCCGCCAGATGTTGAACCACAAGGATGATGCCCTGGTGTTCCAGCCATGTCCAGAGGCGCAGAGCCTCCTGACAAAGGGTCCACGACCCCACCCCGCCCTGTTTGTTGCAATACCACATGGCGGTGGTGTTGTCCGTGAACACCTGCACAACACTTCCCCGGACAGAGGGAAGGAAGGCTTTCAGTGCAAGCCGGATCGCTCTCAGCTCCAACAAGTTGATATGGAGTTGAGACTCCGCCGGAGACCACAGGCCTCTGATCTCCGCCTCTCCCATATGGCCCCCCCATTCCAGGAGGGACGCGTCCGTCACTACTACATGCTCCGGTTGGGGTAGGGAGAGGCATCTGCCCCTGACCCAATCGCGGTCCGTGAGCCACCACTGCAACTGTTTTGCTGTGCCCTCCGAGATCAAGACATGGTCGGACAGGTTGCCTTGATGCTGGGCCCACTGAAACTTCAGGTGCCACTGCAGAGCCCGCATTCGCCACCTGGCGTAATGTACCAACAGGATGCAGGAGGCCATCAGCCCCAGAAGCCGCAGCACCAACCTGACCGAAACCCAGGATATAGGCCGAAAGATGGGAATCAGAGCCTGAATATCCCAGACCCGCTGTTCCGGAGGATAGGCCCGGAACTGTGCCGAATCGAGAACCGCTCCGATGAAGAGGAGCTTCTGGGAGGGTCTCAGGTGTGACTTCGGCTCGTTGATGGAGAACCCCAGCAAATGCAGGGGGGTCGGCCGTAGTCTGGAGGTGGGAGACGAGTTGCTGGGGCGAGCCATACTTCAACAGCAAGTCGTCGAGATAGGGGAAGACCGGAACCCCCGTTCTGCGCAGATGAGCTGCGACCACCGCCATCACTTTCGTGAACACCCGAGGGGCACTGGTGAGGCCGAAGGGGAGTACAGTGAACTGAAAGTGCTCCTGACCCACCGTGAACCGCAGATAACGCCGGTGGGCCGGTAGGACGGGGATGTGAAAATAGGTGTCCTGCAAGTCCAACGCTACCATCCAGTCTCCAGGGTTGAGGGCAGCCAGAACCTGAGCTAAAGTGAGCATCTTGAACCGTTCCTTCCGGAAGAAGGCGTTGACGCTCCTGAGGTCCAAGATAGGGCGTAGGCCCACTTTGCCCTTCTTGGGAACCAGAAAGTAGTGGGAATAGCAACCACGGCCTACTTCTGGACCAGGAACGCGCTCGACGGCCTCTTTGGCCAAGAGGGCCGTAACTTCCTCCCGCAGAAGATTCAAGTGATCATCCGACTTACGGTGGCACTGCGGTGGCATGGCTGGAGGGGTCGTCTCGAAGGGGAGGGAGTAGCCCTTTCGGACGATTTGCAGCACCCACCTGTCCGATGTGATGGATCGCCAGTGGAGCAGGTGATGGTGAACTCTGCCGCCCACTGGCGTGGAATGGGCCTGAAAGCTCGGACTAGGAGGGCTTTGAGGCGGATGCTGCCGGGGTGGATGTGGACTGACCGGCACGTTGTCCTCCAGTACCGCCACGGCGGAATCCACGTCCGCGTGCAGGTTGGTTCTGCGGCCGGTGGCTAGGCGGACGTGAGGAGGCGCCCCTTCCTTGGCCACGAAAGGGGCAAAAGGCGGAAGTTTGCGGCCGCGGGGCCGAGAGACCCAAGGACCTGGCCGTAGCCCGGGAGTCCTTAAAACGAGCCAGCGCACTATCCGCCTTCTCACCAAAAAGGCGAGTGCCATCAAAGGGCATATCCATGAGGGTACTCTGGACATCCCCCGAGAAAGACGTGGACCGCAGCCAGGCATGGCGCCGGAGCGCCACCGTGGTGGAAATCGCCCTACCCAGCGAGTCCGTGGTGTCTAGTCCACACAGTATGGCATGTTGTGCTGCATCTCGCCCGTCAGCAAGCGCCTGGGAGAGACGTATTGTGAGAAGTTGGCCTGATGTATGATGTCACTAGTTCTAGCGTACACCTTATATCAGTCCAAACAACCCTTATGGTGATTGGTTGTAAAGTCAACCTTATAGACCAGCTATCCTAGTGGTAGCATGGACAAGAGCAGTCTTAGGCTAAACTCTGAATGGCATGTGAAGCCAGCTGTGATAGCATATATAATCCCTTGAATACCAAATGAATGGACACCACAACAGATATATATATAAAATAAAGTGTATTTATTCTAGTCAAACCCTCAGCACTCTTTATGAGATTCGAGGTAAGTACAACACAGTCTTATTCAAGCATACATTAAGTCACAAAGGTAAGTAATACAGTTAGGCCCTAGGGGCCACGCAAACCATATACTAAAGAAGTGGTATAAGGACCACTGTCACGGAAATAGAGTAGGCCTCGGGAATCGCTGGGGCTACACTACACTACCAACAGTTAGGAAGTGGGAGGCCCACGGGGTTCAGGTGCAGAGTGGAAACACTCACGCGTAATGCGTATAATCGATAGAAATAGTACAGTTCTGAAATAAGCAGTTTTAGGACACTTCTGGAGCAACTAGGAAGTCGAGACTCTGAAACTAGACCCTAGGATAGTCAATACCCTTGTGAGCACCGAAGTACCCAAGTTACCCAGCCCACAGGCTGCGGGTGCATAGGTGTGAACGTGCGTCGGGTTTCGTCGTGGACTTCTATGGATGCTTGAAGGAAAGTTGCTGACAGGCAGTCAGTGCAGAGTGTCCGGTGGATCCCAAGGCCGGGATCAAGAAGGAAGGGTACCTGCAAGCAGAAGGGACAGAGTCAAGGTCACTAGCCAGTGACCACGTGGAACCAGGAAGGAACCAGGCGATGTCGTGAAGATTGCAGGTGGAGAGGTGAAGCTTGTCGCAGCAGCCACGGGTGCCAGGAGACGTCGAGGACGACCAGGACCAGGAGGCGAACTGTCCCACGAAGGCTCTTGCTGTCGGCGGCGTCGAAGTCGAACCAGGACTCACCAAGCCTTGGCAAGCGGAACCCACGAAGAATGGAGGACTTGCTTCTGGTGCAGACCAGGAAGGTCTGGGGTGCTTCTCTTTTGCAGAGAAGCTGGAGCCAGTCTGGAGGAGCCAAACCAGCAGTGAAGATCTAAAGGTGTGTCGTCACAAAGGCCGCTAGCCAACGGGCAAGCAACCGGACAGACGCGGCAAGCAGGAAAATGCAGAAGGGCCCCAACGCAGGACTCGTGGAGTGTGGGGGGCTGATCTTCGGTGCAGATGGTGCTTGGGGGTGGGGCTTCTCAATCCCTGGTGCACCACTTCGAGGGTACCTCAGAAGCTGCGCTGGAAGATACTCGCCACTTTTCCCAGGTAGCCGGTCTCACGTCTCTCGTCGCCTCCACGGATCTCAGCTTGGCTGTGGATGTGGATCAGGGTCAGAGAAGTATGGAAGTCAAGGCTCTGGTCGGGCTCTGCAGTCGGTCCCTCGTAGAACTTCAGCAAAGCAAAAGGTAAGTCCCTTGATGGTGCCTGTTTGCACAGGGTAGCCACTCCTTGGCCACAAGGGAGATTCTTCAGTCTTCTTCTTTCGTCGAATGTCGAAGGTCCAGAGTTTCTGTTCAAGTTGCAGGTTCAGGATAATCTAATCTCCTGGGGCCCAGCTACCACTCTTATACTAATCTGGGGGGCTGGGTTGCCTGCTAGGTCACGCCTTATGGGTGGGACCTGGGAGGGGGGTTGTTACACCCCCTTCCCTTTGTCCAGTTTCGCGCCACGACTGGGGCTGGTGTGCCCCAGCACCGGTGTGAACTGGACTATGCATGGGACACCTTGTGTGCCCCAGGCAGTGTCTCGTTTCATTCATCCCTCCCTGCCCCAATACACTAAGGCCTGTCTGGGGTGGTGCTCGCACCTCCCAAGGCAGGAAACCTATTGTCCAAGCCTCCCTTGCCGGGATCACTCCCAGCAGCAGGAGGTCAGACGTGTGTCGTGGCAGCAGCATCCATTTTGTGATGCTGGGGCTCTGGTTAACTTTAACCGGGTAAGTAGGTTTCAACATGTCTTCTCCCTCTAGAAGGGAGGGATAATATCCTCATCCCCAGAAATGGGATGGGGGTATTATTCCAAAGTGTTAGACACCTTACACGACATGTTTCGATACAGCCAAACCATAGTTACCATAACCGTTTAAGATTATAAGGCACTTTAAGAGTATATGGTAGGCTGTATCATAGAACAGCTATAAGGACATGGTTCCGAAAGCTGCAGACAGGCTCAGCTCATGCTAGAGCACCATCTCACATGTTACCAAGCACTCTGCCTCCAGGATTGTTAAGGCCTGCCATAGGAGTGACTGATAGGTACACATGTGTCTATATGTAAGATAGGTATAGGAATACTACACCTAAGCAAGGAGTGATTACACGACCTTGCCCCAGCTGAGTGATCAGCCAGTTGTGTCATAATGGAAGGCCAGGCCAGGGGTGGCATAATACATGCTGCAGCCCCTGGTAGGCCTAGGGTACACCTATGCCCTGGGTACCTAAGGTACACTGTACAGGGGCCAATAAGGTGATCCTATCCAAATGGGTTATGCACCTAAAGTACATAGTATTAATTTAGAGAGAGAACAGCAGGGCTGTGGGTCTGATTAGCAGGCCCACAGCCACATCTAAGTCGAAAACCAGTAAAGCAAAAGCAAAAAGTGGGGGTGAACATAGAAAGCAGACACTACTCTCCTACACGTATCCGGGCCACCTCCGGACACAGGGGCAGCACGTCCTCCACCGTATCCCACAGAGAGTGGGAGAAACGGTCTAAGAGGCAAGCGGTGTTTAAAGACCGCAGGCCCAAACTAAGGGAAGAGAACAGCTTCTTTCCGAACTGTTCCAGCCTCTGGGATTCCCGATCCGGAGGAGCGGACGGGAAGGAGGATTGGGAAGTTAAGGCCTGGATAACCAGACTCTCGGGGTGGGGTGTTGGGACAGGAAACTGGGGTCGGCCGGAGCAGGGCGGTGGCACCGGGCCACGTTTCAATCCACAGGAGGAACTGTGGAGGGCTTGGACCAAGTGCCCTGCAGAACGTCTATGAGGGCCTCATTGAACTGCAGCAGAGGCTCTGTGGAGCTTGCTGACGGTTGAAGCACCTCTGTGAGGATGTTAGTCCTCACGGCCACAGCAGGCAACTCAAACCCCAGTGCTTTGGCCGCCTTGCGCAGCACCACTGGGAAAGCTGCACCTTCCTCCGACGCCACAGTCGAAGGAGAGATGAAACCAGCGTCCGGGGAGGTGTCCAGAGCACTGGCATCCCCCAGTTCGTCTGCCCAGTCCTGTGAAAGTTGGCCCTGTATGGACATAGGGTCCTCAGACCCCTCCCAGGCGCCCCCGTCATCCGATTCCTGTTAACAGGAGGAATGATCAGAGCCGGGCGGTAGATGAAACGCTCATCCATCGGCGCCGCACCGGCACCGGGCCCGGACCGGGGCTAAACCGGGGAACAGCATCGTCCGGAGACGGCGCCGGAGGCGGAACCTGTGTCGGCGGAGGAGGCGTCGTGAGGTCGACCGGCGCCGGCAGAGATCCAGGCCTGGATCCCTCGGGGACCTGCAGCGTCGGGACCGAAGTCGTCGCCGGCACCGCCGGCACGCAAGGTCGCCCAGTAGAGCCCGCGAGGCCCTAAGGCGCGCTGGCAGGCGTCGACGGTGGAGCCAGGCCCCTCATGGCCGAGAGGAAGGCACTGACCTCCGCCGGAGTCACGTCAGTCCCAGGGACCGGCGGGTATGGGGACGGACGCGGCTCCTGCGGCTCTGATGGAGCCACGAGGGTGGGATCACCCTGACCCTCGGCCGAGTCGCGCAACAGGCGAGGGGAGTCCGAAAGAGCGGTGTCACCTCTTGGACTTCTTTGATCGCTTCGACTTACCCAAAGACTTCGAGCCCGACGAGCGATGATGGTGGCTGCGGCTCCGCGACCAGTCCTTGGACCTCCTCCTGGACCGGGACCGTGAGCGGCACGGAGCAGAGTGCCGAAGCTCGAGAAGCTTACGGGACCGCTCCCGCCTAGCCTTCGAGGTCAAGGCCTGACAATCGGGGCACGACTCCGTGTCGTGGTCGGCCCCCAGGCAGTAAAGGCACCGGCGATGGTGGTCAGTCACCGACATCAGTCGATGACAGGAGTCACAGGCTTTAAACCCAGGCATCCTACCGGCACCAAGGTCGAGTCGACAGAAGACCAAAAAGAGTCAAAAAAGGTTAGTAAAAAATTGACTAAGGGGTAAGCTCTTCCCGGATCAGCGCTGTCTGGCTTGGAAAAAAGAAGAACTGACGTCAGCGCGCGAGGGCGGCGTCTAAGTACTCCGACAACGTCATTCCGGCGCACGACGCCAACGACGGACGCGGAGCCGCAGACTATGCCTAGCGACGCGCAATGGGTATTGCTACAAAAATCTTTCCGGATCCATCCTGACGCCTGGGGATATTCTAAGGTGAGGAATCTAACTAACGTGTTTCTTTCAGATCACAAGCCCTCGCAGAACGGGGAGGAAGGGCGGTCCGTGAAGGAATCTGTGGCTGGAATCGTTACCGAAGGTAAGTAACTCGTACATCTGATCGAGACTACTTGCCGCAGATTCCTTCACGTTGACTAGATACTCTAGCCATACCCAGGGGGAAGGAGGGTCTGCAAGAGGACCCCACCCACCCGGGCATAACAGAGGACCGCACAGGGGCCGAGTCCGAAAACAGGACGAGGAGCCCCGTCCCCCAGGCAAAGGGAAAAGAAGAGATGAAGAAGATAGCGTGTCCTCACTCAGCAGAGGAAACAAGGCAAGGCGCAAAGAGGCCAAACACCACACGCCCACGTGAGGCAACAAAACCTCCGACCAAAGCCAAGGCAAGTAAAGGAGCACCGAAGGAGAAGAGCAACCTAGAGACTCAAAGGAGAGGAGGCAGAGCAAAGGCAATCCCAGACAGGATGGCGCCAGCAGCAAGAAGCAGGCGGAAGCCGAAAAGGGGAACTCAAGGTCACTCAGGAAGAATCGTCCAACGCCCCGCAGGGACAAACTGCACCCGCAAGAGGGTCCAGAAGTCAGGAACCATCCCCCCCACCCGGAGAAGAGGTTGAACAGAGTGCAAGGCCCACTGGAAGCAGCGGAGAAGGCAGGATGACAGTCCCACTAAAGCCCCAAGAAGGCACAACGGTGCAGAAAGAACAAGAGGGCGGAAATGGCAAGCTCCGCCAGACGCCAGGGACACCACAGTACTAAACACTCAAAGCAAAAAGGCGAAGAAGAAGGTTGCATCCGTAACATATCATAACGCCACGAAGAGCAGAAAATCGCAGGCGACCACAACTCCCCAGCACATACCAGGGCTATAAAACAGCCAACCCACCTCTTAGGAGGAAACCTCCGCAGCAAAGGAGAACAAAAAAGACCTGCGGCAAAAAACCCAGTAGGCAGCCAGAGGGGAAACGCAAAAGGTCCAATCTCAGGCCCAGCATGGTGTAAAAAACCCAAAGGAAAAACACACAGTCAAAAAGGGCTGGCCCGCAGCCAACAGAACCACAGCCTCAGCAAGGAGGACTCGAGTGGCCATGAAGCACACAGAACAGACAACCGGGGCGACCCGCCCTAACGGACGAACAGCTCCAAGAACCAGATCAACACGCAGGTCACTGAGGAGGAGAAGAAGGAGGGGGAGGAGGAGGGTGAAGCTCCACCAAGAACTTCTGGATGGTTGAGTCCGCAGGGGCATGGAACAAAAGAGCACCATCGAAGGGAAGGTCCACCCCACCAGCCGTTCTCGAACATTCTCTGGGAACACACTGTCCCGAAGCCAGGCATGGCGACGAAGGGCAACCGAAGAAGCCATGGCATGACCCAGCACCTCCGAGATGTCCAGACCGGAGTGAAGGATAAATGCCGCCAGCTCCTGACCATCCAAGACATGGTGTCTCAAATCCACACAGGCACACTCCTGAGAAGCGGCAGACATAAGGGACTCCACCGAGTCCCACAAGCAAGAAGTAGCCCTAGCCAAAACACACAGTGTGTTAAGGGCCCGCAGAGCCGCACTGGTCGAGGCAAACATATTGCGCCCCCAGGAGTCCAGCCAACGGGCCTCCCGTGACAGGGCAGACAACAGCAGCGGCAAAGCAGGAAAGGCAGACTGCAAAAGGGGGCTTCTGGTCAAAGGGTGAAGAGAAAGGCACACCGGATCACGTGGTGCCGGATGGTGGCGGTGCAGAAGGTGCTGGGGGCACCGGGTTGCCCCGTGGCAGGACGGCCCCAAGTCCCCTAGAGAGAAGAGTGGAAGGAACCCTCGAAGGGAAGCAACAGTTCTCTACCACCAGAGCCCTGATGGAGAACCTCCAGAAGATGATCTGCGGGGAAATGGGTAGCTGGATCACCCATGCGAAAAATTCCCAAAGCCGTGGAAAAAGCATCGACCGGCGCCGGAGGAGACGCCGGGGCGACCTCCGACACAGCACACGGCGCAGGAGACCGGAGCTGGTCCGGAGCCGGGATGGCGAAGGGGTGCCGCCGGACCGAGGAGTTCCCCGCCAGCCGTGACCCGTGACAGGGCGAGAAGGGCCCTCCACCGACCCCTGTGGTGCCGTCAGGGCCAGCAGCCGCCGGCGTCATAGCCTGTCCCGAGGACCGAGAGGGGCTCGGGGGTGCGAACCGAGCCCCGGCGACCTCCTGCAACACCACAGGGACTCCCGCGGGAGTTTGCGGCGAAGCAGAGGCGCCGTGGTCTAAAGGAGGGACCCCCCCGAAGGGCCGCACCCCAACGGCACCACATCCTCCGAGCCTGGATCCGAACCAGCCGGGGTTGGAGCCGCCGGCGATGCCGCAGAGGGCCCCGCACACTGCAAGGGATCCGCTTACGTCCCAGGAGGAGGAGGAGAAGCCAGCGAGGCCTGCAAAGCCGCTGCACATGTCTCCATCTGGGCTCTGGTCGCCCCCATGCCAGGAAACGGCAGATAAGGGGACGACACGCGGGGCCGCACCACCCGTGGAGAGCCCACGCCCTGACAGGCCGAAACCCGACCCTCGGGGACAAACTGCGACACTTACCAATATGTGAGCGGCGCTCTTGCGACCTGGGAGAAGATCGAAGTCAGCAAGGGAAGCCGCGGGTCCGAGAACCCTCCGCAGGGGCCGGGCGAGATGACGACGCCGACCTGGACACACGAGCCGAAAGAAGTTTCAACCGGCGCTCCCGCCGTGATTTCGGCTTCATCTGCTGGCACGCCTCAAAATCAGTGGAGTTGTGGTGCTCCCCCAAACACCACATACAGATGGGGCGAGGATCCGTTGCCGACATGAGGCGGCCACACGACGTGCAAGTTTTAAAGCCCAAAGGCATTCGCACACTGTTCCCACACACGGAGCACAAACCGGATCCGCGTTGCACGCGGAGAAGGAAAAAACTGACGTAGGCGCGCCGGGGTGGGACTTATGTAACCTCGCTGACGTCACGTACGCGTACGACACCTGGGCGGAGTCGCGTGATGCCGTACGTCCGGAGCGCAGGGATGCTGGGCAAGAAAGTTTTCCGGATCCAGTCTCACGCCTGGGGATAATTCTACATGAAGGAATCTGCGGCTAGTTGTCTCTATGAGATATTATTTTACACTCAAATGGCAATAGAAGATGAAGTGCGAGTTATCCATAAACCCATAAAAGTAAAGTCAAGGCAGTGAACGGCCAGCTCTTCACATTAATTGGAAGATTTCCGTCATAAATTAATGGTAGCTATGCCATTCAGGCAATCTATAATGAGGTCTCTGGCACTCTTTCCAATTAGGCAGACCCATTCATATTTCAGGGTCAGCATCTCTCTTCATCTGGTACACCTTGCTAAGCATGACATCCGAATTGGGTGATGCTTGTAAAGGGGGGATTTATCATTTTCTGTTGGGTATTGGCTTATGTCCACAAACATCTGTATTATCAAGGTTATCAATGAAAGCTCCTTCAGGGATAGATCATCTCTCTCCAGGACTGTGAGAGGAACTGCAGCCTTCATAGTGATAACATATTTTGTAATCCTATTACCCACTGCATCTAACTTACCACGCTCTTACGTGTCAACTGAAGATGGCATAGATGTCGGAAACAGCTAACACTTATTATGCCCCTTACTGTAGGCACAGTTATGAGGTCCTCTTGAGGATCAGTTGTGAAAAACAGGAAATCGTGAGACAATATTTTGTAATATAATGCAAGCTAAAATACAGAGGTTCACCAGATTTATAGCTGGTGTAAAAACAATTTCCATCATTGGCTCTATCAAGCCTGGGATTAACTGCATCAGAGGACTAGGAGGCGCTCTGTGCAGCAATGTTTCAAATATGACAAAGGGTCTGGTGTAATGGCTATCAAATGGAATTTTCAGTTATACAAATCTCCAGAAAAGTAGGTCATCCATGTTGACATAGGCTACATCCATTCTAATACTACATTTCTCCACTCCTTCTAGGAAGTTTTTCTAGGTGTCTGGGGCATTTCTTCTGAAATGTAGGCTTCAGCTTTCTTCTATAACAAAGGATCCCCAAAATTAAGAGGATCAGGGGAACGAGAGGAAGTTATTTGGGAGTCTATGTTTGTGTCTCCCACCACACACAATAAAACTCATGTAGAAAAAGTGAACAGACAGTCAAAATTATAACAGGGTCCTTATCTTGGGAATTACCCATATGTTGGGGACCTTGATGTCCACTTGTGTCTTAGTCAAAGACCAGACCTGAGTGTCATACTTCTTCATTGCCTACCCTCCTCACCCAAAAAATCTCTAGAGGTGAATATGCTCTGTGTGTGTACACTAGGAGTACTCTTGGAAGAGAGTAAGGAGAGGGATCCAGTGTGAAAGGATACACATCTCAAATACCTTCCCAATGGATTATATGCTTATTATGCAAGATTTACGAGATCGCTTTGCTTTTGCCCGGAGGGGCACTCGAGAGGAGTCTAACTTTCAGGAGCCATATAGTTACACTTTCAGCAAAGGTCTCACCCAGTCACTAAGCCTACATTAGCATATGACTCCTCCCAATGGGGAACCTTGCAGAGTAAGCAAATTACTTTTGGCAGTGAGCATACTGTTTTTTTTTTTTTAAATGGAATAGAGATTCCGGTTGTGATGAAAGCCCAGGACCCCTTTCAGGGCCAATTGTAAGGCTGAAACATGTTGACCCATAAGATGCCTGGGCTATACCCACTCCGATGCGTTCCATCTATTTTTAATTATCTCATTGCCTTTCCAATAATAAAAAGAAAATTCCTTGTGAAGGTATTTGAGATTTTAATCCATTCAGACTTTTCATCTTTTTCATCATCCAGCTCTTGGCATTTTATAGCCTCTTGCGTCAGAATATAAATTGTTCTGTAGACTTCCCCGTGTTATAGGTTCTGGTTGGTGGTTGAGGAGATACTTTGATTGACTGTGGTAATACCCCTGTCAGAGAGCAAAATGATTGTGCATTAATTAGGCTTCTGCAAAGCAGCAGAATACAACCGTAGTTTTGACAGATGTTATGCAGATTTGCAGGAAGCACTATAATTCAGGAGGGTATCCTGGTGCTGAGCAGCTGTGAGTCTAGGCGCCCCTAGGTCTTAATGGGACTTGAGAAGCCAGGTATTTAGTTTCTTCCAGAATTGAAGAACTGGAGAGGAGGCTCTTATGTGTAGTGGCAGGTTATTCCACCCTTTACGAGGGATGTAGGAGAAGGCTCAACTGCTTTTCCAAATCTGTGGGATTTGTGCAAGTAGGAGACCGGATGAGCGGAGGTGTCTGAAAGGTTTGTGGAACCAAATGCAATTGTGGAGGTATGCTGTGTCAGTGTTATGTAGTGCTGTGAAAGTGTGGGTGAGGAGTCGAATTATGCTCATTTGTGAAGGGAGCGTGAGTGGCCTTTCAGGTGCGATGTGAGTTCTGCATGGGAGGTTGAGAGTGATTCTGACCGCAAAGATCTGAATAGTCGGCAGCCTTCTGGTGAGTTGTTTGTTGATATCGCATAGAGGGTGTTCCGGTAGTCCAGATTGCTTCTGGCCAGCATGTGTGTGATGGCTTTCTGGGTGCTGGTTGGGAGCCATTTGAAAAGCTTCCCAAGCATCTTCAGCGTATGGAAGCATGAGGCAGGGTCTTGGTCATAGCTCGGTTAGCCACCAGGTGGAGTCCCATTGTGAAGTGCTCTTCCCAAAGATCTTTAGAGAGTTGGTCTTCATCCAGTGGGTGATTTTAGTCATGCAGGCATTGATTTTGATCCAAGTATTGGGCGTCTTGTCCGTGTAGGAGAGAAAGACTTACCCAATACTCCTCACTAGAAGACAGATCAAATCTCTCTATTGGGAAGAGGTTGAGCACATCGCCTATTTAGCTAGCAACCAGGGGAGACAATGAGGAATTCAGTGATTTTAAGCACAGCTGTATCCTTGAAAGGTATCTCGACATCAAAAAAGTGCCGGCTGATAGGAAGCTATACATTCAGTTCAGGCTTGGCAGCCTGCCCATCAATGCATTCACCAACTCATGGTTGTATAATAGGCTGCCCTTGTTGTTCTTGCCCACAAGAATCCACGGCCCACTTCCTCTTCGCATGCAAAGCATACACCCAACCTAGGAGCAGAGAACTTGGCACTCGAGACTTTAGAGTGGCTCTGCGCATACTGAAATCAGATGAAAGACCCCTATTTGTGTGCGCAACTGCAAAATATTTGGGAAATGCATGGGCAATCAGGAGGGCGTTGATTCCCTCCCGACTTAACCCTGTGAGCAGCATACATATCTAATTCCTCATTAAACACATTTTCCACATAGAACAGCAAACTTAAAAATGCAAGTAATACTTTTTAGTCTTGTTATATGTTAGTATACATTTTTTGTAATGCTTTTAGCACATTGATAGGTGACTGAATTTTTTAAGATTTGCTTTTCTAATAACGGTACTATGCCAGATTTTGCACATTAACGTTCTACGTGGATATAAACCTGTGATGGAAATAAAGATTTGCCTAATTGAAGAACTTAATCAAGAGCAGCCAAGGCATCTGCATCAGAATCTGGTTCATACCAAATATGTAATCTTAAAGTTTGCCTGCGCCTTAGTAACAGGACGTTGCCAAATCAGCACTTTAACCCTTTTTGTGGGATGGTATTCGCGATGAACAATATGGCCTGTTGCACTGGCGAATGTAATTGATGTCATCATACACGTCTCTACTCCTGAAATGGGACCAGCTGGTATGAACTTGTGACAATAACTACGACCCACATATTACCCCTAGCTCTTAATTTTTTGTTCATTTTAACGTTTGTTAGTTAAATTTTTACACCCAATGATATTCTTATATTGTACTGCTTTTATTATCGAAGTCCATTGTACGATTTATATTGATATGTACGAAACTTATCCCTTGAATCTTTGTGACTTTTATGGTATTTTTACCGAAATAAAGACTTTGATGATGAGTTGCGTGTCATCAGCATTGGAGAGGACATTGATATTATGAGAGCGGAAGATGTTGGTTAGAGGGATTGTGCATGTGTTGAAGAGGGTCGGGCTCAGGGAGGATCGTTGCGAACTCTGCAGATGGGATTGCAGGCATACAAGGTGCACAGTGCCAGGCAGACTGACTGGGTCCTTCCAGTCAGAAAGCAGCAGATCCATCGGAGTGCATGTTATTGGATTCTAATGTCGTGTAGGAGTGGGATGAGGAAGGGGTAGTAGCCTGTGTCAAATGATGCAGAGAGGTCAAGGAGGATGAGAGCCACCGTGTCTCCTCTGTTTAGAGTCATGCGGGTTTCATCCGTGGCGGTGATGAGGGGAGTTTCAGTGCTATGCTTTGGTCTGAAACCAGACTGAGTGGTCATTGAGTTGTGTTTAGTAACATGTCTGTTGATCATTTTCTCTAATCTTGACCAGGAATGGTAGCAGGGAGATTGGTCTGTAGTTGGCGAGCATTGAAGGGTCTTCAGAAGGTTTCGTCAGCAATAGGAGGACAGTTGCGTGTTTCCAAGCATCTGGGAAAGTCATGGAAGAGGTGGAGGCATTCAGGATGGTTGTGAGCATGGTACTGATTGGTTGCAGTCCTCTGAAGTACGCATCTGAGGGGGCCCCCAAGTGGATGGCCTTCACAGTGGAGGCAGTTTTGTCTGAGGTGTTGACAGGCCATGTGGTTAGCATTGGTTCTTTGGATAAGATCGGGAGGCGTTTGGCGAGGTCTGTCGCATTTGGTTGTGCGTTGAAGTTGCTGTAAATGGCAGTGATAAACCTATGGAAACAGTATCGCTGATGAGACCCTGTAGACTGCAACTACGTGCAATTGGGCTTTCAATGAAGAAGCTGTAAATATGGGAATAACTACTGCTGAAGAGATTCCATGTTAGTAGAACAGTCAATGCTTTATTCTGTGGCAATCCAGGTAGGGGAGAAAAGTGACATTATGATAACGTCATCGGAGCATGCAACGTGAAATGTAGACACTGAGGTCAGTGACACTTGATGTCCACAAAAAGAAAAACAGTGATAATTCTGACAAGGACCTCTTAGAACTTGACATTAAACCACAAAAGGGCTATGTCCAAGAGGGCTCCTTTGAAGTTGATGCTATATTGTCATAGGAGGCCACTCTTTTAGTAAGTTTTGAATGATTCTTATGTTATGCCTTTTCAGGTTGCGCTGTGTACTGACTCAAGCCCAGAGAAAGGGACGAGGATTGCCATAGCTGCTGACATTGCAACTGGGGGCAACCAGATTCAAGTCCCTGCGTCAGCTCAATATAATGTGATTCTGGGCAAATCACTTAATCTACTCATGCCTAAAACGCTCCAATGCCCGTGGGGTGGATTTGCAGCAAATAAAACTGCTACAATAAAAGCGATCACTGTGAGAATCCTCATATAGAGACAGTATTCCACAAGACCTGCAAGATCTGAAGAGGCTTTTATGACAGTGAAAAACATGACCAGTTCAGTATCTCTGTCCATGTTCCATCCTCTGAAGCAGCCCCTTGAGACAGAGGGCTGCCAAGTGGGTTGTAATTTACTTTATGCAGCAGCAAATCCAAATATAGGACAGTTATCTCACCTCACCAGTAACATGGAGATCGTCTCCAATTAAGTAATAGTGCTACTACAGTGGCAGTGTTTAATATCAAGTGCAGTTAAAATATATGCTGCTATTTTCAAGTTACAGTGGGACTCCAAACCCAACTACAGGGAATTCAAGTATGTGGATTTAGGAAAGATTCAACATAGCACTGCCTTTCCACTGTCAATCCTGGAATAACCGTACAGGGACTACACACAAATCTCTTTCCTATCGTTGCATCACCAATTAACCCTGTTTCGCGTTCCACCCTCCTTACTTTCTTGCACTATCAATTTTCACCCTCTCGTTACTGTCTTTCCACTGAAGCTCATCACCATTCTAGATCACTTCAATTCCACATAAATCCCTCCAAAGTACTTCTCCCTCAGAGTGATTATCTGGCCACCAATCACTCAGTAACTTACAACCTCATGACTCTGGCCCCCGAAAATCAGCTCCCCCGCCATCATCCTCCTCTCCCCCACTCCCACCCCTTTAGCTCACTGCTTCCCCCATGGTCATGATTAACTCAGACCAATTAATCAATCAATATTCTTGCTCACTCTTCTATTTCCAGCTTCTAACACTTTTGCCCCAATCTCCATCACTCATTGTCAGTTTGAATATTTCTAAACATATTTTGTAAGGTAAATAAAAGCCCAGTCACAAATAGGAAACAAAGTCTATTACATAAATAGTGGGTTTTCTTCACCTTTTGGGATTTTGAACCTGTCATCCTTCTTATACCACAAGCATCCCTGTCTTGTGTCTAATATTTTGACAGGATACTCCGTGTCGATGCAATCTGAAGTCTTCAGTGTAAAATCAGTGGCTGTTGTGGAAACATAAAAGACAGTCCATTAGTAAATGTACGAAAATAGATTTTGTCAACCAATTCAATATGCTGTTCTTAAACAGAAAAAACAAGAACAGTAAGCTTGCTACTTAATCTTTGGTTAAATATGCTCGTGCTTTGGCCCCTCATGTCAGTGTAGTAACTGCCACAAAGTCAAATATAAGTATAGGAAAGGCAATTTAATAATTCATACTGTGCAAAAGCTTTGTCACTAATGAACAAGTTACTTACCTTAAGTAAAGCTCTTTCTGGTGGATACTTTAACAGCAGATTCCTAATCTTTAGAATATACCCCAGGTGTACAAGTTACGATGTATCTGGTAGAGACGATTCTAGCCGCAGACTTAATGTAGAATTATCCCCAGGCCGGAGACTGGATCCTGAAAATCTTTGCCACAGCACCTCCCCGCGCTGGGGGTCGGTACCACGCGACCCCGCCCGGATGCTGTCCGCGGACATGATGTCAGCGAGGTCACATAAGTCCCACTCCGGCACGCTGACGTCTGTTTTCTTCGGAAAACTTTTCCACGCCACAACGCGGCGCCATCACCAACAAAACAGAGTATGGGAACAGTGTACGAAAAAAGTGAAACAAAAAGGGAAGAAGTGAATGGTGAAGAACACCACCATCAGGAACAGTGCCAGGCACTAACATTACTGAAAATCATGGAAAGAGCAGAGCACCACTGTGAGAAGCAACCCTGCAAAGCAAGGGCAATAACCTCCCGGAGGCAGAAAAACCTGACAAAAATGACGTGGCAGATGACATAAAGGCAGCAACCACAATCTATAACAGTGAACGACAAAGCACCCCAAGACAACACTACCAAGGTGTGTCGTATCCCCTGTAAGAAGCGAAGGGCAGAAGCACAGCCAAGAAACCTCAACCTAGAGGATTGCGGAGGAGGCAACAAATCCCAAGCACTGAGGGAGAGAGAGTATGAGTAGACCCCACACTGGAATAACCAGGGTGAAGGGACGCAGAAGTACACCTGACCTACCGTCCAATGACCACCAAAGAAGGAGCGGAAAAAGAAACCGAACGAAGCAACCCGCCAGGGAGGAAGAGAAAGATGGCACCCATGGGAGACAATGCCATCCGGAGGGAGGCGATTGCAGAAGACCAGCTGAAGGGACCTCGCAGAACGGGGAGGAAGGGCGGGTCATGAAGGAATCTGCGGCTAGAATTGTCTCTACCAGATACATCATTACCGAAGGTAAGTAACTTGTACTTCTGATAGAGACTACTAGCCGCAGATTCCTTAACGTAGAATAGATACTCTAGCCATAACCAGAGGAGAGGAGGGTCTGCGAGAGAACCTCACCAGCTTGGAAGACACAGGGCTCCAACAGGGGATGTGGTATGGGTACAAGAAGGACGGCCTAACCCCCACCAAGCAGAAGTGAGCAAGAACAAGGAGAAGGGAAGGCCAGGATGCCACAGGCTGACCTGAGGATCAAAGAGCGTCCGCGAGAAAAACCGGAGGGGCAGACAGCACCAAGCTAGTACCAAAGGAAGAAAAGAACCACTTGCAATTCCTAGTAGAAGAGATGGAACGGAGGCAGAGCCCGCCCCAGGAGAACACACACACACACAGCGAAGGGAACAGCCGAATGGGTGTCCATCCCGAAGTAGGGAACAAAGCTGGAACGGTTCCACAGCCGAAAAGCTTAGACGTGAGAAAGAAGACACAGATGCGCAAAGCTCCAACACACAAGGGACAGTAACACACGCTGACACGGCGAGTCCCATGGAGGGGTACCAAAACTACCATGCACACGCAGCAACAGCTGGCAAATACTAAGAAGCAGTGGCTCAGAACAAGGCGAGCGCAAGACGAAGACAGACAGGCCCCAGCCGGACCGTCTGAGAACGAGGTGGAAACACCAAGACACAACGCTGTAATCAATATGACAAGGGTCGGCCCGATGACCCAGAGGCGAAGAGGAGATAGAGACCGCGCCAAGCAGTATACGGGAACGCAAAGAACCTGAAAAGGTTTCCACGCCCGCCCAGCTTAAAACATGGCTATACAATAGCCAACAAATACCCCACCTAGGGTATGAATCGTCCCTGAACAAAACCAGGGAAACACATCTTAGGAAAACCCGCAGCAGAGGTCAAGAACATATAAGACCTGTGGGAACACCACAGATGGCTTACCAAGCAGCCAAACACCTTTTAGGAAAACCCGCATCAGAGGCCAAGAACCGAAAAGACCAGTGTAAAACACCATGGACGGCTCACGAAGCAGCCAAAAAAGACACAAAGGGCCCAACCTGAGGACCCATACCGCTGCACGCAACAGCAAAAAACACACACCACAAGCTGAAGGGCTGAACCAGCAGCCAAACGAATAAAGGGCCAACTGAAAGAACCTGAAGGCACTCAAAGCCGCACACAGCACACAAAAGGCCAACTAAAACTAAGGCCCCAAGGAGAAGAAGGAATAACGCCTCCCATAAGGCATCAGAGAGCCGAGCTTACGGAGGAGGAGGACAGAACCCCGCAAGGAGTCTCTGAATAGCCGAGTCCGCGTGGGTGTGAAATAAAACCCCATCAAAGGGTAAATCCACAACACGCTCCCGAACATTCTCTGGAAAGATGATTTCCACATTTGTAAAGCGCAAACACTCACCCGTAAGGGTCTCTAGGCGCTGGGGGCCGTCGGGAAGATTAAGCAAGCTATTGCCCAGTGTCACATGGTGCTGGGCTAATCTGCCGCCGGCGATCGAACCGTGATACCCAGATTCCAGAGTCAGTCGCCCTGGCCGCAGCGCCACACCTCTCCCCGACACCATACCGCAGCCAAGCATGGCAATGGAGGGACACAGAACTCGCCATAGCACGGCCGAGGGAATCAGACGTTCAAGGCCGAACGGAGAATGAAAGTAGCTAACTCGCAACATTCCCGCAAATGGTGCCGCAAATTCGCGCGGGCACTCTCTTGGGAGGCACGAGACACAAGGGACTCCGCGGAATCCCACAGATCGGAAGTAGCTCTGGCCAACACACAAAGTGTGTTGAGGGCATGCAGAGCAGCGCTAGTGGAGGTGAAAATGTTACGCCCCCAGGAGTCCAGCCACCGAGCCTCCCGTGATGGGGGAAGCAGCACGGAAGAAAAGGAAGAAAAAGCAGCCCGCAGGACAGGGCCCTGGGCCGAGGGGTGGGAAAAAAGACAAAGTGGATCATGCGGAGCAGGACGGTTGAGGCACCGGATCCCCCGTTGCAGGGCGACCCCAAGCCCCCAGAGGAGAGTTATGGAGTGATGCTTCAAATGGGAGAAGCAGCTCCCCTCCACCAGAGCCCTGGTGGAGAACCTCTAACAAGTGGTCCGAAGGGAGTGGGGCAACCGGATTCCCCATCTGCAGAATGCCAGTGGCTGTGAAAATGGCCCGGACAAAGGCCACACTCGCCTCCGTAGGGCGACATGGGGGGAATGCAACTCCTCCGTGGGCGAAGGCTGCAGACTGAGACGCCCGTCCCCGTGCCCTGCTGGAGGGAGCAAAGACAAGCCCCTGAAAGATGGGAAACCACTGACGAGTGGGGGACCGGAGGGGTCTCTGGAGAGGGCGGAGAAGCCTGCGGGGCAGACAACTGCAGAGAACAGAAGAGCAGTTCCGGGGGTTGTGAATGTGGAGACGGCATAGAACCCGCCCTGGAATCTGCCGGAGAAAAGGCTACAACTAGGCGTCCAGTCTCCGGCGAAGAGGAGACGACAACCCTCCTGAGAGGAAGGGACCTCCGGAGAAGAGTCGACGATCCGACGTCAGGACGGCGCCGGAGAGTCCACCACAGCCCCCAAGGAGTCCTCGGCCGGCGCCGAAGTGTCCACCAGCGTCCCG
Organism: Triturus cristatus; assembly: GCF_964204655.1. Taxonomy (NCBI): domain Eukaryota; kingdom Metazoa; phylum Chordata; class Amphibia; order Caudata; family Salamandridae; genus Triturus; species Triturus cristatus. The sequence goes on along the minus strand of NC_140586.1, from coordinate 735,637,141 downwards.
AGTCTCGGCCTCCACCCGCGCCGGGGAGGAAAGCCGGTGACGCCGGAGAGGCGTCGGATCGGCCTCCGGGAAGACAGCCGCCTGTCCAGAGGACCGAGGGGTGCTGGAGGGCGAGCCCCGAGTCCTGGCGACCTCCCGGCGACACCGCAGGGAACCCCGCGGGGCTTTGCGGCAAGGCCGGGGGGCCATGGGCCGAAGAGGGGAACTCCGAGAGGCCGCACCTCGATGGCACCACAACCTCCAACACCTGAAGCCGAACGAGTCAGGGGCGAAGCTGGCGGAGAGTCCACAGAAGGCCCCGCGCATGGCGAGGAATCTACGGACAGCGCAGGAAGAGGAGGAGGAGGGGGGAAGGGCTCAAGGAAGCCTGCAGAGCCGTAGTGTAGGCTTGCATCTGGGCCCTCGTCGCCTCAACGCCGGGAAACGGCGGATAAGGTGGCGACGGACAAGGGAGCACATCCCAGGAAGGACCGGTGCCCTCTGCCGAAGGAGGAAAAGGCCTCGGCAACAAACTGCAAGACTTACCTGTGGGCGAACGACGACGATGGGGCCTCGGCGAAGGATGATGCCGCAGCGGAAAACGGCAGCCCATGAACCTGTCCGAGGTAGGAGACGGACGCTGCGACGACACCGACCTGGACAAGCGGGCCGACAGCAACTTCATCCGGCGCTCCCGCCGGGACTTCGGTTTAAGATGATGGTAAGCCTCACAGTCCATAGTCATGGTGCTCGCCCAAGCACCATATGCAAGTAGTGTGAGGGTCCGTCGCCGACATCTGACATGCACACGAAGTGCACGTCTTGAAGCTCGAAGGCATGGTACACTGTTCCCAACTCAAGGCGCTAAGAGGCCCGAAAAAAGGCCAAGGGGCACACTCCGAATCCGCGTTGCACACGGAAAAGAAGGAAACTGACGTCAGCGCGCCGGGGTGGGACTTATGTGACCTAGCTGATGTTACGTACCACCCCCCGGAGGTGCTGTGGCAAGGATTTTCTGGATCCAGTCTCACACCTGGGGATAATTCTACGTCAAGGAATGTGCGGCGAGTAGTCTCTATCAGATGATTTCTTTCAGCAGTGTCCTGTGCGTCTGTAGGTGGTGCCATACAGCTACGCACTGACTCCATACCACTGCAAGTGATAGAGCAGAGCCATATGTAAGTGCCACGTTTTTGTGCCACCCTTTTGCACCAGCAGTTACTTGTAATTTACCTTTCAGTGCCCTTAGACATGGAGTGCAAACTGTTGGTGACAGCATGCCGCTATCTAACTTGGGACTTTTTTTTAAATGTTAAACAGAGACCACTCTACAGAATGGGTAAGTGAGAGGGCAGAGTGCAATCTGCAGTTAGATATAGCATCCACCACAAAGAGCTTTACAGATAGTAAGTAACTTGTTGTTATCGATACGTCCAACTCTAGAACCCTGACCTTTAGAATAAATAAGAAAGTAGTACATCCCATAAGTGAAGAGTCGGTCAAGTGAACTCAAATGAAAAAAACTTCCAGAATCCAGGTGAGTGAAGGGTCCTTCACGCCACGCCTGCTTAAGAAGGCAGCATTACTTCATGAATGTGTCAACTGATATCTACATCACAGCCTAGCAGATGCTAAGGACAACCATCCCTCACGCCAACACCGTTGTAGCAGCCTTGACTCTAGTGAAATGGGCTCTCAGGTCTTCAGTATGCTGTTTCTTGGACAATGCATAGCACAAATGTTACAGAGATCTATTCACCTCGACTGGGCACTCTTCTGTGCAAGCCTTTTCTTTCCTCACTTCAGGAAACCCCACAAACAGCTGATCGTCCACTCAACAAGCCTTAGAATGAGAGAGATTGAAACTCAAAGTCCTTTAGGGATTCAACTGACTGATCCTTTCCTTCGTTTTTGAGAGTTGAGGAGTAACAGAGAATGCTGCTAAAGTGATCAATTGCCCAACATGGGAGGGAGTTACAACTTTTGGTAAGAAGGCCCATGTCCTTAGCACCAATTTGTCAGGAAAGGTGGTTTAGAATAGTTGTAATGAAAGTGTCTTCAGTCGACTCATGCAACAAGTAAAGAAAACACAAAAAACACCCAGATAATTTTCAGGGCCAAGAAACACAGAAGTAACCATGCATAGGATTGAATGATTTATGTACAAAAACAGTTAAGCCCAAGTTAAGGTTCCACTGTGGAGTACAACTGTTTGGAGGGATGATGTGTGCCAAACCTTTAATTAACCACATCACAATATGATTTTATTTTTATTTAGAAGACTGCTCATAATATAGAATTTCTAGGTAGAGAAAGTCTGTGAAAATCTACCATTATGGTCATTAGAAGAATATTGGCTAGTAGACCCAATTTTTCACCAGTTTTATAAATGTTGGTAGGTTTTTTCTTTACTTAGAACAGGAGGGATTTTCAAGAGCCAATTAGTATTTTTGAACTTCAAACAAATTCATTGACTAATCTTCTCTATGTTAAAATAGGATCTGTTCTTTTAAATGTCATATTATTCTCATTATGGCATTTTTAATAGGTTGTAGGCATTTAATGGACTTTTTAGGAAGGCCAAAAAACATAGCACTGCCCTAGTCTAGTTTTGCTTGGATACACACATTTGCCACTGTTATTTTGATAGGAAAGCTAGGAAGGGAGACTTCTTCGCAGATTCCTAGCTGCCAGAAGAAGGACTTTACAGCGAAGTAGAAGAGTAAGGTGGATATCTAGGATAGGCCTTGGTTTCACACCCAAGCAGCAGGTAGAGTACAGCTGCCCCTTAAACTGGTCACAAGAAGCTGTTCCAGTTTAGCATACTTTTCAAGACTGGAATTATTTACATTTTGGACAGATTCAGTTTAAGGAAATTTCTAGTCATCCAGTTGTGGGTGATGGAAAGTGAAAGATACAGAATCTGACCAAGCTCTTCTGAGATAGAGATAATCTTGCAGATGGATTCTGTAAAAATATGTTCGGATGTCTAGTTTCTGCAAAATCTTAACTAGCAGAACCCAACAAAGGTTTAGAAATAATGGGGTTAAGATCAAACCTTGAGGTATGCTTCCATTTAAGAAATTTATTTTGAGAAATTAATTGTTAGAGGATTCCAATATGGATTAATTTGTCCCAAAAAAAGAGAGGACTGTCCCCTTATAGAAAATTTCTCTAGACACCATATAAGTACGTTGTGGCCAATTAAGTTGAAGGCACCTGAAAGGTCTAAAAGAATTAGGATTCCCTTGTCACATTCATCTACCAATTATTTTAGGTAGCTCAAGCGTAGATTACCACCTGTTCCACACTGCATATATGTCTAAATGCAGCTTGAATTGGGGAGAGGGGGTGATTGGTGTCAACCACATTTTTATGTTGGAAACACCCTTTTTTTTAAAAAATACTTTGGCCAGGAAAGTTTTGAGAGAAACAAGCCTAAAGCTTTCTATCATGTTAGGATCCGGATTGAGCTTCTTCAGAATAGGTCAGAAAATCTAATTTTTTAAAAGACCAAAGAATTATTCAATTTTCAGAGGAAGCATTAAGGATGTTGAGGTATACGGAGTAATTTAAATCTTTCCATAAATAGCCTAGAGAAAGGGATCATCTGAAGAACTAGTTAGATGGGCTACTTTCAATAACCTATTACACTCTTGACACTTCTTTAGTAGTAATTAAGGATTTGAGAATATTTATTTTTTATTAGGTAATTATATTTTTGTAGTTGTTGAGCATAGGCCTCTTTATCTTCTGAATGAAGGTTCCTCCGCCACTTCTTTACTATCTTCTTCAATACAGTTTTTCACCTTTTAAGGTGAGGTGAACCAACTTCAACCTCTATGCGTATTTGTTATTTTTTATATCTCAATAAGCATCTACGGAGTCCACAATGAAATTAATGAGCTGGCAAAAGTAATTAATTGAAACATTTGGATCATTTTGACTCAGTTTGCTCTGGAGTAAGGGTGGGGAGTTTTGTGTTTCAAGTATTGTATTTGAGATAAGTTTAGGAGAAATGTTATTCCAGGGGCGTGATTTAATTTTCAAAACACTTGTTTTTTTAAGCTTGACAAGGGCGTATATAAAATATTAAAATTTAGTAGAAAATGGTCTCACTAGACAGACTTATTTACCTCCAGCTTGGATACCATATTTGGCATAGTAAAATACGATCTAGGATGTGCCTGCCCTTATGTGTCGATTCAAAGACGTATTGATTAGGATTAAAAAGACTCCTAATGTTCAGGACAAACTTTTTTAGGAGCTAATTGGGATGGTGTGGCTCTATGTTGATCAGTCATCATTATAACATTATCAATGTGTGACAACATTAGTATTATTTGGTCTAGCCAACTAAAACAGTCATGAGATATGGTGGGTAGGGTGTAGAGGAGGAAACAGCAGGAGGTACTATTTAAACAAAGTAGTCGTGTTTTTGCACTGCCAAATTGGAGAAAAGGCAGGTGTAAGGTCTTAAGTTTCTCTTTCTGTATTCCAACCACCTCTTTTCCACCCAATCAAATTGAATAATTTTGTAACTTGGAGGAACAAACCCTTCTAGGAGTGAATTACAGTCAGGGGATAGCTAAGGTTCTGTAATGAAAAACACTTACTTGTGCAACGATATATCTGTAAGAGACATTAGTTAGTGATAGATTCCTTACCTTAGAATATCCCCAAGCATCAGACTGGATCCAGAAAGTTTTCATCAGCAGTACCCCTGCGCGTTGGTAGGTGTCGTCGTACGGCTCCCTAGCATCGTAGCCGCCGAGATGACGTCGTCAGAGCTACTTAGATGCGCCCACGTGCGCTGACGTCAGTTCTGTACACAACTTTTCCGCGCCAGAAGTGCAGAGCCCTGCCAGAGACCGGCTACTGGTGCAATAGAACTAGGGCCCTGAAAGAGATGACCTGAACCCTAGAGAACAGTTCGCAGTACGGGGAGGATGGGCAGGCGGTAAGGAATCTATCACTAACTAATGTCTCTTACAGATATATCGTTACAGAAGTAAGTAACTTGTGCATCTGAAAGAGACACGTGAGTGATAGATTCCTTACCTTAGAATACATACCCTAGCAATACCAACCCCAGTGGTGGGTCTGCGAAGTGAGATTACACCAGAAAGTCACGGAGAACTGAACGGCCAAAGAAGCCGTCTCTACGGACCTGACTGTCAAGGCAATAATGTTTAGTGAAAGTATGCAACGAGGCCCAAGTGGCCGCCTGACAGAGGTCTTGCAGGGGGGACACCGTGTCCCAATGCTGTAGTAGCTGCTGTCGCCCTGGAAAAATGGGCGCGCAGCCCAACCGGAGGTTCCTTTTTGGCAAAAGAGTAACAGGCTTTAATGCACAAGACAACTCATCGGGCGATAGTGCGCTTGTGCACAGCCCGGCCATTCTTCGCGCCCACGAAGCCAACTAAGAGCTGGTCGTCAACCCGGAACTGTTGTGTGCGGTTGAGATAGAACGAGAGCGCACGTTTTGGGTCCAGATGGTGGAGCCTCTCTTCTTCTCTTGAAGGGTGCGGAGGTGGAAAGAAAGTGGGCAGAGTTACAGTTTGCCCTAGTTGAAAGGCAGAGACTACTTTAAGTAGAAAGGAGGGACGCGGTCGAAGCACAACCTTGTCTGGATGAATCGCCTGGAAAGGAGGTTTGCAGGAAAGAGCCTGGAGCTCACTCAGCCACCGAGCGGAGGTGATGGCCACCAGGAAGACAGTTTTCAAAGTCAATAACCGCAAAGGACAGTTATGAAGAGGTTCAAACGGAGCGCACATCAGATATGTGAGAACCAGGTTCAAGTGCCATTGAGGCAACACAAAAGGAACAGGAGGGAAAAGGTGAGTAATGCCTTTGAGAAACCTATTGACAACTGGGGACTTGAAAAGAGAGGGCTGATCAGGGAACCTAAGAAAGGTTGAAAGAGCAGAAAGGTAGCCCTTGATAGTGCCCAAAGCAGAGCCCTGCTGGGCCAAAGAAAGGAGGAACAATAGGACCTCAGAAAGAGGGGCAGCAAGAGGATCAACAGATTTTGCTGTGCACCATGCCACAAATTATTTCCACCGACAGGCGTATACCGTTTTAGTGGAGGGACGCCTGGCTGCCAGAATCACATTACAAACTTCAGGAGGCAAGTCAAATGGAATCAGCTGTCGCCGCTTAATCTCCATGCAAGGAGGTGGAGACTGGACAGGTTCAGGTGGAGGACCGTCCCTTGTTGCTGTGACAGGAGATCCTCCCAAAGAGGCAGTTGGATCGGGGGATCCACGCTCATACTGAGTAGCTCGGGATACCAAACTCTTCGAGCCCAGTCCGGTGCCACAAGAATGACTTGGGCCCGGTCGCGCCTTATCTTCTTCAGCACTCTGGGCAGAAGTGGTATAGGCGGAAAGGCATACAACAGACCGCATCACTCGCGACGAAAAGCGTCGCCAAGCAAGTGCCGCCTTGGAAACTTCAACTCACAGAACTGCTGACATTGCGCGTTCTCTTCGGTGGCGAATAGATCTAAAAAAGGTTCTCCCGACTGCTGATAGAGACCTTGCACCACCTCGGAGTTAAGACGCCATTCGTTATCCAACATGCACCTTTGACTGAGTTCGTCCGCCCTGGTGTTCAGGGTACCTGCCTGGTGTTAAACCACCAAAGAAATGCCTTGACGTTCCAGCCACGTCCAGAGACGTAGAGCCTCCTGACATAGGGTCCACTACCCCACCCCGCCCTGTTTGTTGCAGGACAACATGGCGGTGGTGTTGTGTGTGAATCCTTGCACTACTCTCCCCTTGACAAAGGAAAGGAATGCTTTGAGTGCAAGTAGGATCGCCCTGAGCTCCAAAAGGTTGATATGGAGCTTGGACTCCGCCGGAGACCAGAGGCCTCTGATCTCCGCCTCTCCTATGTGGCGCCCCATCCCAGGAGGGATGCGTCCGTCACTCCTGTGTGTTCCAGTTGGGGAAGGGAGAGGGATCTGCCGCTAACTCAACGCTGGTTCGTGAGCCACCACTGCAACTCCTGTGCAGTGCCCTCCGAGATCTGGACGTAGTCGGACAGGTTCCCTCGAAGCTGCGTCCACTGGAACTTCAGGTACCACTGCAGAGCCCGCATATGCCATCTGGCATGATCGATCAGCAGGATGCAGGAGGCCATGAGGTCCAGCAGCCTCAGGGTCTTCCTGACCGAAACCCCAGGACCAGGGCCGAAAGATCGGAATCTTAACTCGAATGTCCCGGACTCGCTGTTCGGGAGGAAAAACCCAAAACTGTGCGGTATCCAGAACTGCTCCGATGAAGAGGAGCTTCTGAGAGGGAATCGGGTGCGACTCCGGCATGTTGATGGAAAACCCCAGCAAATGCAGGAGGTCGGCCGTAGTCTGGAGGTGGAAGACGACTGCCTGGGGCGAGCCCACCTTCAACAGCCAGTCGTCGAGATAGGGGAAGACTGAAACCCCTGATCTGCGCAGATAAGCTGCGACGACCACCATCACTTTCATGAACACCCGAGGGGCGCTGATAAGGCCAAAAGGGAGCACGGTGAACTGAAAGTGCTCGTGGCCCACCGTGAATCGTAGGTATGCCGGTGGACTAGCAGGATGGGGATATGAAAATAAGCATCCAGCAAGTCCAACACTACCAGCCAGTCTTGCGGGTCTAGGGCAGACAAGACCTGAGCAAGCATGAGCATCTTGAACTTCTCCTTCCGGAGGACGCGAATGACGTTCCAGAGGTCTAAGATAGGGCGCAGACCTTTGTCCTTCTTCGGAAGCAAGAAGTAGTGGGAGTAACAACCATGACCGGCTTCTGGTGTCGGAACACGCTCGATGGCCCCCTTGGCCAAGAGGGCCGTAACTTCCTGCTGGGGAAGTGCAAGGTGCTCCCCCGATATGCGGTGGTGCTGAGGTGGCATGGCTGGAGGGCTAGATTCGAAGGGGAGGGAGTAGCCCCTGAAGACTATTTGCAGAACCCACCTGTCCGAGGTTATGGAGCGCCAGTGGGGAAGGTGATGGCGAATCCTGCCACCCACTGGCGTCAGGTGGGCCTGAAACACTGGACTAGGAAGGTTTAGAGGAGGCGGCGGCAGGGGAGGTGGTGGACTGACCCATCCGCTGTCCCCGGGATCCACCACGGTGGGTCCCATGTCCACGGCTGCGCTGAGACTGTGGCTGTGCAGCATTGCGGGTCTGAAAAAAACACGCCTTGGCACCCTGACCTTGACCTCGAAAGGACCGAAAAGCAGACCCCAAGGGGGTATGCGTGGTGGCGAGACCCAAGGACTGGGCCGTAGACCGAGAGTCCTTAAAGCGTTCCAGGGCGTTATCCGCCTTATCACCAAAGAGGCGTGCACCATCAAAGGGCATGGGGCTGCAAGAGGATCTTCAGACCCCTCCCAGTACTCCCCTTCGTCCACCGGTTGCTGAAGAGGCCGCTAAGGACAAGGTGCCTTGGGAAATGGGATAAACTCCCCTCCAAGAAATGGAATAGGAGGGTAAGATACCAGTCCCGGTTCGGCCCTGTCCGGCGTCAGTGGTGGCACCTGCGCCGAAGCCGGATCCAGGGCTAGAGTCGAGGCCGGCGCCCGAGCCAAGGCCGGAGCAGAAGTCGCGTGCGGGCCCGGAAAGGGTGGGTATGCCGCAGGCATCAACAGAGGCTCCAACTAAGCCATGGGAGAGTCACCGCCCACACCCTCCACCGCGTCCCGCGACTGGTGAGGGGTAGAAGAGCGACGTCGCATCTTCAACTTTTTATGGCACCTAGACTTACCTGTCCCCGATTCTGAGGAGCGATGCTGATGGCTCCGCGGCCGGTCCCTCGACCTCCCACGGGAGCGGGACATCAATCGGCGCGGAACCGATTGTCGGACCTCCAACAAGTTTCGGGAATGCTCCCCAAAGCTTTCGGCGCTATGGCCGGACAATCGGGGCACGCCTCGGGGTCATGGGCGTGCCCCAAGCAGAAGAGACGTCATGTTTCGAAGGCAAGCCCTACAGGACTTAAACCTGGGCATCCCTATTGCACTAGGAGTAAAGTGTACAACAAAACAAGCTGTCAGAATCCAAGTAAAAACTTTTAACTAGGGGTACCGCTCTCTCTCGGATCTGCGTTGTTGTGCGAAAAAATAAAGTACTGATGTCAGCGCGCATAGGCGCATCTAAGTAGCTCTGACGACGTCATTTCGGCGGCTACAACGACGCCTACAGGGGTACTGCTGACTAAAACTTTCCGGATCCAGTCTGACGCCTGGGGATATTCTAAGGTAAGGAATCTATCACTAACGTGTCTCTTTCAGATATTGAACTCTAAATGTGGGTGGCTTTTTTCACTTTTGTGCATTCGTATTTTCCCTTGGGTCCTGAGAGAGACTAAAGGCATGTTTAATTAAAGCGTATTTTCAGAAGAAGTTTTGCTTTTCTAAAATGGAAAATGTTATTGAGGGGATATGTATCTGAAGAAACATCTAGCAGTGACAAACCAGTATAGATGAGTTATTTGCAGTCTGTTCTGGCAGAGTGGCAGGCTGTATCTTGGCACAGAAGTGCACCGACTAGCTTGCCCTTAGCACGCCTTAGACCTGCACGGTCCATTATTTGGGCTTTAGTGAGACTGGAGAAGGGGGACGTGGCTTCTCTGTTAACCCCAAATCAGGTGGGCTACATGGAAGAGTGGCAAAAGAAAAGTTACTGCCAAATAAAAAATAAATAAAAACAAACTAACTAAAACATAACTTGCAGACTAAACAAGGACATCCAGTCCGGCAAGCACAAAGACCGACAGGACAGACAAATAACCTTTCACAGTGACCACAGGGCAACGTCTTGCTGGCCTGAAGGAAGAGACAGAACACACCAAAACCTACCCTTTAAAGGGTCAGTGTTTTGGGTAACTGTGGGTAATGAACTCCACTCCGAACCGCTAGCGGAGACTGCGGAGATTTGTTAACTCCGCATTACATTGAAAACACGGAATTCATGCAACAATTCCAACCCTGCCACGTAGCAGAGTTAGCTATTACACCCACAAGCCATTGATAAAACATCGTTCCCTTTACATGCTAAAAAGCATGAAACTAATTCACAAAAATGAACTTTGAAAAATACCAGGCAATGAGAGAGGTGATGATTTTGGGGTCACACCCTAACCTTGGGGGAGGGCAGGCAGATGCTTTGAACATAAAGAGCCTATCATGCTGAACGATTCGGTTGTGGTCCCATCCTCCTAGGACCGCCCAAAGCAAAGCTAGGGACAAAAGAACAAGTTACTTAAACCTTCAGTAACGCTTTTTATGGTGGATACAGTATCTGCCTGTGGATTCCTCACCTCATGAATATCCCCTCTACGCCAGCATTCCGGAATTTTTTCGGAGCTCTCTGCGCCGACGAGGTTGTCTCAGCGTCATGGCTCCGCACGCGGCTCCACATGACGTCACCGGAGCCATAAGAAGACCACATCAGCGTGATGACGTCAGTTCCATCCATTGTCGGGCAGACCGACATAGGGACAACGTATACATAGTATACAGGATGCACACAAATACACTCAGTGTATAAAGAAAGAAGAAAGCTTGCACTTTAAACAAGACAATAGTAAATAAACAGAGGTAACAAAGTCTTGAGTACACACAATACGTCAAAAAACTAAAAACCTCAGCTTTTATGGTATAAAAGGGTGGACAACGGGGAGGTGGGTGTGTCTGTGAGGAATCCACAGGCAGATACTGTATCCACCAGAAAAAGCATTACAGAAGGTAAGTAACTTGGATTCCTCACCTCATGAATAGAATCCCACAGCAGTACCTCTCCCGGAGGAGGGTGACCACCCTTCTATTTAAAAAAAAGTCCCGCAAAACAGAGCGCGCAAAATGGCCTTCCTTCCTCACTTCGGAATCTAAGCAGTAATGCTTCGCGAAAGTGTGAAGGGAGGCCCAACTTGATGTCTAAAACAGGAACACCTCTATTGCAGAAGTAGAAGATTTAGACCTGGTGGAATGAGCCAGGGAGTAGAATATCTTGATGCACAAGATGATCCATCGTGATAAAGTGCGCTTGTGCACCGCCTTGCCCTTCATACGACCAGCATATCCAACAAACATATACAACAAAGAGCTGGTCATCCTGACGAAAGTCCTTTATTCTGTCCAAATATTAGCTAATCGCCCTCTTTGGATCTAAACGATGAAGTCTCTCCTCCTCCTTGGAAGGGTGAGGGGGAGGATATAAAGCAGGAAGGGTAATGGACTGACCTAGGTGGAAGGAAATCACCACCTTAGGCAGAAAAGCAGCCCTGGTCCTAAGTACCATCCGTTCAGCATATATGGTCAGAAAAGGAGGCTTTGAACTCAAAGCCTGGAGTTCACTCACCCTCCTGGCCGAGATGATAGCTACCAGGAAGACCGTCTTAAAAGTTAAAAGTCTTAAAGGACAACTATGCATCGGTTCGAATGATGAGCCCATTAAAAAAAGTGAACACCAAATTCAAGTCCCACTGGGGCATAATGAAAGGAGTGGGAGGAAACATGTTTGTCAGCCCCTTAATAAATCTTAAGACTATAGGAGACTTAAATAAAGAAGGCTGATCCGGTAAACACAAAAATGCCGACAAAGCAGACAAATACCCTTTTAACAGTGGCCACAGCAAACCCCTGCTGGGCCAAATGAAGAGAAAAACAAAGAACATCAGATAGATGAGCTTTTAAGGGATCAATAGATTTCTCTCCGCACCACTTAACAAATTTCGACCACCTGTATGAATAGACAGACTTGGGGGAGTGTTGCTTGGCCGATAATATAGAATCCACCACGTCAGGCGGGAGAGAAAAATAATTCAAGTTGCCCCGTTCAATCTCCAGGCATGAAGGTGCAGGCTCTGGAGGTGGGGGTTTAGAACTTGCCCCTCCATCTGAGAGAGGAGGTCTGCCCTGAGAGGGAGACGGAGCAGAGGGTGTGACGAGAGGTGAAGAAGGTCCGTGTACCACACTTTTCTTGGCCAATCCGGGGCGATCAATATAACCTGGGCCCGGACTTGGCGAATCTTCCTCAGAACCCGAGGAATCAAGGGTATGGGAGGAAACGCGTAAAGGAGTTGCGAGCCCCAACCCAACAAATGCGTCCCCCAATGCTCCCTGCCCCGGAAACTGGAGACTGCAGAATGACGGGCAGTGCGCGTTCTCGTGAGTGGCAAACAGATCCACCTGAGGAGTCCCTCACATCCGGAGGATGTGTCGGACTACATCTAGATGAAGCTTCCACTTGTGGTCGGCAGAGAACTACCGACTGAGACTGTCCGCACGCACGCTCAGAACCCCGGCCAGATGATTTGCCATCAAGAAAATCCGATGGTCCTGAGCCCAGGACCAGAGTCGCAACGCCTCGCTGCAAAGACAGTATGACCCTACTCCTCCCTGCTTGTTGACATACCACATCGCAGCAGTGTTGTCCGTCAGGACTTGAACCGACTGACCTCGAAGGGAAGGGAGAAAGGCCTTGAGCGCCAAACGTATCGCCCGCAATTCCAAGAGGTTGATGTGAAACAACCTTTCTTCTGGAGACCAAAGACCCTTGATCTCCAGATCCCCCTGATGTGATCCCCACCCTAGGGTAGAGGCATCCGTTATCACTGTGGCCACCGATGGAGGAAAATGGAAAGGCTTTCCTTGAGACAGATTGCCCGCCACGCTCCACCAAGATAGATCCACTGCAGCTTCTCTGGAGATCCTCACAGACTCCCTGAGATCTCCATTGTGCGGATACCACTGCCTGTGGAGACACCACTGGAGCGCCCTCATGTTCCAGCGTACATGGTTGAACAACAGGATGCAGGAAGTGAACAGACCGAGCAGGCTAAGGACCTTCAGAACTGGAACAACCGCTCCACTGTAAAACAAGGGAATCATTTCCTGTATGTCGAGAATCCTTTGAGGTGGAGGGAATGCTCGACACACAGTGGTATCCAGTACTGCCCCTATGAACAGGTTGCGCTGTGAGGGCACCAGGTGAGACTTGGGTACATTTATTGAAAAACCCAATTTGTACAACAGCTGGGTTGTTACCTGCAGATGACGACAAACCATCTCCGGAGACTCTGCCTTCAGAAGCCAGTCGTCCAGGTATGGGAACACCGGAATCCCTAACCTTCTGAGATGGGCTGCCACCACTGCCATCAACTTGGTGAAGACTCGAGGTGCAAAGTAAGACCAAACAGAAGAACTGCAAACTGGTAATGTTGCGACCCAACCGTGAAACGGAGATACTTCCTGTGCGACTTCAGGATCGGGATGTGGAAATATGCATCCTGCAAGTCTATGGACACCATCCAGTCCTCTTGTTGCAGCGCCTGAAGAACCTGTGCTAGAGAGCATCTTGAACCTCTCCTGCTTGAGAAATAGATTCAAGATTCTGAGGTCCAGGATAGGACGTAGCCTGCCATCCTTTTTGGGAATCAGGAAATAACGGGAGAAGCATCTCTGACCCCTTTCCTGCTCCGGAACCACCTCTATCGCACCTTTTTGTAATAGGGCCATAACTTCCTTCTGAAGGAGAAGCAAATAATCCTCCGTGCAAAAACCTTGGCAAGGAGGGTAAGGAGGAGGGAATTCCCTGAAGGGAATGGCATACCCATTTTCCACAAGATCTAGAACCCAACGGTCCGAAGTTATTAATTTCCAGTCTTGAAGAAAATGGGTAAGCCGACCTCCCACAGGACCCACATGATCCAGGATGGCGGTACTAGGGCTGCTTTCCTACATTACCGGGGAGGGGAGGTAGAGGAGGAGGAGGAAGAGGGAAGTCGTCCAGCTCCACGAAGGCGACCTCTGCCTTTACCTCTATAGGATTTATACAGAGGGTTTTGCTGTTGTTGCTGAGGCTGACGGGAACGAAAGGAAGACTTTCCAAAACCACGGAACCTTCTGTTACCATACCCTCTTGACAGACTGCAAACCCAGAGATTTTGCCGTGGCTTTACTGTCTTTAAATCTCTGCAAGGCCAAGTCCGCTTTCTCCCCGAAGAGCTTAGAACCATCAATAGGAAGGTCCAAAAGGGCAGCTTGCACATCACGTGAGAATCCTGACGATCTTAACCAAGCATGCCTCCTAGTGGCAACAGACAAACCCATCACCCTTGCCACTGAATCTGCAGTGTCCAGACCCGACTGGATTAATGGTCGAGCAGCAGCCTGGGAGTCCATCAAGACCTCATTCAAGTTATTCCGATCCTCTTCAGACAGCTTAGGGAGTATCTGCTTAGCAGAGTCCATGAGGGCGTGGATATATCTGCCCAATAGACAAGTTGCATTTGTGGACTTTAATGCCATACTGGCCGATGAAAATACTTTCTTTGCCGATTGCTCAAGCTTTTTTGAATCTCTATCAGCCGGTGCTTGAGGGAAAGAGCCAACCGACTGCTTCGAACACGAAGCTTGAACTACCAGACTTTGAGGTGACGGGTGAGAAGACAGGAAATCAGGGTCCCCTGGTGCAAGCCTATATCTCCTAGAAACAGATCTAGGAACCGCAGGAGCAGAAAGAGGATTACTCCAGACTTCCAATATCGGCTCCGTCAGAGCATCATTGAATGGTAAAAGAGGTTCCATCACAGCAGAAGTAGAATGAAGCACCTCTGTTAAAAGATTAGGCTTATATTCAGCCATAGGAAGCTGACGGTCCAACAGTTCAGCTGCCTTCTTGATAACAACATGATAAGGAGCTACATCCTTCGAAGGAGAAGCCTTCAGTAAAGCAAAGTCCCCTTCCGTAGAGACATCCAAACCACTTGCTTCCCACAAATCTTCCAATAAGTCCTCAGCCTCATAAATTTCTCTTTCCTCTATGTCACCAGCCCGATATTGCTCCTCTTCAATAAGCCTTTGAGCTTCCCTTCTCGAACGCATCCTCGGCTGCGGCGTCGACGGCGCCTTCCGCGGCATCGACGGATCCGGCAACGGCGTCGAAGTGGGCTCCGTGACAGGGACCCGCGTGGAACGAACCCTGGAAGAGGGGACGCCGGACGGAGCCGGAGACTGCTCAAGCGGCATCGACACCCTCGGTGCCAGATACTGCCATGATGGCGCCATCGGCATATAAGGCATAAAGGTGGCCGGAGGATAATGCTGAGGCACGCCCAAATTAAATTCCAAAGGGCCCATGGGACCCGAAGGTGCTCCAGAGGGGCATGTGGCTCTGGTGAAAATACCATACATCGCATTCATGAAGTGTGACGGATCCGATCCCGGCGCCGGGAACGAAGGAAACTGCGTCGGTTTGACTTCCTTACGAGGAGTCTCCAAAGTCGGATCCACTGGAGTAACAGGTGGAGCCACAGGAGCAACAGGAAACTCTTCCTCTACCGGATTCGAATCCCCATCCGAAGCCGGAGAATCAAACGGCGCCGGAGACTGCACCGGAGAACCCAAAACAGGAGGCCGGCCTGGAGAAGCCTGTGGAGACTCAGAAGGTGAAGGAGAACTTACATACTTGGTACGACGTCGAGGAGCAGGAGAAGGCGATTTCGAAGCTCGAGACTTGGACGATCGACATCGAGACCCATGTCTCTTCTTCTTCTTGTGCCTTCTCTTGGATCCATGCGAAGTCGACCTCTACCTGGATCTCTTACGGCCTCTTTTCTCCTTTCTCACCTGAGACATGTAGAGTTTGGCCTCTCTCTCCTTCAGCGCCTTACGGTTCATTTTTCTTCAGGATGAACAACCTTCGACGTCGTGATCACTGGAGAGGCACCAGAGACCGTCATCATGCGGGTGAGTAATGGACATGTGACCTCCGCATTCCTTGCAGGGCTTGAAACCCGACTTCCTAAGAACAGACATAGTCGAAACAAAAACAAATAAAGTCTTGAAACAAAGTAGCAGTTGAAAGACAGGAGAGTCCCAGAAAATCCGTTAGCTTGTAGCGCGGAAAAAAAGGAACGGACGTCATCCCGCCGACGTGGACTTCTTATGGCTCCGGTGACGTCATGCGGAGCCGCGTGTGGAGCCATGACGCTGAGACGTCCTCGTCGGCGCATAGCGCTACGAAAAAATTCCGGAATGCTGGTGCAGAGAGGATATTCATGAGGTGAGGAATCCACAGGCAGATGTATCCATCAGAAATGCAATGCCAACCAAAGGCCCAGCAAAGCATTATGGGGCGAGATTCTAGAGTTTAATTAATATTATAGTATTAGCTCTCAGCTAAGCCCTAGAGCCTGCCCCTTGAGGAATGTTTTGATATTGGATACTATAATATTCACTGCACTCTAGAATATCGTCCCATAATGCTTTGCAGGGCCTTATATTGGGATTGTATTTTTGCCCATAACTGTGCTTGGGGTGGTCCTAGGAGGATGGGACCACCACCGAATCATTTCAGCATGATGTGCTCTTTGTGTTCAAGGCACCTGCTTGGTTCTCTCCCTTGGTTATTGAGGACACAAAAATCATCACCTCTCTCACTGCTTGCTATATTTTCATTTTCACTTTTGAGAGACTACTATATGCATTTTTGCATGTAATGATAGAGATACTTGTTTTGTCAAGGGTATGTGAGGTTTCTGTTTAATTAAGTGGGGTCTGATGGAACGGAGCTGCGGAGCGGAGTTCACAGAGTTTTTGATCAATTCCGCAGAATTCAGTGTAGTGGTATCCCGCCAATTACGCACACCCTTCGTTTTGGATTTTGTTAAAGGGCATCTGGCAGGGAGGATGACATCTACCACCTCAGATTGCAACTCTGAGTCCAATGCCACTGCTCAACATCCACAGATGGAGATGTAAGTTGTGAAGGTTCAGATGAAGGATCTCACCTTGTCGCTGAGACAGATGGTCCTCCAGAAGTGGTAGGCTGATCAGAGGAAAGATTCTCATGCTCTGGAGTTCCAGGTACCACACTCCCCTAGCACAATACAGGGTAATTAGTATGACTTGGGCACGTCGTTCTTGATCTTCTTCAGAACTGGGGGTAGAGAAGGTAGCGGCAGGAGGGCATACAGGGTTCATTCGTACTATTCCAGCTAGAATGCATCTGCTAGAGCAAAACATCCAGCATACAAAATCATTGACACTGCACATTCTCTATTGTGTAATTAAGTCTAGTCAGGGCACTGCCTACTGATTGAATATGCGCCCTGCACCACCTCAGGATGCATATGCCACTCTTTACCTGCCAGACGTCTACTCAGTTTGTTCAGTTTACTTTGGCATTCACAGACCCTGTGTCATGTGGTTGGCAACTAGAAAAATGTTCTGTGGCTTAAGGCACCCCCAGATATGTAATGCCTCTCTGCACAGAACCTAGGCTACAACTCCATCTCGATTGTTGAGTACCACATGGCGGTGGTATTGTCTATGACAACCTGCACCAGCCTCGCTCCAGAAGGTTGTAAACCACAGGCTTTTGATCTTCACATCCCCTATATGGTCCCCCCCATTCCCCCAACCCGGCATCAATTCATCTGTCACCACTGTCAACTTTGGGTGACACAGGACAAATCGCGAATATTACGCCACCACTGCAGATCTTGGGCCGTCTCCTTTAGGACCTGGGTTGAATCAGTGAGGAGGCTAGGATTCTTGGCCCACTGGGATTTCTGGTTCCAATGTAGGATCCGTATGTGCTACCAGGCGCTGCTGACAAGGAGGATTTACCAAGAGACATGCCAATGGACAAAGAAGCCTGAAAGCAATCCTCACTGAGATCCAGTACTGAACCCAAAACATCTGGATCACAGCCTGAATGTCCCCAGTTCACTGCTGTGGAGGAAAGGCCTTGAACCTCAAAGTATCATGGTTCGCTCCAATGAAGGGAAACCTCTGTGAGGCTGGTTTGTGGTGATATCCAATGATGGTAAGAGTTCCGCCAGGGTCCGGAAGGGGTCATTTTTTAGGCCCTCCGTGAGTCAGGGATAGGACTCCGGTCCAGGTTTGAGAATCTCCATTGTAGCATCCGTCTTCAGTGGGCAACTCCAATTCTAAAACTTCAGATACCCTCCAAAACAAAACCGCAAATAAGGCACTTTCCTCGAAGGGTGCTTCCATTTCAGGGGCGGTATCAAGCTCACTGGTATTTTGTAAACCATGGCATAGGGTATCATCAGTATAAAGAGTGGGAAGCAAGTCTCATCAGTATCTTGGGCCGCTCCCTGTTCTGGTATAGGATCAGAGTCAAATCCAAAAAGGGAGTGGAGCCTCTGCGGATAGTGGCCTTGATTTACAGTCAGGAATAACAGCATGATAACCGATGACGCTCTAGTTATTTTATGGTAAGTGCAGTGGACAACCCAATATACCCTTGAGGGCTCGGGCAAATATGAATAAACAGGTAGAAAGGTGCCTTCAAGGGATTTGTTTGGTAAATAATTTGTATAATTTCGATTCTTAATTAAAGGTAGGGCAGTTATATACCTACAAATTTATTAATTATCACTTTTTCAATACTTAAATCAGCTTAGTTTGTCAGAATCTAGATTGAATAAGGTGTGAGTGAATCATCACATATTAACCTGAATACAATAAATTCAATAAACCAAAAGGAGGAGAAACAAGCGGGTGTATATATAAAAATTGAATTTATATTTCTAGTTCAAAAAAGGGTACTTCAAATTACAACAATTAAATACAGTGAAAGGAAATATTTCAATATTTGATGCCTTCACTTTCAAATTGATCCAACACTTTTTCACAACAAAATATAGCCATTTCTCTGGAAAACAGTGTGATTGTCGACGTTTCGGTCTTTAGGTTTTCTTTACCAAGACCATCCTCAGGACAATTTTATTTACAAGGTTGACCCCTCAAATCACTGCGGGTTATTTTATCCACTGAAAATCAAGCGGGACGTCCTAAATTCGTAACTAATCAGTATATTGTAGTCAAAGAAATTCAGTTGATTGTCAAAAAGCTCCCGTCTTAATCTGTAGGTTATTTAAATCTCAAAAGAGCCTCTGTGTGGCAAAACTACTCTTGTGTCGGTTTACCGACACCGTTAAACACTCAAGTGGTCGTGAAGATGTCAGCGAATTAATCTGGCTGTTCTGAAGGTTTGAGTCTTGCATGCACGTCTGGACGTCGAACCAATGTATATTTTATAGCACATCATCAGGTGAGCACGGGCCAATGTCGGTTCAGTGTCTGACATGGGGGTCTGCACCAGGTCATCGATCAGTGCCGGTGAAGTTGTTTCAGTTCAGTGGAAATGGATATAAACCATGGGGCATGAGTGGAAGTTTGTATCAGCATCGACAGCGTCCTGGGAATGGGTCCAAAGTGGGTAGATCTTATCCAGCGAGGACCTGCTGTTGGTAACCCAACTGGAGACCGGTGGAGCTCTGTGGGCCAGAGGGAGCCAGACGAACAATAAAGATTTGCAGCATGGTATCTACGAAGGCCTTGATATGAAGAGTTGAGGGTGGCCCAGGAATCTGGGGCATGTCGAGACTAACTGGGCTAAGGCTTCAGTGGCCAGTGACCTTAAAGGAGTATGGCCTGAATCAAAATGCCCTTGCAAGAAGTCTTCTATTTGGATCTACAGTGGAAGAATGGTATGGAGTTCTGCTTGGTGCTTGCATTAGGACTGAGACTTCAACTTACCCAAAGACTGAGTAGGAAGTGGAACAGTTGCGTGAATGGCTTTGTGATGTACAAGTTACTTACCTTCGGTAATAATGTATCTGGTCGAGACGATTCTAGCCGCAGATTCCTTAACGTAGAATTATCCCCAGGTGTGAGACTGGATCCGGAAGATTTTTTCCACAGCATCTCTGCGCGCCGGGGGCGGCACCACGTGACTCTGCCCTGACGTCGTCCACGGACGTGACGTCAGCGAGGCCACATAAGTCCCATCCCGGCGCGCTGATGTCAGTTTCCTTTTGAGAACTTTTCTTCGCCACCACGCGGAGCCATCACAAACAAAACTGTGATAGTATGGGAACAGTATGCAAAAAAGCAGGGAAACAAAGGGAAAAAGCGAATGGTGAGGAACAGCACCATTAGGGACAGTGCAAGGCACTGTGTCACTGAAAGTCATGGAAGGGAAAGAGCAGAGCACCTCTCTGAGAAGCAACCCTGCAAGCGAAGGCGACATCCTCCCTTGAGGTAGAAAAACAACATGTGAAAAATGTCACGGCAGGCGACAGAAAGTCTGCAGACACAACGGTAACAGTGAAGGGCAACAAGGTTGGAATAGAGGAGGAACGACATATTACCCCAAGACAACACCATCGAGGAGTGTCGTATCCCCTGTAAAGAGCGAAGAGTACACCCAACACTGGAATAACCAGAGTGTAGAGATGCAGACGTACACATGAAACTACCTTCCAGTCACCAGAAAGGATGGAGGGAACAAATAAATAGAACGAAACATCCCGCCAAGGAGGTAGTGAAAGAGGGAACTCGCAGAATACAAAGCCACCCGGAGGGAGGCGAGCGCAGAAGACCGAGCTGAAGGTCCTCGCGGAATGCGGAGGAAGGGCAGGCCGTAAAGGAATCTGCGGCTAGAATTGTCTCTACCAGATACATCGTTACCGAAGTAACTACTAGCCGCAGATTCCTTAACGTAGAATAGATACCCCAGCCATACCCAGAGGGCAGGAGGGTCTGCGAGAGAACCTCAACAGCGTGGAAGAACACAGGGCCCCAACAGGGGATGTGTCAGCGTGAAAACACAGGGTCCCAACAGGGGATGTTGCAGGGGGATAGGAAGGACTGCCCAGCCCCCACCAAGCAGAAGTAATCAAGAACAAGGAGAAGGGAAGGCCAGAATACCACAAGCGTACCCGAGGGGCAAAGGGCATCCGCCAGAAAACCTGGAGGGACAGATGGCACCAAGAGAGTACCATGGAAGAACAGAACCACCCGCAATATCCAAGGAGAAGAGGTGGAAACGGAGGCAGAGCCCGCCGCAGGAGAACACACACAGCGAAGGTGACAGCTGAACGGCATCAACCACGAGGCAAGGGACAAGGCAGGAACGGCCCCACAGCCGAGAAGCGCATACGTAAGAAGGAAGACATAGTCGCGCAAAGCTCAAGCAGAGCAAGGGACAGGAGAACACTGGTACACTCCGAGGCCCACAGAGGTGGACCATAACGACCAGGCGTGAGCATCAGGCAGCCGGCAAACACTACGAAGTAGTGTGCCCAGAACAACCCGTGCTCAAGACTCAGACAGAGGTAAGGGAACCCCAGAACAAGCTCCAGAGAAGACCGGGCCAATGGCATAATCCATCCCACGAAGAGAAGCAGGACCGGCCATATGATAAGAGCCTAGAGCCGTCAACCAGAACACAGGGGAACACCAGGAATAACCTAGCCCCCCTGGAACACAAGGCATAGGACCATGCCGAAACATCGGATAATAAGGTGGAAACACCACCATACAATGCCGTAGACGGCATGACAAAAGGCGGTCTGGCAATCAAAGGGTGAGGAGGGCAGGCAAGCCCTGCAGAAAAAAGGGGGTAGAAACACCATCGGACACTGAGCAGGACAGTACCTGGAGCAGCACAAGCTGCACGAAGGTGGAAGAGAAAAAAAGAGAGAGACCGCACCAAGCGGTATACAGTGACGCCAGGAAACGCGAGGAACCCGAGAAGGTATCCACACTCACCCAGCTTAGAACAGAGCTATACAATACAAACAAAACAGGGGAACACCTCTTAGGGAAACCCGCAGCAGAGGTCAAGAACAAACGACCTGTGGGTAGCACCACAGGCGGCTTACCAATCAGCCGAAAAATACACAGAAGGTCCAAACTGAGGACCAATACGGCTGCACAAAAATCCAAAAAACCCCCCCCCCAAAAACTGAAGGGCTGAACCAGCAGCCAAGAGCACAGAGGGGCCAACCTAAGGACCCTAAAGGCATCCCAAGCCATACACAGCACACACACGGGCCAACCGAAACACTAGGTCCAAAGAGAAAGGTGGGATAACGCCTTCCATAAAGCACCTAAGGACCGACAAGCGGAAGCTTATGGAGGGGGAGGAGGACGGACCCCCGCAAGGAGTCTTTGAATGGCGGAGTCCGCGTGGGTGTTAAATAAAAGAACCCTATCAAAAGGCAGGTCAACAAGACGCTCCCGAATATTCTCCGGAAAGACGCTATCCCACAGCCAAGCATGGCGGCGGAGGGCCACAGACCTCGCCATAGCACGGGCAAGAGAATCAGAAACATCCAAGGCCGAACGGAGAATAAATGCATCTAACTCCCGACCATCCAGCACATGGTGCCGCAGATCAGCGCAGACACCTTCATGGGAGGTACAAGACAGAAGGGACTCCGCGGAATCCAATAGGACGGAGGTAGCACTGGCCATCACACAAAGTGTGTTGAGCGCTCGCAGAGCAGCACTAGTTGAAGCAAACATGTTACGCCCCCAGCAGTCCAACCACCGGGCCTCCTGCGACCGAGGGAGCAACACTGAAGGCAAGGAAGGAAAAGCAGTCTGCAGGACAGGGCTCTGGGCAGATGGGTGGGAGGAAAAGTAGACTGGGTCGTGCGGGGCAGGACGGTGGCGGTGGAGGAGCGGCTGAGGCACCGGATCCCAAGTAGCAGGACGCCCCCAGGCTCCCAGAAGAGAGTTGTGGGGCAAAGCTTCAAATGGAAGAAGCAGCTCCCCTTCACCAGAGCCCTGGTGGAGAACCTCCAACAAACGGTCCGTAGGGAGTGGAGCGACCGGGTTGCCCATTTGCAAAATGCCAGCGGCCGTGGAAATTGCCCGGACAAAGGCTACACTCGCCTCCGTAGGGCGTCGTGAGGGAGAGAGCAACTCTTCCGTGGGTGAAGGCTGCAAGCTAAGCCACCTGTCCCCGAGCCCTGCTGGAGGAAGAAACGCCCAGGCCCTGTAGGATGGAAGACCCACGGACGAGTTAGGAGCCCGAGGGGTCTCCGGAGAAGGTGGCGAAGCCTACAGGAGCAATCAACAGCGAGGTGCGGGAGAGCGGGTCCAGGGGTTGTGGCCGCGGAGACGGCGTAGAACCCGCCCTGGAAGACGCTGGGGAAAATGAAACGATGCGGCGTCCAGTCTCCGGTGAAGAGGAGACAAGGAGATGACAAACCTCCAGAGAGGAAGGGACCTCCGGGGAAGAGTCAAAGATCCAACGTCGGGGCGGCACCGTGGTGTCCACCATGGGCACCGGTGTGACCTCTAACGGTGCCGATGCGTCCACCAGGGGTGCAGAGTCAACCTCCACCACCACGTGCCTCCGAGGAGAAAGGGGCGGGTCGGAGCTTAAGCGGCCAATGAACGGTGCCGAAAAGGCACCGGCTCTACCTCCGACGAGGCGGCCGCCTGTGCAGAGGACCGAGAGTAACTCGGGGAGGCACCCCGGGTCCCTGCTTCCACCCGCGGCACCGCCAGGGCCGGGGAGGAAAGCCGTCGGCGCCGCAAAGGCATCGGGGAGGCCTCCGGTAAGACAGCCGCCTGCCCAGAGGACCGAGAGGGACTCAGGGACGAACCGTGAGCCTCGGCGACTTCCAGCGACGCCACAGGGAATCCGACGGGGCTTTGCGGCGAGGCAGGGGCGCCGTGGGTCGAAGAGGGGAACCCCGTAGGGCCGCACCCCAACGACACCACACCTCCTAAACCTGAAGCCGAACCGGCGCCGAGGGTGAAGCAGCTGGCGAGTCCACAGAAGGCCCCGCACATGGTGAGAGAGTCTCGGACGTCACAGGGAGAGGAGCGTAGGCCCTCATTTGGGCCCTCGTCGGCCCAACGCCAGGAAACGGCGGATAGGGTGGCGACGGCCCGAGAGGGACCCGACCCTCTGCAGAAGGAGGACAGGGCCTCGGTGACAAGCTGCAGGACTTACCGGCAGGTGAGCGACGCCCATAGGGCCTCGGTGAAGGACGATGCCGCAGTCGGCGGCTTCTGGCTTCTGAGGTAGGGGACAGGCGCTGTGACAGACCGATCTGGACAAGCAGGCCGAAAGCAATTTCATCCGGCGCTCCCACCGGGACTTCGGCTTAAGATGCTGACAAGCGTCGCAGTCCGTAGAATCATGGTGCTTGCACAAACACCACATACAAATAGGGTGAGGGTCCGTCACCGACATTTGACGCATACACAAAGTACACGTCTTGAAACCCGAAGGCATTACACACTGTTCCCAACGAAAAGGCGTTAAAAGAAGGCCTGAAAACAGGTCAAGGGAACTCACTCCGGATCCGTGTTGCATGCGGAAAAGAAGGAAACTGACGTCAGCGCGCCAGGATGGGACATATGTGGCCACGCTGACGTCACGTCCGCGGACGTCAGGGCAGAGTCACGTGGTGCCCCCCCCCCCCCCCGGCACGCAGAGAAGCTGTGGCAAAAAATTTCCGGATCCAGTCTCACACCTGGGGATAATTCTACGTTAAGGAATCAGCGGCTAGTAGTCTCTATCAGATCAGGACTGCAACCTGGAATGGGAACATGTCCTGTGAGGAAACTGTGACAACTTATACTCAGAAATGTACAGCTGTGTCTCCTGGTTTCAAATCGCCTTCAGGTGCACTAGGGAGCACTGGTCACATGATTTGGAGTTGTGACTGAAGCCCAGGCACTGAAGGAATACCTTGTGGGTTGACCAACATCTGTTTGCAGCAGTCTCAGCACAGCTTAAAGCCTGTCGGTTCCAGAGAGGACACGGTTCCATGGCATGTTGTCCTAGTAAAAGTTTGAAATTGTAGAAAGACATACAGCATTGGGAGCGGAGTTCGAGATATGCCCTAAAAAAGCACAGAAAGAACGGAACTGGTATCGGCAAACTGGGATGGCACTTATATGTACTGCCATTGCATCACTTCTGGAGCAGTATGGAGCCACACTACACCACCTGCAGGTGAGTGGGAGCACTGTTAAAAACATTCTCTAGCTCTAATCTGACATCTGGAAGAAATTCTAAAGGGGAGAAATCGGAGTTTAGAAGTATCAATCAGAATAAAACTATATCTGACATCAATTAACAAATACACTAAAAAAGGTAAGCTGATTGAAGACTGCATAGCGTAATTTTCAAGGGGTCGGTCATGTCACTGAAGAAAAGTGCTTATTTTGGAAACACCTTCCGCTAAAGCTAGATTCAGTCCTGAATGGCTGCAAAAGCCATGGAGTTGCCCAAGACAAGTAAGTGATATCATTTAAAATGTCCTAGGATACAGAGATGGATTAAGAAAAATAACATGGTGTCACTTAGCAATCATGCAAGATATTATTTTACATGTTCACTAGCAAATTATTATTAAGAGACATGTAATGAATGAATTTGCTTCTCTTTACTCACCAATATAGTTGTTTCTTTCTGGGTGGTGAAGATCTGGATTTAAATCAAAGTCACTTTCCCAAAGGTCTTTCCATTTCACTTGAATTTCTGCCAATTAATAATATAAAACAGAGTATTGGTGTTTTTTTATTTGCTTTATTTATTTCAATCCATAACATGTATCATATTACCGGATACATAAATACTTACAAAAACAACAAATAGTAATAATAATGACCAGAAGTTAAATATACGATACTATCCACAAGAACAAAAAGATACTTTACAAACTCATTTAGAATTGCAAATTCATGTGCTCAATTATGGCCCCCCCCAATCTGTATGCCAAGTTTCCGTCTCCGTGTAGCTTTTAAGGAGTAGAGGCTATATTCCAAATTGTAGACCGCATAAAATTTAGCTCTCCACATCGCAAAACTAGGGGCATCCTTCTGTAACCAAATTGATGCAATGCTTAACCTTGCCACTGCTGTGGCCATAAAAGTTAAATACCGGAATTTATAAACCCCCGGTCCCTGCATAAAGGTGTCCCCAACCCCTAGTAACGTTACTTCAGCTGAGATATTAATAACAACCCCCGTAATCTCGGTCAGAACCCTTCAATGTGCTAGATGGGTGCACACATAAAAAATATGTACTATGTCAGCCTCCTCTGCCCCACAGCGAAAGCATTCCCATCATTCGTACCACCCCATCTTAAACTTTTTGCTGGGGTATGATATAGATTGAATATAGTCTTATAATGTTGTGCGTTTAGCTTGGCGGATACTATGATTTTTTCAGCCACATCAATAGCAGGCTCCATAAATATCCTGTGCCGCCCCAACCGAAAGCTCTATTTAGGATTTTGGGCCATCAGGTCGTCCTGCTGTGTATCTAACAAACAATTGTATAATACACCTCTCTTATCTATACACCTTTTAGCCTCGACCAAGGATTAGAATTTACCCCTCTCTGCTTCTGACTTCTATATAAAAAGTCCCTGACCTGCAGATATTTGAAGAAGTCAGTTTTTAACAGTGAATGTTTATCAGCCAGAAATGAAACAGAGGAGAGGCCTTCGCTGTCATAAAAGTCTCCGGTTTGCTTTATTCCCTTAGATCTCTATCTATGCATTATCAGGTCCCAAAAGACAGCTGGTAGTAAAGTCGAAGTGTCCGTAGGTGTATAAAAACATATCCCCTTGATATGAAGGCTACTCCGAACCGCCTTCCAAACCTTAAATGCAGTTACCACAACCTTAAACCTGTGTTTTTTTTTATAATAGCTTGGCTCCAGAATCCAATAATAAAGAGTTCTTAGCTGCTCCGCTGAGTAACATCTGATATCTTGACGGTGCTTCAGGATCGCTGCCCACCTCCTCCCCCTGATAACAGGATTCGCATGTTTTGTAAAATACACGTGAAATTATGAAATGTAAAATTAGGAACTGCCCACCCCACTCGCTTACGAGGTAGTGTCATGTATTTGAGTGATTGGCGGTGCAGCAGGGGGCCGTACCTCACGAGGCTGTGTGGCGCCCGCGGCTCAGGTTCCGTCCTGTGGGCAGCCTGCCGCCGGGAATGTGAGCTGCCCGGTGAAACGTGGTGTGCCCCAACCTCGGCTCGGCGGCAGAAGTGTGGGCGGCCTGCGGGACACGTGGCTGTATACGCTGTGGCAACCTTATAACGTGAGCGGGGGATATCGGCTGTCGGTCCGGGCAGCGGCGGCAAGGCGTGGGTGCAGATCGCTAGCCCCTCCACCCCCATGTGCACCTTCGTGGTCTAGTGGCGGGACTGCCAACTATCTGTGCTGGTGGGACGAGGCTGGTAGCGGCACCCGTGGGGTCCACACGGCGCTCGCTGCCCCCGGCCAAGGAAGGGTTTGCGGCTCCTGTGTTGTCCAGCGGGCTGCCTGCCCCCAAGAACGTGCGATGCTCCACAAGGCGTGGTGTGCCCCAGCTTAGGCTCGGCCAGCATATCGGCTGGCGCCAGGGCGACGGACGTGAGGGCGGCGTGTGGAGGTGTGGCGGTGAGGGCTGCGGCAACCTCATAAGGTGTGCGGGGGGATTTGGCTGTCGAATCAGGCAGCGGCGGTGACGGCATCGTGCGCCGCCCCCCCCGCACCTCCTGTACACCCCTGTGGCCTCTTGGGGCTTGCGGCCCGTTGCGGCCTATAATGTGTGTGGCTGCACGGCCCTAGTCGGCGAGGCTGCGAGGTTCTCGACTGTTGGTGCGGAGGTCGTGGAAGGCCGCGGCTCCTGAAGGGTCCGCGCGGCGCCTGCGGTTCCCGGCCCAGGAGGGGCCTGAAATCCTGCGTTGAAGACAGGCCGGGTGGCGCTGTTCCGCCTACGGTGGGGTTCCAGCTGAGCGGAGGCGGCATTTGGGGTGCTGGGGGACCCCGGGAGGCGCAGCAGAGCCAGACGGTGAGTGGGGACCGGCTGTCGGTCAGGCAGCCGCGTGGGGGGTGGATATCGCCCCCTCCCCCCAATCCCCTTCCATCTTTGGCGCTGTGGGGGGGCCCTCTGCTGGTCTGTTAACTGCAGAGGCCGACTGATAGACCTGACCGTGGTGCCCTAGGTGGCGGGGCCTGGTGGCGCTGGGTCGGGCCCCCTCCTAGGAGCCGCATCAGCGCTATCCGGTGGAGGTCTTCTGCGCTCCTGACGGTTGGGGCGGGAACCGGCTGCGGTGTCTGGCCCGCCCCCCCACCACCTTGCCTTTTCTTTTCTGCGTGTTATGGACTTGTGCAGGGTCCTCTTCTCTTGGTTGTGGAGCGCCTGGTTCCATGCGGTCCGGTGGGTGGTCGGTGGAGCAGTTGGGACCTGGGACCATCCGTGTGCGGAATCAGCCACCACCTCGGGTGGTGGAGGGTGCTCTCTGCACACTGATCCTGGGAGGAGAGTTCGTCCAACATTTAACCACTCGAGTGAAACCCCACGACCTTGGTGGCACGGCGTACTCCAAGCCCAAGCCTGCACCGGCCCCTACACAGACTAAAATGGACAGGTTCACCTCCTCTGAGCAAGAGCCATCCCGGGAGGCTGCGGGGAGGGGGGGGGGACTTCCCCAGATAAAGACCTGGACACCATCCGGGCCTCACAGGCGTCTGTGGAGGGGAAAATTGGAGAAATCAAAGTGGACATTTCTCTCCTTCGGCAGGATCTTCGCAATGCCACCGCGCGGCTGTCTGAAGCAGAATCCCGCATAGCCACGGCCAAGGACGATATTGCACAACTCAAGGGGCAAGTGGCCCATCTTCACACTCACACCAAGGAGCTCCACAGACGGGCTGAGGACGCGGAAAATCGGGCACGTCGTAACAATCTCCGCTTGGTGGGGTTTCCAGAGGGGGTGGAGGCAGGGCAAGCCGCCACCTTTGTTGAAAACTGGTTCAAGGCGTGGCCGCTGGGAGGGGCCCTCTCGACTTGGTTTGTAGTGGAATGGGTACACAGGTCCCTGGCACCTAGGCCTCCTCCCGGTGCCGCACCCTGCCCTATTAACCTCAAAGTTCTCAACTTCAAGGACCAGGACACCATCTTGCGGGAGGCTCGGGCGGCTGGGCCCTTCAAGTTTCAGAACCATGTCATCATGATATTCCCGGATTACACCAGGGAGGTCCAGGACCTCCGGCGCTCCTACGCAGACTTCAAGAAAAAGTTGTGCACCCTGGGCCTACAATACCAACTTCAGTTCCCGGGCCGCCTTCGAGTCATCTTCCAAGGCAAGACACACTTCTTTGACTCACCTCAGGCGGCTTGGACATGGCTGACTGAAGAACGCCCTCTCCGCCAACAACACGCCTCCTCCCCGGAACGCAGGGAGTCGCGGCCTGAAGGACAGAGATGGTCGGGACGCTAGTGCCGGACGAGGTCAAGCAGGGGGCGCCAGTCACGAACATCGGTGCTCCTGTCCTTGAGTGCAGCGGCTCCAGACCCTAGGGACTCCTCCAGCCAGTCGGGCTCTCCGCCCTGCAACAGGCATCGCTCCTCTGAGCCCTCAACGGGCAGGTCTCTACTGATGGCCCAGGCGGACCTTTCCCGTACACCTACTCTTTAATGGCACCACAGTTCGAACGTAACCTATCTCCACTGGGAGGGGGGTAGCGGTCATTAGACCCTTGGTATGTCCTTATGGGTGTCTACAATGGTAACGCTGATGTACTGATTATCTGTTCTTTAGGAGGGGTCCTCCACGCAACCAATACAAACGTTTTAGTTTGGTTTTGTTCCGAAGGGGTCGACCGATGCTTCCGTTCCTGAAGTATAGGAGGGGGGGGGGGGGGGGGGGGGGGGTGGGCGTAGGGGGCGGGTTCGGATGGGGGGTTTCTTTGTTGTTGTGGGGAGTCAGTAATGTGCGCTCTCATTAGTATTGTTTGACGTTGTTTTGCTGCACCACCGCTCACTTGACACTTGGACTCCTTGGTTTTTGCGTCCACTGCACAGGGTCCTTCCCACCAGCGCACTATCATGTCTGCTCCCGGCCTTGCCCTTGCCACTGGCTCTCCAAGGCCCAATGAGCCTTTGTAACGATCTTCAGCCTCCATGAGTGATATACCATCCCCGAAAGCAGCCCTTCATATCTTATCCTGGAACGTAAATGGCCTTTTAGACCGCCATAAGCGAACAGCCGTATTACGTTATGCACAACGCCTCAACATAGATGCGCTTCTGCTTCAAGAGACTCATCTTATGGGTAATCACTGCCCCTTTCTGGTGCTTTAAGGTTATGACAGGGTGTGGCACTCGGGTTTCGCCCGAGGTTCGCGAGGCGTGGTCATAATACTGAAGCGTACCCTTCCCTTTGTGCTGACACAAGTTATTCACGACCCACAAGGCACGTTCTTGATTGTATGCGGTACTCAGCGGCAGCCCCCTTAATCCTGTATCCATGTAGTCACCCCCCTCGATGCTTGCCGCGTCTCTAAAACAATCCACCACCCTGCTACCCACCTTCCCCCTGGGGCTCACCGTCATTGGGGGGGACGTTAACGCGGTCTCCTTCCCGCTTGTCGATACGACGGGGAACCCGTCCACTTCCAGGATGGCCCAGGCGAGACAACTATCAAGCTAGGCTGAAACCCTTGGCCTCTGCGACGCATGGCGGATCTGGCATCCACGCGCTAAACAGTTCACGCACACCTCTGCTGCTCATCACACGCAAGCGCAAATAGACTCAATATTTATCCCGTCTACGGACTGCTCCAAGATCCAAGATGTCCGCATACTTCCGAGAGGTATCTCTGAACACTCCCCGCTGCTCCTCCATACAGGGACTCCTCCCCCCCACTCCCGCCCCATGTGGCGGTTGAATGCCTGGTTACTTCAAGACAAAGAATTCCAAAAGGCGGTGGGAGTGGAGCTGAAGGACTACTTCGCCACTAACGCGGGTTCAGTTTCATCCCCGGGTACTCTGTGGGAGGCAGGTAAGGCCACTATTCGGGGCTTCGCCAAGGGTCATGTCCAGCGGCAGCGTCGGACCCAATTGTTGCAGATCACTTCACTGGAGGCACAGGCCTTGCGCCTTGAGTGCTCCCCCTCCACAGATGGTGATGTGACTCTGGAGCGGCGCCTCGCGAGTATTCGGAGCTAAATCAAGCAACTCTCTCTGGAAGCAGCCAAGCTCTTGTGGAGATCTTCCGTAGCCAGGGTCTATGGGTGGGGCGATAACAACGGCATGATCCGACATAGGCTTGCCACATACCCCAGAGAGAACCGCATTATCCCAGAGATATTGGATCAAGGGGGGGGGGGGGGGGGGGTCGATGCAGCAGTCCCCGGTGGCTATGGCAGGTGCGTTCGCCGCCTTCTACCGCCAACTCTATGCCAAACAGATTCCGACGCTCCGCAAGCCGTTGGGCCAGACAGGTGCCCTCCTCCCTCAGCTAGACTCTAATGCCCAAGCTGACCTTGACCGCTCTATCTCGCAAGACGAGATTAGCAAAGCCATCACATCCACATCGTCGGGTAAGACCCCAGGCCTGGACAGTCTCCCCAGGAATACTATGCAACGTACCATGAGGTCCTCGTGCCCGCCTCGCCGACCTGTATGCCGAGGCCCTGGGGAAAGGTTCCTTCCCACCCGAAACAGATATGGCCACTATCGTGGTCCTCCCAAAGTCCCAACCACCATCTCTCCATTGTGCTGACTACCGTCCCGTCTCCCTGATTAACACGGACGTCAAAGTGTACGCGGCGATTCTCGCCCAACGGCTGAAGCCCTACCTTACCACATTAGTCCATCCGGACCAATGTGGTTTTATGCCCCAACGAGGCACCAGACACTGCCTCCGACGGCTGCACCTGGACCTGGCTCATCGACATGTCCTTTCTCCTTACTTGGCACTCCTTCTCATCGATTTCGAGAAGGCGTTCGATTCAGTAGACTGGACGTAGTTGGACGACGTGTTGGAGGCGATGGGCTTCGGCCCGCGCTTCCATCAGTTGGTTGGGGTACTGTATACCCGGCCCCAGGCATGCGTCCTGGTCAATGGGGTTCTCTCTGGCACTTTCCCCATCCAACAAGCAACGAGACAGGATGCCCCTTCTCTTCGCCTTGGCGATGGAACCCCTAGCGGCCCTGATTCGGTCTGAGAGTCTCGTTCGGGGGTGGGAGTAGCCCAATTCTGACATTAAATCCCCATACACAAAAACTTTTCATTGATTTTCTCTTCTTTAAGAAATTAAGTTTATCTTTTCCACGTATGTTTGCCTATAATACAAAACAAAGAAATCCTTAACGTAGACACACTTGTACAGGCCATTTTTGTTATAGTTACTCATGCTTTTTTATAAAACTATAATACATTTACTGTTGGAGTGCCGAGGGACAACTGTTTTTGATACACATGTAACAACAAGTTTCTTAGGAACTCTTGTTTATCTTTACATCCTTGGTAGTGGGATGTGCATGTCACCTTGAAGGGCACCGCATTTGAAACTTATGATGTAGTTAAAAAACAACAAAAAATTATACGGATTATAGAATGTGATGTGCGACTTTTCTAAACCCATCACTACCTTTGTGTGATATTGGATGAGATCGCTCTCTATGCAGATGAGGTCTTGCTTTTCTTAACTGACCCTGCTCATTCGGGTCCCCGTTGTCTTCCGATTCTGCACTCCTTTGGGCAAACCTCTGGCCTCCACATGAACGCCAATAAGTCGATCCTTGTCCCACTCCATCTCTCCAGAGAATGCTTCGACTGGCAGTCTAGGATACAGCTTCGACGTCAGTTCTTTAAATATCTCGGGATATGGGTCACACTCCTCCTGGAATTGGGATCGTTTCTCAACATCACCTCGCTTGTGAAGAAGGCTAGGACAGATCTCCTTTGGTTTTTGCATTGTTCGCCATAAGTTGGCAGGGTATGCTCAGACGCGAGTCCCTTGCTCACTTTGCCACTGGATTCAAGCAAGCCTGGCTGAAGACGGTTGAAATGCCAGAAACCGGTCCTAGGAAGCTTGTTTCCGGTCCAGGGAAGACATGGCTTGGCAGTTCGGGCTGGACTGTTCCCATGAGGCACAGGGTTAGACTGATTTGCATATGGCCATGTCTGAACTGGGGTGGCAGAGTGGGCTAAAGAACGGTGATGGATTAAACTCAGATCAGTTGACTGGGGGGGGAGTGCTTGCAATGTTCAACACTCCGTCCATCATTTCCTTTGGTTTTTGCTTTGTTCGCCATAAGTTGGCAGGGTATGCTCAGATGTGAGTCCCTTGCTCACTTTGCCACTGGATTCAAGCAAGCCTGGCTGAAGACGACTGAAATGCCAGAAACCGGTCCTAAGAAGCTTGTTTCCAGTCCAGGGAAGACTTGGCTTGGCAGTTGGGGCTGGACTGTTCCCATGAGGCACAGGGTCAGACTGATTTGCATATGGCCATGTCTGAACTGGGGTGGCAGAGTGGGCTAAAGAACGGTGATGGATTAAACCCAGATCAGTTGACTGGGGGTGAGTGCTTGCAATGTTCAACACTCCGTCCATCATTTCCTTTGGTTTTTGCTTAGATCTCCACAAATGGCATTGAACCTCTTGAGGAGGGTAGCCTGGTTTAAAATGCTGATTCTCCCCAGATTTCTCTATGTCCTTCAAAATAACCCCTTTTGCTTTCCACGGGTGTGGTTTCGGGAGAATGACTACGGCTACTAAATTCCTGCCTGGATTGCGTTGCGTACCTGTCAGATTCCAACATTCGATGGGGGCATGGGGATGACGCATTTATACCTTTACTACCTGGCGACTCGTCTGTTGTGTATTCATGACTGGTTCAATGGGGGGGGGGAGGTCAGACCTAGCCTATAGGCTTGAGTTGAGTGAACTCGGCCTGCCACAAATTCAATCCCTCATGTATGGAGAATCCCTCCCGTCCTCCTTGCCGGACGTCACACGCTCCGTGCTTTTGGCCTGGCGGGCTGCTTTACGGCATACCAAATGGATGAGCAAACTCACTCAGCACACGCCTCTATGGCACGGTACCTGGCTCCGGGAGGTCAGTTGACTGCAGGGGTTCCGACAGTGGGATCTTATCGGGATCTCTCAGCTGGTGATGTGAGCGCTCCTTTAAGGACCTCCAATCCAAATATTCCCTCCATTCATCACAATTTTACAAAAATGTACAATTGCGGCATGCCCTCCACGGACATTTGACCGAGGACACTAGGATCCCTGAGTATAGTCCCCCTGAAGCACAGACCATGTTGGGTGACCTGGGGAGGGGGGGTATTTCCCATATTTACAAGACGCTGGTCAACAACACCCCGACCTCGCTCGACCGACTTCGGGACCAATGAGTGAAGTGGGTGAGCACCCTGAGCGAGGTGGACTGGCGGGACGCTCTCATGTCGCCCAGGAAAGTCACTGCATCCGTCAAACTCCGCCTGATTCAATTATACTACATGCACACTGTGTACCTAACCCCACAGCACCTGCATCGAGCCGGCCTCTCCCCATCCGCCTCATGCCCGCGATGCGGCCAAGACCCAGCCCATTTCTTCCACATGGTATGGGCATGCCCACGAGTGGCGCAGTTCTGGGGAGAGATTGAAACGGAGTTGTCGGAGGTCCTGCGGTGGGAGGTTCCTCACGATCCACGCCACTCCATCTTAGGGATTACAGACGGACTGGACGGGACAAGGAACGAGAAATTATTCTAAAATACAGCCATGGTTGTGGCAAAACGGGACATAGCCGCCTCCTGGAAACGTCCCACACCTCCAAGTTCTGATGGATGGAGAAGGGGGGTGGATTGGTGTGCGGCACAAGAGAAACCCATGTACGAGGCACAGGGGTGTCCTAAGAAATACCGGAGGGTGTGGGACAAATGGCTGAGTGCCGTGGAGTAGCTTGGTCCACCCATACAATATACTGTACTCACTGCAGGAGGGTGGGGCCTGATAGCAATGTATGTGTTCTTCCAGATGTACTGTGCCAATATTGGTATTATGCAATGTCAAAGCAATGGTGGTTGCATTCTGTTGAAACAATAAAAATTTGTTTATCAAAAAAAAAATACTGCCCATAAAAATACCCAGGAGACACGGTCAAATGCCTTTTCGGCATCTAGTAATACCAGACCCTTAGTAGTATGTTGTACCTTTGCTAAATCCAACAGGGTGACTACCGTGTTAATATGACTGACCGTTCCCCTGCCTGGTATAAAGCATGCTGATGAATAGAGACCAAAGGGGTAATCACCCGTGCCAAACTTGTTGTCAGGAATTTGGCATAGATTTCTCAGTCACAATTTAATGGGGATATCAGTATATAGGAGCTCGGTAAAGCCAGGGGGCTGTCTTTAAAAAAAAAAATTATAATAATGTTTGCCTAGTTCCAAGAGGGTGGAGCATTTCCACACTGTGCATCTTGTAGCGTAGCCAACATGTCGCCTTTTAACTCCTGGAAAAGGGTTTTGTAAATTTCCAGCTGGAGCTTATCTGGGCCCGCCTTGCCACTGGCTAATGAGTGGATTGCCTCTTCTAGCTATTCCATAGTAATTGGGGCGTTCAACATTATCTGTTCTTCCCGACCTAGCACTTCCGTTTATAGATTTTGTAACAGCCCTTCCCCCGTTTCACCATCGAAATTGCTCTTGGCAAATAGCACCTCATAAAATGCATTAAATACATCTGAAATCCCGCCACTTGTTTCCACTGTCCTCCCCCCTGAATCAATCATAGTGCTGATTCTTAGTGCTGCTTCATTGGATCGTAACCTTTGTGCCTGACATCTTCCTGTAGTTTCACCATATTCATAAATCTCTTCTCTAAATAGCTTATATTTACTAGCAATTTCCTTGGTCCAAACAAGATTAATTTTAGCCTTACCGCAGGCTATCGCGGTTTGTAATGCATTTATGACAGCACCAGCAAATATCCCTTGCATAAGTTTCTCTTCAGCAATTCTGAGATCATCCAAAGACCCTGCATATCGAATTTAAGTTGGCTACGTCTGAATAGTCCATAGCTGAGGGATTCCCCCGTGAATCCGGCCTTTAAGGCATCCCAGACTATGGCCCTAGAAGTTGATTGACTATTGATATCAAGATCTGCACTAGCCAGGTTTTGATATGATTAAGAAACTGAGTATCCAGCAAAGGCTTCCTATCAAAGGAAAAGGATCTTGCCGGATTGATTCTGCTGATGGTCGGAATATCCAACAAAAGTGGGCCGTGATCCACCATAATCCGCGGCCTCGCCTGAATCTCAGCCCCAGATGTAAGTGGCGGCATCACGAGAGAGGGCGCGGCCGAGGATGGAGCAGCCACACCTCCACCAGAAGCCAGCAACAGCTGCAGGAGCCGTGAACGAAAAACCATGAATATGTGTATAGAGGCAAAGAGGGCAGACTATGTCATCAGAGGATGCCCTAAAAAGTATGAAGCAGATGGAGAGAACACTACAGTCTGGGATAGGAGAGTTGAGGAGCATTTACTTATAAAAAGTGTCCATTGGAGATATCATCGGGGGGACCTAGTTCCTAAACACGGCTGCACCCAGGAGGGGACACACTGATGGGAAGGATGGTCTGGATGTACAATCCCCTTGCAAATATAATGCATTCAAGAGAATATGCTCTATGTTATATATGATGTAAATGGGTTATATGTTATATAAATGTGAATGTTGCTTGTTTCATACTGTAAAAAACAAAACAGAAATTTCTTTTTTTTCCTAACACCTTTTAAATGTATTTGTTGTTCACCAGTAAGCCTTCTCTTACACAATGCAAAGGCTGTTGCAAATATATTCTCAAACATACGTAATCAACCCTCTATAGAAAAAGGAACACATGCAAAACACAAAGCCTGGAATCATCGGTGAACAATTCACAAATTTCAAAGAAGTATGCTGAGAAAAATTGAACCAGTGAGAGAATGAAATTCATCTAGCCTGCAACAGCATGTTTGCAGAGTCCATGCTTAAGCATTCAGGGAATAATTATATGAACTATTTTCTTTAGGGTGTAAGGAAGTCAGGGCAGGTGAGGTAATGTGACTTGCAGTCAGGCAAGATGATGACAGAAGACATGAGGTTACCAGATTTGGCAAATATCCACGTTTTTCCAAATATCCTTATATTATTAAAAAGAAATCACAATGTAATGTAAGCTTGACCCAGCTTACATTACATTGTGATTCTCTCCCTACCAAGGGAACGAGGGGGGTTGGCACTCCCAAATATAAAAGTTTATTACTGGGCAACAACTATTCTTTATAATTTAACTCTTTTTTTGCAACAAGCCTACAGGTAGCTCCTTGGGAGACATACCCACCCCAATAGACCTTATAATGGGCAGACGCGCATGGGGATGGATCTGGAGATTCCTAAATGATTCACATTACAAGAAAGTCCGCTTTAAAACGCTTACTCCCGGATTTAAAACCATGAAGTCGATTCGTAAAATGGTAGGACTGGGTCGATTGAACTATTATACTCCAATCTATAATAACCCTAATTTGCCAGAAATTTTGAATGACTTAATAATTAAAAAATGTCAAGATAAAGGCCTATTGAAACCTGGTGACTTTTATTCCCTATCCAAGATAGTCTCATTTTCAAACCTTAAACAAAGATATGAATTGGACTGGAGAGATTTCTATAAATACTTACAGGTACGCGATTTTTTGAGTAGTGGTCCCGCTGGATTTATAAGTAATACTTTAACAAATAATTTGGGAAAAAAACATTTAACTTTTGGATTTCTATATAACTCTCTTAATTCACTAATGTCGGACGATTTGATATCGCGTGCTAGGAAATGGGAAGAGGAAGTTGACATTTCGGAAGATCTATTTTTCTATTCAATCGAATTAGCACTGAGTCTGTTAATCCCGGCGCGATTACAAGCCCAGTATTATAAATCCTGCTTCTCATTATATTATACTCCAAAAAGGATCGCGAAATGGGGGACAGGGAAGGGGACCCTCTGCCCTAGATTCTCCTTGTACCAGGCAGATCTTAGTCACGTTTGCTTCTTGTAATAAATTAAGTAGTTTGAAACAACAGATCGCACACTTTATAAAAGAAATGCTCGGAAGGGACTTTGATCTCTCACCATCTCTGATCTGCCTTGGGGTGGATAAGGAGAGTCGTGGAAAACAGGGAGAACAACTGGTTTTCATTTGCATGGCAATATATCGGCTTTGTTTAGCATCAGCTTGGTTAGATCCATCCCCACCAGGATTTCATCAATGGTTAACGCGATTAATATCTAGTTATAATTTTGAAAAAGCTATTTATCGGAATAGAGGGATCCATGCTCAAAGGAAAGGTTTAAGGATATGAGAACCACTGGCTATATGGCTCGAGATGTAAATAAATTTAATTTAGTTTAATTTAATGAGTCAGATTTGTTAGTATTACTTACATGAATTCTTATGTCCAACCCCAGGGATGGGAGGGTAGGGAGGGGGGAGGAAAGGTTTTTTAAATAATGTGCATGTTGTATAGCATGAGATTTAATTTTATATCCACTGCATTAATATATGTCTTAATGTATATATGTCTGCATGTATGTAATACAGTATTCTAATAGTAATCATGCACCAATAAAAAAAAATATTTAAAAAAATAAAGTAATGTAAGCTTGACCCACTAGCCAGCTTAACATTCACACTACACATGACATCTGAGACTTTAAATTTTTAGCCTTCCAGCGAGTGCTGAGCAAGCTGTTATTCGATTGGTAATCCTTTCACCACTAATATGAAGAGTGTTGACAACTTTGCCCTTTTGCAGATTTGAAGTTAATAATATGTACCGGGAGACTGCGATATATTTTGCAGTGCATCGGTGAGGTTTACGTTAGCAAAGGATGTTTTGTGGTCAATTGACATCTCCAAGATGGCGCCACGTTCAGCGTATTATTTACACCGGATCTGGCATGACACGTGATAGAGGTCACAGGTTAAAAGAGGTTGGATGTGGAAGATTCGACCTCGTACTCGAGGTAACCGGCGTGAGGAGGACACTACATTATCTTAATTTATACACGGTAAGCGACATGGATTGACGCGCTTGGTTCGGCAACAGACGCGGGGCATACCTAGAGATATTGAGAGTTAGGTAGCTGTTTGGAGCTTTTCAGTTAGTTCGACATTTACACATGTGCATAACTTATGGAGGTGAATAGGTAGATTTAAATTGCAGGTATAGAAATTCCGTCACTGCTACATTGATTTTGCATTATCTGGACAGGTATTCGCCTTTCTCCCCCGTGCATTGATAACATGTATAGACAGACGGTAACCCAGAGCAATGCTTGAGAGATGGCATCTGGATTTTGTTGGGTATATCATAATATAAATTTTGAAACTAGAGATAGCAGCGAGACATTGGAGCATTCATTTAAATTTGAGAGATGTATATATTATACATGAGAGCCTGATTTTAGCCTATTTTTTGCAGTTGTCGACGCATGTTAGAATTATCCACTGCATCATACTCCTATATAGAGTTTATACCCACGCCTGAGGACAGTGTGGGTCGTAATTAACACCGCATGATAAGTAAGTGAATATTGCTCAAGAACTTAGAATTTTTGGAGATTGTAGTGAGTTCAACTACATGATGAGCATGGATACTTATGCATATTGTTTTGTGTTTTACCCCACAGTATATACTGATAGAAGCCGATTCAGGTTTGTAAAATCTTGTGCTGGTTACACGCGTGGGTTGCAGGGCACTCACGTATGTTTTATTTTCTTAGAGGATTTTTGGTGCTTAACTTGTCACCGTGCACTTGGAAATGTGGTGACTAGTGATAATAGGACACTTATATTCACAAACAAAACATACATCCATACAACTTGAATTTTTATTTGTCTTGTATGAATAATTGCAATTTTCTGTATCTGCGTAGCTACAGAATTCAACGTTATATTCTTTTGGAGCTGAGTGAACTAAAGTCACCTTTTGTTTGTACACGGTGGAAGGACCATGGTGATTTATCTTTAAGATATGTGAAGGACTATTGTGAAAAATGAGTGATTGTGATTTATCTTCTATTCAGCCTTGAAAAAGTTGCATGCTAAATTATTGAAAGCGACGAAACACGTGTTGGCATTTGGCATTGGCTTTTCAACTGAATCACAGTTCATGATATTAAAAGAAGGACCTAGAGCAAAACTAAAGAACAAAGCTTCGCATCGATTTTTTGAATGGATTGTGTATTGAATTATTACACTAATAATACTGTGATGCTATGAATTTTTTGTGCTAAGGGATATGTATGAATTCGATGCCCATGCACACCATCACCGAAAGGAGGAGTCACCTACCTTGTGACTGGAAAAGACCGTTTCGAAGAAAAACAAAGTGCAAACATCCGGACCCAACACTAGATGACTATCTATGCACAGCATATGATCTATAGCTCGTATGCCTCGAACATTATCTTGCACCACCTTGCAGGTTGAAAAGTTTCAACTTGACAAAATCTTATTTAAAAAAAAAAAAAAACAATTACAATAAGCTTTACTTTGGTGGGTACTTTTTGAGTAAAAGACGCTATGCAGTTTGAGCCACCAGTCAAATTCTTACAAAGTAAAAGGGACCCTCCCTTACCCTGGATGAGATGGAAGGAGGAATTTCTGAAGTACATGAGGGCGATAGATGGCAAACGAATAGGG
This sequence comes from Triturus cristatus, assembly GCF_964204655.1. Classification (NCBI taxonomy): domain Eukaryota; kingdom Metazoa; phylum Chordata; class Amphibia; order Caudata; family Salamandridae; genus Triturus; species Triturus cristatus. Next base: position 735,596,825 of record NC_140586.1, on the reverse strand, counting down.
GCAGAAAGACAAAAAAACATATTTTTACATTGTCTTGGCTGAGAAGGTCGAGTGATTTTTAGAGCACTTCCGCAAGTTGTACCACCTGAAGGCCAAGATGATATGAATATATACAGAGGCAATTCTAAGGATGGAACTAAGAATTAAACCAACAACCAATATGGTCTTAAATAGATTTAAATTTTACACCAGGGCACAGAAAGAGGGCGAGTATTTTGATGACTTTTTGACAGCATTAAGGTCACTGAGCATGCATTGTAATTTTGGAAAAATGACAGATGAGATGATCAGAGAACAGATCATCGTACATGTGAGGAATAAAATGATGCAGGAACAATTATGGGTGGGAGATCCCAAATTGGCAGATGATATTTCTACTGCCAAGACATTAAAACAATCTGAAAAATAGAGGCACACTGTAAGAAAGACTAGTATGAATGTGGAAGGAGTTGAGGAGATGTGAGCGCTGACACGTACTGATAGATACCACTCGTAATCTTCTCCTTCTGGGTATAGTGGATCGAGGGTGAAGAACAGTGGTAATGTTAGAAGGTATGAGAGATCAGATAAACAAGGCACATGTGATAGGTGTGGCAGTAGAACGCACATTGCGTTATACACAGGGTGTCCCGCTATTAATAGAAAATGTAAGAAGTGTGGTAGAGTGGGTTATTTTGCTAATGTTTGCAGGGAGAAAAGAAAATGCACTAATCAAACATGCTGGCAAGTATTGTGCACTGCTGAGAGGTGTACAATTAAAACCGGATGCGAGTGTGGAGATTCACTTGAAAATAGCAAAGGCATTGTAATGACTATAATAAATAGTGAAGCATACTCAAGTGAAGAAATGGTAAAAAGAGCTCCTAAATGTTTGGTAAGTGTGATTGGAGTGACGTTAGAGATTAAGGTTGATTCGGATTCTCCTTGGACCATTATTACCCGGCAGTACTACAATGAAAAATTAAGTGATACACCTAATTGTTTTCAATTACAACCATTTGACATTGTGGCGGAGAACTTTGATGGCTCCACCATTGAAACGGAGAGTTTTCTGAGCGTTCCTTTGTTGTTTAGAGGAAGATGTGCACAAATCACATTATATATTGCAGTAAAGGGAGTGAACATGTTGGGGTGGAGAGATCAGAGGAAACTGGGTATTATTTTGAATGTTTGCTCAAGAGAACCAGAGCTATTAAGTGATGAGGAGTGTGTCAGACAGATATAATCTCTTGGGAATAGTGATGGACGATTACACTTACTGGAATGTTTCAAGGATGTATTCGCCGACAAGTTGGGAAAGTAAAAAAATGACACACAGAATCAAATTTAAGGACAATACTGTACCAGTCAAACAGAAGTTACAGGGTGTGCCCATCAATTTGTGAGAGGAATTAAGAGATATGCTCAAGGAATTAGTTAGTGAGGGTATTATTAAAGCTATTAAGTCAGCTGAATTGGTTTTCCCATTGTTTTAGTGTGCAAATCTGATCAAAAACGGAGGGTATGTGTTGATCTGAGGGCATTGAATGCAAAGGTCATTGATGACTGTTACCCTTTACCCACCATAAATGAAGTAGTGCCCATGCTGGAGGGTACAAAGATATTCTCCACTTCAGACTTGAGGTCTGCTTATCATCAGATTGAATTGGCTGAGGAGTCAAGACAATTGACAGGGTTTATTCCTCCTCAAGGCTTATACCAATACACCAGAATGCCATTCGGTTTAGCCTCTGCTGCCTGTTTTTCAGAGGGCGGTGTTAAATGTATTCAGGGATGTTGACCAGTATGTAAAGTGTTTCCAGGTTGATAAACTGATATATATTTTTTTTTAACGAAAAGCAACATCAGGAACATTAGGTTGAAGTCCGTACCAGGTTGGCAAAGCATGGTCACATGGTCTGACACTAAAAGCACATAAATGTAAAATGTTTTTAGAAATCTGTAGAGTATCTTGGCCACGCTTTATCAAGGAGATGGTGTAGTTCCAAAGAAATCCCATGTTGAGGCTCTAGTTAATGTTCCGGCCCCAGTCAATAAGGATATAGCTTGCTGGTATTTGTGAATACTAGAGCAAATTTGTTGAAAATGTTGGCACTAAAATGGAATCTTTAAGGAAACATTTGAGAGAAAAGTTTCCCTATGTATGGTCAGACGAACATCAGGAGCCAATTGAAGACATTAAATGTGAGACTGTTAAATCTCCCACGGTAAAACATTTTTGCATGAAAAAAGAATGCATAACTGTTGATGCTAGTTTGTATGGTATTGGAGGTGTGTTATCGCAGAGGAGTGGCAAAGAAGAGTAGAATGCTGCATTTGCTTCTCGTACACTCAATGAGACTGAACACAGGTAGGCAGTTATCGAAAGATAATTACTCGTGTGCGAATTTACTACCCCGTACAATATCGCAATTATGTGTGGATTAGTAAATTTGTTTTAAGAACTGATCGCAAACCACTAGTGAACATTCTATCTCCCGGCGGTGGTAGGAACTCTACAGCATGCATTGCCAGATTAGCATCCAAGCTTAAGGAGTACAATTTTAAGACTGAATGTGTACCAGGGACGAAAAATGTAACATCTTTTTTATCACATTTTCTGTATGAACAGGATGATCCTGGAATGATTCATGAGTGCTAAAAGGTTGTCAACATCAATGATATAGGATAAGAGCAGTTAGGTGAAATTTCTGAAGGAGTGTGAACGCAAGGATGCTTGTTGGGAAGCTACAAACGAATGTGTCACAGAGGGATGGCAAGAAAGAGAGATTAAAGTTTTGAATTTCTACCGTTGTTTAATGTTGAAAATGAACTGGAGATGGAAAGAAATTTGTTGTTTTTGAGGCCAGGTCTCATTAGTAAGTGTTAGACCTGGCACCATTGGCATAGGTCTCCCTTCCATTTTTGTTGTTTATGTCTCCTTCATGGTTGCTGGCATTAGATATTCTGTGCGCTGTGCTACTGCCATTCAGTGACACAGCGCAAATGCTCCTTATTATAAAATAACTGATGAACCGGTGTAGTCCTGGTAGTACCAAGGAACATGCTAGGGAGGTCGAATCTGGTATGCTTCCGCTCCAAATATTAACATTCATCTGGTAGTAGTGATTGTCTTTATGTTCTGCGTGTGCAACTGCTGCTTTTGGAAAGTAGGTATCTTTTTGTCTGAGTCTTCCTGTGTGTTTCACTGGTATGTGTATTGGTTGTCTGGTTTAGAGGGCCAGGGCAGGCCAGGGCCGACCTGGGTCGAATGGTGCAATCTGCCGTTGAAGTATGGGGAGGGGTGATCCCTTTGATCTGAGCAAGGCTGTGCCTGGCAAGGTGAATGATGGCTCCACCTCCCGCTGGGTGTCTGATGGTGGGCCCCTCTCGCTGAAAGGGAGGATGCAGCCTTGTAAATAAAGTGACCCAAGTCGACACCAAACTGGTTCTGGCCGGGTCGAGTGATTTGTGACTTTCTCAAGAACAAAGACTTTTGGGGTATAAAGATCTGAGCTGAAACCCCTTCGTGGTGTGTAACTTCTGGATGCCAAGACGATCCTCGGGCCGTGTAAACGAGAGGGAGAGGACTTTGAAACTTTGATCCATCCACTGAAGCAACTACACAATGGCCTGAATTGAGCTTGCCTCCTGCTGAAGTCTCAGGGACATTAGACTTCATTCATCAGCAGCTTGGATTCTTATTGAGAGGAATCCTTCTCACAGGTGAGGCCTCTGTCGAGAAACCCAGGGCCTCTGGATCTACTGTGGGGAACGCCGCATTTGCCTTGCCTACGGAAACTATTGCTATCACCATTGTGGGCCACTGCAGCTGAAAAGCTTGGCCGCTGAGTGCCCGCATTTGCCTTGCCTACGGAAACTATTGCTATCGCCATTGTGGGCCGCTGCAGCTGAGGTGCTGTGCCGCTGAGTGCCCGCCTTTGCCTTGTCTACGGAAACTATTGCTATCGACATTGTGGGCTGCTGCAGCGGAGGAGCTGGGCCGCTGAGTGAAGAAGTAAGAAAAGTAAGAACCAAGTTCAAGTCCCAGTCCCACTGACGCATTATGAAGGGAACAGGAGGAAAAAGATGAGTAATGCCCTTAGGAAAGCAATTTGCAACAGAGGACTTGAAAAGAGAATGCTGATCGGGAAGCATAAGAAAAGCTGAAATGGCAGAGAGATAGACCTTAAGAGTGCCCAGAGCAGAGCCCTGCTGGGCCAAAGAAAGGAGGAACAAGAGAACCTCAGAAAGAGGGACAGAAAGGGGCCCCACAGCTTTTGCTGCGCACCATGCCACAAATTTGTTCTATCTGCAGGCGTATACCATGTTAGTGGAGGGACACCTGGCTGCCAAGATAACATCACAGACTTCGGGAGGAAGGTCAAAGGCTGTCAACTGCCGCTGCTCAATCGCCAAGCAAGGTCAGGTTTGGGTTGAGGACCGTTCCCTGCTGCTGCGACAGAAGATCCTCCCAAAGAAGCAGTCTGATCGAAGGATCGATGGCCATGTATAAGAGCTCGGGATACCAGACTCTCCCTGCCCTATCCGGAGCCACAAGAATAACTTGGGCCCGGTCACGCCTTGATCTTCTTAGGCCCTCTGGGCAGAAGTGGTATAGGCGGAAAGGCGCATAAAAGACCGCAACTCCACTCGTGACGAAAAGCGTTGCATAGCAAGTGCCGCCTTGGAAATTCCAACGTGCAGAATTGCTGACATTGTGCCTTCTCTTCGGTGGCGAATAGATCTAACCAAGGCTCTCCCCACTGCCAAAAGAGACCTTGCAACACCTCCAAGTGAAGATGCCATTCATGATCCATCATGCACCTGTGGCTGAGTTCTTCCGCCCTGGCTCTCAGTGAACGGGCCAGGTGTTGAACCACCAGGGATATGCCCTGATGTTCTAGCTTTGTCCAGAGACAGAGAGCCTCTGGACATAGATTCCACGACCCCACCCAGCCCTGTTTGTTGCAGTACCACATGGCGGTGGTGTTGTCTGTGAACACCTGCACTACTTTTCCCCGGACAGAAGAAAGAATGCTTTCAGCGCAAGACGGATCACCCAGAGCTCCAGAAGGTTGATGGAAGGGAGAGGGATCTGCTGTTGACCCAATCCTGGTTCGTTATCCACCACTTCAATTGTCATGCAGTGCCCGCCGAGATCTGAACGCAATCGGACAAATTCCTCTGATATTGTGCCCACTGGAACTTCAGGTCCCACTGCAGAGCCCGCATATGCCACCTGGCATGATCTACCAGCAGGATGCAGGAAGCCATGAGGCCCGGGATAGAGGCTGGGAAATTGGAATCCTAGCCCGAAAATCCCGGACTCGCTGCTCGGGAGGATAAGATAGAAACTGCGTTGTGTCCAGAACTGCTCAGATGAAAAGGAGCTCCTGAGAGGGAGTCAGGTGTGACTTTGGCACGTTGATAGTGAACCCCAGCGAATGCAGGTGGTCCGCCGTAGTCTGGAGGTGGGAGACAACTGCCTGGGGCGAGCCCGCATGTAACAGCCAGTCGTCGAGATCGGGGAAGACTGGAACCCCTGATCTGCGCAGATGAGCTGCGACAACCGCCATCACTTTCGTGAACACCCAAGGGGCGCTGGTAAGGCCAAAGGGCAGCACAGTAAACTGAAAGTGCTTGTGGCCTACCGTGGCCTAGGTGAACTGTGTGTGGCAGGACCAGGATGTGAAAATAAGCATCCTGTAAGTCCAACGCTACCATCCAATCTCTAGAGTCGAGGGCAGACAGGACCTGAGCCAATGTCAACATTTTGAACTTTTCCTTCCGGAGGAAGCGGTTGACATTCCTGAGATCCAAGATAGGACGCAGGCCCTTGTCCTTCTTGGGCACCAGAAAGTAGTGGGAATAACAACCACAACCTACTTCTGGGATAGGAACTCGCTCAATGGCTCCCTCTGACATGCGATGGTACTGAGGAGGCATGACTGGGGGGGAGAGGGAGATAATCTTGAAGGGGAGGGAGTAGCCCCTTCTGACTATCTGCAAAACCCACCTGTCTGAGGTGAGGGTACGCCAGTGGGGGAGGGGATGGTGAATCCTGCCACCCACTGGCAATTGGTCGGCCTAGGAGGGTTTGGAAGCTGCTGTAGAAGGGGCGCTGGTGGACTGGTCCGCTCGCTGCCCTACGTAAAACCACTGCGTAAGAAGCTCCCTTCTCCGTAGCCACGGTAGGAGGAGACAACATGCCAAGGTCTGGGGAGGTATCCGGACCACTGGCTTCCCCCAACTCCTCTGTCCAGTCAGGGTCATCCAACTGGTTAAAGGGTCTCCAGACCGCTCACCGTCCTCTGGCTGCCAACTGGCCTGAAAGAAGCACCAGGGTAGAACAGGGGTACAACAGTACCCGTCTGCGCCAGATCTGGCGTCAGTCCACGCCGGTCCGGCTCCGTGTCCAAGTCAGGGTGGAGGCCAGGTTCGATGCCAGCTGAGGGCACAACCGACGTCTGCTGTGGACATGGTGCCGGTGGAATCGGCACCGGGGGAGGTGTTATCAGGTCGACTGGCGCCGATCCGGATCTAGGCCTGGATCCAAGGGCACCCTGCGGTGCCGGGGCCGAAGCCACCGGCATCGAAGGCCCAGGGCCCCCAGCCGACTCCGCTGGGCTGGAGGGTGCACCAGCGGAGTCGGACTGCCAAAAGATGGCATAAAAGCTTTGAAGCTGGGCAAGGGTCGCTCCGGCTTCTAGAAAGGGAGGGGAACACGAAGCAGACCCTTCGGGCTCCACACGCAGAGCTGCGTGACGGGCACCGTCCGCATTCCCTCGTCACGTCGGCCGACGGACACGGAGAAGTCGAAGAGCGACGATGCTTCTTCGACTTCTTCTTGTGCTTCGACTTACCTGAGGAGTGCGAAGACTTCGAGGACGAGTTGTGGTGACTCCGCGACTGGTCCCTTGACCTCCCACGTGACCGGGACCTCGAACGGCGCGGAGCAGACTGCCGGGCCTCGAGAAGCTTTCGGGACCGCTCCCACAAAGACTTTAGATTCATGGTCGGGCAGTCGGAGTACGACTTGGGGTCGTGGTCACGTTCCATGCACCACAGGCATAAGCGGTGCGGATCCGTCACCAACATCAGCTTTCAGCAGGATCCGCAAGCTGTGAAACCGGGCATCCCTACGTACCAAGAGTCAATCAATCAATCAAAGCCATTTATAAAGCGCACTACTCACCCGGAGGGTCTCAAGGCGCTAGGGGTGTGCTGCTACTGCTCGAACAGCCAGGTCTTGAGCTTCTTCCTGAAGGGGAGGTGGTCTTGGGTCAGGCGCAGGTCGGTCAGGAGGGAGTTCCAGGTCTTGGCGGCCAGGTAGGAGAAGGACCTTCCTCCTGTTGTCGCTCTTCGGATGCGGGGGACGGCAGCGAGGGCGTGGCTGGTTGATCGGAGATGGCGTTTGGGAGCGTAGAAGTTGAAGCGGTTGTTGAGGTAGCTCGGGCCTTGGTCGTGTAGGGCTTTGTGTGCGGGGATGAGGAGACGGAAGGTGATTCTCTTGTTGACGGGGAGCCAGTGCAGGTCTCTCAGATGTCCGGAGATGTGGCTGCTTCGGGGGATGTCGAGGATGAGTCTGACTGAGGCGTTCTGTATCCGCTGGAGTCTCTTCTGGAGCTTGGCGGTGGTTCCGGCGTAGAGGGCGTTGCCGTAGTCCAGTCGGCTGGTGACAAGGGCCTGGGTGACCGTCTTCCTGGTCTCGGTGGGGATCCACCGGAAGATCTTCCGTAGCATGCGCAGGATGTTGAAACAGGACGAGGAGACGGCGTTGACTTGTCTGGTCATGGAGAGGGAGGAGTCCAGGATGAAGCCCAGGTTTCGTGCGTGGTCTGTCGGTTTGGGTGCGGTGCCCAGGGCGGGGGGCCACCAGGAGTCGTCCCAGGCGGAGGGCGAGGAGCCCAGGATGAGGACTTCCTTCTTGTCTGAGTTCAGTTTCAGGCGGCTGGTCATCATCCACTCGGCTACGTCTTTCATCCCTTCGTGGAGGTTGGCTCTGGCGGCGGCGGGGTCGTTGGTCAGGGAGAGGATCAGCTGGGTGTCGTCGGCGTAGGAGATGATGTTGAGGTTGTGTTGGCGTGCGATGGCCGCAAGGGGGCTCATGTAGACGTTGAAGAGGGTGGGGCTGAGTGAGGATCCTTGGGGGACGCCACAGATGACTTCGGTGGCCTCTGACTTGTACGGTGGTAGGCGGACTCTCTGTGTCCTTCCGTCGAGGAAGGAGATGATCCATTCCAGTGCCTTCTCCTGGATTCCGACGTTGCTGAGGCGCTGCACTAGGGTGCGGTGGCAGACAGTGTCGAATGCCGCGGAGAGGTCTAGGAGGATGAGGGCCGCTGTTTCTCCGTTGTCCAGCAGGGCTCGGATGTCATCGGTGGCAGCGATGAGGGCGGTCTCGGTGCTGTGGTTGGCTCGGAAGCCAGACTGTGAGGGGTCGAGGGATCCATTCGTCTCGAGGAAGGCGGCCAGCTGCTTGTTGACGGTCTTCTCGATGACTTTGGCTGGAAACGGGAGGAGCGAAATGGGGCGGTAATTCTTGAGTTCGGTGGGGTCCGCTGTTGGTTTCTTTAGTAGAGCGCTGAGTTCGGCGTGCTTCCAGCTCTCAGGGAAGGTGGCGGTGTCGAAGGAGGTGTTGATGATGTCCCGCAGGTGGGGTGCGATGACAGCGTCGGCCTTGTTGAATACGTGGTGAGGGCAGGGGTCGGTCGGAGATCCGGAGTGGATAGAGTTCACCGTGCGGATGGTGTCTTCTGTGTTGATCGGGGTCCAGGCGCTGAGGGTGGTGGTGGGGGGCGTTGGTGCGGTCGTGGGGGGCGTTGGTGCGGTCGTGGGGGGCATTGTTTGTGGGATGAAGCTGTTGTGTATGTCAGCGATCTTGTTGTGGAAGTAGGAGGCGAGGGAGTTGCAGAGGTCTTGCGATGGGGTGATGTCATTTCCGGCGTTGGGGTTGGAGAGCTCTTTCACGATGTTGAAGAGTTCCTTGCAGTTGTGTGCGTTGTTGTCCAGCCGGTCCTTGAATGCAGTTTTCTTGGTGGCGTGGATTAGTTGGTGCTTCTGGGTGGCGAGCTTGAGGGTGGTCATGTTGTCCGGTGTTGGCTCGCTTCTCCAGGCTTTCTCGAGGGCTCGGCAGTTCTTCTTGGAGCTCTTGAGTTCGTTGGTGAACCATGGGGACTTCTTGCTGCCGGGTCTGCTGGGCGGGATCCTCAGTGGGGCGAGTTCGTCCGCGCAGGTGCTGATCCACTTCGTGAGGTTGTCAGCGGCCTGGCTGGGGTTCGCTGAGCTGGCTGGAGGGTGCTGGCTCAGGGAAGCGGCGAGCTGGTCGGCTGTGATCTTGTTCCAGCTTCTTCGAGCATCCTGTTGTCGGTGGTGGTGGATCGTGGTTCTTCTGAAGGTGAAGTGGACGCAGCTGTGGTCCGTCCAGTGGAGTCCAGTGGCGTGGCTGAAGGCGATGTCTTGGCTTGATGAGAAGACTGCGTCGAGTGTGTGTCCGGCGAGGTGGGTGGGGGTGGACACCAGCTGCTTGAGTCCGAGGTTGGCGAGGTTGTCAAGCAGGGTGGTGGTGTTGCGGTCATTGTTGTTCTCCAGGTGGAAGTTGATGTCCCCCAGGAGGATGTAGTCAGCGGAGGGGAGGGCGTGCGGGCTGATGAAGTCGGCGATGTCTTCGCTGAATGGTGTGCGTGGTCCCGGGGGTCGGTAGATCAGGGTGCCTCTGAGGGTGGTCTTAGGGTCGGTGTGGATCTGGAAGTGTAGGTGTTCGGCGGTAGTCAGGGTGTCGTCGGTGTTGGTCGTGATGCGGATGGTGTTCTTGTGGACGATGGCGATGCCTCCTCCAGTCTGGTTGTTGCGATCTCTCCGGGTGATCTTGTATCCCTCTGGGATGGCGATGGCGATGTCGGGCGCTGAGGAGTCGTTCATCCAGGTTTCCGTGAGGAAGGCAACGTCTGGAGATGTGGTGTCGAGGAGGTTCCAGAGTTCGATGGCGTGTCTGTGGACGGAGCGGGTGTTGAGCAGGATGCACTTGAGGTGGTTGCTGCTGGTGTTCGGCTTGGCGGGTGCTGGTACGGGGCAGGTCCGGATGCAGGTGAACTTGCAGGCGAGGCAGCTGAAGGGTCTGTGGGTGCGTCTCGGGGTGGCTTGGTAGCATCCCGGGGTTCAGCCGGTGTTGAGTGCGTTGAGGGTGGCGGCGTCGTGCGTCTGGCGGGTGGGCTGGGGTCCTCGGGGGCCAGGGGTTCGGGCGCTGGGCGCGGGCCAGGCACGGACGGGCGCAGACGGGCTTGCCTTTGGCGCGCCCGCTGCGCGCGTCCGCTGCGCGGCCTCCATATGAGTGGGAGCGGGAGGGAGGAGCAGCTGGGAGGCGGGAGCGGGGCGGCCAATGGGGATCAAGGGGGCGGGGCCGCAGGGACGCAGCGGCGGGAAAAGAGCGGCGGGGGCGACGGGACAGAGGGAAGGGTGCGCGGGAGAACACCGGGCGGGGGTACAGAAAACAAAGGTTAGCTGGGCACAGGAAAAACGGGGGAAGTGCAGGCTGAGGGGTACAGAAGAAAACGGTAGGCTGGGGTTCAGGGCACAGTGAAGCACAGGCAGTCTGGGGTACAGAAAAAAAAGGTTAGCTGGGCACAGGAAAAATACGGGGGAAGTGCAGGCTGAGGGGTACAGAAGAAAAAACGGGTGGCTGGGGTACAGGGCACAGTGAGACACAGGCAGTCAGGAACCAGTGCAAGCAGCGGCAGCGAGCGGCAGACGGCGGCCTGCAGGGCACACAGGGGGCTGCGTGGCGGTGAGGGGAGCGGCCTACCTGAAGCAGGGTCAAAGGTCGCTGACTTAGACTCCACAACGGTGACAAAAGTCGCAAAACGTGACTGGAGCTACCGCTCTCTACGAATCTGCCCTGGCTGGTGCGCAAAAAGAAAGAACTAACGTCAGAGCGCGAGGGCGGCGTCTAAGTAGCTACCGCATGTCATCCCGGCAACCAAGACGCCAACGACGAACGCAGAGCTGACCACCTTTCGACGTGCAGGGGTACTGCGGACAAAAAAATTCTCTGGCTCCAGTCTGACACCTGGGGGTTATTCTAAGGTAAGGAACCTTTAACTAATTGTCTCTTTCAGATACAGGTAATTCATTACATTTCAGACCCGACACAGAAGACTACTAACTGTCTTCACAATTTCAGATATTACATTACATAACATGCACCGAATTACTGTCATTTCAAATGCATTCATGAAAAATATCAACAAAAAGATGGCTGGTCTCACTTAATGAAGCCAATAGTTTTAACAGACACAGCATTTAGGTTACGTTTTGTAGAGATGCGTTCCCTCTCTCCGGATTGTGAAGACATACATGCAGATTCTAGCACAGGACATAGATCAAGAATAAACCCAACATTACAGCATGCCTAGAGCAGTTATTTATAAGGAAGAAGCAGTTTTTACGCTGAAAAGTATCCACGGTCAATGCCCACTTGGTTTAAACTACTCCAAATGCCCAACTGCCATTCAATCTAAGCAATCTCCCCCATCCCCAATATTCATGAACTTTGTAATCCTGTGAATCGGAATCAATATATACTTTATTCGGTTAATAAAAACCATAAAAGCAGAAGTAAAAATGGAATACGCATAAAAGCAATTTTCATCTAAAAACAGTTAAAAAAAAACAAATCACTAAAGCAAGCCCCTCTTTAGGTCTCGGGCCTAGTGATGCAGTGCGCAACACTGCTCGCGCAGCGAGAGTCCTTTTGTCCGGGGTTCCGAAACGGACCATGGAATTGTACACGCTTGTGCGGGTGTTTTTACTTTTGTGGCCTGCTACTGGCCTTTGCCTGCGTGTTTCTTTTAAAGATAGCACACAATAGGCCAAAGGCGGGCACATTGCTCCGCCTATGGCCTATTGGTGTCTATTACGCGCATTCCTGCCATATGGTTTCAATTATCGTGCCAAGACACGGGCGCAATAATTGAAACCATATGGCTCGCTGTGGCGCGCGCACCACTCGAAGGCTTCTTTGTTTTTGAAGAGATCGCAAAAGTGAAAGCGATCGCTTTCCCTGCCGCTTGTTTTCAGTTGCAGTAGTTAACGATGGCTTCCCTTTCAGGGATGGCTTCATGTTAAAAATTGTGCTGGCCCCTTTCTGGAAAGGGTTGTAAATCGTTTGATCTGATCGCGTGGGTACCTTCCGGTCATTGTTTACAGTTAATGTTGAAACCTCACTGAGCCGCTTGTGTTGCTTGCAATAACATGCAATTCTAGTATCGCCTCGCCGCATTCATTCTTAGATGTTTCTAGTCTCCGCACATCCTGGCTTCTCCATCGTTGCCTCTGGTAACCGTTCGTCCCTGTTTCTGATATGGCATCAACTTTCTTTGATTGTAGTCATCATTTTTTTCAGTACGTTTTGATTATTCGTCCACCTGCCAAGTATTGCTGGCCTCTAAAGTTATTGTGTTGATATCGTCAGCCGGAGCAAGTATGCATTGCTGTGTCCTCTTTCTCTCTCGCCTCTTTTCTCGGATGAAAGGCCACTGTTCTAAAACCCAACAGCATTCCTTAACAATTTACTGTTATATAACTGGTTATTTGTCTCCAACTGCTTTGGCATCATTAGCCAACAGTTAGCAAGTATTTCCTTACTTTTGGGGCATCTTTTATTCTGTTGCCGGCCCAGGTTATAGGTACTTCTGTTTTGCAAGCTGCTGCTATTGTGTTTTGCTGTTACCTGTTCAATAGTTTTTTTCCAATAGTTTTTGTGTATTGAAAGCTTCAGTGTGCTGAGTGACCTTAGAAAAGCGAACCCTTTGTTTGAAAGGTCATTCTTTGTCCATCGTAGCCATAGTGTGTTTGGGGTATGTTTGTAAAACATATACAGTTTGGCCTATCGTAAGGTGATATGTTGCTCCGAGACATAATAAACCAATGCTCAGTGCCAAATAAGTTTATAACGCTGACGTTTTGGAAACTGCTGTCATAAAAAATAGTGCATTGGTAAGTGTGAGAAGGTAAGGCAGATTGTGCGAAAACCTTAATTTACTGAAGTATATATAGTTCAACTTAAAAGGCCTTTCCTCTGCTCCCTGTCTCATCTGTCAAACACCAGAACGCAGCACACAGGTGTTCAAAGTTTCATTACTTTGCTTCACAATAACTTGACTGAATGATTATATGCATCAGTGTATTGTATATGGTGGGTTTGGTTTTCCCATTGACACCCGAAAATGTTTAGATCTCAAGACCTATTTTGACGATAGTTACTCGCCTATACGTTTCTCATCTGCAAATAACTTGCCACACGGATAGTTTATTATATAGCGTAACTACTCCACCCTAAAAACCAACGCATCTTAGTAGGAACAAAACCAATGTTACTGAACGATTTAAGTATATAAACTGCGTGACTTCCTTAACTTCCGTTTGATTAGCGATGTTTATCTGTTGAGTCACTGATAATAAAGGGCAACACATGAGTTGGGATGGATGCTTACTTGCCAAATAAACTCTGTGATAAGTTGCGCGGCTTATTAGAGATGGAGGGGGCAAATCAAGTTGAGGGAAACATGCCCATTCTAAATGTTGGAAGGTTGACAGCCAGTTTGTCAGGTCCATAGTGGACACAATGCGCCTCAGTTTTATGTTGGCAGTTGTCTTGAATGAAAATTAATTACAACTGAAACTTCACTTTGTGAGTTACCATTATCCGTGAGTACTTTGTGGGGGCAGCCACTATAAAAGTTATAGCATGCATAGCGCGCTGCATACACAATGTAGCCATGATGATATGAGACGAAATCTATGTCCCCACCAAGTTGTTACATCAAAATTTGGCTTTACGAATAAGCTCAGAGGTGGATTCTGTTCACCAGTCTCTTAACAGGTGAACACCCACCAGTAGAGCTACCAGTGGTGTTGCTTTGGGGATGGAAGGGGGGGGGGGGGTGATGTAGTCTAAAGGTGTTACCCTCTGACCCTTCCAACTCAGGAGGGGGAATGTCCCCGACCATAGTGAGTTCCGATTGGAAAAAGGAGCCCTAGCCGGCAACAAAATCTGGGGTGGAGGAGGAGGTACTGTCTCGCCTGGTGCAGTGGGCTAAAGTATCATGGCGCACCTTGGGCAGAATCATAGCACTACGAGATGCTACCAAGGCCTCCACAGGGTTTTGGCAGGTAGCAGTATACCCGACATAAACCCGGAATTAATGGGTTAGCCATTTTGATCTCCTTGCAGAAGCCGATCCCCCAGAGTTAAGCCTAGTTTTAGGGGCACTGTTCTTTTTTTAAGAAGGAAAAACCCTCTGAGGGGATAGGGAGACAACTATAAAATTGTCCTCCGTTAGGGTGGCTTTCGTCGAGAAATGCTCTCTCAATTTGCCAGGTCCCCCTGTGCATCGGACTGCACAATTTCATGCCTCTGCCCCTCCAACACCTCCCTCACAGATTGTCCATTGATGATGAGCGAAGCTATATCCATTCCTGGGCCCAGCTTCTACTTCGCACTCTAGATCTCCTCAGTTAAGGCTCCCAATGTTGATGTCAGGTATGAGATATTTGAAGAACATTTTGTGGAACCTTGGGCGCATCAATTTCAGGGTATGTTGATTTACGCTTACCCATGATAGAAGCCACATAAAAGATAAAAGAGGTATGGCCCAGCCCAGGAGGACGCAGAACGGGCATGCCCTTGGCGAAGGTTTTGCACATGGGGTAAAGAACTGCGATATATAGCGCTGGCGGAATCATGAGGGCTTGCTTTTTTCCTCCTCCTGCAGGCAAGGCTGGCTTGGGACCAGTAGTCGCTCTTTAGGCGTCCTGCACCGTGGGGCTAAGAACTGCGCTATATGCCGCTGGCAGCATCACAAAGGCTTGCTTTCCACCTCCTCCTGCAGGCAAGGCTGGTTTCTGGGACTAGTAGTCCCTCTGTAAGCATCCTATGTTTCAGAACAGACTTATCTTCACAAGTTAACCCGGATACAACTAGCACAAACTACCAGCTAAACCTATGCAAAGGAATTCTCCCATTATTCCAGTGAGACAAAGCTCTTGCTTGGTTAAAGCACTGTACCACCACCCACTGAAAGTCCACAAGAAGCAGGTCTTGAAGCCCTAGAGAAACAGAACTAAGCAGGAAAGTGAAGTGGTGTCATTGTCTCAAAATCCTAGGCTATGCTTAACTCTGAGAGCCATTCAATGGTTATTGGTAGAGCAAAGAAATTAATTCAAGAATCTGTGCATGTTGTCTTAAGCCTTCTGAGGAAAATAAAAACTAACTATTTGGAAACTGGGCCTGAGGATTGAGCCAATCCATCTCAAAACTCTAACACCAAGAAGCAGGTGAAAAGAAACTGAAATCAATGTTGACATGAAATTCAAAGGTAAGCTAAAAAGCATTATCATCAATAAAGTGATAAATCAGATAACAGGACTTCCACTCCGCCCGTATACATCTGGAACTCCCCACCATTTTCTCCTACTCCACCAGAACCCATGAGATCAAGCCCACTGATGGAGCCAAAGCACAGTTGACAATCAGATTTTTCCAAAATGGCCCATTAATGCGTACCTTCTCAGAGTATATTATCGCCACTCGCCATGTTGAAAGTATGGCTGCAGAGCTATAGCTTCACAATGGATAATGGAAATTAAAAACATCTGAGACATAATATACCCAACGACTCCAAAACCGATGTTAAGCAGCTTAAAGTTGACATGTAAAGCATGTTGCGAAAGCCCTAACGCTTCAACAAGAATAATGCTTTCAGATGAAAACAAAATGCCATACATAGGGAGGTTCATTTTTGTCGTAAAATAGATATGCCCGGGTATGGGATGCGCTTACCTTCTATGTCATACTGAGTTCCAAACCACTTTTCCTTCAGATTACACTTTCCCTCATTCTCAGGAGAAAGCAAGAGAAGATTAGCCTTGTTGGGAGTGAGTCGGTTCAGAGCATCAGCAATAACCTAGAATGAAATAAAAAATGTATCAGAGACACAATTCGTTTTTTATCAAGTTGCAACTGCCCAAACACATAAAATCTAATTCACCTTGTGTAGTAGCATGAGGCTAGGCCTATTAGAAACAAAGGATCGGCACAAAACAAGTTACTTACCTGTACACTGTGGTTGTCCAGTATTGAGATCTTTCATACATTCACATGCCTGGATCTTCCCCTTCGTCAAGGTGGGAGTTCCATGGTAATTATAACTAGTAGTACAAAACTTTTCATTTACATAGACTATAATAACATTTCCCCGTAGAGCTGAGTAGCAATCCAAATAGTTTTGCACATAACCAAAGTTCATCAATCAGAGCCGAGCTTCCGCCCTTTTCCTCCTAATCAGTGGATTCCCACGACAGATTATAAGCACAAGTGAATAAAAGTACTCAAGAGAAATAAATCAATAAGATGAGCGGCTGAAGAGGAGGTGGGTGGGTCGCATGTGAATCTATGAAAGACATCAATCTGGAGAACCACAGTGTACAGGTATGCAACTTGTTTTTTCTCCAGTATTTAATCTTTCATAGATTCACATGTGTGAATCTGAATAGCTAGCAGTAGACCATTAAGAAGATCATTGAAAGAGCTAGATTCTATGCAGAGGAGGGTAATAGCTACATACATTTATATGTACACAATATCAAGTATCAAATTATAAATCTTATTAAGAAATACAAACAAGCTCACCTTAATGAAACTGGTTCCGAAGCACTGCTTGACCCAACGCTTTATCATAGGCAGCATCCAGACATTGTCCGATAAACGTATGCCTGTTAGACCATGTGGCTGCTCTGCATATGTCTGGTGAAGGTACTCCTGCGAATTAACACTTTTGGTAGAGTGGGAGTGAACCTTGGATTTGAGTGGTCTTGTTATGTTATGTTATAAATTTATACAGCGCACGAATACCAAACGGTATGTGGGCGCTAGCAGAACAAGAGGAAGCGAGCCGGAGCACTATTCAACGAACAGCCAGGTCTCAATGGCCTTCCTGAACAATGTCAAGGAGGGAAGATTTCTGATGGTAAGGGCCTTGTAGCTCCCACCACAAAACTTCTACCACCCCAGTTTGATTTAAAAAATCTCTGAGAAAGAATCACTTTTGCCCCTTGTGATCTAAGGCATCTGTTTGGAGAATACCAGTAGAGTGACCGTTTCAAGAACTGAGGACCGGTACTGTGAAGTGCCTTGTATGTGATACACAGGGTTTTAAACTTGATACAACTTTTGATTGGCAGCCAATGCAGACTCTGGAGGTGTTTTCCCACGGACTGAAATGTGGAAATCCCCAGGAGGAGTCTTGCAGCCGCATTTTGGATCATCTGGACCCTTTGTACCTGCTTTGTGGGTATACCAAGATATAACCTGTTACAATAATCCAGTTTGGAAAGGACTAAAAAACTAACTGCAGTTTTCCTGCTTTCTGATGGAATCTGAGGTAGGATTTTCTTGATTGCTTTAAGAGTGATGAAACTTGACGAAACTGTCTTGACTTGGGCTTCAAAGTCCAGTCTCTGATCTATCATCACACCCAGATTTTTTGCTTTGGGGACTGGGATTGGTGCTGTTCCCCGGTCCCCAAAGTTTCCCCTTCCTGACCTTTTAGAACAAAGAGCGGTTGCCAGCGATCGCCATCTCACTATAGTTGGTCTTGAGATTGGTTGACCTTTATTTGGAGGTGTAAATACAACTAGGAGTTGTACAGACTTTCTGGAGGGCTTAGTTCTTTAGAAATAAAACTTGAGACATCTCTTAACATCAAGAGTGTGGAGCGATCTTTACGCCTCACCCAATGGATTCAGAAAAAATTATTTTAAGACAAATGGTTCATTGAGGTGAAAATCCATAGGTACCTTGGGTATGAATCAGGGATTAGCATGCATGATGACTATCCTTTTTGAAATGCAGATATGGGCCCTGCACTGTACAAGCTTGTATTTTGCTAACTTGTCTAGCAGATGCAAGTACTAGCAAAAGTGCTGGTTTCCATGTAAGGTGTTTGATGTCAGCTTTATCGACAGGTTCGAAGGGTCCTAACTGTGTTAATTTATTTATTTATACATTTTATAAAGCACTGTGTAACCAACTGGTGTTCTGGCACTGGCCAAGGATGGTAATGAGAGAGTGAACAAACAGGGTAAAGAAACTTCAAAGAGAACGAAGTTAGAGCACCTAAAGATGAAAACCAGCTTGACTCAAGTTACTTAGGAAAGAGCCAAGTCTTAAGCACATCCTGAACTGCAACATATTGCTCATTAATCTTAATGAGGGAGGAAGTGAATTTCAGAGCTTGGCTGCATTGATCATAAAGGTCCAGCCCCTTGCCTGGATTTCCTGAACCTAGGCAGGCATAAAAGATTGGATGATGCTGATCGAAAAGGTCTGTTGTGGGTTGTACCTTCTCAACTTCTTTTGCAGGGGATCAGGGCCCATCCCTTAAAAGGCTTTACACGCCATGCAAAGTGATATAAACCGGATTCTTTGTTTAAGAGGTAGCCAGTGTAACTCCTTCAATGCCAGAGAGGCAGAGGCTCTTCGAGGTCTATTCAGGGCAAGTTTAGTTGCTGTAACGTGAACCCTCGACAGACGATACTCCAGTGCAGCCAACAAAAGAGCATTACAGTAGTTCAGACGACTAACAAAAACACTACAGACTGCCAAGGGTCTGGAAGAATGGGGAAGCACTGGTAGGATCTTCTGTAGGGTTCTCAAGAGCGCAGAGCAAGTTCCACCAGTTTCATTCACATGACTCTCCATACTAAGTTTATCGTCAAATATAACTCCCAAATTCTGGACTCATTTGATGGGAACAACAGGCTCCTAAAATGACCTGGGCCAGAAATTTGGCAGTAGCGCCCCAGTAACTGTTTGGGCTGCACCGCATAGTAGCTCTGTCTTGTCACCATTAAACTTGTAATAGCCTATGCTTGTTTGGAATCTCTGGTGCACAGCCTCACTGCGTGGGTGTTCTGTACCGAGAAGTCGAACTAAGACAGTTGGAGTTGTACGTTAATCTCCATAGGTATTCTGCAAAACTCAAGTGAGTTTAGACGGAACCACTGAATAATATACTTTCATGCAGTTGTGAAAAGAGGCAAGTTGCTGATTGCTAGCCAATGAAAGAATAAGCTGAGTATCGCCAGCATAATTGATCAAAGTCACCTTATAGGACTTAAGTCTGATCAGGAGAGCCATAGAGATATTAAACAGAATCTGGCTGATAGAAGAGTCCTCTGGCACTTAATGATTAGTCGCCCTAACATGGGAACGAAATGGAGGGAGAGCAACTGCTTGTCTTCTGTCCAAAAGCTAAGAGCTGAACCATTCCAAGGCCGTTCCGCCAAACTCAATGGTATCGAACCGGGTTAAGTGTGCAGTGTGACAGACCGCAACGAATGCGGCTGAGAGGTCCAATAAAATCAGCACAGCTGAATGCCCTTTATAGACTTGCATCCTTAGCTCGTTCATGGAGTAATCCAGGCCGATTCGGTCCCATGGCCAGGCCTAAATCTAAATTGCTCTTCTTCCAAGCAGTTATTTTCCAAATATTGGATTAAAAGCTTGCTTATGTAGTGTTCCAAACTTTTAACTGGATAAGGCAGAAGATAAATTAGTCTACAGTTACTTGAAACAATTGGATCCAGAGACAGCTTTTTCAAAAAGGAATGACAATCAATTTTTTCCATGCGGACGGCACCATGTCCAATTGCAGGGATTGGTTGCAAATTTCCCTAAGATGGGGAAACCAGACTTCCGCCTGTGCCTTCCAGATATTAACTGGAAGGACATCCAAAGATGAACCAGATGGAGTGGCCATGAACAAAGAGTGAAAGCATTCCACAGAAAGAGGTTCAAAGTTGTCTACTTTACATCGGAATGGTTTAGACACCTTGCCTGGCAACAGTGGATATAAACTGTACCTCAGCTTTAGAGGCGGCCTGTACCGGATTTGAGGAATTGATGCCATCTAAGATTATTTTGATATTCTCTTCAAAATACACTGCTAAGTCATTACAAAGACTTTGTGATGGCACAATGGATTGACTTAAACAAGCGGGGTTAGACATTTCCCTCATGATATCAAACACCTTCATGGTACTATTATGAGCAGCTAAAGCCTTTATAATACCTACTTTATATTCACGTAAAGCATCCTTGAGCGCTCTTTTAACCCTTTCCGTGCTCATGACGGAACCACTCCGTCATGAGCCACGGGTGCCGTGTGCTCATGACGGAGTGGTTCCGTCATGCTGCGGCCGTTGGCGGCCGCTCCGCCCACGCGGCACTAATTCCCCGCCTGTGCGGGCGATTAGCGCAGTGGGCGGAGACGTGACGGAACCACTCCGTCATGAGCACAGCTCACCCGTGACGGAGTGGTTCCGTCACGAGCACAGCGCCACCGCAACTGCCCCCAAACCCCCCCAGCGCCGTGGCGGAATTCCTGCCGCGGCAAAGGGGTTAACCTCTTCCTTATAAGCTGCACGTCATTTCCTTTATAACCTTTTACATTGTAGTTTTCACAATCTTAATGAGACGTTCTACCAAGGAGCAGAAATGTTTAGATCAGATTTGATTTCTTTTGAAAGAGTGACTAAATCAAGAGTTTTTAAAATGTGTTTCTCCAGGGTGGAAAGGTCATATGCAACTGAATAACCGGAGCCAGTGGCCAAAAAAAGAAGAGCAAGTAAGATTATTTAAGCAAGGCCTCATTAGTTTGTACTAGTTTGTACTAGCTAGAAATCCTTTAGCTTGACGAGCCCCTCTACCTGAGTGAGAATACTATCAAGGCATGATCGGTCCAACAAACTGGCAAGAGTTTACCCCCAGTTGCCAATTCAGCAGTAGAAAAGATAAGATCAAGAATATAGACACCCAACCCCACATGTGTTGCGGCATGCACTAATTGATCCAAACCCAAAATTTTACAAATACCTAACAGGTCTCTCAGTACCAGGGTGGGATCTTTATCCAACCAAAAGTTAAAATTACCCAGTATGACAAATTTAGAGTGAGTAGCAAAAAGCTCCAAGAGGGCCAGCAAGTATGAGCAAAATGTCCCTGGTGGGCGGTAGCATAGAATGCCAGAACAGAGACAACCTTCACCGTTTTTTAGGGAAAAGCCTAGCAGATCAGGCCCAGACAGATCATCAAGACTAAGTGGGACAAAATCACACTTATCTTTCAAAATAAATCCAACACCCTCTCCTTTCCTGTCCCTCTGAGGTTTATGAAAAATCGTGTAACCAGGGGGCAGGCCAAACCCAAATCAACCGACGAATTGGGAAAGATCCAGGTTTTTGTTAGAAACAGAGTGTTCAGACTGTAGGTATTCAATAGCAGACCACACATGTTTAGATAAGAATCTCACATTTAACAGCCCTCAATTTAAGGCCATCGCTGGGGAGGCTGTGTTTCTAACAGAGAAGTAGGGTATGATCACCTGTCTCAGCGATGTCACACTGGAGGGAGCAAGCAACTCACCAATATCCAGTAGTTGATCTCTGCAATAGGAGCAACTAGGCTGCACGTGTTCCATACTTTCTTTAAAATTTCTGGTAGCTTGGCTTGCACTGAGTGTGGCCAGTGCGCAGACCGGCGAAGACGGGCTTGCATTTGGCGCGCCTGCTGCACGGACACACTTGCATCAGTCTTTTTATAGTCAAAAGACTAAACCGTTAACAAAAATGGTGGCCGAGGATGACACAACAAGGCGGTACACCACTCAAATCAACACCACCCCGTTAGGACCAAATAGAAAATAAAAAGGTAAAAATGTGCAGAGTGCAAATTGCAGTTACAAGTTTTTAAAACACTAAATAGAATACCCGGTTTCACAATTCCCAGTTATTGTAAAAACTGTATTCAACTGTCGAGAAATCTGTGGTTTTCGTATCTGTGCAAAAAGCTCAAAATCGCCCCTTAAAGAATTGGTTAATTAACCTGTTGGGCCATAGGGACTTCTTATTGCAAGAGCCTCTATATCTTGAAATCGCTGCTAGATGTATTCAAATCGAGCTGTGACAGACCAGACCGAGCTAACAATAGAAGGTATGGTAGGACCTGTGCGGACTCTGAGAAGAAAGGGTGACCGTCAGCTATGCACCAATCACAAAATCCTAGCCATTTAGCCTTGTATGACATGCTTGTGGATTCTGCTCTAGCTTTTGCTAGGATGTCTCTGCATTGCTGGGAAATATTTAGCTGATGGAATTCATTGTGTCGAGGATCCAACCATCTAAAACAGAGAGAGGTTCCCTGTTTGGATGCATCACTTGCTTACCGTTTCTGTAGAGCAATCATGGGACTGGTTTGATTTGAGTGTGTTGCTGTTCTGACATTAGGAGAGGCTCTGTGTACCAGAATTGCCTCAGCTACACCTGGGCAGAAGTGGTGTAAGCAGAACGGCGTATAGAAGACCGCAACTCCACTCGCGCTGAAAAGCGTTGCCTAGCTAGTGCCGCCTTGGAAATTCCAACACGCAAAATTGCTGACATTGCGCCTAGATCGGTGGCGAATAGATCTAACCAAGGCTCTCCCCACTGCTGAAAGAGACCTTGCGCCACCTCCAAGTGAAGATGCCATTCGTGATTCATCATGCGGCTGAGTTCGTCCGCCCTGGCGTTCAGTGAACCTGCCAGGCGTTGAACCACCAGGGATATGCCCTGATATTCCAGCCATGTCCAGAGACGGAGGGCCTCTTGACATAGGGTCCACAACCTCAACCCGCCCTGTTTGCTGTAGTACCACATGGAAGTAGTGTTGTCCGTGAACCCCTGCACTACTCTTCCCCAGACAGAGGGAAGGAATGGCTTGAGTGCAAGGTTGATGTAGAGATAAGACTCCGCCAGAGACCAGAAGCCTCTGATCTCTGCGTCTCCCATGTAGCCACCCCACACTAGAAGTGATGCATCAGTCACCACCGTGTACTCCGGTTGGGGAAGGGAGAGGGATCTGCCGTTGACCCAATCCTGGTTCGTTAGTCACCACGGCAATTGACGTGCAGTGCCCTCCGAGATCTGAACGCAATCGGACAGATTCCCCTAATGCTGTGCCGACTGGAACTTCAGGTCCCAATGCAGAGCCCGTGCATGCCACCTGGCATTATCGAGGAGCAGGATGCAGGCCATGAGGCCCAGCAGCCTCAGGGTAATTCTGACCGAAACCCGGGATAGAGGCTGGAAGATCGGAATCATAGCCCGAATATCCCGGACTCACTGCTCGGGAGGATAAATCCAAAATTACGTTGTGTCCAGAACTGCTCCGATGAAAAGGAGCTTCTGAAAGGGAATCAGGTGTGACTTCGGCACGTTGATGGTGAACCCCAGCAAATGCAGGTCGTCGGCCGTAGTCTGGAGGTAGGAGGCGACAGCCTGGGGCGACCTTGCCTTCAACAGCCAGTCGTTGAGATGGGGGAAGACTGGAATCCCTGATCTGGGCCGATGAGTTGCAACAACCACCATTACTTTTGTGAACACCTGAGGGGCGCTGGTAAGGCCAAAGGGGGGCACGGTAAACAAAGTGCTCGTGGCCCACTGTGAACCACAGGTAACGCCGGTGGGCCGGCAGGACGGGAATATGAAAATAAGCGCCCCGCAAGTCCAACGCTACCATCCAGTCTCCAGGGTCGAGGGCAGACAAGACCTGAGCTAGCGTCAACATTTTGAACTTCTCCTTCCGGAGGAAGCGGTTGACATTCCCGAGATCCAAGATAGGACGCAGGCCTTTGTCCTTCTTGGGCACCAGAAAGTAGTGGGAATAGCAACCACAACCTACTTCTGGGGCAGGAACTTGTTCGAGGGCTCCCTTGGCCAAGAGAACTGAAACTTCCTGTTGGAGAAGGACCAGATGATCCTCTGACATGCAATGGTGCTGAGGTGGCATGGATGGAGGGGTAGTCTCGAATGGAAGGGAATAGCCCCTTCGGACTATCTGCAAAACCCAACTGTCCGACGTGATGATGGGACAGTGGGTGAGATGCTGGCGAATCCTGCTGCCCACTGGCGATTGGTAGTCAACTAGGAGGGTTTGGAGGCTGCTGCAGAGGGGGCGGTGGTAGACTGGCCCCACATCCCCGGCCGTGCAGGGGCTGAACAACTTGCGCCGGCCTGTGACTGAGCAGAACGTGGTGGGGTACCCCTTCCGTAGCCACAAAAGGTGCGAAAAGCAGATTGCGCAGGGCAGGTGGTGGAGAGGCCCGAGGACTTGGCCGTAGCCTGAGAGTCCTTAAAGCGCTTTAGCGCGTTGTCTGCTTTGGCGCCTAAAAGGCGACGGCCATCAAAGGGCATGTCCATTAGGGTAGCTTGGACATCTTGTGAAAAACTAGTCGACCTCAGCCAGGTGTAGGTTGGAGGGCTACCGACGTTGAAATTGTCTTTCCTAGCGAGTCGGTGGTGTCCAGCCCACAGCGAATGATAAATTTGGCTGCGTCTCTCTCCTCGGCAACTGCACGGAAGAGTACGACCGCAGTCCCAAGCTTGAGGAAGAAAACATCTTCCCAAGATGGTCCATCTTTTTGGATTGCCTATGAGGTGGAGCGGTAGGGAATGTGCCTTTGGACGTTGAGGCTTGGACCACCAAGCTCCCAGGGGAGGGGTGTTGGGAAAGGAAAGAGGGGTTGCCGGAGCCAGACGGTGGCGTCGGGCAATCATCCTATCCACAGGAGCCCCTGTGTTGGGCCTGGACCAGGTGCTCAAAAAGGTGTCAGTGATGGCTTCATTAAAAGGCAGCAGGGGATCCGAAGAGCTCGCTGCCGGTTGAAGCACCTCCGTAGATAGCTCAAGGTCGAGAGCCTTGGCCGCCCTATGCAACACCAGTGCGTAAGAAGCTCCCTCCTCCGTAGCCCCTGTAGGAGGAGCCAACTTGCCAAGGTCTGGAGAAGTATCCGGACCACTGGCTACCCCCAACTCCTCTCGCCAGTCTGGATCTTGCTCCAACTGGTCAGTTAAAGGGTATCCAGACCCCTCCCAGTCCTCCTCACCCTCATCTGGTTGCCAATCTGGCCTAAAAGAACCAGGATGGAACAGGGGCACAAAACTACCTGTCGGCACCGGATCGGGTGTCGGTTGACGTCAGCCTGGCTCCGGGGTCGATCCGTGTCCACATCGGGGTGGATGCCATGGTCGACGCCAGCTGGGGACACAACCGGTGTCGGCTATGGGCATGGTGCTGGTAGAATCCAGATCCAGGCCTGGATCCAAGGGGACCCTGCGGTTCTGGTGCTGAAGCCACCGGAGAAGGCCCAGGGCCCCCAGCCAAGTACACGGGGCCCGAAGGCGTGCCAGCGGAACCGGGCTGCCCAAAGATGGCATGCATCGCTTCGTAAGAACTTCGAAGCTGGGCAGGGGTCCCGGAAAGGGGGGGGAACTTGGAGCCGACCCTTCGAGCTCCGCACGCGAGTGGCACCTCCTGCATCCCTCATCACGTTGGTCGACGGACGGAGAGAAGTCGAAGAGCGACAATGCTTCTTCGACTTCTTCTTGTGCTTCGACTTACCTGATGAGTGCAAAGACTTCGAAGAAGAGTGGTGGTGGTGGTGGCTCAGCGACTGGTCCCTCGACCTACCGTGAGACCGGGACCTCGAACGGTGCAGAGCCGATTGCCGGGCCTCGATAAGCTTTTGGGACTGTTCCCGCAAAGACTTCGGTTTCAGTGGTCGCGTTCTAGGCACCACAGACACGTGGTGGGGATCAGTCACCGACATCAGTTTTCGGCAGGAACCGCAAGCCTTGAAAACAGGCATCCCTGACGTGCACCAGGAGTCGAATATTTAAAACGGTGTCGGCAAAAGTCAGCAAAAAGTCAATCAAAAAGTGACTGGAGGTAACGCTCTCTACGGATCTGCACTGGCTGGCATGGAAAAAGAAAGAACTGACGTCAGCGTACCAGGGCGGCGTCTAAGTAACTACCACAACGTCATCCTGGCGATCACGATGCCAACGACGAAAGCAGAGCCGACCAACGCCACCTTTTAAGGTGCAGGGGTACTGCCGACAAAAAATTCTGCGGATCCAGTCTGACACCTGGGGGTAATTCTAAGGTAAGGAATCTATAACTAATTGTCTCTTTCAGATACTTTTTGCAGGAGTCGCAAACTGATCCAGAGATGGAATTCCCCATTTTTGGAATATTTTTTTGAGTTTAGTGTCTGATAACTCCTACTTGTGACAGGCTTTCAGTGACCTGCTTAACTCATCCACCCACTGGTTTTGTGTGCCATGAATTTGTTCCTCTTTCGTGGAAATCTGTGCTTCAGACACCAATTGCAAATGTTTTGTGCTTCCTTGGATAGAAGACGTGACCTTGTTCCGCCCTGTTTGTTAAGGTAAAACATCGTGTCAGTGTGTATCAAAATGTCCAACCCCATGCAGTCTAAATAAAAAGTCCCAACTCCACTGCCTTCAGTTACAGGAGATTAATAGGTTTCCTCCTTTCTTCGGTTGACCATATTTCACTCACTTCCGATCTTGGAGATGTGTTCCCCATCTTTCCACTCAGTCATCAGTTGTCATAATGAGACTTGGAGGCCTGCTGTGGAAGGCTGACCTCACAGAGAGGTTTTCTGTTTTTCTTCCACCACTGCATCGCGCACTGCATGTCGTCATCTAGCATGGTTCCTGCGTTCATTGCTTGGCCAGTTCTTGCAGCACCCTTACGTACAACCGACAGTTCGGGATGAGAGGGATGCACAACGATATCACTCCCAGGAACCATTTTAATTGCCTTACTGAAGTGGGCCTTTTTCTTGACAGGGAAAATCCCAGTGTCAATCCTTGGGACCCTCTCTTCTGTTGAATGTACCCTGCAAATGTCTGTGCTCATGACAGCTCCCAGAAAAATTATTGTCGTTTGTGGAGTTATGCAGGATTTCTCTTTGTTTATATGTAGGCTCAGGTTGTCAAAGAATTGCAGGCATGCCCTTGTAGAGTCCTCTGTATTCTTGAGAGAGTTTGCTTTTATCAGTCACCCAGGTACGATAATACCTGATGTGGGGTCCGCCTGAGATAGGCTGCTGCTGGTGCCATGCATTTAGTAAAACTTCTCGGGCACACTTTAAACCGGGAGCATTTTGAAATGGTAGTGAATTGCGACCAAATAAATGTGAGATATCTTCACGTGTGTCACGTGTATGAGGATATGAAAATATGCATCTAGAAGATCCAACAATGTCACGCGATTCCCCCTTGTTTAATAATTGAATGATGTCTTGCAGGAATGGTTGTTTTTTTTAGGTATTTGTTGAGGTGTCTGAGATCCAACACCTGTCTCCATTTCCCATTCTCCTTTCTCATGAGAAAAAAGTGTGAGCATTTACCTGGGTGTCTGCAGTTTTGTGAGACTTCTTCTATTGCTCCCTTGGAAATCATAGAGTTGATTTCCTCTCTTAACAGCCAAAGATGTTGGTGTGACCATCTGACAGGCGGATGGTAAGGAGGTTTCTGGATAAACTCTAGGGTGTGACCCTACTTTATGTTTTCTGGAACCCACCTGTTTGAGGAGATGGATTTCCTATTTTCTTAACAGCTGTAGAGTGTGTCTCTGAAATGCAAGGAAGGTGATGGCACAGAGGCAACCAGGGTCATTTTCTTGTCACCGTCTTCTGGAGCATTCTTGACCTTTGCTGCAGCAGCCGCTCGTCTTCTACCTGCCTGTCTAGAACAGGTTGTGGTCTGAGAAGGCCTATACTGCTGGGGGAACTGCTAATGATGACCCTGTCCCGGTTGATGGTACGGCTGGTATCGATACAGTTGATATGTACCACAAAAAGAGTATTGTCCTCTGCCTCAATCACCTCAAAAGGATGAAAATATGCTCTGTTGTAGGACTCCTAATGATCAAGCGGTCTCCGTGTCGGCCTTGATGGACTGCAATGTGTCGTCAATATGTTTTCCAAACAAGGCCTTGCCGATGTAAGGCATTTCTAAAATGTTTGACGGCACTTCCAGTCAAAAAGAAGTTGCCTTAAGTCAACCTTGCCTTCTCCATTCCGCTGCTCCAGCCATAGGTCTGTAGCCTGTGAGGGCTACATCCATCCCCATGTCTATCATCTCTGAAGATATGAGTTGCCCTTCTTGGGGAATGGTTCTAGCCGCTTTTTTTTTAATCTTCTGGCAAACACTCTAAAAACTGAGCTGGTTGCAACAATATTAGGCAGTCGTATCTGCCAAACATGGCTAGGGCATTGGATACCCTTATGGTGATCGCAGAGAAGCGCTTTCCTATATTACCCAGCCGTCTACCCTTCTTGTCTGGGGTAGCTGAACAAGATGCTGTCGGATTCCTGGACCTTCTTAGAGCCGCTTGCATCACCAATGAGTTTGGCTTTGGATGACCTATCAAGCAGGCTGGCAAGCTCTCATAAACCTTGTACTTGTTGTCCATCGTCTGTATCACATTACCAATGTGACTGGGTTCTCCATGACTTTGAGGCCCTTGTTCCAAATGTAATCAACAATTGGTATGGATTTTATCGGTTTCTTGCTTGATTCCTTGAAATCATATAGGAAGCTCTTGGTTTGTTGTACCGAGATCGGTAGGTCAAAGCACTTCGCCGCTCTTTCAAGCAGTGCATAGAACCCGCCAATGTCCTCGAGCAGCAAACTAGCACCTGAAGTGTTGGTGGTGCTGATATGGGAGTCACAGTCATCCCATTCACTCCCTTCAGTAGAAAAATGGTCTTTGTTTATATGTAGGTATTTTGTCCTCTTCGGGTACATCATCCTCATTGTCGCCTTGATCCACGAAGTCGTCATGACTGACAATAGATTTGAATGTTCTTGGCTGGGGATCTCCACATGTTGTACCATCGGAGTTGGCTGATATGGCAATAGTTCTCTTTGTGGTGCCCCAGTTTGTCCCAGTTTTGAAAGTTTTGCTCCCTTAGAGAGAA
The DNA here is from genome assembly GCF_964204655.1 of Triturus cristatus. NCBI lineage: Eukaryota > Metazoa > Chordata > Amphibia > Caudata > Salamandridae > Triturus > Triturus cristatus. The sequence goes on along the minus strand of NC_140586.1, from coordinate 735,567,957 downwards.
ACCTCTAATGATAGGTCTGCAACATCAAACAGAGATCCGTCGCTAAAGGGATTTGCATTGAACGTCCCTGCAATTGTTGCATATCATCATACAGCTGTCTAGGAAGTCATCATAAGGTTTTTCCCTTCCTTGCTGCCTGTCCTTAAAAGAAAAAAAATCACCCTGCATATATTCAGTTTCCTGTTCTTCATTATCATCCGAATCTTGGCATTTAACATGCAGTTGAAATAGGCTTGTAGCATCTCCAAAGAATCTATTGGCGTCATCATAATCTCCTGTCTCCCCCATTTCAAGTATACATACTGGTGGCAACGGAGTAACCTTGCTAGCTGAGGTTAAGGCTGGCCTCAGAACTGGTTCAGCGACGACTGTTGACGGTGCTGTAGATCATGGGAACGGTCTCTGTTTCAGCTGTGTCGTCTTCACTGTTCTAAAAAGGGGCAAAGCCGCCATCAGTCGACAGTGTTGACGACAGCACGGGTATAGTCTGCGCACACGATGGGCCCATCGTTGTAAATTTTGCCGCCGAAGACGTTTGACACTAGCATTACAGTCGACTAAGCAGAAAACTCAGTGATGGTAGGTGTTGTCGGCATAGTAATCCTCGTCAACAGTGCTGTCTGCAGTTTCGTCAACAATTTAGTCAGTGATTTGCCTGATTTCTCTGAGGCAGGTTTCCTCATATCAGCGGAGGCCAATGCCTTGTCAAAAGGTGTTGAAAACTCCGAAACGGATACCTTTTTTTCTCCTGGTGTCTTGGAGAAGTCACCTTTTACCCCGTTGGCTTCTTTTTGTCTGCCCTTTTCATGGTCTTTTTAGGCAGTTCAGTTAGATCTTTTTTAGATCTCTCTTTCTTTAGAGACTCTTCCACCTTAGGGTCGGGCCGTTCAACTCCAAAGTCTGGAGTTTCAGGTGCTTTTTACTTCTGAAGTCATAGTAAAAGTCTTGCCCATAGTTCTTTGAGAGTCTTGGCTGAAAATGTTCTGCAATATTTGCATTCCTTGGGTTTGTGGTGTGGGTGCAGCAGTAAGGCACTCTTATGAGGAGCCTCAGAGAAGAGTCTCATCATCCCACAGGTTTTACATGGGCAAAACAAACTCGTTTCTAATCACTCGGACATGGTGGTAGAATCTGTCAGATCAGCTAGTAAAGGTCAGATAAATATATAAAGTTCACCTGGAGGACACAGATGACAAAATCAGGTTCTGATGAGGAAAACACTGAGCAGCAGGAAGACTCCCTTATCCACGATGTGCAGTAAGATATCTAAGGTGTGAAGCCATTGGACAGGAAAAAAAAAAGGTGCAAGCTCTGCTCAGATTGTCTACTACTAATTATAATTACCATGGGACACCCACCTCAACAACAGGGAAGGTTCAAGCAGGTGAATCTATGAAATATTCAATATTTCAGAATCTATTCTAGTAGCATTTCTCAAGTGCAGAATCACCCAAAAGGGATCTCCAGGCGCAGTACTTACATGTATACATTTTATTTTACGTTAACAGCTCAGTATTTTTCAAGAGATTAAACATTTGACTTTAAAACAAGGTTATCTCCCTGGCATGTGGATACAAATATGGCAATTAGCTATTAGCTTTACCTGGTAAGAGGCCTCAGACTGTAAAACACGATCAGAAGAATCAAAAAGGTTCCAAAAACAGAATGTAACTTATGCCTAACCATGGGTTTGCACTTATTTAGTTGCAGATTCAGCTCTGTACATACTCCTGCCTTGAATAGCAAAGTCTGGAAAAGTGCAAATTTTATCTCCAAATATTTATTTTGGCTGCAGGCATCAGTCATTCCTATGTGACTCTAAAGACCACAATGCACTGAGACAGATTCCACCTTCTTGCACTGAGAGGTCGCTGCTGTTAACCTCGACTCCTCGCGGCCCCCGCTTCGCGGGGGCCGCTCGAAAGTGGGTTAATTCCTGTCAAGGGCGAAGCGCTGGGACGCTGTTGGATCTTTGGTACTTACTCGGAAAGGACGCCGTGATCGATATCCGAGGGACCCACCACAGAGGCTGACTACACGGGACTGCGAGGCCCAGGGTGCATTCTGGCAATTCTTCTTGCACACCTGGTACCTCTTCCCGGCCCCGCCTCCATCGATTGCTCCCCGTGCGCTACAAAGCGCTGGGACATTGTGGAGCTCGTTGCTTCTTGCACTGAGAGGTCGCTGCTGTTAACCTCGACTCCTCGCGGCCCCCGCTTCGCGGGAGCCGCTCGAAAGTGGGTTAATTCCTGTCAAGGGCGAAGCGCTGGGACGCTGTTGGATCTTTGGTACTTACTCGGAAAGGACGCCGTGATCGATATCCGAGGGACCCACCACCGAGGCTGACTACACGGGACTGCGAGGCCCAGGGTGCATTCTGGCAATTCTTCTTGCACACCTGGTACCTCTTCCCGGCCCCGCCTCCTTTATCTCCTCACCCTCTTAAATATCTTGCCGGACTTTTCGCGCCAGCGGAACGCGCGCGGGACGCAGATCGGGGCGAAGACCGGGCAAAGAGCGGGCCCTCTGAGGCCCTCAGAGTCACGAGGAGACCGGGCCGGGTGAATTCCTTTACCTTCCAGTAAACGTGAGCTGTGTGTGCGATAATTGTATCTATAACCATGGCCGAGACTGTCCCTACAAACGCACCCACAACCACTGGTGGTACAAACAAAGGTACATTGGTTGATTACTTTATAAAGGTTGCTGCGCCCACGGACAAGGAGACCACGCTCGCTGAACGAAGGGCTGAGCGACGTCGGTCCATAGAGTGTATTAAAAATAGGACACCATTGGATAATTTGTCTCCTCCGACCCCCATTGAGCTAAGTTCTCCTACCCTTACGCAGGAAGCACTAGCTATTGATAATGTTCCTGTGCTGCTTAGAGTCATTGATTCTACATCTGACAATTCCTACTGTCCGCATGGCTCCACTGATCTGCCCCCGTCCAGTACTTTTATCAAGGAAATTGACATTATTATTACTCCTTCTCAACCTAAGGCTAAGGCCCCCAATAAGAAGGCGGGGAGGGTTGTGGTACCCAGAGTTTCAAGGCCCCCTCCCCCTAAAAGAAGAAAGAGGTTAGGTGATCTGCCAAAGGACAAGATTTATCACTCTGACTTTGGCAAAGGACCCACTCAAACTTCAGTAACTACACCTCTGCCAAAGGCATCATCCACTTTACCAATAACACACACCATGGCCATAATATCTCCTACTTCTTTGGCACCCCCACCTTCTGATCTGACTTGTCCCCCGCTGCCCCTACCTAATGTAGGTCCGATGCCACCCTATCTCGAGGGCATCGAGCAATTGATGAGGTCATTTATCCTACCCATTATCGAAAGATTAAAAAACATAGAACAACGCCTAGGGGACCTAGAATCAGCAATTATAAAAAACCCGGGGGCACGCAAAGATCCTGTACAACCAGTCCTGCCCCCCCCCTGTGGTACCAGCCTTAGCTCCAATTTACACTAGGAAAAATGACCTGGCTAGTCTTAATGGCCAGTCTAGGGCCAAGTCCTCTTCCAACATAGCCCATCAATGTTTCGGACAAAGCGAAGTGGGTGAATTAATAAAGGAAACACCATTCCCTACTATAGAAACGACACCAAATGAGAGGGGCGGGAATCAACCTTTAGTTAGGGTAAGAGACCGACCTAGGCATCTAGTCGATCTACCCCCAGAGGCGGTTCCATATGTGGTAGTGCTCACAAGAGTCCCGCCTCTGGAAAAGGGCAAAACTGAAGGTTTTCACGAGCTCAAAAATAAAACCATGCACTGGCTCATGTCAAACAGACCCCTCCCTTTTAACATCAATGGGGAGATATTACATGTCCGGAGACTTCATTGGTTGGGGCGTAGAAGCAAGGACATCGAAGGGGATGTAATAATCATTAACTTTAGAGACCCTAGAGCAGTTAATCACATCTTAGACTACCCCTTGGGTAACACCTGTGGGTCCATAAATCCCCGCGAATTGTTATACTTCTATCCAAGACCCTTAGTCTCTTATAATGTATATTCAAGGGCCCCAGTACAAATGACGACACACCGCGCACTTTCTGCATTCTCTGCTCCCCCTGTTAAATACTGTAATACCTATGCACCCACCTCTGCGGCTCATGAAACTGCACCAGAATGGGTTACGGTGCCCCATGAGAGTCACAGATATGGCCCAAGGAGGGTGAACCATAGGCTACCATTTACTCCCCTTGAAGTCGCAAATAGATTCGGCGCCTTATCAGGAGTCGATGATTGCGACTGACATAGGGGTTTTTCCGACCATGGGCCTAGTTCCTTGGTGTACCAGGCTGTGGACATTAATCCGATTCTTCAACTGCAGATTTCTTGCCCGCAATACTCCATCACTCCTGGGCTACCTCCGCCTCCACCTGAGACTCATACAACGCCCCATGAATACGCTCCTTTGGTTGCAGAAGAGTCAGCTATAAATTCCTACTGTTCAGTACTCAGGGTGGAGAGGAAAAAGGCGCAGGGTGGTTGTTTGTCAAGACAGATTAATCCGATACAGGGTTTATTAACCAAGGACCGCGATGATACAGGGGTTTGTGCCCTTTTAAGGCCGGTACAATGCACTCCGGATGAGATTGCTACGACCACAGATAGGGCTGTGAGGTCATTGGAAATCCTATCGTGGAACGTTGCTGGGTTGCCTAACAAGTTGGATAGTAGTGAATGGGAAACCTTCATTAAAGAATATGATATATGCATGTTCCAAGAGACGTGGGCCAGAGAAAACCATTGTTACCCTGGGTTTGCAACTTTTAACGTCCTAGCCAGATGGGGAGGGAAGGGACGCCCATCTGGCGGTTTATCAATATGGATCGCTTCCCATCTAGGCTGTACGGCCGAGATGGTAGAAACAAACTCATCTGACATCCTGTGTGTGGTCTTACGTTGGCCCACTGGGATGGGTATGACCCTGGTAAATACATACTCCAGACCGGTCGGAGTTGCGGCCACCTCAAGGACAATGGAGGACTTACTGACATTCCTCGATTCTCTCTCTGGCTCAGAATTACTCTTGGTTGGAGGTGACTTTAACATCCAGTTTGAACCATTCCCGATCCACCTTGACGGGCTTAGTAGTGAGGAGGATGACCTCTGGGAAATCCCAAGCATTGCGGGTCCGCCAGTTAGGTCATCATCACCTCTCCTACTCCAAGTCATAACAATGACCCTGGCAAACTCACTTAGAGCTTGCAATGGTAGGTTCCAAGGGGACATACCGCCACAACCAACTTTTAATAGACTAGGTCAGGAGTCCCGGATAGATTATGTAATGATCAAACTTCAGGACTGGAAACTGGTCCTAGATTTTAAAATAGCCCCCAGGCTAGACAGCGACCACAATGCTCTAACCCTTTCATTAGCCGCTGACGGATTTTTTAATGCTGCTGCTCCAGGGAATAGATTATCTGCCCCAAGTCTTACCTTATCCAGCAATAGGCGAAGAATAAGGTGGGACAAACTGCTAGAGAAACCGAATTGCATAAGGACCATCTATGAGCTAGTGGTATCAGCTCTTGAAAAAGTGGAAAGCCTCCTCCCTCAATTGCCCTCGTCAGATGGATGCCTCTTCCTCGGGGACACTCACCAGACCCTTTGCGATAACCTTGCTGAGGTATTGAACCCTGTGGTCCGGGACAGGAAAGCGAGGAGAGAAAAAGCCTCATGGTTCAATGCCAGCTGCAGAGAAGCTAAGAAAGACCTTCTTCGGGCATTTAAAAACAAGGAGGCCCCCTCGGTAATTAGGGAAAAGAGGGTTGCTTACAAGCTCCTCCTTGAAAATGCCAAAATCGACTGGGACTGGGAGAACTGGGCGGAAATGACATCTGCACTTAAAACCAGAGACCCAAGGAAATTCTGGCAAATAGTCAAACATGGCTCAGCCGAGCCTGTTATGGCTATAGAAGGAAATATTGCGCCAGAAGTATGGGAGGAACATTTTTCTTCGCTTTATAGTAGGGCTGGGCTGGACCAAATAGGAATCCAGGCCGGGACCCCAGCTGCCATAATCATTGATAATTCTTCTGAGATGGAAGATTTCAACTTGGAGGAACTGGAAATGGCAATAACTCGCCTTTCCACAGGAAAAGCGCCAGGTCTTGACAAGCTCCCAGGTGATCTCTTCAAGCACGAGGTTGGAATTTGGGCACCCTACCTTTTGGTACTGTTCAATGCCATCATCCATGGGATGGCGGTCCCTCCAACTTGGCTCGGAGCGGAGATTGTCCCTATTTTTAAAAGGGGCTCACCTTTGCTCCCTGCCAACTACAGACCGATCAGTCTGATAGACGTCCCACAGAAGCTTTTCGCGAGGCTTCTGTTGGATCGTCTCTTGGACTGGATCGAAGAGAGGGACATTCTGAGCCCCCTTCAGGCAGGGATTCGTCAGAAGACCTCCACCATAGACCAGGTCTTTAGGCTGTCCCTTATATATTGGAAAACAATACAGCTGGAGGGTGGCAGTCTCTATACTGTATTTGTGGACTTAAGGGCAGCCTTTGACCTGGTTCCACGCGGCAAGCTCTGGGAAGTGCTGGCGAATGTTGGGGTGCCAGCTGATCTTTTGACAATGATCATTCGCCTCCACACTAACACCTATGCTCGTGTGAGGTGTGGTAGCCAGGGTGCTCTATCAAACAAGTTTCCCGTTGACAGAGGGGTAAGACAGGGGTGCGTACTCGCACCAACCTTGTTCTGCCTCTTTGTCAACGGTGTTATTGATCACCTCAATGGGGTCAAAAATTCGGATGTCCCAAAGCTGGCGGGAAGGAGGGTTCCGGCAATTATGTTTGCGGATGATACCCTCCTTCTCTCCAAGTCGCCGATGGGAATCCAGCGTGTGCTGGATGGTTTCGGGGACTTTTGCAGAGAGCACGGATTGGAGATAAACACTCTAAAGACAAAATTCATGGCCTTCAATCCGCCACCCAGGTTTCACCGCATCCCACGTATAGGGAATAACACACTCGAACGAGTCAACACCTTTGAATACCTTGGTGTTACCCTTAATGAGGAATTGGGGTGGGGTCCGCACCAGGAGAAAGTAAGGATGAAACTAGTGCAACATGTGGGTGGGATACTAAGGATGGTAGGGAAGAATAGGTCGAACCTCAAACCCATAGGCCCACCACTCCATATTTACAGGGTGCAAGCCAGAGGAGCTGTTACATATGGTATTGAATTATGGGGTCATAAAGTCTTGGATAGTCTGACAAAAGAGGAGAATAGATTTCTTAGGTGCCTAGTAGTTCTTCCTCCTAGTACACCCCTAGTGCCTCTAAGACTCGACCTAGGCATTAGACCCCTGGGAGAAGAATTGGCACTTCGCCCTGTGATCTACTGGCGCAGATTGTGGGCGGTGCCCGAATTGATTCATTACAGACAGGGCCTGCAGGAAGTCCTTAGCTTTCCAAACTCGGGGAACATTGCTTGGCTTAAATTTGTAAGGAATAGTCTGGTGGGCCTAGGTCTAGATGCACTTTGGAACGACCCTCAGGATGCCTGTCTCAGGCTTCCCAAAAAAGTTTTAACCAAATTGTATTATAACTCCAAGGCTCCCACACTTCGACCTTCAAAATCTCTAGGGTCCTTAACGCACCAATTCCTCTACATGAAGAACACCTACAGCTTTGAATCGGTCCTTGACAATGTTTACCCTGTAATAATTAGGAAGCTCTATTTGCAATGGAGGCACGGGTCCTTGCCAATTCGTGCACTTACTAGTCTTTGGTCAGTGTCGACATCCAGTATTTGCCCGGCATGCGGGGTAAGCGATGAAACTGAACTGCATATTATATTTTTTTGTCCGGGCTATACTGAGGCGCGCAGAAAATGGATCATTCCCGCTTGTAGGAATCTGGGTTTCACCAGGTGCCACAAAGCCTTTAGAATTCTCAAGAGTGAAATGGCTGTTCACATTGTGTTTGCTGTGGCCAAATTTCTGGGGGCTTTATGGCACAAGCGGAAACGGTATTTAAAAATGTTATCATGATTCATCTTGCACTGTGTTAAATGGCATATGATTATATGTAATCAGCAGATATCTAGCTTTGTGGCTGCACCAATGTTATATTCCCTTTTATCCCCTTTTACTACTAATTTTAATTACCTAATGTACGGTTTTTAAATGCTTTTATATTCATCTTATGTACCTTTTATGGAGATTTCTCCGAAATAAAGTTTTCTTGAATTGAATTGAATTGATTCCACCTGAGATTTCTGTTTCATCAGGAGTGTGTTACACTTTTCTTGTACTGCTCAAGGAGTATGAGGCACATTAACATACCACAGAACAAGTTTCAACATTATGGATAAAAATAAGCAACATTTTCCATTTGCAAGATAGATATAGTTGAAATAAGTTAACAACTAACTCTTATGTGTTAGTTATAGTTCAGCAAGCTAACTATAACTTTCACTCGACATGCACAGCTATGACCTCATATATTACTTCACCCATAACATGTTTAATGACATCACTGATGCCAAAATTACATTGATTTTGCAACAGGTTTGCGTTACTTCTTTAATGCAGACTTAATGCAAAATTCAGGTTGGTAATTAGAAACCAACTAAAATCATGATTTGCATTGATTTGTAACCATAAATAATGCAATGGAGTGAACTTAGCTGCTTTGCATCAAGGGAGCTCTCCATGAGATGTGTATGGGCGTTCACATGCATCCCCCCCATATGTTTTGATGTAAACTCCTATCTACAAGAACTTGTGCAAATAGATTTGTAGCAAAATCATGCACCTTTCTCACACTAGCGTAACAAAAAGGAATATTTTTAATTCTTCTTGTTCTTTTCCTCTTTGCCTGTGTGCAGCATTCTGTAAAGAGGAAATTGTCTTAAAGAACAAGATACTTACCTTTGGTAACGCTTTTTCTGGTGGATACAGTATCTTCCTGTGGATTCCTCACCTTTTGAATTACCCCTTGACCTCACAATGAAACGACTCATAGGAGCCATAATACCCTGTTGGCGTGCTGACGTCAGTTCCAACCATTTTTTCTGTGCCTTCCAGACGAATGGGTGACCCAACAACATTTCCACAAATATACACAGTATACAAAACCAATTAAAACTGGAAATTCTAATATATAGACATTTCCTAGTGACCAGTATCACAATATTCCAATACACCCATTAATAAAATACATAAATTATATGTTATTCATTTTTCGGTATAAAGAGGCAGGCAATGGGGAGGTGGGTGGATGAGTGAGGAATCCAAAGGCAGATACTGTATCCACCAGAAAAAGCGTTACAGAAGGTAAGTCACTTGTTCTTCTTATGGATACATATGCCTGTGGATTCCTCACCTTTTGAATTGAATCCTCAAGCAGTCCCACTCCTGGCGGAGGGTGCCTGCCTATCTACATCCAAAAATCCTGCAGCACAGAACGTGCAAAATGACTGTCTCTCCTCACCTCTGAGACTAAGCAATAATGCTTCGCAAAAGTGTGGAGGATAGAAAGTGGGTAAAGTGAGAGATTGCCCTAGGTGGAAGGGAGTGACTACCTTAGACAAGGAAAATAGCTCTGGTCCTAAGAACCATCTTATCCGCATGAAAAGAGGTGAATGGAGGCTTGGAGCCAAGAGCCTGCAGCTCACTCACCCTCCTACTGGAAGTAATTGAAATCAGAAATATTGTCTTAAACGCTAAGAACTTTAAGGGACAACTATGTAATGGTTCAAATGGAGACCCCATCAAGAAAATGAGAACCAAATTCAAATCCCACTGAGGCATAATAAATAGAGTGGGAGGAACACTATTGGTGAGACCCTTAATGGATCTCATAACTGTACGAGTTACTTACCTTCGGTAACTATGTAGCTGGTAGAGACGATTCTAGCCGCGGATTCCTTGACGTAGAATTATCCCCAGGCGTGAGACTGGATCGGAAAACGTTTTGCTCAGCATCCCCGCGCGCCAGTGGGACGGTACCACGCGACTCCGCCCAGGCGCCGCCCGCGAATTCGGAGTCAGCGAGGCCAAACAAGTCCCACCCCGGCGCATTTATGTCAGTTTTCTTCGGAGAACTTTTCCGTGCCACAACGCGGAACCAGCAGACAAAACTGTGAGAGTATAGGAACAGTGTGCTATAGAACAGAAAAAGGAATGGTGAGGAACAACACCATAAAGAGCAGTAACCCTGCCAGTACAGAGACAGCCCCCCCTCCCCCGGGAGACAAGGGACATATGTAGAACTATAACCCTAACATGCAACAGGACTACAACCCCATCCAAAGACAAGGAAGGGGAACCAGTTGGGGACAAACAGGGAACGACAAAACTCCAAGACATCCCCGTCACAGAGTGCGACAACCCCCATCAGGAACAAGGGCAGAGGCACAGCCAAAAGACCAAAACCTCAAGGATCGCAAAGAGCCAGAAGGACCAACAAACCTATCCTCCCATGTGACAACGGGGAGGAAAAAGGGACAGCCCAACAGAAAGAGGGAAAGAATGTACTCATAGAAGACACAGCCAACCACTGGGAAGCGAGTGCAAAAGATCAAATCACAAGCCCTCGCAGAACAGGGAGGAAGGGCGGGCCGTGAAGGAATCAGCGACTAGAATCGTCTCTACCAGATACATCGTTACCGAAGGTTAGTAACTCGTACATCTGATAGAGACTACTAGCTGCAGATTCCTTCACGTAGAATAGATACCCTAGCCATACCCAAGGGAAAGGAGGGTCTACGATAGGACCCCACCCACCAGGGCAGAACAAAGGACCGCACGGGGGCAGAGTCCAAAAACAGAACGAGGTGCCCCATCCCCCAGGCCAAGGGAAATGAAGAGAAGAAGAAGAAGAAAATAGCCTATCCTCACTCAGCAGAGGAAACAAGGCATGGCGCAGAGGCCAAACACTCCATGCCCACGTGAGGCAACAAAACCTCCGCCCAAGACCAAGGCAAGGAAAGGAGCACCGAAGGAGAAGAGCAACCTAGAGACTCCAAGGAGAAGAGGCCGAGCAAAGGCAATCCCAGACAGGATGGCGCCGGCAGCAAGAAGCAGACGGGTGCCGAAAAGGGGAACTCAAGGTCACCCAGGAAGAATCGTCCAACGCCCTGCAGGGACAAACTGCGCCCGCAAGAGGGTCCAGAAGTCAGGGACCAACCCCCCCCCCCCCACAGGGAGAAGAGGTAGAACCGAGTGCAAGGCCCACTGGAAGTAGCGGAGAAGGCAGGATGACAGTCCCACTAAAGCCCCAAGATGGCACAACGGTGCAGAAAGAACAAGAGGGCGGCACTGGCAAGCTCCGCCAGACACCAGGAACACCACAGAACGAACACTCAAAGCAAAAAGGCGAAGAAGGTTACATCCGTAACATACCATAACGCCACGAAGAGCAGAAGCCCGCAGGAGACCACAAATCCCCAGCACATACCAGGGCTATATAACAGCCATCCCTGCCCCACATGGGACATGTCATATCCCAAGACATGGGAACCTCTTAGAAAGAAACTTCCGCAGCAGAGGACAAAAAAAAAGACCTGAAGCAAAAAACCCTGCAGGAGGCCTATCAAGCAGCCAGAGGGGAAACGCATAAGGCCCAATCTCAGGCCCAGCATGGTGTAAAAAGCCCAAAGGAAAAACACACAGTCAAAAAGGGCTGGCCAGCAGCCAACAGAACCACAACCTCAGCCAGACAACCGGGGCGGCCCACCCCAATGGAAGAACAGCTCCCAGAACCAGGGCAACACGCAGGTCACGGAGGAGGAGAAGGGGGAAGAGGACGCAGCCCCGCCAAGAACCTCTGGGTCCGCAGGGGCATGGAACAAAACAGCACCATCGAAGGGAAGGTCCACCAGCCGTTCTCGAACATTCTCAGGGAACACACTATCCCGAAGCCACGACCCAGCACCTCCGAGACGTCCAGAGCGGAGCGAAGGATAAACGCCGCCAGATCCCGACCATCCAAGACATGCTGTCTCAAATCCACACAGGCACCCTCCTGAGAAGCGGCAGACATAAGGGGCTCCGCCGAGTCCCACAAGCAAGAAGTGGCCCTAGCCAAAACACACAGTGTGTTAAGGGCTCGCAGAGCTGCACTGGTGGAAGCAAACATATTGCGCCCCCAGGAGTCCGGCCGGCGGGCCTCCCGTGACGGGGGAGACAACAGCAGCGGCAAAGCAGGAAAGACAGACTACAAAAGGGGGCCTCTGGTCGAAGGGTGAAGAGATCATGCGGAGCCGGATTGTGGCGGTGTAGAAGGTGCTGGGGCACCGGCTCTCCCGTGGCAGGACGGCCCCAAGTCCCCAAGAGAGAAGGGTGGAGTGAACCCTCGATGGGAAGCAACAGTTCCCTACCACCAGAGCCCTGATGGAGAACCTCCAGAAGATGATCTGCGGGGAAATGGGTAGCTGGATAACCCATGCGCAAAATTCCCACAGCTGTGGAAACAGCGCAGGCGAAAGCCGCACCCGCCTCCGTAGGGCCCCGCGGAGGGGAAAGCAGTTCCTCGTTAGGTGACGGCTGCAAGCTAAGGCGGCCATCCCCCAAGCCAACCGGAGGAAGGAAGGGCCAAGGTCGGAAGGAAGAGGGACCGAGGAGGGGGGGACTTGCGGCTCCTCCGGCGAAGACCGAGATCGTGTAGACGGCGAGGAGCCGCCTTTGGACGACGTCGGGGAAAAAGCCACGGCACGGCAGCCCGTCTCCGGCAAGGATGACACCAGCAACCACCGAACCTCTGGAGAAGAGGAGGCGTCCGAAGAGGAGTCAACGACCCGACGTCGGCACGGCGCCGAAGAGTCTGCAACCTGAGGCCGGGGCGACCTCAGACACAGCACACGGCGCAGGAGACCGGAGCTGGACCGGAGGCCAGGGTAGAGAAGGGGCGGCGCTGAAACGGCGCCGACCTGACCTCCGACAAGGCAGCCGCCTGCGTGGAGGGACGAGAAGGGCCCGGGGAGGAACGAGGAGACCAACGCCAACCGCGACTCGTGCCATCGGCCGACAACTGTTGCGCCGCCAGGGCCAGCAGCTGCTGGCGCCGTAGCAGCGGCGCCTCAGACAAGGCCGCCGCCCGTCCCGAAAGGGGCTCAGGCGAGAAGGGCCCTCTGCCGACCACTGTGGCGCCGCCAGGGCTAGCAGTCGCCTGCGCCGTAGCTGTGTCATCTCGGATAAGGCCGCAGCCTGTCCCAAGGACCGAGAGGGGCTCGGGGGTGCGACCCGAGCCCCGGCAATCTCCCGCGACACCACAGGAACTCCCGCGGAAGTTTGCGGTGAAGCAGAGGTGCCGTGGTCCGAAGGAGGGCCCCCGAAGGGCCACACCCCAATGGCACCACATCCTCCGAGCCTGGATCCGAAATAGTTGGCACCGGAGCCGCCGGCGACACCGCGGAGGGCCCCGCACACTGCATGGGATCCGCTGACGTCCCAGGAGGGGAAGGAGGAGGAGGAAAAGCCAGCGAGGCCTGCAAAGCCGCTGCATATGTCTCCATCTGGGATCTGGTCGCCCCGCGCCGGGAAACTGCAGATAAGGGGACGACACACGGGGCCGCACCACCCGCTGAGATCCCACGCCCCCGCCAGGCCGGAACCCGACCCTCGGGGACAAACAGACACTTACCAAGAGGTAAGCTGCACATTTGCGACCTGGGAGAAGATCGAAGTCAGCGAGGGAAGCCGCGGGTCCGAGAACCCTCCTCAGGGCCCGGCCAAGATGATGACGCCGACCTGGACACACGAGCCGAAAGAAGTTTTATCCGGCGCTCACGCTGGGTCTTCGGCTTCATCTGCTGGCACGCCTCACAATCAGTGGAATCGTGGTGCTCCCCCAAATACCACATACAGATGGGGTGAGAATCCGTCGCCGGCATGAGGTGGCCACATGGCGAACAAGTATTAAAGCCCGAAGGCATTTGCACACTGTTCTCACACACGCAGCAATAGCATAAAGGAAAGGCCTAAACAGGCCAAGAGCACAAACCGGATCCGCGTTGCACGCGGAAAAGGAAAAAACTGACATAGGCGCGCCGGGGTGGGACTTGTGTGGCCTCGCTGACGTCACGTGCGGCGCCTGGGCGGAGTCGCGTGGTGCTGTCCCCCCGGCGCGCTGGGATGCTGGGCAAAATATTTTCCAGATCCATTCTCACGCCTGGGGATAATTCTATGTGTAGGAATCTGTGGCTAGTAGTCTCTATCCGATATGTAAGATTTAAATAAAGAAGGCTGGTCTGGTAACCAGAGAAAAGCCGATAAGGCAGACAAGTAGCCTTTAACAGTAGCTACTGCACAACCCAGTTGGGCCAGGGAAAGAGAGAAACTCAGAATACCCAACAAATGGGCCTGCAAACGAAAAATCGATCTCTCTCCACACCGCTTAAAGTTGTCCCACCTACCAGAATAGACAGATGGAGTGTCTTCTGGCCGATAAAATAACACCCACCACATCCTGCAGGAAAGAGAGAGAGGTCAGGTTGCCCTGTTTAATTTCCAGGCATGAAGGTGCAGGCTCTGGAGGTGGGGCTGAAGAACCTGCCCCAGCGACTGTGAGAGGAGGTCTGCCCTGACAGGGAGACAGAGTGGAGGGTGTGATGAGAGGTAAAGGAGGCCTATGTACCACACCCTTCTTGACCAATCTGGGGCAATCAAATTGACTTGAGCCCAGTCTTGGCAAATCTTCCTCAGAACTCGAGGAATCAAGGGTATGGGAAGAAATGCATAAAGAAGCTGTGAGCCTTAATCTAAATGAAACACGTCCCCCAAAGCTTCCCACTTCCTATACTGAAGACTGCAGAACGAAGGGCAGCACGTGAGGGGCAAACAGGTCCAACCGGGGAAAAAAAAGACATCCTGAAAATATGGTGGACCACCTCCGAGACGCCACTCATGATCAGCAGAGTACTGCCGACTGAGACGGTCCACACGCACATTCAGCACTCCGGCCAGATGATTCGCAATCATGCAAATCTAATGGTCCTGAGCCCAGGACCAGAGTCACAAAGCCTCTCTGCAGAGACGATACGACCCCATTCCTGTTGGTTAGTTGATGTACCACACACATCGCAGTAGTATTGTCCGTCAGGACCTGAATCGACTGACCGCGAAGGGAGGGAAGAAAGGCCTTGAGAGACAAATGTATTGCCTGCAATTCTAGAAGATTGATGTGAAACAATCTTTGCTCTGGAGACCAATGGCCTTTGACCTCCAGATCCCCCAGATGAGCTCCCCACCCTAAAGTGGAGGCATCTGTTATCACTGTGGCCACCGGAGATGGAGGTTGAAACTGCTTCTCTTGAGATACTTTGTTCGAGACACTCAACCATAATAGCTCCGCTGCAGTGTCTCTGGAGATTCTGGCCACTTCCTTGAGATCTCCGTTGTGCTAAAACCACTGCCTGCGGAGGCACTACTGGAGGGCCCTTGTGTGCCAGTGTGCATGTTTGACCAACACTATGCAGGAAGTGAACAAACCGAGTAGGTGCAAGATTTTCAGCCTGGAACAACCACTCCATTGTGAAAAAGTGGAATCATAGCCTGGATGTCTTTAATCCTCTGCAGAGGTGGGAAGGCACGACCCACAGTAGTGTCCTGTACTGCCCCTATTAACAGGTTCGCGGAGAGGACACCAGGTGAGATATGGGTACGTTTATCGAAAACCCAAGTCGAACAACAGACGTGTTGTTACTCGCAAATGATGCAGCACCATATCTGGCAACTTTGCTTTGAGCAGCAAGTTGTCCAGATAGGGGGAAAAAAGGAGTCTCAGATCTTCTGAGATGTGCTACTACCACCACCATCACCTTTGTGAAGACCCAAGGCGTGGAAGTAAGACTGAACAGAAGGACAGCAAACTGGTAGTGCTGAGACCCAACCGTAAAACAGAGCTACTTACAATGCGTTCTCAGGATGGGAATGAGAAAATACGCAACCTGTAAATCAATCAACACCATCCAGTCTTCCTGCTGCAATGCCAGAAGAACCAGAGCTATGGGCAACATCTTGAACTTCTCCTGCTGAGGGAAAAATTCAAGACCCTGGGGTCTAGGATCAGCCTCAATCGGTGGTCCTTTTTGGGAATCAGGAAGTACCGGGAGTAGCATCCCGGCCCTCTTTCCTGCTCCGGAACCACCTCTATTGCACCTTACTGCAGCAAAGAAGGAACCTCCTGCTGTTGTAGCAACATGTGCTCCTCTGAGCAGCAACCCTGGCGAGGGGGGGAAGGATGGGAAACTCTTGGTAGGGTAGGGCATATCCATTCTCCACAATATTCAACACCCAGAGATCTGAAGTAACAGACCTCCAATTCCGTAGAAAATGGGACACCCGTCCTCCCACGGGACCAACATGCTTGAGGATGGAGGAGCTAGAGCTGCTTCCCTGCCGTACCAGTTGGAGGGGCAGGAGAGGAGGAGGAGGAGGAGGAGGAGACTTGCTGCTGTGTTGCACATCACAGACTACCTCTACCTATTCCCCTGTATGACCTGTACAGAGGGTTTTGTTTGTGTGACTGCTGTTGCGGCTCCTGCTGCTTGGCTCGAAAGGATGAAGTATTGCCAAAATCGCGAACTCTGTGGTATCAACAACCCCTGGACTGGGACTGGAGACCCAACGATCTCGCTGTGGCTCTGCTATCTTTAAAGCGCTGTAGTGGAGAATCCGCATTGGTGCCAAAAAGACGAGAATCATCGAAAGGCAAGTCCAAAAGTGTAGCATGGACATCCGGTGACAACCCGGACCCCCTTAGCCAAGCGTGCCTCCGGGTTGCAACAGAGGAACCCATAACCCTGGCAACAGAGTCTGCAGTGTTCAGCCCCAATTAATGACTTGCTTGAGTATCAAAGTACTTCTGCGAAATGGCCATGAACATCCTCCAAAAGCACCTACCCCACCAGTCGCATTTGTTGATTTCAGAGCCATACTAGCTGAAGAAAATACTTTCTTTGCCGATTGCTCCATTCGTTTGAATTCTCTATCTGCAGGCGTAGATAGGAATGAGCCTGCAGACTTAGAGGAGCACAACACCTGGACTACCAAACTCTCTGGTGATGGGTGGGAAGATAGGAAACCTGGATCTACTGGAGCCACTTTATACCTCTTCGCCACAGACCTGGACACCGCAGGAGCAGTCTTTGGTTTCTGCCACACCTCCAATATAGACTCAGTAAAAGCCTCATTAAAAGGAAGGAGGAGTTCTGAGACAGAAAAAGGGGAATGAAGTACCTCCGTTAAGATGTCAGATTTAATCCAACTGATCCGCTGCATTTCTAATTACAGGATGATATGAAGACACCTCTTGCATCTGAAGGACTTTTGGTGAAGAGAGCTGCCATTCAGCAGATTTATCCATGCCACTTGCCTCCTGCAGGCTCTCAAACTCTTGTACAAGGTCAACAATGTTACCCTCTTCAGCCTCCTCCTGCTATTCTGGAAATTCCTCCTCTTCCATCAGCCTTTGTGCTTCCCTTCTGAACCTCATTCTTGGGATCGGCACCGGTGATTTCACTAAAAAGGAGTCTATGGAAGGTACACCGTAATAATAGAAGACGCCGGATGAGGCCATGTCGGCCCGGGATCAGAGCCAGACATCGCCAGAGAGGATCCATCCAAAGGGACTCTTCCCTACAGGGACTACACAGGCGTCAAGGGCAGCTGGAGAGGCCAACTTTCCGGTGCCATTGGCATGAGAGGAGCCGGAGGGAAGTGAGGTGGCAAGCATCCTAGGGAGTAAGCAAGCGGGCCCATGAGGCCAACCGGCGCACCAGCAGAGTTACCCACTTTGGCACACATGTCAAACATCGCATTGAGGAAATGCGAAGGATCTGTACCTGGAGCCGGGAAGGCAGGATATCCTGGATCTGGCACTATGGGTTCTGAGACCGCAATCTAATTGGATCCGGCTGCGGCACCGGAGACCCTGGAGCTGGGGGTGGAGTGGCTGGAGGCTGAGGCGTTGTCCCTGTGGGCGCCGGTTAAGCTCTTGGAGCCGGAGACTGGGCTGGAGTCACCTGAGGTGAAGGAGAGACTTTGTCCTTGCGGTGATGTCAGGGAGCAGGAGACCCCGACTTCGGTGTTCCGTCCTTTGATGAACAGCGTTGAGAACCATAGCGCGTTTCTTTTTAAGTTTCCTCGACGACTTTGAGGTATGCGGAGTCAGTGACTTGGACCGGGACCTCTACTTACTTCGGCCTCTTGTCCGTTAAGCCTCTCCATTAAGGCTTTGGGGTTCACGCCTTCATGACGAACACACCCCGAACGTCGTGGTCCCATGAGAGGCACCATAAACAATCTTCATAGGGGTCAGTGATCGACATATGACCCCCCACATTCCCTATATGGCTTAAAACCGGATTTCTTCTGGGTAGCCATAATCGCTGCTACAATTACACAAAGTACTTGCAACAAATAAACTCCCTGAAATGTCGAGCCCTGGAAAAACAGTTACCCTTCGGCGGTGCGTATAAAAAGGGAACTGACGTCAGCAAACCGACGGGGGCTTCTTAAGTCTCCGATGACGTCACGCAGAGTTGCATATGGAGCCATTCCATTCTGACATCCTCGTCAACATGGGAGAGCTCAGGAGAAAAGTTTCAATGAAATGCTGCATAAGGGGTCATTCACAAGGTGAGGAACCCACAGGCACATGTATCCATCAAAAGCATATTTTTGCGAAGGAATGGACCGCCTTTCTGCACAAAAGCTATGCTGAAAAAACACAGACACCCTTCCACTATGCTGCTACTACTGTGTTGATGCATGGGTGCAGAAAGTGCACCAGATCAGGCACTGTGCCACTTCTTTGTAGATATGGAGTATTGAATATGCTACTTACCAGTATGCATCTGTTCTTGGCATGTAGGGCTGCTGACATTCATATCTGTGCATAGATCGCCGCCTAGTGTTGGGTCCGGATGTTTGCACGTTGTTGTCCTGGAAGAGTCTTCGAAGTATCCTGAGATAGGTGACTCCTCCCCTGGACCACAGTGCGCATGGGCATCCTCTCCATCCTCAGATTGTTTTTCGCCATTGTGGCAGTGATGGAGTAGATACAGAAAGTGATGACCATGCTATACAGTAATTCTGAGTGCTGCAGCTGCTACAGGCGCCGGGGAGGATGGTGGGCGATATAAATGTCAGCAGCCCTACATGCCAAGAACAGATGCATACTGGTAAGTAGCATATTCAGTTCGAGGCATGTGGGCTGCTGAATTCATATCTGTGCATAGAATACATGGCAGTACCTCCCATTAGCGGCGGCTACCAGTGCCAGCTGCAGCGGTCTGAAAAAGAGTTTTGAGAACAGCCTGTCCTACAGCTGCCTGCTGTTTTGATTGCACATCTACACAATAGTGTTTGGTAAATGTATGTGTAGTGGACCAGGTGGCTGCTCTACATATATCATGCAAAGGAATGTTTCCCAGGAAAGCCATGGAGGCCCCTAACTTACGTGTTGAGTGGGCTCGTGGGGGAATCGTTAATGTGCGTTTAGCTTTTTGATAGCAAATTTGAATACATTTAACGATCCATCTGGCTATACCTGCTTTGGAGATGGCGTTACCTTTGTGGTGTGGGGCAAAGGCAACGAAAAGTTGTTTTGTTTTCCTAAAGACTTTAGTCCTGTCTATATAGTACATGAGGGCTCTCTTTACATCTAGTGTATGGAGTGCTCTTTCTGCGACAGTTTGTGGGTTTTGAAAGAAAACAGGCAGTTCAATGGTTTGATTCATGTGGAACTGCGATATCACCTTGGGCATGAATTTGGGGTTGGTACGTAGTACGACCCTGTTGGCGTGAACCTGTATGAATGGCTCTTGAACGGTTAGTGCCTGGAGTTCACTAACTCTCCTTAAAGAAGTGATCGCTACTAGGAAAGCTACTTTCCAGGTGAGGAATTGAATCTCGCATGAGTGTAGAGGTTCAAAGGGTGGACCCATCAGGCGTGTGAGGACCAAGTTGAGGTTCCACATTGGAGCTGGTGGGTGGCTTGGAGGAATTACTCGTTTGAGTCCTTCCAAGAATGCTTTGATGGCAGGCACTCTGAATAAAGAGAGGTGCTGCCTGTTCTGGAGATAGGCTGATATTGCGGTCAAATGGACACGTATTGAGGTGTATGCCAGATTGCATCGGTATAGGTGTAAGAGGTAACAAATTATGTTTTTGATGGATGCGTCTAGCGGGTTAATGTCATTGTGATTGCAATAAATGACGAACCTTTTCCATTTGGCTGCATAGCAAGCTCTGGTAGTGGGTCTTCTAGCTTCCTTACTGATGTCCATACAGTCAGGTGGCAGGTTTAGGTAGCCAAACTCTAGGACTTCAGGAGCCAGATTGCCAAGTTCAGCTGTTGCGGATCTGGGTGCTGAATCTCTCCATGGTTCTGCGTCAAATGCGCGGGTTTGATCCGCAGCCTTTGATGCGGCACCACGGAAAGTTCGAGAAAGGTGGTGTACCATGGTTGGCGTGCCCATGTTGGAGCAACCAGGACGAGTGTCAGTGAGTGTTGTCTGAGTTTGCGTGCCACCAGCGGTATCAATGGTGCTGGGGGAAAAGCGTACGCAAATCTGCCGGACCAGTTCACCCATATCGCATTGCCCTGCGACTGCGGATGTGGGAACCTGGCGGCAAAGCTTTGGCATTTTGCGTTTTCGCTTGTGGCAAATAGGTCTATCTCTGGATGACCCCACTGTTGGAAGTACGGTTGAAGTACTGACGGATGTAGCTCCCACTCGTGCATCTGGTGGCTGTGTCTGCTGAGCAGATCCGCCATCTGGTTGTCCTTGCCGGGGAGGTGTTCCGCCATGAGGAATATGTTCCTCTGAATGGCCCACATCCACATGCTCTGAGCCAGATGAGACAACTGTGGAGAGTGTGTTCCTCCCTGCTTCTGTATGTAGTACATGGCAGTCATGTTGTCCGTCCGGATCAACACGACTTTGTTGCACAAGTGTACTTTGAATGCTTTCATTGCCAGGAAGATTGCCATCAGTTCTAGAAGGTTGATGTGCATCTTTTTTTGCTGTATTGTCCATAGTCCCTGCACTGTGTAATTGAGTACATGAGCTCCCCATTCCTGGAGAGACGCGTCCGCTGTCAGTATTATTTGTGGAACAGGCTCTTGGAACGGTCGGCCCTTGCAAAGGTTCTGTGGATTCCACCAATGCAGAGAGTTGTATGCCCGACCGCTCACCAACACTAGGTCTTTCAGTTGCCCGTGAGCCTGATTCCATTGACGTGCTAAGCACTCCTGAAGCGGGCGCATATGTAATCTCGCGTGTGGGACTATGAAAATGCAGGAGGCCATCATGCCTATCAGCTGCATGAACACTCGCGCGGGAAGGGAGTGTTGGGGTTTGAACTTGGAAATCAGCATTTGCATGCTGTTGATTCTCACTAAATTTGGCTGAGCTGTGGCTGCCAGAGTGTCTATGGTCGCACCTAGGTACTGTTGTACGTGTGCGGGTTGGAGATGTGATTTCGGGTAATTTAGTGAGAACCCCAGACTGTGAAGAAGGTGAATGGTGCGGGACATGTGGCTGGCACATTGCTGGGCTGACTTTGCCTGAACAAGCCAGTCGTCCAGGTAAGGGTAGACGTGAATGTGTTGCCTCCGTAGATGTGCAGCCACAGTAGCTAGGCACTTTGTGAAAACTCTGGGTGCTGTTGTCACGCCGAAGGGAAGAACCTTGAATTGGTAGTGCTGCCCTTGAATAGTGAACCTGAGATATTTTCTGTGTGAGGGGTGAATGGGTATGTGGAAATACGCATCTTTGAGGTCTAGCGTGGCCAGGAAGTCTCCCTGTTTGAGCAGCGGGAGGACTTGTTGTAGGGTGAGCATGTGGAAATGCTCTGAGAGAATGTAGCGGTTGAGGGGTCTCAGGTCTAGTATAGGTCTGAGTGACCCGTCCTTTTTTGGTATTAAGAAGTACAGGGAGTACACCCCCGTACCTTGCTCGTGGACGGGTACGACCTCTATTGCGCCTTTTTCCAGCATACTTAGCACTTCCTGCTGTAATAGCGCTAAGTGCTCTGAGGACATAGGACGGTGTTTTGGCGGTATTGTGGGTGGAGTGGAGGTTAATTCTAGGCAGTAACCGTGTTTGATAATATCTTTGACCCACCTGTCCGTGGTGATGGAGTTCCACGTGGACAGGAACCTTTGTAGCCTTCCCCCGACAGGTGTTATGTGGTCGGGAGGAAGGGAGAGGGCGTCACTGTTTGTTCTTGGGGGAGGACCTGGTATTGCCGTATCCGCGTCCTCTACCCTTTGTGCTGGAGCCACGATATCCACCCCGGGTGTTTTTATCGTAGGTACTTTGTGTGTTGCCCTTGTTGAAGGTTTGCTGGGACCCCTGTCCTCTACCTGCTCCTCTATTTCCGGGGCGACGAAAGGAGCCACTCCGAAAGGTCTGCGTTTGGAGAGCCCCCATGGACTTTGCAGTGTCTGTGTCCTTTTTTATTTTTTCTAAGGTGGTGTCAACCTCTGGTCCGAACAAGTAGTCGGGGTTGACCGGCTGATTGAGGATGTTATTTTGAACCTCAGGTTTGAATCCGGAGATTCGTAACCAGGCGTGTCGTCGTAACATGACGCTGGTGTTTATTGCTCTGGCAGCTGTATCTGCAGCATCCAGTGCACACTTAATGGATGCGTTCGTGAGGAGTTGTCCCTCCCTGATGAGGATCTCTGCTCCCTCTTTGTATTGGTCAGGGAGATGTTGGAGTAAGGTTTCTAATGTGTCATAGTTTGCGCGATCGTAGCGAGCTAGGAGCGCCTGGGTATTGGCAATACGCCATATGTTAGCTGCCTGGGCTGCAACCCGTTTGCCGGAGGTCTCTAGCACCTTGGACTCCTTGTCCGGGGGAGGAGCTTCCCCAGTAGTCTGCGAGTGCGCCCGTTTGCGAGCATTAGCGACTACGATGGAATCTAGAGGCAACTGGCCTCTAATGTACGTAGGGTCCCCAGGCGCCGACCTATATTTTTTGTCGATCCTGGGGTTTATCACTCTTGCCCTAGTGGGTTCTTTGAAAATGTCCTTTGCTGGTTTGAGGACACCTTTCAGCATGGGTAGAGTTTTGATATTCCTTTCTGAGGATGCGAAAGTATCCATTAGAAAATCGTCCTCGATTGTGCCAGAGTGGAGTTGCACACCATGATTGGCCGCAGCACGTTCAATGAGGGCATTGAATGCGGCAGTGTCCTCTGTGGGAGACGTTTTCGCACCATATAGCTGCGTGTCCTGTGTATCCATAGGCGCACCCGGGTCTACAGGGTCATCCCAAGCCTGGTCAGGGTCCTGTTGGCCTTCAGGGTCCATCTCTCTGGGGTAGGGGACATCGTCACCCATGTAGTCCTCCAAAGCATCGGTTTCGGAGGGTGTCGGAGAGAAAGGCTGTGGATCTAGGTAAGAGGTATGGAGACGTTCGTAAAGAACTGGTTCCGAATCCGCTGGCAGCTTTTTCTTTAGCGGGATCCGGTAGGAGTCCAAAGCCTGCTCGGAAGATATTCTCCGCTTGTGGAGCATAAGTCTGCCGGTGTCGGCATCGATGATGTGGGACGGTGACGTCTCCGTAGGAGAGCGTTCGGCAGGTGTGATCCTAGTCTGGGTGACACGTGTCCTGATTTCAAACAGTTTGGGCGCCGTGGATGGCGGCAGTCCAAAAGTGATGTTTGGTGTTGCTGGAGAAGCTTTTTGAGCTTTTTTCGGCTCGGAGCCCGACGTGTCCTGGAGGGCTGCCTTTTCTTTGATGCGTTGCAAGGACGCTGCAACTTGTCGCACCTGTAACGCCGACGGTTCTTTGGCGCCGAGCGGTTCTGTAGAGGCAGGCGTGGACTTCTTTGGGGCCACGGGGTCATCGAGTCGAGGAGAGGTAGTAGCTGTCGATGGCGTAGATGATTGGGCCTTCGGTGCTGCTTTTGAAGCGATGTGCGACGCAGCGGCCATTTTGACCTTCGTGGCCGGAGTCGATTGTTTCGGTGCCGGGGGCCGAGGCGGCTTGGCGGTACCGATGGCCTTTTTCCGTGTGTCGGCGCCGACGTCGGCTGCTGCGAGTTCGGCACCGAAGTCCCGTTTGGTGCGGTCGGTGCCGACGGGTTTGGCTGGCGTCGAAGGTGTAGTGGGCTTCGATCCGACCAGTATTAGTTTCAGTTTCGGTTTCTGTGGAACCGATACGACTTTTGGTTTCGGTTTCGAGGAAGGGAAACCAGTCATTTTGGGTACTAATGGCTGTCGCTGAATGTCAGAGGCCGAGCCAGAGGGCGGGGCCGAAGAACTGCGGGATAGGTCTTGGGTAAGGCACGAAGGCGATCCCTCGACCGGAGCCATAGACTGACGCACTGGGATATCCTCCGTCTGTACGGGTAGGCCTTGCTCGTCACCGGAGCTACTTTCTTCGGCCCCTAAGGCCTCATCGTAGTCTCCTACCTCGGTGTCGGCTTCTTCCCTGTGAAAGAGTTGTTCTTCGATGTCTTCCGATCCGGAATCGTGTTCGGAAGCGGGGCTGGAGGGTAGGTTCTCCACGCCTTCCACATCTTCGTCCTCGGCGCTGAAGAGGTTGGTCGGGGCCGGTGCCGCTTGCTGCGTTTCAAGTCTCGCTGCTCGTCGATTCCGGAGAGTCTTTTTGGATCGGAATCGGGCACAG
Organism: Triturus cristatus; assembly: GCF_964204655.1. Taxonomy (NCBI): domain Eukaryota; kingdom Metazoa; phylum Chordata; class Amphibia; order Caudata; family Salamandridae; genus Triturus; species Triturus cristatus. Next base: position 735,543,324 of record NC_140586.1, on the reverse strand, counting down.
GCCATACATGTGGATTCGTCGTGATGCGGTGAAAGGCATTTGTTGCACACCGGGTGGACGTCGACATGGGGATATTTCGCATTGCAAACAGGACACCGCTTGAATGGTGTCCTCGATTCCATCGTCGATGTAGGGTCGATGGTCGGATACGATGCGAAAAAGTTGTTTTTGAAGTCAATAAACTAACAAGTAACTGTCGATATCGATCGGGAACAGTACCGACGCGAACTAAAGGCCTTTTGGCCTGAAAAAAAGTTTTCCTAACTTGAGTCAAGATAAGCACATCCGAACCCAATGGCGGAAAAAAACAATCTGAGGATGGAGAGGATGCCCATGCGCACTGTGGTCCAGGGGAGGAGTCACCTATCTCAGGATACTTCGAAGACTCTTCCAGGACAACAACGTGCAAACATCCGGACTCAACACTAGGCGGCGATCTATGCACAGATATGAATTCAGCAGCCCACATGCCTCGAACTGACCCACTAATATGTGCTTGGTTCCCCATAAAAGTTCAGATTGCCACAAAGCGTAGTACAGGGTGAAAGCTGTGAAAATTAGGGGCGTGGCCACGTATGGTGCCTTAGTTTCTGAAAGCAGTGGACTCTCCCTGAAAAGATACTGGCAAAGGCTGTGCATAGTAAGTGCTTTGCCACTGAAGGGGCCTTGAGTACACAGAGGAAGTGGGCCATCAGTGAAGTGTTGAGTACAGGGCAACGGTTCTCCTTTGTTGGGGCTTGGCTACCTAAAGTGGCTTGCATGTCTACAGGGATTAGGCTCTCTGTCAAGGGGTTGTGAAAATGGCGAACATAGTGAGCAATAAGTACTTGCCTTCCCATATGTGGTTGGTTTTCCATCAGATGTGAGCTACCCACAAAGGGTTCCTTACAGGGCAGGTCTATAATAGCGGCTTGGCCACCTAAGGGGCCTTTGTATTCTAGAGTGTGCTCTCTGTAACAGGTGGTGCACAAGGTGAAGAAAGTGCATAGCAGTTACTAAGCCACCTGTTTGTTGTTGATAGCCCACAAGAGATAGACTATCCATGTAGTGTTCGGGACATGGAGAAGACTGCTTGAAGTTGAGGCTTCACCACGTAATTGGGCTTGAGTATCTGAAGGGAGGGATCTCTCCATGAAGAGTTGAGAAGAGCCAAAGGCTCTGTATTGTAGGAGTGTGACCACCTCAGGGGCCTAGAGGATGTCTAGAGGGAGTGGGTTCTGCGACAGGTGATACACAAGGCAAAAACTGTGCAAAGCAGTTACTAAGCCACCCATCTGTGGATGATGGCCCACAAGAGACAGCCTATTAGCATAGGGCTCGGTACAGGGTGAAAGCTATGCGTAGTAGAGGCTTCACCACCTAACGGGCCTTGTGTGTCTAGAGGGAGAGGGCTCTCTGTGAAGGGCTGTACACAGGGCAAAGAACATATGAAGCAGGTACTAGCCCACTCATGTGTGTGTGGCAGCCCACAAGAGGTTGGCAATCCGCCAAGGGTTTGCTACTGGGAGAAGACAGAGTAGTATTGGTTTGGCCTCCTAATTGGCCTTCGGTGTCTGAAGGGAGTGGGCTCTCTGCAAGAGGTTGTCTGCAGGACGAAGACAGCATGCCGCTGGTACCTGCCCAGCCGTGTACGGTTGGGTCCCCATGAGAGCTCGGCTAGCTGTGAAGAGTTCAGTACTGGAGAAGACTGTGCATAGGTGCTTGGGTGTCTGGAGGAAGTGGACAATGAGAAGAGTTTTGTATAGGGCGAAAGTTACGCATAGTAGGGGCTTGGCCGTATTAGAGCCTTTTAGTAGTGCCTTGAGTGAGTGTGCTCTTCATGGGTTGTGTACACAAAGTTTTTTTTAAAACTTTTTCAGGCGGTCCCACAGATCTACTACAGGACACTTGCGTGATCTTGTGCTAGTATTGCAGGTCCACAAGAGGGTCCACGCTGATTCTGGCGAGACCAAGTTTTTTTGGGCCCATAAGTGTAACAGAGCAGGGTACCTCCTACTATTTTTTATTTATAGCTTCAGCACGGAGTACCTGTGTCCTGTATTGGCAGTGCAACATTTCTATTGATTTTGTGGCTAGCCAATTAAATTCCTTGGTACCACCAAAAACTCTCACCTAACTATAACTACACAGGGGCGGAGCTTGCCGGCTCAACAAGATGGCCGTGAGCTAGTTCAGCTCAGCTACGCCATTAGACGATCCTGAAATATCCTGGCAGTTCCTGCGGTGCGATAAGGGCTAAAGACGACGCCTGGTGTGCCGGATGCCAACCGGAGTCGAAATGCCCGGGTTTGAGGCGAAACGGCGGCGAGACTGCGGAGTTAAGAGTGCCGGAGGGAGGTGCGGGATAAGTGTCGCTCGGAGACGATCATCTGAGGAGCGGCCCAACCCATAGAGGTGAGCCATCCCCGCTGTTTGAACCGATACCCCGGCTGTGCGGAGCCCCCTAGCGGAAAATGCAGGCCGACCACTGGCCTCAGCCGATCCCTCTCACTACACGCTCGCAGCCCTGAGGCCTGCGGTGAGGGCATCGCGCAGCCGGGGGGCCAGGAGCAGAGACCCTAGCTTAGTCAACTGGTGCGGGGAGCGGCGACTGCGTAGAGGAGAGCGCAGCCATAGACGACCTGCAGTACCCCCTCACTACGTCGGAGAGACGCAAGAGTCAGTAAATTGTCCCCTGTCTGTCCCGCATGAGTCTACCTCTGGCAACAGAGACTGTGTCACGCCCTGATCTTGCCTGTGCTCCATGGGACACGAACTTGCTGAGAGAGAGGAACTAGTTGCGGTGCAATATGTGATCGGGAACTTGAAGCTTAAACAGGCCATTTAAGTGCCGGTAACTTGCAGCGTTCTCAGCGAGAGTGTGAGCTGTTGGGGGGCACCTGAATTAAAGCACCGCATAGAACCGGCCATGCAGAGAAGATTGAGGCTGAAGAGCGGCAGGAGGGGCTCTGGGTCTGTGTCCTTGGTGCACAAGTTCAGAGAGTTGGGAATCCACAGTGCTATAACGAGGAAATCACATGACCATATACCCGAGTTGGTGGCCCTTGGTGATTCCAGCAAGGTGGAGCTGGAATTGTGAAATCTTGCCCCGCTCCCCCTGTCGCGGAACAGTCGACACGGAAGGATCCCTGGGAGTCCTCCTACGAGAATTCGGATCTGCCTATCACGCAGTGCTGCGAATAAGCGAAGGCCTCCCTTGGCACCTTAGAAGGCAACAATGGGGAAGGTGGACAAAGTCCAATCCACACTCCCGTTTGAGCAGCGCAAAACCAGGACCAGGGAGGCAGGCGAGGCTCAACCCACTGCGGATCTGCTTGACATGACTGAAGAGTCCCCCACAGCATTCCGGCATATCCTGGTCACAATCCAGTCCGGCCTCAGCTCAATACATGGCAAGATAGATTTGCTTGTCTATCACGTGGACCGAATGTCTGAACGCCTCGACAAGCACACTGAAAGGATCGATATGGCAGAAAGACGAATTACGGAGGTTGAGGAGGCTCACATGGAGTCAGATACAACGCTAAAACAGATGGGCAAGACGCTCATGCAGCTGCAAGATAAAGCAGAGGACCTTGAAGCCAGGTCTCGAAGAGGTAATATATGTCTTACGGGCCTGCCCGAATCAATTTCTACCGATAATATGGAGCTCTTCATCGAAACTCTGCTGGCTACACTTCTGGGCAGGGACACTTTCGCCACCATATTTGTAATTGAACAAGCGCACTGCTCGCTGGGCCCGTGCCCGATTATTGCAAAGATTTTAAACTACAGGGACAGAGATGCGGCCCTGAGGAAAGCCAGGGATTTGGGGTCTCGGCTGTATGAGGGCTCCACACAATCGCTATACCCTGACTTCACTGCCAAAGTTCAGGAATCTCTGAGACAGTTTGCACCTTTAAAGAGAGCACTGCGGGCTCAGGAGCTGAACTAAGCAATGGTCTACCCAGCGCGCCTGCGAGTCACAATGAACAGCCTATCAAAGATCTTTACAGACCCAAAGTCCCTACAGAAAGTCTTCAAGCACTACAACAACAAGCAACTACTGTGGAACAGTCGCAGGGTGCTGATGGAGGCACAATGGATGACCATGATTAGGACTGTACAGCAAGTATTGCCTACAGTGAGAAGGACTCTGCTGTGAAGAGGAGGTATTTCTTTTGTTGGAGTCACTATTGAGAATGTACCATGACATAATTAAGTGTTATTTGCCACATTTGTTGGAGAGAGACAAAGCGGCACAGATATTGCTAACAACAGCTACTTGTAATCATAACCAATGACACAGCAGGAAGGTCAATCAATCAGATTCTTAATATGGAATGCTCGAGGCCTTAATAATTATCGCAAGGTGCAGAATGTGATTACGTATCTTAAAAGACATGCGATTGACATAGTCCTACTCCAAGAAACTCATTTGCCTATGGACAGCCCGATGTTAACACCAAAAGCACTGCAGGGATCGTTCCATACCTCGGGGTTCACTTCTCACGCCAGAGGGGTCCTCGCGTAGGTAAACCCGAAAGCAGGATTCAAACTTGTCCCAGAGGTGGCGGATGGTGAGGGGAGGTTCTCCATCTTTGGGTGCAGTGGAAAGGGGTTAGATATACAGGTCATTAATGTGTATGGTCCTAACTATGATAACCTTCTTTTTTTCAAGGCCCTCTTTCCTTCACCCTGCGTAGACGCTCCACTTCCATTACTAGTGGGTGGAGATTTTAATTGTGTGCTTAACCCAACTATTGACCTTTCTGGAGGTCCTGAGCGTCGCACTTCGGCCTCAGCAAAAATGATCACAGAGACAACAGTACAATTAGATATGGTAGAAGTTTGGAGGGCAAGATTCCCGAAGCAAGGGAGGTACACGCACTACTCAGCTCCACATGGGCTACATATGAGAATTGATTACTGGCTCTTGTCGCGCAACGTATACTCGGAAGTCAGGGACTGTAAAATTCACCCTCGCACCTTATCAGACCACTCCCCAGTGCTTTTGGTTCTGAGCAGCCCGCAGTGACGACCTGCTCAGCTTACCTGGATGTTCCCCCCATATTCACTACTAGACATGGTATTCAGGGAAGAGATGGCTGAGGCTATTGAGGACTCCTTCACAAACAATATAGGCTCATTATCACACTTTTCCACGGTCTGGGAAACATTTAAGGCCTACATAAGGAGTGGCTATATAAAAACACTCGGTGGTGCTTCGTGCGATTAGGAACAGGCTAGACCAATTAGAGAAGCGCTTGGCTGAGCTAGAAGCTGCTTTGCATAGGGATGGAGTAGTAGAGGCAAATGACTAACTGCAAAAAACATTTGTGGAATATCAGAAGACTGCAGATAATGAAGTCCAGCACATGGGGAAATACGCAATTGCTAAAAGATATGGTGAGGGGGAGCGACCGGGTTCCACGCTCGCAGCGCTACTGAAGAATAGAAGGGAGGCGGCGTCTCTAATGGCTATTCGGTCAGATGAGGGTGAGATGATGGTAGATCCAGAAGGCATTGGCAATCAATTTAAGCAGTACTACGACTCCCTGTATCACTCCCGCCCCCTGGCAGAGGACAGTGAGACTCGGGATTATTTGGAACATATAAAACTAACCTGGCTCACTAAAAAACACCGAGATTATCTGATGCGGCCTCTTGAAGCCTGGGAAGTATGAGAGGCACTGCGTCATATGAGATCTGGCAGTGCACCGGGACAGGATGGTCTGTCTACTTACTCCACACTTGGTGATGCTGTTCGAGGAGTTCTACGAGTCTGGGATACTTCCGCCAACAATGAGGGAGGCTATGATAGTTACCATTCTCAAGCCTGGTAAGTCTCCGGAGGAGTGCTCCTCTTATCGGCCATTGTCGCTACTGAATGTGGATACAAAATGTTTTGCCAAAATATTAGCAAATCGACTTGCTCCATTGGGACCGAGCCTGGCCAGTAAAGAACAGGCGGGGTTTGTCCCGGGTCGCAACCTCACCTATAATCTGCATACTTTCTTTGGGGCTCTTCAAAATGTTAACCCTGATGTCAAGGCCACCGCGATATATCTAGACGCTGAAAAAGCGTTTGACTCGGTAGAAGGGCCGCTCTTACGAATAGTACTGGAAAGGATGGGCGTGGGCAGAGCTTTTCTGAACTTAGTCGCTGTATTGAACAACTCTCCTACTGCAAGAATACGAATTAGAGATATGGTCACAGCCCCGGTAAGGATTTCTAGAGGCACTCGACACGGCTGCCCGCGGTCGCCCCTCCTGTATGCCATAGTCGCAGAGCCGCTTGAGTGAGCTCTGAGAGAATACCACGGGATTTGGTTCCCCAACTACAACTTAATCGTGTCATCATACGCTGATGAAAGATTGCTTTACATTAGGGACCCAGAGTTCAATTTGTCTCCGGTGCTGAGGGAGGTGGTTCAGTTAGGCGAGCTATCGCGATTGAGAATTAACTGGACTAAATCCATGATTTTCCCACTGACCCCTTCCACTGCACCCTTCGACCTTGATTTCCCATTGACCTGGACTACCGAGCCGGTCCGTTATTTGGGGATACAAATAGATACAGATCCGGAGACTGTTTTTAGAGAAAACTATAGGAGGGCAGTTAAAAAGCTAGAGGAAGATGTTGTGCGCTGGATTGATCTACCTATATCGCTGTTGGGGCGGATATCACTAATGAAAATGCTGGTATTACCGAGTTTTTTATTCTTGTTTTTAAACATTCCTATGGTCTTACCAGCACATTTTATTTTAAACCACCACCTCTATACTGACTAAATTGGCGTGGGCAGGAAGGCAGCCGAGGGTGCAGTGGAAGGTCCTTACATTATCTTGTTATCTGGGGGCGTTGGAAGCTCCCTACTTGGACCTATATTACAGAGTAGCGCAGAGTACGCATGCCTTTCATTGGATACATCGACTTTTGACCCGCCGCATCTGCATATGGAAAAGGTAGCGGTGGCCCCACTGGACCTCACTACTAGCCTGTTTCGACCCCCAGATCGTCACACAGAAATTCTAGATTCCATTAACTTCACGGTGCATGCATGGCAGGATTTGGTCAAGAGACAAGAGTGCAATTTGCTATATTCTCCACTGGCCCCATTGGAATGGAGACTGTGCAGCGCAGCGCTAAAGGCATTGTGGGCTCTGAATAGAACGAAAGTGGGGGACCTCTTCCTGGAAGGGAAAGCCTGCATGTGATAGGAGGCGACGGGTGTCCTTAAACGGTCGACACCGACTAATTCCCTTAAAATATATACAAAGAGTTTACTCTACCCCGGAACAGCTATTTTGATATGGGCTGAGGGAAACTGCTGAGTGTGATAGATGCAACAGAAGCCCAGCGGATTTCATACATATAGCTTGGCTATGTCCGACAATCGCTGAATTCAGGGAAAAGGTATTTCAAACACTAAGTAACATCACAGAGGTCCCTATACTCCCAGATCCACTAGTTGCCTTGTTAGTCTATACGAAGAAGATTAAAAAAGGGTATTGGATGCTTGATTGAAATGGGGGTGTTGATAGCAAAACGCAGATTAGCGATGCGTTGGTCGCGTGGCCCGCCTCCCACAATACAGGAGTGTTCGCGGGACATGCTATATTGTAACACACAGACGGAACTGTACAGTGAGTTACACTCACCTCCCCGCAGCCGTCCTAAGAACTTCTGGGGATTATATCAAACATATTGCTGGTAAGCCCCACTTGGATACAGACACTACACTCAATGTGGGGGACAACCTGAGGTAAATGGTAACGTTAATCGATGAACGTGGTACCAATGTATGTAACGAATCTGCATAACCTTCCTTCTACTGTAAATGTAATTAAAAAAATATATATATATGTGTGTGTGTGTGTATCATGAGTTATTAGTGGGAAAGGGTGACATGTGCTCATGTTGGTGAATGAGAAGATGATTGAGGGATTTAAAAATAGTTATGAGAATCCATGGAAATTTCAAAGGTTTTGAAGGAGTGAATGAGTGAAGAAAAAGTTAAATAAGGGCCAAAGGAATTAATGCATGCAGAGGGCAGGTGAGAATCAGGATGGGTATTGTAGGGAGAGGCTTTCCCTATACAGATATACTCAGGTGCACAGCCATATATTTCTGCATTATGTATATATGCTGGCATGTGTAAATACAGTATGTTTAGGGGTCTTTCTCTCTCTCTAAGTTATAGCTAGGTGGATGTTATTGACAGCATTGTTTTAATAAATAAAAAAGCTATTCGCCATTTGCGCCCCCACCATGCACTGTTCATGACCTCACATTTTACATCATTCAGTACATGTTCTATGACATCTTTCTAAGGTTTGTATCTCTTAAAAACATATCATACCCAAGTATAAGGTTCCTTTAACCTTTTTTTTCTTCTTCAGTGACTTGCTAGAGTTTTTTTTTTTTTAAACATAATATTTTATGCATGCTGCAGGAGCCGGCATTGCTCCCACTCACAGGGAGCAGCTATTAATGCACTCCCTCCGGGCGGGAGTAATATTTTGATCTGTTTCCTTGCCTACATCAGTGTGGGCAGGAAAACAGATCAAAAGTCTAATTCCAGCCGGCTGGAGCATTTTTAAATCTTCGGCCTACTGGAAGGAGACCCTTTGCTTACTCCTGCTTGGTGGGAGATTCAAAAATGCTCCTGCAAGCAGGAGCAAACACAGGTTTCCCTGCTTATGTCAGTGTCCTGAAGGTGGGATCCCTGGGACATAGCTAGTGAGCCGGCCCCCAGGTTGGACTTCCCAGGGCCTTACATGGCATGTAGCAGGAGGTGGGGAAGTGTGGTCCCCTACCCATTTAGGTAATTTTGGCCCCAGGGTGGACTCCCCAGGGCCTTTAGAGACTTGGGAAGGATGTCTGTGCGGCCCCTCCTCCCCTTTATTTCTGAAATGGGCTCCGGGGGAAGGAGTCCCTGGGGCCTCTAGAGGCTTGGAAAGGGGACCCACCGCTCATATTGTATACAGTCCAGGTGATGTTCTGTGTGGGGCCAATAATTGATGAGAGGAGTTGGCCGAACGGCTAGGGCGGTCGACTTCAAATCTGAGGAACTGGGTTTGAGTCTCGACAATGACGCTGAACATCCTGTTTTTCTGGGCAAATCACTTAATCTCCCCGTGCCTAACAAAAAAAATGAATGGGTCCTCATGTAATGCAACTGGTGCTATGTAAAATGCTCTGATACCCATTTAGGCTCAAGTTTGGCTATATAAAACTCCGTAAAATAAAATAAAAGCAGCTTGGCCGCCATTCCCCTCCCCAATCCAGCGGGAGTCCCATGGGATTGCAGCAATATTTGCAAATCTAGAGTCAGGATATCCCTAACCTACCCCCTTACATTATTTTTCTCGGATTACTTCAGGACAGGGCAGAGGACTAAGTAATTGAGTCCTGTAATGCCTGCCAGCAAAATGTTTGCCATGCTGCTAGCAGCAGATCATAGTTCTCGCTCCCGCGGGAGTCTGACTCTCAAGGGTGATGGCCCATGGGAAATAAAGCGCCCTGGGCCGATCAGAACACTTTTTTAAATTAGTGCTACAGCAAGAGTCTCTCAAGCCTCTTGCCATGCACCCAACAAACAAGGCATCAGACTGGATATAGGAATTTTTCATGAGCAGTAACCTTGCACGCCAGTAGGTGGTGTCGCTTGGCTCCATGTGGCGTCGTCCGCACTAGAAAAGAAGTTCGCAGTTCCTATATAGGTACCACCCAGGCGCGCTGCCATCATTTACTTTTCACGACTTTCCCCGCCAGAAGTGCAGAGCCATGAAGTTTAGTGACCGCAGGTGTGGAAAACTTGGGCCTTAAAATGGGAAAGCCCTGTCCCTAGAAATCTGTTCGCAGAGTCGGGAGGATGGATGGGAGAGTTAAGAATCTGCAACTAGATAGAGTCTGTTGGACCCGGCCTCGTGGCATGGTCCTTACCCCCGTGGATTGTGCCCGTTCCCCGCCCCGGCCTTCACGGGCCACCCTTCTGAACTGCACCGAGGCCCTTCATCTTGAGCTGCACGAGGTCGCATACCCCTCGTGGCTCCGCCATCTTGTTGGCACCCACGTGAGTCTGGGCACCAGCCAGCGCGACCCCGCTCAACCCGGCCTCGACCCCAGCGAAGCCCCGACATCGAGGCACCACGAACTGGCCAGGGGGTGCCGCAGGAACCATTCATCGCCCCCGGCGGAGGACAGTATCGATGGGACCCCCAACTGTCCTCCCCTCTCGAGGTGTGATCGCCCTGCAACTCCCCTGGGCCTGGCGCCTCTCCTGCTGGGCGTCTGGCCACCTCCACCCGGCCTCTCCGCCCCCACCGGGCGCCTGGGTCCGGACATCAAAGGGCTCCAGACCTATATCTGGGGCAACCCCGCCACAGATCGGCAGTTGTATCCCGGAGTCGAGAGCCCTGCTGATTGAATCGCGGCTGACCCTACGGAGAAGAACTCTTGTCGGAACCATCACGAGCCCTGCTGACTGCGTCGCGGCTCCTTCTTGTGAACACTTTGAAGCCACCTGGAACATCGGAGCCCTGCTGACGCTGTCGCGGCCCAACCTCGCTGAAACCTCCCTCGGAGCCCTGCTGACGACGTCGCGGCTCGAGCTGAGCAGAAACCATCTTGAGAGCCCTGCTGATTGGATCGCGGCTCTCCACGAACTGTACGCCAGAGCCCTGCTGACGCCGTCGCGGCTCGACCCCTCCGAGATCCGGAGGTCCTCCAGCTTGAGGATAAGAACTGGGCCCCAGGTACCCTCGTACCGCACTCCTGCCAAAGACTGTCCCGCTACCCCTACCCTTCCAAAGAGACACTGAGACTTTTGGTGGATCCCTCGATCCCTTCGTGTAAATATTGACCTCGTAACCTTTTTATTGCTGATAAAGAATTGCTTGTCTTGAGACAACCTCCTTGAGTCCTGTGTGGCGGTGTTACTGGGCTAGTACGTGATAGGAGAAGGATCTCTCAGGAGACTTCTCGGCAGCGCTCGGCTACTTCGTACAGTGTGAGGGCCCCCCTTGGTGGTCTCGCCGACTCCTCGGGGTCCGCCTTCCAACAGAGTCTCTACCAGATAAGGAGTTACTTGGGTAATTTGTTCATCTGGTAGAGGCTTCTAGCCACAGATTCTGTACCATAGAATAGATAGCCAAGCAATACCTCCCGAAAAAGTGGATCTGCAAACCAATTTCACACGAGGAAATCCTGCAGTACCGAGCGGGCTAAGTGCCCATCCCTACAGACTTAACTGTCCAGACAGTATTGCTTGGTAGACGTGTGCAGGAAAGCCCACACTGCTGCCAGGCAGATGTCCAGGACCGGAACTCCACAGCCTAACAGTGGTTGCAGTTTTAGTTCTGGTGGAATGGGCATACAAATCCTCAAGGCGTTACTTCTTAGCCAATGCGTATCAGATTTTGATATGGAGAACAATACATCTGGAGATTGTCCTCTTCTGTACTGCCCGTCCTTTCTTTGCTCCAACATAGCCCATGAAGAATTGGACTTCCACCCAGGACTCTTGTGTACGGTCAAGGTAGAATGACAATGCTTCATTTGGATCCAGGTGGTGAAGTTGCTCCTCTTCCTTTGAGGTATGAGGCGGAGCGCAAAAAGTAGGTAGAGTGATGGATTGGCTGATGTAAAATAGAGTGAACATTATTTAGAAGAAAGGAAGCTCTCGTACAAAGGACCAGTTTGTCTGGGTAGATGGAAAGATAAGGAGGATTGTATGACAAGGCCTAAAGATCACTGACCATTCGGGTAGATGTGATAGCCACGAGAAAGGCAATTTTGATGGTAAGACGCCTGAGTGGTCAACTTTGCAGAGGCTCAAACGGAGCAAACATAAGAAAAGCGAGGATGAGACTGAGGTCCCATTAGGGCATAACAAAAGTAGTGGAAGGAAGGGAAATGTTACTTACCCAGAAAGCATCTGAACTTGGCATGTAGAGCTGTAGATTCACATGCTTTGCATACTCCAGCCATCTAGTGTTGGGCCCGGATGTTTGCAAGTTGTTTTTCTTCAAAGAAGTCTTTCAAGTCATGAGGTAAGTAACTCCTCCTTTCGGTGATAGCGCGCATGGGCATCAACTCCACTGTTAGATTGTTTTCCCGCAGAGGGTGAGAATGGAGTTAGTAAAGCTAGAATACAGATGTCTATGCATATGTATGTAAAGTAATAAAACTGCAACAGGTTTAGGTACCCAGGAAGGCGGGTGGGTGCATGTGAATCTACTGCTCTACATGCCAAGAAAAGATGCTTACTGGGTAAGTAATATTTTCCGTTCGAGGCATTGGCGCTGTAGATCACATGCTTTGCATAGACTATACAGCAGTATTCTCCAAAAGCGGTGGCTAACCTGTAGCTGTTGCTTGAAAAAGTGTTTTAAGTATTGGCTGGCCTACATTAGCTTGTTGCCTCGCTAACACATCTACACAGTAGTGCTTGGTGAATGTGTGCCGTGTAGACTATGCTGCTGCCTTACAGATGTCAATGAGGGAATATTCTCTAAAAAGACTATTATAGCCCATATTTTGGGGTTGGAATGCGCTCTACGGGGTATTGGCAATGCTATTTTTGCTTATGTATAACATGTTTGGTTACATTTAAATATCCATCTTGCAAAACCTGATTTAGAAATGGGATTGCCTTTGTGTGGTGGGGAAAAAGCAACAAAGACCAGCTTTGTTGTCCGAAAATCCTTTTTTCCTTCCACATAATATAGTAGAGCTCTTCTAACATCTAGTGTGTGTAGAGCTCGTTCTGCTACAGATGAGGTTGAGGAAAGAACACCGGTAACTCAACTGATTGATTGTGAAAAGCAGAAATCGGCTCTTGTATAGTTAGTGCCTGGAGCTCACCAACTCTCCTTAAGGAAGTGATTGCAATAAGACCTTCCATCAGAGAAATTGTAGTTGATACTTGTGCATTGGTTCAAAAGGTGACCCCCATTTGCAGGTGGAGCTCTTGGTTGTATCATTCTTTTAGTCCTTCCATAAAGGCTTTAATCAATGGTACTCTAAATAGAGATAAGTGTTGTCTGTTTTGTAAGTATGCAGCTACTGCTGCTAAATGCAACCAAATGGATGTATAAACTAATCCAGAATGATGTAAGTGTAAGAGATAACAGATGATGTTTTGTACTGAAGCATCAAGGGGATTGATACTGTTATTGTTAAAGTATATAACAATTTGCTGCATAACATGCCCTAGTAGTGGGTTCCTTAGCCTCCTTTATTATATTCACACAGCCTGGTAGTAATTGTAAATACAAAAAATAGGATTAGGGAGTGAAGAGGTAGTGTCCTTTATGGGCACTGGAGGTGGATACATCCTCCTCAGAAATTCATACAAAAACAAAAGGATCCACCTTTAAGGAGGTTTAAAGGAATGTGTTTCCTATCTTGGTAGAACACACACAGTGTTTGCTTAAATACCCCTCATACACCAAAAGGGTCCTTGGTGTCATGCTTCATCATAGGGGTCTTCCCGCCCCGCCGCGGGACGGGCGTGCTACGACCAGCGACTACACGGGAGCACTGATTTTGCAGTACTATGTGTGGTGTAGAGGTAGTGAGAGGAAGGGTCAGGGGTGGATGCGTAAAGTAAATTAAAAAGAACCTAGCCTCATGGACTTAAGAACCTTTAATAGGTCATTGAGGCTGGCGCTGTTAAAAAGGTGGTTCGGAGATGTCCTGCGTGTAATGTGCGGATTCTCCTAATCAGGTCAACATGTTTCGAAGCATCAAGGCTTCTTCATCAGGACTAGGAATGATACCTTCAGTACTCACTATGTTGCTATCAATTTGTGCTGGAACAATGTGCTATATACACAGAAAGTGAAAAAAAGATGCAAAAAAAAGATGCAAAATGTCATGCACTCTATTCAGTACCCAATCAGTATTGCTAAACTGTAAGCCCAATTAGTATTTCTGAAATGTAAGCCTGAAAAAGAGAGAGCACAGTTAGTTTATACAGTTGCGCATCCCAATGCGCAAACACTTTAATCCTGTGAATATAAGTAGCATTACAGTGTGACTGTGGTGTCCTTAGCTTTAGTAGTAAATTGAAAACAAGTGCCGTGACCTGTTGGGATAAAAAGGACAAAACGAGAAACAAAAAACAGAAAACACACTCTCTATATGTGAGATTAGAGTCATTAAGAATAAAGGTTGAAAGTACGTGAAACAAAGGTCCATAGTAGATACATACTAGAATAAGTAGGAGACAATGCTCCATGAGCCTTTTAACAGGTGGGAAGGGTGTTGCCACTGTATTCTGTTTGAGAAAGAAATGCGGGAGGAAAACATTTTTACAAAGGGTTTTGGAGATAATACAAAAAATTAGTGTTTCGAAAGGAATCTTTCGTGAGGCTGTAAGTTGCTGGTTCCTTCCACGGCTATACCATACTCACATCGTAGTCAACAGCTCCTCGCTCCATTTAACGCCATCCCGTAGCTCCGTGGTGTGAGTGAGACAGCGGGGGAGGCTCTATTTATGTGGCAGTTAATAGGCAATTAGTTCACACAAACAGATACACCTGTGCCGGGCTTTGTAGGCACCCAGAAGTTGTTGTCCACGTACTGCCGGTAGTTGCAGTTTTACACAGACAAGAGCAGCAGTGTTTAATGCGATCTCTAAGCGGAAGCTTTTAAAAGCTAGAAGGAGGAAGGTGGAAGGGCTTTCCTTGAGACAGATTGCCCCCCACGCTCCACCAAGACAGATCCGCTGCAGCTTCTCTGGAGATCCTGACAGACTCCTGAGATCTGCGTTGTGCTGATACCACTGCCTGCGGGGACACCACTGGAGCGCCCTCATGTGCCAGCGTGCATGGTTGACCAACAGGATGCAGGAATCGAACAGACCGAGCAGGCGAAGGACCTTCAGAACCGGAACAACCGCTCCATTGTAAAACAAGGGAATCATTTCCTGAATGTCGAGAATCCTTTGCAGAGGAGGGAATACCCGACACACAGTGGTATCCAGTACTGCCCCTATGAACAGGTTGCGCTGAGAGGGCACCAGGTGAGACTTGGGTACATTTATCGAAAAATCCAACTTGTACAACAACTGGGTTGTAATCTGCAGATGAGTCACCATCACTGGGGACTCTGCCTTCAACCGCCAGTCGTCCAGGTAGGGGAAAACTGGAATCCCCAACCTCCTGAGATGGGCAGTCACCACTGCCATCACCTTGGGGAAGACTCGAGGTGCGGTAGTAAGACCAACCGGAAGGACCGCAAACTGGTAGTGTTGCGACCCAACTGTAAAACTGAGATACTTCCGGTGCGACTTCAGTATTGGGATGTGGAAATACGCATCCTGCAAGTCGATGCACACCATCCAGTCCTCTTGTTGCAGCGCCTGAAGAGCCTGTGCTACAGTGAGCATCTTGAACCTCTCCTGCTTGAGAAACAGATTCATGATTCTGAGGTCCAGGATAGGATGTAACCTGCCATCCTTCTTGGGGATCAGGAAATACCGGGAGTAGCAACCCTGACACCTCTCCTGCTCCGGAACCACCTCTATCGCACCTTTTTGTAACAGGGTGAGAACCTCCTTCTGAAGGAGAAGCAAATGATCCTCTGTGCAAAACCCTTGGCAAGGAGGCTAAGGAGGAGGGAATTCCCTGACGGGAAGGGCGTACTCATTTTCTACCAGATCTAAAACCCAAAGGTCCGAAGTGATTAATTTCCAATCTTGTAGAAAATGGGTAAGCCGGCCTCCCACGGGACCTACATGATCCAGGATGATGGATCTAGGACTGCTTTCTTGCATTACCAGGAGGGGTTGGGAAGGTAGAGGAGGAAGAGGAAGTGCGCTGACGTCCAGTTCCACAAAGGCGACCTCTGCCTTTACCCCTGTAGCTCTTATACGAGGGGTTCTGTTGCTGAGGCTGCCTGGACCCACGAGAGGAAGACTTCCCAAAGCCACATTATCGTTTATATCCATAGCCTCTTGTATGACTCTGCAAACCCAAAGACCTTGCCGTTGCCTCACTGTCCTTAAATCTTTACAGGGCAGAGTCCGCCTTTTCACCAAAAAGCTTAGACCCATCAAATGCCAAAGCAATAAGAGCAGCCTGTACGTCAGGAGAGACCCCAGAAGATCTTAACCATGCGTGCCTCCTTGTCGTAATGGATGAACCCATTACTCTGGCAACAGAATCCGCCGTATCCAGACCAGATTGGATAACCTGGCGAGCCGCAGCTTGAGAATCCACCAACACCTCACTCAGATTCCCCTGTCCTCCTCAGACAACTTAGGAAGAAGCTGTTTTGCAGAGTCCATTAGGGCATGAATATACCTGCCCAAGAGACATGTGGCGTTGGTAGACTACAGTGCCATACTGGCCGATGAAAAGACCTTTTTTCGCAGACTGCTCCAACTTCTTGGAATCCCCGTCTGCGGGAGCCTGCGAAAATGCCCTGTAGATTGCTTCGAACAAGAAGCCTGCACCACCAGACTTTCAGGAGAGGGGTGAGAAGAAAGGAAAACCCGATCTCCGAGAGCAGGTCTCTACCTTCTTGAGACTGACCTCGAAACCGCAGGAGCCGAAAGAGGGTTGCGCCACACATCGAGTATTGGCTCAGTCAGTGCATCATTAAATGGCAAAAGAGGTTCAACCACCGAAGATGGAGAATGAAGCACTTCCGTGAGAAGGTTAGGCTTATACTCCGCCACATGAAGCTGTAAATCCAAAAGTTCCGCAGCCTTCCTAATAACCTTATGATAAGGAGCAACATCCTTCGAGGGAAAAGCCTTTTGAGAAGCAAAGTCCCACTTGGGAGAAGTGTCAAGCCCACTTGCCTCACACAAGTCCTCAAACACATCCTATGTGTCATACACCTCTCCTTCCTCCATCTCTTCAGCCTGGTACTGCTCCTCTTCCAATAACCTTTGCACCTCTCTCCTTGAGCGCATCTTCGGTTGCGTCGTCGTCGGCGCCACACGACGGCTCCGGGAACGGCGTAGAAGGTGGATCCACTACCGTAGCCGGCGCCGATCGAATCCGCAAAACTTCATGGGATGGAGCCAGGGACTGACCATATGGCGTCAGCATCCTCGGAGCCGGAAGATGCCAGGACGGCGTCGCTGGCATGAAAGGCATAAAGGGGGCCTGAGGGTACTGCTGAGTCACACCCAAACTAAATGCCATAGGACCCATGGGACCCGAAGGTGCACCAGAGGGGTACGAGGCCCTGGCGAACACGCCATTCATCGCAATCAGATAATGCGACGGATCCAAACCCGGCGTCAGAAACTGAGGGTATGAAGCCGGTTCAGGATCCAAACGAGGCACCTCTGGAGTCGGCAGTGCTAGAACCACAGGTGGAACGGCCGGAGCCGCAGGAATCTCCGTGTCAGCCGGATTCGACACACCCTCTGGAGTCAGGGAGAATCTCGGCGGCGTCGCCTGCTCTGGAGTCCTCTTATAAGAAGGAGATTGAGCCGGAGTCACCTGAGGAGACGATGAAGGAGAAACCAAGTGCCTTTCTCGACGTCGAGCAGGAGAAGGCGCGCTCGACACCACAGACTTCGAGGATCGGCACCGAGAAGCATGTCTTCTCTTCTTCTTATGCTTCCTCTTGGAGTCATGCGACGTTGAAGACCTGGACTTTGACCTTTTCCGACCCCTTTTTTCTTTTCTTGCCTTGGCCATTTAAAGCTTGGCTTCTCGCTCCTTCAACGCCTGAGGATTCATCTTCCTGCACGAAGAACATCCCTCGACATTGTGGTCTGAAGATAAACACCAAAGGCAATCTTCATGCGGGTCAGTAATTGACATATGTCCACCGCACTCCCTGCAGGGCTTAAAACCTGACTTCCTCGGGCAGACATGACAAAAAAGAAAGATTCAAATGAAAATACAAAGTATCCAGACGAAGTATGGAGAGTCCCAAAAAAAACGTTAGCATTGACAGCGCGGAAAAAAGGGAACTGATGTCATCACTCCGACATGGTCTTCTTATGGCTCCAGTGACGTCACGCGGAGCCGCGTGCGGAGTCATGGCATTGTGACGACCTCGTCAGCGTGGAGGGCTATGAAAAGTTTCCGAAGAATGCTGGTGCAGGGGATATTCATAAGGTGAGGAATCAACAGGCAGATGTATCCATCAGACCACCCGATATAATGAATCTGAGTTATTTGCGATGAGCGGGATGAATTGGAATGTGGAAACATGAGTCTTTTAAGTCTAGAGTAGACATAAAATTGCCCTCCTCTAGAAGTGGGAGCAAGAGCTGTCACTTCATGGTGGAGAAGAGATTTGTAGTCCTCCGTCAGAGTGTCATAAATAGGTGACATGGAGGGAGTGGTAGTCTTGAGGAGGAGGCAGTAGCTACTTCGGGCAATCTGCGGGCTTATGAGGGCTGAAAGCAGAAACCGGTCCTAGGAGGTTTTGGTTCCAATCCAGGGAGGACCTGGCCTGGCCTGGCAGTTCGGGCTGGACTGTTCCCACTGGGCGCAGGGTCAAGACTGATTTGCATATGGCTGGGTCCAAACTGGAATGGCATGGTGAGCAAAAAAACGATGGATTTAGGCCTAGATCTCTGAACTGGGGTGAATGTATGACATTGTTCTGCATTCTGTACATCAATTGTTCTTTTTGCATTTGTCACCCCGAGTGGGACTGGTATGCCCAGACGTGTGTCCCATGCTCTCCATGTCACTGGAGTCAATCTACCCTGGCTGAGGAGGGCTGAAAGCCCAAAACCGGTCCTATGATGCATGTTTCCAGTCCAGGGAGGACCTGGCCTGGCAGATCGGGCTGGACTGTTCCCATTGGGCACAGGGTCAAGACTGATTTGCATATGGCTGGTTCCAAACTGGAATGGCATGGTGAGCAAATAAACAATGGATTTAGGCCCAGATCTCTGTACTGGGGTGAATGCATGACATTGTTCTGCATTCTGTTCATCAATTGTTCTTTTTCCTGAAATGACAGCAGTCGTTTGGATGGTAGAGCAGCAGAGGTCGAAGTGCGGGCAAGGATGTGGCCTGTATGAGGGTGTAAGATAATGCCTCGAATCAAGCTGTTCCTGTAGTTTATGAAGGATGGGCTCGACTGTTGTGCCGGAGTCAGGCTTGGATGTCGACCTCGAAGTTTTCAGATCCAAAAGAGTTCTTGGTTTTGATGTCGACGGTCTGCTCAGAGCCAAAACAGAGGAACTTAAAGGAGTGGCTTGGCTCGACACAACGGATCGAGTTGGTGCCGAAGCACTTGATTTGGAAGTCTTTTTCGCCGTCTAGCCGGAGCTGGGCATCAAAGGCAGTTGTCGATACAGACCATGGCCCGAAGGCAATGGCGGTCCGAAAGCCTTTGTTTTAGTGTTGCAGAGGGGCAGCCTGCTTTTTGACAGATGGCTGCTCGGGATGGTGTTTAGGGGGTGAAGGTGCCGTACTCTGTACGTTGAGTAGGTGGGAGGACTTCCATCTTCTAGCCAATATACAAATCAGTACCGGAACTTCCTTCAATGGAGATGGCCTCTTCATCTGCAGGTGATGGATGGAAATTCCCCCTCGAAGTCGCAAAGACTGAAAAGGTCTGGTGTTTCTTCCATGGTCCTCTGCGCCATCTCAAACCAATGTGCACAATGGTCATGAAGAATTCTCTTGGAGTAGGAGGCGTCGCGATCAGCCTTGCTGTGTTCCAGTGACAGGCACAAATTACCGACCGGATACCAGTCCAAGGGTATTTGGCTTGCCATTGAGGACAATAACAAAAGGGTGTTCGTTCCATTTAAGTCGAGGCATTCTCAATAGACCCAATGGAGACGGGTGCAGGCCCGATGGGTGAGGCCCAGGAGGTGTCATGATCGAGATGGACCTGATTTGACTGAAATGCTCAGACGTCGATATGCAAAGAAAATAGGGGCGCACTCGAAGACAATACTGACGGAGTGAAGGTATCGTGCAAACCAAAAAGAGCACCCTAATGGTATCAAACCAGAGCACAGGAGCACACGTCCGAACCCAACAGCAGAAAGAAAACAATATAACAATGGAATCAATACAAATGCGCTTTATCATCAAAGGGAGGAGTCAGTACCTCATGACTCAAAAGACTCCTTTGAAGAAAAACAACTTGCACACATCTGGACCCAACACTAGATGGCAGGACGCCCAGCATGTGTATCTACAGTCACTTATGTCTCAAACATATACATATACATGGCATGAGCAAGCAGACACATGCAATGTTTACACACAAACACAGATACATTTCTGTAGAGGGAGCTCTGTGGGAAACAGGGTCCAGGGAAGCGTCTGGGTGTTTGGGTTGACATTCACCCAAGACAAATCTGCCCTTCCATGACTGGAGTTCCCCTTCTAGGTTACCTACCGAAAAGGTAAAATGTTTGTCTCTTATTCTTGATGGAGCAGTTCCTGTGACCTGGAAGGTCTAAATGAAGAACGGGTAATTCAAGATAAAGAAGCTATCTGCAGGTGCACTGGAGAAGGGTTAATTCAAACTGAAAAGAGATGTTATTTTAATTGAGGACGTTTCAAAATATAGGATTGGATTTAAGATTACCAAAGTAGAGGCCAGGCAAGAAAGGCATTCAGAATTAAGCTGCTAGAATTATTTTATCAGACTGTTAACTGGGTGATTAATTTAGCAAACTTAAATACAAACAAGAAGGCATAAAGTTTTGAACTGTAAAAGTT
Organism: Triturus cristatus; assembly: GCF_964204655.1. Lineage (NCBI taxonomy): Eukaryota > Metazoa > Chordata > Amphibia > Caudata > Salamandridae > Triturus > Triturus cristatus. Next base: position 735,522,660 of record NC_140586.1, on the reverse strand, counting down.
TGAAGTGTGTTACAAGAATATTTAAACCAAGACTATTTGCTAGAGCCAAGTGAACACAAACGAATAAAGAAGTTGTGTAAATTAACACTGCAAATACTCAGACACTGAACAAGTCAGAAGGAAACAACAAAACAAGTGAGGGTTAGAAAATGACTGTTTATGAAGAAAGTGTAGAATGAAATTCTTGCATCAATTTAAAGTTTAAGGTAGAAGTAACAGTTGTGCTGACTTTACTGGAGATCAAAAGAAATTATTAAGAAATAGAAAGCTCCTTGCAATTAATTAGGTATATGTACATTTGTGCTTAATATCTTACTGAAGGTGATAAAAGCAAGTGAATTTTTCAACCATATTCTGATTTCGGTGTTACAGATCTCCTTCCACGATGCACCCTCCTCGCATCCTTCCCTTCATATGTCCTATCTAAACCTCAGTCAAAAGACTTGCAGAGTCAGTGCTGCCAGAATGTGGGGATTAGGAGGTATTGTGCCCGAGGATCTAATGTTGACACCAGTATTTTTGTTCATAAATAAGAATCTAGGATAGAATCAATGGTTTCTCCGGGACCTCAGGACTGCATCTCTATTGCTTTCTTAAGGAAGAGGAGGAGGAGGAGGAGGAACCTTTCCTTTTATAGCTCCCTCAAGTGAAAATGAAGTTCCTTCCTGGGTGGGCAGACAGGTGGTGTCTGTAAAAACTCTAGGATATGTCCAGATCATCCAATCTGTTGTACCCATTTGTCAAATGGTCTGGGCTTCGATAAGTGGGCAAAAAAGTGAGATGGTAGGAACTGTTCCGTGATCCCAGTCACACTGACCAGAGGCTTCTTTAAAGAACTCCAATCTTTATTGATGGCACAGGTCATCTTGAAATGAATGCCCCCTCCCGCCCCCCATCGGAATGCGGCCTGGAAGACCTGATTTAGGATTATTATTACCCTGCTGCCCACCTCCAGTGGCCGGTGCGCTGACTGGCTGGTGAGTTTACATTGGAACTAGGTAAATGGTTTATGAACACATAGCCAAACAGTGTCCTGGAATGGTTGATGGGCTCGAAGGAGATTATACCTAATGGAAGGTCCATGTGAAAGTAGAAAAATATTGCTGAGGGATTTATAATACTCCACGAACCAGGCAGACATTGTAGGCACCCTATCTCCCACTTTGGATGTTGCTGGGCTGCAATATTTTACGATCGTAACATATGTGCACTCCTGGTCAGAGGCGGACCTCCACACATAAGGGGACCTATTCAGTGACAAAATGCTTTGCCCATTTAAAGACCTGGTGGAAAACAGTGGATTTCCACCAGGGAACTTTCTTTTTTACTCTACCCTTACCCGCCAGCTCCACCTGATGTGGAACAGAATGTATGATGCACATGAGACCTCCCTCTTTTGCAGGTCCTGCTCACACATGGGTGGACCAGATGGGCAGTGACTACCTAATACAGTACTTTGCTCCAGGACATGGGGCAACTAGTCACAACATTAAAGGCACAGTGGGACAGGACTCATCAGATACTGAATGGGCACAGGTACCCATGGCCTATGATCTTTGCCTAAAACTGCATTGAATACCAAACCCAATCGGTACACTTTGGCAACAGGTCAGTCCTTGGTAAATGGTACCACAGTTACCCAGGGCACTGTGACCAGGGAAGGCCTCTAAGGGCTGCAGCACTTGTGCCATCCTTACCTTTACACTCGCACACTGCCTTTGCAGGCTGCGTGTTTCAGTGCAGAACAAAGTGAAGCATTGACATAGGACACATCCCTGTGTGCCATGCCTACGACCCACTGCCCTGGCATAGATTAGCCACCCATCTGGCTGGGTGCATTATACCAATGGCGAGGAACAGGTGCATGAGCCCTGTACCCCTACAGTGTCTAAGTCCATTCTTAGACATTGTAAGTACAGTGCTGCCAAGAATATATTGTGCTGGGAGTTTGCCATCACAAACTCCCAGTACCATAATCGCTGCACTGAAAAATGAGAAGTTTGGAATCAAACTTCTCAGCACATTAAACCCACACTGATGCCAGTGTGGGATTTAATGTAAAATGCACACAGACGGCATCTTAGAGATGCCCCCACAAAAACGACCTACCACTAGTGTCCAGGCTGAGTAGCTGCTCTCAGCTGCCACAACCAGAGATGTTTCTGCATCCCTGGGTCGAGAGCCTGCTGCTCTTGGAGGCCTGAATCAATGCACATCCTGGGACGAGGTGCCAAGCCTTCTCCCCCAGGAAGGGCAGGGTCCACGAAGGGGAAGCTTCCAAGGCTAGCCAACTTTGTGAGCGTCCCCAGGCAATTTGCTGCCCCTAGCAACTGGTCCCTACTGGTTCTGACCCCCACTTTGTGCGGGAGAGCTGGTGGGAGAACCAAGTGAGGAAGGGAGGTGTGCCCAACTCTGCCAACTCCACCACTCAGGTGGGAGAGGCGAGATGAAGCACAACTCTCAGTCAGCACCATCTTGCAGATGGGGGGACCCAGCCAACTAGGGTGAGGCTTATGCCCCCTTTCCACTGGAGGGTGGCATAATAGGGGGTGTACCCACCCCAGGGAAGGGACCCATTGTTCCCAACCTTTTACCTACCTGTAATGCCCCTAAATCTAGTATTTAAGGGTACCCTGAACTTTGCTTCCTCAGACAAGAAACCACAAGAAAAAAAGAATAAGGACTGAACAGCCGTGCCGAAGATAATAAGAGGACGACGGCCACTGACTTGGCCCCCAGCCCTACCGGCCTGTACCCACCTCGAACCAGCAGAAGCGAAACTCGTGTGACCTGCAGCCAGCAGCCTCAAGAACCCAGAGGACCTGCTCTGCCTTCAAAAGAAAAGATTCTGTCTCCCGTGAACACCGGATTTGTTCACCCACAGACTCCAGGACCGGCAATGTCCGCGAGTCTGCACCAGACGCCCACAGCCCGAGTGGCTAAACACCACGAGGAGGTCTCCCCGGCGATTCTGACCAGAGATCCGGTGACCCCTGACCTGCCTCATGCCTTCACCAGACACCTGCAGCCTCAAACCGGAAGGTCCTCCCCAACTGCAACCAGGAGCTGGTAAGAATATCCGACCCCAAAAGGCACCACTGCACCCGACGCCCCACGCCCTTGGGTGGCCCAATCGACGGTGCCTAACCAACCCCCAGCATCCCAACTTACCTCTCCAAGTGGTGTTCGCACCCAGAAGACCTTCACCCTCGAGCCTGCAGTGTGTTTACAAACCAGAGACTCCCCACTGAAAGCTACAGGGCATCCGGCGCCAAAACAGCACTCTGCACCCGGCCGCCCCAAATGCCGCTGACGGAGCACCTTTTGTGCTGGCTTTAACCTCCATTTGCCCTGAGCTTAAGTTCAGGAGCTTTGCTCCCACAACCCTGTGGACTGCTCGTAAGCAGCCACCAACTGGAGGTCCTCTACCCCCCATTGGATAACATTCAATTAATCAATCAATCAATCAATTAGGGGTTTACAGAGCACGCTAATCACCCGTGAGGGTCTCAAGGCGCTGGGGGAAGAGGGGGGCGGCGGCGGCTCTGGGTCAGCCGAAAAGCCAGGTCTTGAGGTTATTCCTGAACGTGTGCCGAGTCGGGGAGCGTCTGATGTTCACAAGGAGCTCGTTATAGGCCTTTGCTGCGATGTAGGAGAAGGCCCTCCAGCCGGTTCAGCTTCTGTGGGTGCGGGGGACCACTGCCAAGGTGAGGTGCGTGGAAGGATAGTCTCTCGTTGAGGTATTTGGGTCCGATGTTGTTGAGGGATTTGTAAGAGTGGGTAAGGAGTTCTGAAGGTGACCCTCTTTTCGACAGGGAGCCAGTGGAGGCCTCATAGGTGTTGGGTCATGTGCTCGTGGCGCGGTGACCCGAGGACGAGTCTGGCTGCGGTGTTTTGGATGATTTGGAGTTTGTGCAGAAGAGTCTTGTTGATTCCGGCGTAGGGGGTGTAGCCGTAGTCCAGTCTGCTGGTGATGAGTGCGTGGGTGACAGTCTTTCTGCAGTCAGAGGGATCCATTTGAAGGTCTTCTGGAGGATGAGGAGGCAGTTGAAACTGTTGGAGGCGACTGCATTGATCTGGCGGTTTGTGAAGAGGGAAGAGTCCAGGATGATGCAGAGGTTCCGGGCATGTCCTGTAGGGGTGGTTGGGCTCTCAAGGGCAGGGGGCCACCAGGTGTTGTCTCAGGCAGTGGTTCAGCGTCCGAGGATGAGGACCTCGATTTTCTCTGAGTTACGCTTCAGTCAGCTGTCCTTCATCCAGGTTGCCCTTTCTTCATTCCTTCCTGGAAGCATAGTCTGGCGTCTTTGGGATTGTTCGTGAGCAAGAGGATGAGCTGGGTGGATACGATGTTTAGTTCCTGCTGTCTGACGATGGTGGCGAGGGAGGCCATATAGACGTTGAAGAGCGTGGGGCTGAATGAGGATCCCTGGGGTACTCCGCAACTGATTTCCGTGGGTTTGGAGAGGGAGGGAGGGAGTCAGATCCTCTGGGTTCTGTCGGAGAGGAAGGAATGGATCCAGTTGAGGGCGGCTCCTTGAATTCACGCGTCGTGTAGTCTGGCTGCGAGCGTGCGGTGTGAGACGGTGTTGAAAGCTGCAGAGAGGTCTAGAAGAATGAGGGTCGCGGTGTGTCCTTGGATCCAGTAGCATGCGGATGTCGCCGGTGGCAGTGAGGAGGGTGGTTTCAGTGCTGTGGTTGCTGCGGAATCCGGATTGGGAGGCGTCCAGGATGGAGTTCTCTTCTATGAAGGCGGTCAGCTGGGTGTTTATGATTCTTCGGTGACTTTGGCAGGGAGGGGACGAGGGAGATGGGCTGGTAGTTTTTCAGGTCTGTAGGGTCGGCCGTAGGTTTCTTGAGGAGGGGTTTTACCTCTGTCCGTTTCCAGTAGTATGGGCAGATGCCTGCTCTGAGGGAGGCATTGATGGTTCTTCCTAGTTCAGGTGTGATGACGGTGGCGGCCCTGTGGAATATGTGAGGTGGGCAGGGGTCCGTGGGGGCTCCCGAGTGGATTTTCTTCATGGTCACAGTGATGAGTTCGATGATAGCGGGGTCCCATGACGTGATGGTAGGCTTATCGGTGGTGGTCGGTAGGGGGGTGGTGTTTGTCGTAGGTTTGTTGAAGTTGTCGTAGAGTGCCTTGATCTTTAGATGGAAGTAGGAGCTGAGCATGTCGCAGAGTTCCTGGGAGGGTGTGACGTCTGTGGCTTCGCAGATGGGTTTGGCGAACTGCTGTATGGATGTGAGAAGGAGGATACGGGGCTTACCTTCTGGTCACCATGAGAAAAATAAACCCAACGTCTTGAGGGAACCAAATGCATCGTGGGACTTGAAGGACGGCGCAAGCCGCCAGCCACCAACACACCTGTATGCTGTTTCTCCACAGAGGAACTACGGGAGGAAACCGGAAGTGGGTGGAAGCGAACCCGGAAGTAATGTTCGCGCCCCAATAAAAAGAGTCCAACAGGAAGGAGGGCGTGCGAACCAATAACGGTGAAGAAGGTACGCGAGTGAAAAAAGAAGTAGACGGAGATTGCGGAGAACCCGGCGAGGACGACGCGGAGACCCGGGAAGACGCGGAGACCGAGGACGACCAGGAAGGAGACGAGGACCCTGAAGACCGGTGGAGCGAGGAGTGGTGGTCCCCACCGGAGGAGGCGGAAGAGCGGCCGCAACTCAGGAGAGGTGCGGCGGAGCCAGTGAGTCACCACGTCTCGGGGGAAAAAGGGGAGGGTGAGCGGGAGGAGGGAGGTGAAACTAAGGGAGCGCACGGGTAAAGAAGAACCAGTAGACGAGGCACAATATTTATTTTTGTACTCTCACAACGTGGTGGTTTTGTCTATCGGCACCAGAAGTTATTTTTAGGTTCTCTTGCTCTCTTTGCAACCTATGTTCACTTTTGGCTATTAGGACACGTTGTTTTGCCACCGAACCCACTCGTGTCTTTTGTGGTCGTCCCTGAAGCACTCCCTTGACATATATATATCACTCCTAGGTGTGGAGCACACCCTTGACATATATATATCACTCCTAGGTGTGGAGCACTCCCTTGACATATATATATATATGTATATATATATCACTCCTAGGTGTGGAGCACTCCCTTGACATATATATCACTCTTAGGTCTGGCGCACCCTCTTGATCTTTCACTTCCCGGTGTGATGACTGGCAAAGACCATAAGAGTCAATTAAAACAGGGCAACTGACGGCTCCCTTTTCTCTCTTCTTCTATGAGCCTCTGGGGAGACACCATCAAGATTGAGGAGGAGCCGGGTGTAGGAGAGTAGGGTCTGCTTTCTATGTTCACCCCCACTTTTTGCTTTTGCTTTACTGGTTTTCGACTTAGATGTGGCTGTGGGCCTGCTAATCAGACCCACAGCCCTGCTGTTCTCTCTCTAAATTGATACTATGTACTTTAGGTGCATAACCCATTTGGATAGGGTCACCTTATTGGCTCCTGTACAGTGTACCTTAGGTACCCAGGGCATAGGTGTACCCTAGGCCTACCAGGGGCTGCAGCATGTATTATGCCACCCCTGGCCTTCCATTATGACACAACTGGCTGATCACTCAGCTGGGGCAAGGTCGTGTAATCACCCCTTGCTTAGGTGTAGTATTCCTATACCTAACTCACATATAGACACATCTGTACCTATCAGTCACTCCTATGGCAGGCCTTAACAATCCTGGAGGCAGAGTGCTTGGTAACATGCAAGATGGTACTCTAGCATGAGCTGAGCCTGTCTGCAGCTTTCGGAACCATGTCCTTATAGCTGTTCTATGATATAGCCTACCATATACTCTTAAAGTGCCTTATAATCTTAGACGGTTATGGTAACTATGGTTTGGCTTTATCGAAACATGTCGTGTAAGGTGTCTAACACTTTGGAATAATACCCCCATCCCATTTCTGGGGATGAGGATATTATCCCTCCCTTCTAGAGGGAGAAGACATGTTGTAACCTACTCACCCGGTTAAAGTTAACCAGAGCCCCAGCATCACAAAATGGATGCTGCTGCCACAGACACGAGTCTGACATCCTGCTGCTGGGAGTGATCCCGGCAAGGGAGGCTTGGACAATAGGATTCCTGCCTTGGGAGGTGCGAGCACCACCCCAGACAGGCCTTAGTGTATTGGGGCAGGGAGGGATGAAAAGAATGAGACATGCCTGGGGCACACAAGGTGTCCCGTGCATAGTCCAGTTCAAACCGGTGCTGGGGCTCTCCAGCCCCAGCGCGAAACTGGACAAAGGGAAGGGGGTGTAACCACCCCCCTCCCAGGTCCCACCCATAAGGCGTGACCTAGTAGGTAACCCAGCCCCCCAGATTTGGATAAGAGTGGTAGCTGGGCACCAGGAGATTAGATTATCCTGAACCTGCAACTTGAACAGAAACTCTGGACCTTCGACATTCGACGAAAGAAGAAGACTGAAGAATCTCCCTTGTGGCCAAGGAGTGGCTACCTTGTGCAAACAAGCACCATCAAGAGACTACCCTTTGCTTTGCTGAAGTTCTATGAGGGACCGACTGCAGAGCCCGACCAGAGCCTTGACTTCCAGACTTCTCCGACCCTGATCCACATCCACAGCCGAGCTGAGATCCGTGGAGGCGACGAGAGACGTGGGACCGGCTACCTGGGAAAAGTGGCTAGTATCTTCCAGCGCAGTTTCTGAGGTACCCTCGAAGTTGTGCACCGGGGAATGAGAAGCCCCAACCCCAAGCACCATCTGCACCGAAGATCAGCCCCCCACACTCCACGAGTCCTGCGTGGGGCCCTTCTGCATTTTCCTGCTTGCCGCGTCTGTCCGGTTGCTTGCCCGTTGGCTAGTGGCCTTTGTGATGACGCATCCAGAAATCTTCACTGCTGGTTTGGCTCCTCCAGACTGGCTCCCGCTTCCTTGCAAAAGAGAAGCACCCCAGACCTTCCTGGTCTGCACCAGAAGCAAGTCCTCCGTTCTTCGTGGGTTCCGCTTGCCAAGACTTGGTGAGTCCTAGTTCAACTTCGACGCCGCCGACAGCAAGAGCCTTCGTGGGACAGCTCGCCTCCTGGTCCTGGTCGTCCTCGACGTTTCCTGGTCCCCGTGGCTGCAGCGACAAGCTTCACCTTCACCTGCAATCTTCACGACATCGCCTGGTTCCTTCCTGGTTCCACGTGGTCACTGGCTAGTGACCTTGACTCTGTCCCTTCTGCTTGCAGGTCTCCTCTCTTCTTGATCCCAGCCTTGGGATCCACCGGACACTCTTCACTGACTGCCTGTCAGCAACTTTCCTTCAGGCATCCATAGAAGTCCACGACGAAACCTGACGCAAGTTCACACCTATGCACCCGCAGTCCGTGGGCTAGGTAACTTGGGTACTTCGGTGCTCACAAGGGTAGTGACTATCCTAGGGTCTAGTTTCCGAGTCTCGACTCTCTAGCTGCTTCAGAAGTGTCCTTAAACTGTTAATTTCTAACTGCTAGTAATTCTATCGACTTTTACGCATTACGCGTGAGTGTTTCCACTCTGCACCTGAATCCCGTGGGCCTCCCACTTCCTAACTGTTGCTAGTGTAGTGTAGCCCCAGCGATTCCCTAGGCCTAGGCCTATCCTATTTCCGTGACAGTGGTCCTTATACCACTTCTTTAGTATATGGTTTGCGTGGCCCCTAGGGCCTAACTGTATTACTTACCTGTGTGACTTAATGTATGCTTAAATAAGACTGTGTTGTACTTACCTCTAATCTCATAAAGAGTGCTGAGGGTTTATTTTATATATATATCTGTTGTGGTGTCCTTTCATTTGGTATTCAAGGGATTATATATGGTATCACAGCTGGCTTCACATGCCATTCAGAGTTTAGCCTAAGACTGCTCTTGTCCATGCTACCACTAGGATAGCTGGTCTATAAGGTTGACTTTACAACCAATCCCCATAAGGGTTGTTTGGACTGATATAAGGTGTACACTAGAACTAGTGACATCATACATCAGGCCAACTTCTCACATTGGTGAGCAGTGGTTGGGATCGGAGCTTGCTGTTGTAATACCATTGTAATCTTGAGATACTAAATTGGAAGATCACACAGATATTGTTTAGGTACATATAACATAGATTATAATACTTAAGTCCTACTGGACTTAGTGGTTGTAGGTTGAAGGGAGTAACACACCCTGACTACAACTACCAGAGAGGTTTAGTAGAAACAGCTAGTGTAGGTAGGTGCACACACCACACCCTCACTAGATCATGTCTCTGGGAGGAGATCAAGTAGATGCTCTCTCATTAGGGGCAGGTCTGAAGAAGACCCCCTCTAGATATGATACCCTAGCTTTTCAGGAGATGAGACAATTGTGTACCTCCAGAAAGGGCTTACACAGAGAAGCAGGAGGGACAGATCCCCTTCAAGGGAATCCATCCACTCCCATGTCTCTAGCATCTCTAATACTTTCTCTCACAGGGGAATGACTTCCCCTGAGAGAAAGGAGCATGGAGCCAGAATGAGGGAAGCTAATCTGAGGATTCAGAGGGAAGAACTTGACCTTGCCAAGGAGAAGCTTGCTCTGGCTAGAGAGCAAAAGTTAAGTCGGTCAGAACACACTGGTGGCAGCAATATCCCTAAGAATAGAGACAGGCACTATGATAATAGAAACCTGAGCAAGATTGTCCCTCCCTACAAGTGTGGGGATGACATCCACAAATGGATAACTGCTTTGGAGAGAGCTTGCAAAGTACAGCAGGTACCCCAAAGTCAGTGGGCAGCTATCTTGTGGCTCTCCTTCTCTGAGAAAGGTAGAGACAAGCTCCTCACAGTTAGTGATGAGGATGCAGACAATTACACTGTCCTGAAGAGTGCTCTGATTGATGGGTTTGGCCTAACCACTGAACAATACAGGTTGTTGTTCAGGGATACCCAGAAGACACAGACTCAGGACTGGACTGACTTTGTAGATTGTGCCACTAAGGCTCTGGAAGGCTGCCTAGTGGGAAGTAAGGTTAAGGACTACAGGATTGTATAATTTGATCATGAGAGAACAAATCCTTAACAACTGTCAAAACCAGCTACTGCATCAACACCTGATTGATTCTGATCTGACTTCTCCCCAAGAATTGGGAAAGAAGGCAGATAGATGGGTCAGGACTAGAGTTAAGCAGAAAAACCAGAACCAGGGCCGTGATCAGAAAAAGGCAGACCAGAAGGGTAAGGATCAGAAACAAAAAGACCAGAAGTCTTCACCAGGCCCCCAAAAGGCTCAGGGGGAGGGTGGTCCCAAAAAGGATGAAAAGAAAGATGGCCAAAAGAAACCATGGTGCAACTATTGTAAGTCCAACTTACATTGGTTTATCAACCAAAGAATGGCTCAGGCCTACAGGGACACTGGGGCTAGTGTCACAATGGTGACACCTGCCTTTGTGGACCCTGGACAGATCATACTAGGTGAGAATTACCTAGTGACCAACGCTAGCAATGCCACTACCTCCCATAGTGTGGCTATTGTTAACTTCTCCTGGGGAGGGGTAACTGGCCTCAAGAAAGTTGTTATTAGTTCAGACCTTCCTGTAGAGTGTTTACTGGGCAATGATCTTGAAACTTCAGTTTGGTCTGAAGTGGAGTATAGGACCCATGCAGAAATGCTGGGGATAGATGCACATGTCCTTGCTGTGACCAGGTCACAGGCCAAAAAGTGCACCACTGAACAAGTGCTGGATCCTGAAACTATGGACCAGTCACAACCCAAGAGAAAGAGCAGTAGGGTTAAGGCTGTGCCTTTCCCCCTGCCTCAGGTGGTGGATCAGCCCTCCCAGGAGGATGATTCTGAGAGCCCTGACGGAAATGTCCTAGAAGAACTTGAACCTGATCAGGTTGAGTTTCTTGGGACAGGGGGACCTTCAAGGGCAGATCTGAGGCAGGCCCAATTAGACTGCCCCTCTCTTGAACCCCTCAGACAGCAGGCTGCTGCTGAGGCTGCAGGGAATGCTCAAGGTACCCATAGAGTGTATTGGGATGAAGGGCTACTGTATTCAGAGGCTAGAGACCCCAAGTCTGGTGCATCCAGGAGGTCGGTCATACCACTGAAGTTCAGAGGCTTCCTTCTTACCTTGGCCCATGATATTCCCCTTGCAGGACATTTAGGCCAGAACAAGACTTGGGACAGGCTGTCCCTCACTTTCACTGGCCCCATATGTCAGAAGATACTAAGGAGTTTTGTCGCTCCTGTGTCACCTGCCAAGCCAGTGGCAAATCAGGTGGCACCACAAAGGCCCCCCTCATACCACTACCTGTGGTGAGGGTTCCCTTTGAAAGAGTGGGCATAGATATTGTAGGACCAATGGACCCACAAACAGCATCTGGGCACAGATGTATACTGGTGATAGTGGACCATGCCACCAGGTATCCAGAAGCTATTCCCCTGAGGACCACAACAGCTCCTGTTGTGGCAAGGGCCCTGCTTGGAGTATTCTCCAGAGTGGGCTTTCCAAAGGAGGTCATTTCTGACAGAGGTGCCAACTTCATGTCAGGATACTTGACTGCAATGTGGAAGGAGTGTGGTGTGAACTACAAGTTCACCACACCCTATAACCCACAGTGCAATGGGCTTGTTGAGAGATTCAACAAGACCCTAAAGGGAATGATAAAAGGATTACCAGACAAGCTTAGGCGAAGATGGGACATCCTTTTACCCTGCCTTCTGTTTGCTTACAGAGAGGTCCCACAAAAGGGGGTTGGCTACAGCCCTTTTGAGCTTTTGTTTGGGCATCCTGTAAGAGGACCCCATGTTTAGTAAGGGAAGGATGGGAGAGACCTCTCAGACAACCCAAGCTTGATATAGTGGATTATGTACTTGGTCTCCGCTCCAGGATGGCAGAGTATATGAAGAAGGCTTCTAAAAACCTTGAGGCAAGCCAAGAACTCCAAAAAGCTTGGCATGACCAAAAGGCTGTGCTGACTGTGTACCAGCCAGGGCAGAAAGTGTGGGTGTTGGAGCCAGTGGCCCCAGCAGCACTCCAAGACAAATGGTCTGGACCCCACACTATTGTTGAGAAAAAGGGAGAAGTCACCTACTTTGTGGACCTTGGGACTCCCAGAAGCCCCCACAGGGTGCTTCATGTCAACAGATTGAAGGCATATGTTGACAGGGCAGACATGGGCTTACTCATGGCTACAGATGAGGGGCAGGAGGAAGAGAGTGACCCTCTCCCAGACCTGTTGACTCAGAACCCTGATGATGGCTCAGTTGATGGTGCTGTCTTTTCTGACAGCCTCACTGTCCATCAACAACAGGACTGCAGACAGGTTCTGCAATCCTACAGACATATGTTCTCTCTGACCCCAAGTCAGACAAACTGGTGCACCCATGAGGTGGACACTGGTGACAGTCTGCCTGTGAAGAGTAAAATCTACAGGCAACCTGACCATGTCGGGGACTGCATAAAAGTTGAGGTACAAAAGATGTTGGAGCTGGGAGTCATTGAACCTTCAGAGAGCCCTTGGGCTAGTCCTGTAGTTCTTGTGCCAAAACCTCACACCCAAGATGGTAAGAGAGAGATGAGGTTTTGCGTAGATTACAGAGGTCTCAATGCTGTCACTAGGACAGATGCCCACCCAATACCTAGGGCAGATGAGCTCATTGACAGACTGGCAGCTGCTACGTTTTTGAGCACATTTGACCTGACAGCAGGCTACTAGCAAATCAGACTAGCTGAGAGTGCAAAGCCCAAAACTGCTTTCTCGACCCCAGGAGGACATTATCAATTTGTGGTATGCCCTTTGGTTTGAAGAATGCACCTGTCACTTTCCAAAGGTTGGTGAATCAAGTCCTTACTGGGTTGGATGATTATTGTGCAGCTTATCTTTTTTTTTTATTTTTTTTTATTGATTCAGCGAGGAAGCATTACATTATACAAACAAAAATATACCGTTATTTCTCCTGTACAGAACACAAAAAAACAAGATAATGCATACATACAAGCATATAAACAAATAATACCGATCATTGTTGTATCCATTTTCTCATTGGCTCACATATCTGCGCCCCTAGCTTTTTCTTTGAAAGACCTTTCAATTTATACAGGGCTGATTCAGTGTTAAATATTGAGATAATCTTGGCCCTCCAACCACAAAAGGATGGGGGGTCCGGATCAAGCCACTGCGACGTTATGCATAACCTCAAAACCGACAGACAAACTTAAAGCCTCTGTAGGGCACTAGTGATCCAGTCGGAACTGAGATAGATTCAGATTCGATTCCAAACAATACCAGGCTTGCTGTGATAGTTATCTGTATCCCCAGATATTGCATCATAAACCCCTCAATCTCTAATAACAAAGGCTGTAGAGCAGGGCAGGAAAAAAACATATGAATTGAGTCTGCAGCATAGAAACCACATCTTGCATATTTATCACCCCTCCCACCCTTCCATTTTGCTATCTTTGCCGGCGTATAATATAAATTAAACATAGCCATATATGACTGGCTCTTAAGACCACCAGACAGCAAAATGGAACCGGCAATTTGGGTTACCAATTTTAAATCTAAATTACTAACTGCGAGTTTCTCCTTCCATATTGCTTCCTGCCTAGCCATATCATCCCGTTGCATACCCATAAGCTCCATATAAATCGGACGTATTTGAACGTTCTGTTGTATTAAATCCAAAATACGAATCTGTTGAATCTGACATCTACCCCCCGCGACTGCACCCTGAAGAAAACTTCTCAGCTGCAGATATTTAAAAAAATCCGCATTTCTAACATTAAACCTGCCCTTCAAGGCTACAAACGAGATCATCTCACCCTGCAATAGCAGATCCCCGACTCTTTTAATGCCATAATGGGCCCACCTCCGCATAACCGCATCCTGAAATATCCCAGGTAAAATACCAATAGAATCTAATGTTGTTACCCATAAAATACTCGGAATATGCAGTTGCTTACGTAACCCCTTCCAAACTGAAAAAGCTGCCTGAATTATTTTAAACCTAGTTTTTTTGTAATAGCTTGGCTCCAAAATTTTCAGCAATAAACCTTGTGCTGAATCCCCAAGACACCATTCATATATTGACGGAGAGAAAGCAACATCCAGACTCGCTATCGGACCACACACCAACACACCCATAAATTGAAATAATGTTGCACAGTAATACAAATAAAAATTTGGGAGAGCCAAGCCTCCCCGTTCCGTTGGGAGGTAGAGAAACTTCATTGCTCTTCTTGATCGGTGATAACCCCATAAAAAACGTGTGCACATTTGTTCTATTTTAGTGAACAACGATCTGGAAAAAAGGATTGGAATAGCCCGAAAAAGGTACAGGAATTTTGGAAAAACAGACATTTTTAAGACATTACCTCTTCCATATAATGATAAATGGAGCCGATCTAACCGTTCCAACGTTTTGCTAACGGAAGCAATCAACGGTTCCACATTTCTTTCTGGGATAGTTTGGATTTGAGGTGAGATAGTTATGCCTAAATAGATAGCCTCCGAAACTACCTCCATCCCAGATACTAACCCGACTTCTGTATGTAACACCTGGGTTTTCCCCAGATTTAATTTGTAACCAGAGACTGCCCCAAACATTTTTGTAATAACCTCAATTCTTTGCAATGCCTTATTCATATCACTGGACAAAACGGCCAAATCATCAGCATATGCCAGGACTTTAACAGAATATGAATATGCCATTACTGGTCTAATTTCCGGGTCGGACTCCAGACTGGATATGAGAGGGTCAATAAACAAAGCAAATAACAATGGAGAACAGGGACAACCATGTAGGGTGCCTCTGTTTATCGGAAACCCCTGTGACTCCTCCCCGGTCAGCCGTATTGTAGCCCCTGGTGCAAGATACATTGAGCGTATCGCCCGTATATAACCATCCGGAAATGATTTCCACCTCATCACTGCCCAGAGAAAGTCCCAAGAGACCCTATCAAACGCTTTTTCGGCGTCCAAAAGGGCCACACCGACAGGTAAATTCATTGCCTGGGCCCAATCAAATATAGAGATAACCCTTCTAACATGATCCGTGGTCCCCCTCCCTGCAATAAATCCATGCTGTCGTAATGAGACTAATGAGGGGATGACTACCCCCATTCTTTTAGCTAGACATTTTGAATAGATTTTATTATCCGCATTAATTAAAGATATTGGTTGATACGAGGATAAATCAAGAGGATCCTTTCCTTTTTTTTGAAACACCACTATTACTGTTTGCGACCATGATGCCGGGGGCACCCCTTCAAATGCCCCTTGAAATACTAACATCATTATCTCCTCTAAAGGCTCTCTAAACTTAACATAAAACTCCAAAGGAATCATATCTGGTCCCATCGCCTTCCCCGGAGCTAATGACAGCATTGCAGTTTTTATCTCCTTCCAAGAGAGGGAGTCTGACAGCCATTCCTTATCCGTATCCTCTACACCCACGCAGGGCATTTTATGAAGATAGCTCTCAGGGCTCAAGACTGGTCCGGCCATATATAATGTTTCGTAATATTTTTTAAAGGCATCCTGAACCAAAGTTGGTGTCTCCACAAGTTTCCCATCCATATCTTTAATTTTAACTATCCTAGAATATGCCTCTCTTTGGCGTAGTCTATTAGCCAGAACTCTCCCCACTCTCTCTCCATATTCATAGCACTGATTCCTATGTACCTGATATTTTGCTGCCGCCACATCTGCAAATTCCTGATATATTTTCGCCCGAGTAGCCGCCACTTCCGCCTGTACCTCCTCGATCCTACCCCCGACATTTATTTCTTGAACCAGTCTCTGCTCCACCTGAGATAGAGCCACCAAGTCTTTTAAAAACTTTACACGGTCATTTTTACGTTTCCTTGCGGCAAACCTGAGTGTCTCACCTCTCACTCCCGCCTTCAATGTGTCTCAAACAACGTCAGCCCTTGCTGAACCTAAATTCGTCTGAAGAAACTCAAGAATCCATTTCTTCATCCAGCTACAATAATCTTCATTAAGAAGAAGCCTTCTATCAAACGTCCATTTCCTTGTCGTAGACATTAAGCCAGTACACTCAAATTCTAATATCACTGGGTTATGATCCGATATTTTAGGTAAAATCTTTATAGATGACTTTAATAAAATAATATCAGAAACCAGAAAATAATCCAATCGTGCCATCTTTCGGTGTGGAGCAGAAAAAAATGTGTACCCATCTTGGCCTGGATTGAGCTCAACCCAGGCATCATAAAGCCCTTGATCATAGACAAACGCTTGCAAGCCCCTAAACCATCTCGGCTTCCTTCCTATATAAGGTTCGGCTGATCTTAAATTAAACCCTGACGGTAGGTGGATATTTAAGTCGCCGCATACTATCATAGGCTGTGAATACAGTGACAGTTCTGAACTAATCTCCTGAAAAATCTCAGGAGCATCCAAATTTGGCCCATATATTGAACAGAGTGTGATAACTTGCTGAGATATAACTACCTCGATCATAACCCATCGTCCCAGCCTATCTACCTTTTGCTTCCTTACCTCGATCAACCCTTTCTTAGCCAGTATTGCCACTCCTTTTATATTAACAGATTGGGATGTGCAAGCTATTAAATCAAGTCCGAGTGAGCCCAGCCAAGCTCTATTGGACCAAGCTACATGAGTTTCCTGTAAGAACAGTAAGTCCCAGGAGCAAGAACATATAATCCTGGCTAACACCCGTCTTTTCCTAAAATTGTTCAGCCCACAGATATTTAAAGTACAGCATACCAATTTCCTCATCTGAAATCATTAACATTCCCAAATCTAATCTCTAAGGCCATTTTATATAA
Source organism: Triturus cristatus (assembly GCF_964204655.1). Lineage (NCBI taxonomy): Eukaryota > Metazoa > Chordata > Amphibia > Caudata > Salamandridae > Triturus > Triturus cristatus. Next base: position 735,505,897 of record NC_140586.1, on the reverse strand, counting down.
TAATTTCATAAACTGAATAATTCCTAAGAAAAAGCTAAATACATCACCATACAATTGCTGTGGTCCAGCAACTAAATCCCGCCTGTTCTGTATACCTCCTTTCTTACCACAGAGCAAATTAAGTTTAAAATTAAGATTAAACATAGAATCTTTCCTCTTCGCAGAATCTTTTACACCCCTTTTCACCACAAAAACCCCCCTAACCCTAACCCTCCCAACTACCCTGCACCCACCCCTTACCCTTCCTACCTCCCTCCTCCCCTTACCCTCCACATGAGGCATTGGGAAAACCTGTTCCCTAAATGATGGTAAGCTTGATGCTCAACTTCCTCCTCTACGGATTACCACTGCAGTAACATATCATATCAACCAACCAGAACTTGAAATATGTTGACCCCCAGAAAAAAAAACAAAAAAAAAAAAACAAAGATCCCAGTAAAGCACACTAACGTCAGTTAATGTCCACATAACGGCGTATTCATCCAAAAAAAAACCATTTATTGGTTCAAAAACAAAAAATGAAGCAAAGTGGAACCCAATATCCATATCAATATCAGAAAAGAGAAAGTACTTAAATAGACTGAAAATATTCTTTAGCCTTGACTTCAGACGTGAAAAACTGACTGTGGCCACCCTTGACCACCTTTAGTTTAGCCGGATTTTGAAGAAACACCTGACAGCCTTTGGACTGAAACATCGGGATAAGCTGTCTGAGCCTCCAAAGCAGCTCGACTGTAGGCTGACAAAAATCCGGCCGAACAAAAAATTTGCAGCCTTTAGCCGTTTATTCGGTCGTGCCAGATCGTACAGCTCTTCTCTTGCGCGAAAGTTATTCAAGGAAATCAAAATAGCCCTAGGATAGTCTATGGTTTGTACTTTCTTCTGCACAAAAGGGAATCTATGAGCCCTTTGAACTTCCTTCCGCCAGTCCCAGTGTCCAAGGTCCGGAAAGGCTTCAGTTAACAATTCAATCACAAATTCCAATGGATCTGATCCCTCTTCTCCGGCACACCCAGTATTCTCAAATTATTGCGTCTAAGTCTATTTTCAAGATCAATAAGTTTTAATTGTACATCATCCCTATCTGCTTTCAAGGATTCAACCACTTTCTTTTGGGCCCCTAGCTCGTCCTCCACCGTGGAGATCCTAGTCTCCGCCTAATTCATCCTTATGCCCATGTCCGAACAAGATCTTGCAACTCTTCTCACTGCATTCTGTAATCGCTTACAGGCATTCTGAGTGCGGGTTAAACCAGCCTGCGTCTCCGCCCTATGCGTCATTAAAAGGTTATATATTGTTGCCAAAGTGATCTCTCCAGATGCCGGTTTTCCTTCTATTGTTTGAACCCCTTCCTGAAAGGGGACTTCGCCCGATACAGCAGTCCCAGCAAAATTTGGCGAGCTCCGTTCATCCCAAGTAGACGAAGCCTCTGAGCCTCTCGTAGTTTCAGATCTAAGCTCCCCATCAGGTCGCACCAGGAGCTCAGCAGAATTCTCAAGGACCCCCTCCTCAGTCATCAAACTTGTCCCATCGAGCCAATCCTGTACCGCACTCTCATTCGAAGACCTATCTGATAATGAAAAAAAAGTCTTCCGCAATTGAGTTATCATCAGGCAGATCAGATGACTCTTTCGATAAACTCTTGCCAGCATGCCGAATAGACTGCTTCACTGCAACGCCATCCCCCTCCTTCGAATGATATAATGACTGATCAGCACTCTCAAGAACTCCATCTCCCAGAATCCTACTCACCGAATTATCCAAAGTCAGAGTTGCCGATATCACTTCAACAATCTGAGATTCCTGGATATCCGTACCCTCCTGTGTACCAACCACTACTGGGGTAGTGTCCTTAATCATCCCTTGCTCCTTACGAGGCGCATTTTTTAATCTAAACATTGCAGGGATGTGCTGTGAAGTGGTGCTCTCCCCCGGCGCTTCAACCTCCACCATGGCCACATTAGTCACATTAATCAGATTAACTGCCCCATTTACCTCGAGCTGTTTGTCTGAGACATCGGCAGATCCGTCTCCCGCCCTCTCAGCTCTCTCCACCAGCCTCCCGCCGGCCGCCATCTGCCGTGTTCTCGGTGGTGTGCCGGTCCCTTGGGCGTTGCCTCTATTCCGTCCCGACCGTTGGTGCTGATTCTTCCCTGCCATTAAACTGACCGACACACAGACTCCAACAATAATACAGCCGTGCGTGTTAGGCAGACCGAAGAAAAGCTATCAGCGCTGCCACTCCTCCGCTTCTACCAGGTGAGAGCGACTCCGACAGAGACAGCAAAGCTACAAACTGCCAGTTAGCAAGGTTAGCAAGGTCGTGGAATAACTCGTATACAATATCGAGTATCGAGTATCAAGGGAGTACACGGAGAGCAGAAGGGCAACACCGGAGATGTCTTTCTGCCGCACTTGATTTTCGTGAGCCGCCTTAAATCGCCATTTAGCCCAAAAGCAGTGAAGAAAATCCGCAGAGGTAGGGAGACGAGGAGCACCAGCTTAACCGGCCACTGCTGCGGCCGCCATCTTGACCTGACAGCAGGCTACTGGCAAATCAGACTAGCTGAGAATGCAAAGGCCAAAACTGCTTTCTCGACCCAAGGAGGACATTATCAATTTGTGGTAATGCCCTTTGGTTTGAAGAATGCACCTGCCACTTTCCAAAGGTTGGTGAATCAAGTCCTTACTGGGTTGGATGATTATTGTGCAGCTTATCTTGATGATATTGCTGTCTTAAGCTCCACCTGGGAGGATCACCTGGTCCACCTGAGGAATGTTTTAGAGGCCCTGCAAAAGGCAGGCCTCACTATCAATGCCACTAAGTGCCAGATAGGGCAGAGCAAGGTTGTATACCTGGGCCACCTAGTTGGTGGGGGTCAGGTTCAACCACTGGAGAGCAAGATCCAGACCATAAAGGACTGGACTCCTCCAACTACCCAGACTCAGGTCAGAGCTTTCTTGGGCCTGACTGGGTACTACAGAAAGTTTGTTAAGAACTATGGGTCCATTGTGACACCACTTAATGACTTGACCTCCAAGAAAATGCCAAAGAAAGTTCAGTGGACATTAAGCTGTCAAAAAGCATTTGATGACCTGAAGCAGGCCATGTGCAGTGCACCTATTCTGAAAAGTCCAGACTACTCCAAAGAGTTCATTGTCCAGACAGATGCTTCTGAGTTAGGTGGTGGAGCTGTTCTTTCACAACTGAATATAGATGGTCAAGACCAGCCCATTGGTTTTATAAGTAGAAGGCTGACCCTTAGAGAGAAACGTTGGTCAGCTATTGAGAGGGAGGCCTTTGCTGTGGTTTGGGCCCTGAAGAAGCTGAGGCCACACTTGTTTGGCACGCACTTCAAGATTCAGACAGACCATAAGCCCCTCTTGTGGCTAAATCAGATGAAGGGTGAAAATGCTAGAGCAGAGTTTTCAGTTTGAAAATCAACTGGGTTTTGAAGCTCTGGCATGTCTATTTGTTATATTAATTTATTAATCATTAATTATTAATTATTTGTCTTGTGTAAGTGTTTATACTAATCAACTCGTTTGTTTTAACAATAGAGAATTACATGTGGGAATGCATAAGTGTGCTGTTTAACAATAATGTGCATGTTTTCATGTTTAAACGTTGCTGAGTGCTGTTTATTTTTTAAGCACGAAACGCTTTTCGAATTAATGCTTTTCTATGTTGCAAGAGCTAGATAATTGCATACACATAAGGGTATTAGTGGGGTTAACACTGTTCAATCACTATGCTGTGGTAACGTTGTTTTTGTCTCTTTTAATTAAGATGGTCTATTGTGGCCTATTGTGGCCTAAACAAAGATGGCCGATACGTAAAGCCTGGCCTCGAGTAGAATTTGTGACGAGAGAGAGCCTTGCTGAATATGGTCCTGAAGTCAGCTGACCACAGTCCTTGCTTTGCCTGGTTGAAATTTTCCGTGAGGACAGCAGCAGTTTTGGGCGATCTCCAAATGAAATGAAGCGTCCTTGGCAGCTTTGGGAAACAAAGGAGCTTTAAAGAAAGACTCTGAACTGTGATCTCATTGCCGAGGAGACGTGGAAGTTACAAGATACAAATGTATTTTTTGGTTCCTGTTCCGTTATGTTTATTTTGTGATTTTTCCTGAGCGGAGATTTTCAAATGTAGCGATGCTACATCCTTTCCTTCTCGCTTTGCTCAGAGGTTTGACGGAAGAAGTTAATACAAATTATATTTTCCTTTGTTCGATTTGCTATAAGAATTGTTAGCCTAGAGAGGGCTTTGCCACTTGCCATTTGCCTTTTGCCGCGTTCCGAATCTGCGTTGGTGAGGATCGTTGCTGAGAGGACTTCGTCTTGAGAGACTTTACCGAGAGACTTGTCCTGACCCGTTCTGACATTTAGCTAGAATAGGTAACTATGAGAAAAATGATTTATTCTGATTGATTTTCTTTGACTAATTTTAGATAAAGCAATATAATTTTTAATATGGTGTTGGTTATTATTTCTTGTCAATTATTGAGTATCCTATTTTGATTATTATTGTATAGATTGTTTAGATTATGTTTAAGGGCAGTCTCAATAACCAGATCTTATCGACCCCGATATAGATGCAGGGTGTTTAGGAGTTTTTCTTTCCACAGGTTATTGCTGGTAGAGTATTTGAGCGTATGTTAGTGAAATGGGCCCTAGTGTATGAAGAATGTATGTGCGTGTAACTGTGAGATTACTCTATCCGTGGAAGTAGGGATATTATATACACCCTGATCTCTATCAATTTCCTGGTAGCAGAGTAGGATGGTTATTGATGATTGTCTTGATCTGATTAGATTACATATTGATTATTGATTATTGATGTTGGTATATGTACTAATACTATATGTTGGAGTTGTCATGTTGAGTTATATGTAGTGCTTCTGGAATTTGGAAGCTGGTAGCATTTCCGTAGTAGAACTGAGGGAAGTATATGCTGCTCTCTGGAAAGACGGGATTGTTGGTCCTGTATGTATGCAGGAAAATTCACATTGTCTGAGTTCGGAATCAGTGACATTATTGTATGTTACTATTAGAATATATTTCTGGTATATAAGGAGTGTGTATGGTAGTGAAGGTTATCTGTGAAACTCTGGTCTTAAGTCCCAGGGATCCGTAAGGTTTACCGTTAAAGCTTATCGCGGGAGGAGTAATAGGTATTCTCTGAGCTTGTTTGAGGAACTGGGCAGGGTAAACTGCTTGGGTTAACGTGTGTTATAATTCTGTAGTGGAGCAGATTGTTCGCTGTTCTCGGGAAGCAGGATTCTGTGTGTATGTACTATATTTTCTTGTATGAATGTGCGTGAATGCATATACATTTAGTTGATTGTAAGACTCTTTGGACAAGTCCTAAAGGAAACAGTTAATGAATGTATGTTAGAAGGGCAGAGTAGAGGGAAGTGCTACTGTGTCAACGAGAGGTTCTTGTGAAATAGATTTCTTTTACTATTCTGTGGTTAGCGAAGCAGACAATGGAGATGTTTATATGTTGTAACTAATAGATTTTGTAGAAATTTTGACACGAAGTCTACTGAAAAGATTTTGTAAAGGAGGGGTAGACGAGTGACAGGAGACAGGAGACAAGCGACTGCAGCGACTGCTGACGTCAGGAAGACCGCGCTCTGATTGGATAATAGATCAGAATAGTGTTCGCGCTGGGATTGGTGCGTTGGTGTGAGCCGCGCAAGGATTGGAAGAGCTATTCTAGTGACGTAGACGCTCCAGGATTGGTGCGTTAGTGTGAGTCGCGCTGTTATTGGTTGAAAATCATCTGTATTGTATATTTATAATACGGAAAAGAGTAGAGAGTTTTGGTAAAAACTAAAATGTATTACCAAGAAGAGAAAAAGAAGAAAACATTCTTTGGAAAAATTAAAAAGTGGTTTAACAAGGATAAAGATGTTAAGACGAGAGAGGGTGAATTGTTACCTCCACCGAAAACACCTGCATCCTACATGGCTGCAAGATATGGGTATCATACCTGTATATGGTTGGAGAATTGGGTTAGGTATACTAAAGAGGATGGTGTTCTAGCATTTCCAGAACATGGTTCATTTAATTTGGCCGTGTTGAGAAATTTACGGGAAAAGATGTTATGTCTTGACCCGAAACCAAGACCTACACAGTTTGAGGCTTTAGTGGAATGGGAAGAGGAAGTACATGAGCGAGAAAAACAGAGATCTGGAGGACAGTACAGGTACATGTTTGGGAGGAGACATGATCGTGAGACTCATCATGATCGAATGAAAAGGTGGCGAGATGCTAGTATGTCAGAGGGATTATATCCAATGAGAACAGTAGAAGAAGGAGCAGAGAGGGTTCCTGAGTCAGAAATGATAAGATATGGAGTTAATGAATATGAGGATGAAGTCTTGAATGACATGATTTACAAAAGACCACCTCCATATAGACCAGAACCAGATGAGAGTACACCAGTTGTTTCTCCAATAAGAGATACAGTTTGTATCATTGAGACAGAAAATGTGACATCTGAATCAAGAAGTGGTAATTCTTTCAGGGAGAAAGTGAATCGAAGTGGTGACGAAAATGCAAGAGAATTAGCTAGAACTACAACAGAGCTGACTGAAAAGATTAGGGAGTTAACGAAAAATCTAGAAGCTGTTACGGTGCCTGTAACAATAGGTCCGGTTATGCCTGTGTTTGACAAGCAGAGAATAGGTGAAAATGGTTTGGTGATTCCATATGTTGGGAATAATTTGATAAGTTCAGTTGGTCCTTCAGGAGATTCAGGAAAAAGGACAGAAAGTAGTGACCTGAGACAATCCAGACATGACACATGTAGTGAAATATTAGATGCTAGTGAAGCTAGTTGTTCAGGGATGCCAATTTTAGAACCGCAAAAGAGAGTGGTTCCGGTGAGAAAAACTACTGCAATAACAGCTGAAGATTTGAATGATTGGATGAAAGTTCTTCAGAAAAAGGATAAAGATTCGCAAGAAATTGATGTGGCTAGGTTACGGGTAGAATTAGAAGAGCTTGTTACAGGGACAGTTCCAACAGAAATTCTTAAAAGTCATCATGATGGTGAACTAATGTTTATGTGTAAAAACATTACCTGGAGAGCGAGAAATACACATGACAGGTTAAGAGCAATAGCGAATGAGCAGGGAGTTGACATTGATAAGGTTAAAGCTTTGCAAAAAACCTACAGGATGGATTTTTCAGAAAAGGACATTGAAAATTTGAATGCAACTGGTAGAACAGGACAGATTAAAGAAATGGTTGCATTATTGCGAAGATGGGGAGATGTAGAAAAATGGAAGGATAGGTGGTATAAGAAAAGAGAGGAATCTGAAGATAGAACAACTTATTCAGCTTTTCCAGTGAGAGAAAAAGAGAAACCAGTGGATAATTATCCTATGAGAGAAATACCTGGAGGAGGATATGTACATGTTCCATGGACCAGACAGGATATTTTATCATTTACGAATGATTTCCCTCGATTGAGAGAAAAGCCCGTCGAGTGGTATAGGCAGGTAGATAGGTTTGTGAAATTGTCAAAAGTGCTGTGGATTGACCTGAATAGTCTGTTTGATATAATTGTTCCAGCAGACTTGTGGACTGAGTGTAAAATAGTTGTGAGTTGGCCTACTGAGGAATATCCAAGAGATCCAAGAACAGGAGCACCAGATCCAGAGGTAATGAGAAAGTACGATCAGGTGATGGTATACCTGAAGAGTAAAGTACCTGCAAAAGAGACAGATTGGGTAAAAATAGATAGAACACAACAGGAAGCAAAAGAATCAGTTCATGCTTTTTACGAGAGGCTGATACTGGCGTTTAAACAATTCAGTGGAGATGAACACCTGGGTGACAAAGATTTGAGTCATTTTGTATACAGATTTGTATATGGCCTGAGACCTGAAATTGGTGAGAGAATTCGTGAGCATACAGTGGATTGGCAGAGTAAGAAAATAGATGAGATTCTGAGACATGCTAAATACTTCAGTGATGAAATTGAAGCAAAACAAAGAAAGCTGAAAGAGAAAGCAATGTGGGCACAAGTGAAAGTTGCAGAAAGACAGGAAGCACAGTTGATGGAACAGGCGAATAATCCAGGAAATAATGCAGGGAATAGACCTAGATATGCAGGGAAAGGAAAGGGGAATCTTGAGGAAGCGAAAAAAAAGTTTCCTTGTCACAACTGTGGCCAATTGGGACATTGGAGGAATGATTGTACGAATCCACCATTAGTGAATAATGAGGGTAAAACCTTAAATCAACAGGTGCAGAACGAGGGGAATAATCAACAGCAGCAACAGCAGAAAGTTGTGAGACAGCACAGTCAAGAGCCAAAACCGCCCTTGCCGCAGAATAGAGGAGCACAAAAGTATAATCAGGATTCGGGATTCTACAATGATGAGCAGGTAAACAAACCAAGACGTTCTAATCAGGTACAACAGTACTTGTTAAAGAATGAAGGGAGTGAATCTGAGGGTGATTATTGACGGTGCCGAAGAGAGGAGGAAGAGTGCATACTTGGTGCAACTCTAGAAATATGGATGGGAAAATAAATGAAGAGAGTGTTACTTTTTTAGTAGACACAGGTGCGACAAGATCAACTGTCAGGTCAACAGATGTTAGAAATCTTCCTCTCTCGGATGAAGCAATCCAAGTAGTTGGTGTAGCCAATACACAAATCAGAACACGTCTTACGGAACCAGTAAGAGTACAGATAGGGAAATTTTCAGACATGCACAGATTTATTGTCTGTGACACGAGTCCAGTGAACCTGTTAGGTAGGGATCTGTTATGCAAGATGAATTGCACAATTTTCTGTACACCGGATGGAATAGCTTTTGAAACACCAGATGAGGATGTTTTGTACCGAGTGACTCTAGAAAATAGGGAAAGTGAGTTAATTGGTGCATTTGCTGTGTTTGATCCAGAGGATTTGCCTCGAGAGCTGAGGGACACAGTGAAAAGGACAGTTTGGGATTTTACTGGAGAGGATGTGGGATTGATGAATAATGTAGATCCAGTGAAAATTGCAGTGAAAGAGGGAATTACATATCCTAACATTCCTCAGTACAAAATGACACCAGAAATAATTGAGGGAATAACTCCTATAATTGAGAAAATGATTCAGCAGGGAGTCCTGAGAGAACTACTGAGTAGTCCGTGTAATTCACTGATAATGGGGCTAAAGAAGCCTAATGGGAAATTCAGGATCGTACAGGATCTGAGAAAAGTTAATCAAATTGTGGTGGCATGTTGTCCTATTGTGCCAAATCCATCAGTGATCCTGTATCAGATTCCACATGATGCCGAGTGGTATACAGTGATTGATTTGTGTCATGCGTTCTTTTCAATTCCATTGCATCATGACAGCCAGCCGATTTTTGCATTTAGGTTTGGCCAGCGTATTTTAGCATGGTGTCGAATCCCACAGGGGTATACAGAGAGTCCTTCGATATTTAATCAGTTGTTGAAAAAATCGTTGGAGAGTTTGATCATGCCTGAAAGATCAGTACTAGTACAATATATTGATGACCTACTTGTGGCATCAAAGACACGAGAAGCTTGTGAAGTAGATACCATAGCTTTACTGAATCATCTGGCAGATGGAGGGTTAAAAGTATCTCCAGCCAAATTGCAATTTTGCAAGAAAGAGGTGCATTATCTTGGACATAATATTGAAAAAGGTCTGAGAAAAGTGACTGATGACAGAATCAGAATCATCAGGGAAATGAAAGCTCCAAAGACCCAGAGAGAAGTGAGGATGTTTCTGGGGATGGTGGGTTATTGTCGTCAGTGGATAATTAATTTTTCGCTGATAGCAAAGCCACTGATTAAACTGACAAAAAGTGAGATGACAGACCCATTAGAACTAGATGGGGAACAAATGGCAGCATTTGAAGAGCTTAAAAATAAAATGTGTGAGGCTCCAGCTTTGGGTATGCCTGACTACGAAAAGGAGTTTGAATTGTACTGCAGTGAGAGAAATGGATGTGCACTTTCAGTGTTAATTCAAAAGCATGGATTACTGAGAAGGCCTATTGCGTACTTCTCATCGACACTTGACCCTGTAGCTGTGGGTTTACCAGGTTGTCTGAAATCTGTGGCTGCAACATGCAGGAGTCTGGAACAGAGTGAGGGAATCATAATGGGATATCCTGTAAGGGTATTCGTACCTCACAATGTGGCAATTCTTTTGACAAGAAGCAGAACTCAGTACAGGTCACATAGTCGGTTGACTAAATATGAGAAAGTGATTCTAGGAGCATCAAATGTGACTCTTGAGAGATGTGTAAATGTGAATCCAGCGACACTTTTGCCGGATATTGAAAATGTGGGTGTGAAAACAGAAGATGATCATGATTGTTTGGATGTGCTTGAATACTGTACAAAACCGAGACCAAACATAAGGGATCTTCCCTTACATGAGAGTGATCATGTGTTGTTTGTGGATGGTTCATGCCTGAGAAATGATGATGGTGTGCTATGTGCAGCATATGCGGTGTGCAAAGTTTCAGAGGTTATGGAAGCATCACCATTGAAAGGAGTGAAATCTGCACAGGTTGCTGAATTGGTGGCATTGACAAGAGCTTGTGAAATTGGGAAAGATTCGAGGACGACTGTGATGACTGATAGTCAGTATGGATTTGGAGTGGTGCATGATTTTGGCCAGCTTTGGCTACAAAGAGGTTTCTTGACATCGAGTGGAACTCCAATAAAGAATGCTGAAGCAATTGGGAAATTACTTGAGGCGATACAGCTGCCTAAGGAGTTAGCAGTTGTAAAGTGTGCTGCCCATGGACAAGGGGAGGATTTTATCACGGTTGGAAACCGGTATGCAAATGACATTGCTCAATACTGTGCAAAATCAAATCAGTCAATTAATAGGGAACGAGAGGGGGAAATGTCTTTTTGCTCTGTGATGTTTACTAATGCCTTAGAGACATGGGATGAAGTGAAGCAGTTGCAGGATGAGGCAGGAGAGGAAGAGAAAAAAGATTGGATTAAGGCAGGATGTGCCCCAAGAGAAAAAGACCATGTTTGGGTCTATAGGGATGGCAGACCAGTAATGCCCAACTCCATTTTGTCGTCAATGGCAAGGATGTATCATGGCCAGGGACATTTGGGGAGGGATGCGATGATAAGGTCGTTCAAGCAGACCTGGTACAATGCAAAGTTCAGGACAATTGCAGAGAGCATCTGTCAAAGGTGTTTGATTTGTCAGCAATTTAACACTGGGAAAAAGACAGTGGTGAGTCTGGGAACAATAGGCAGAGAAGGAGGTCCTTTTACAAGAATGCAGATTGATTTCATTGAAATGCCCCAAGTGAATAGACTGAGGTATGTTCTAGTGGTAGTCTGTTTGTTTTCGAGATGGGTTGAAGCTTATCCGACTAGGAGAAATGATGGAGTGACAGTGGCAAAATTACTGTTAAGGGAGTTGATTCCTAGGTACGGGTTTCCAGTGACGATTGAGTCTGATAGAGGTGGACACTTCTATAATGAACTCATGAGTTTGATTTGTGAAGCATTAAGCATACAGCAGAAGCTACATTGTGCATTAAGGACCAGAGGCTTCTGGTGTGGTTGAGCAGATAAACGGCACAATCAAGAACAGGATTGGTAAAATGTGCTTAGCCACTGGCATGAAATGGCCGGACGTCTTGCCTCTAGTGCTAATGACTATTAGATCTACTCCAGATAGAACTACTGGTTTAAGTCCGCACGAGATAATCATGGGACGTGCAATGCGCCATGCATTTGTACCTGTCAATAAGTTGATGACAATAACTGATGACATGATTTTGGATTACTGTAAAGGCCTGGCTGACGCAGTTCATTCTGTGTTTCACCAGGTTGGAGAAGAAGCTACCACACTTGAGAAGAAGCAAGCTCATGATCTGAGTCCAGGAGACTGGGTGAGGATTAAGGTGCACAGAAGAAGAAATTGCTTAGTTCCAAGGTGGGGAAGGCCGAGACAAGTCATTCTAACAACGACAACTGCAGTGAAGTGTGCTGGTGTGAAAAACTGGGTGCATGCGAGTCATACTCTGAGAGTTCCAAACCCAAAAGAGGGAACTGGTAAAGAGTACTTTGAAGAATCAGATTCCAGTGATGATGAAGACCCAGAACCAGTGAGAAAAGAAGCAGAAAAAACTCCAAGAGAACCATTGGGAGTCTCAGAAAGGAGATCAGATTCTGTAAGAGAGCCTGAAATTTCAAAAAGCAGTGAAGGAAAAAGAAGAGAAAAGAGCAATTCCACAGAGATTACTCCTGAATCGGAAGAGGAGGAGACTGAAGAACCACTTGAGATTATACCTGAAGAAGCAGGGTCAGAAAAAGATAGAGAGGGACAGATTGCGGAAGACCCCCGAGGAGGTGTAGGGAACTCTTCTAATAAGCTAGGTGAAGGGACAAGTAGACAGCAAGAAGATTGCGTGTCGGAGACCCGAGGAGGGACAGAAGTAGGGAAGTCTCAAATAGTGGTGAAAGAAACTGTGGAGGAAAAGAAAACTGCTAGAAAACGAAAACAGAAGGCACTTGAAACAGAATTGGATGAGAGTGAGAATGAACAAACAGAGGGTCGAGTTCTGAGAAAGAGAACTTGGATTGGAGAAAGAAACAATAAAGAAATTAGGCCGAAGAAGGTGATAAAAGGAGATCGTTGGCCTAACAACAGAGTAAAGAGATTGAGATACAGAGTAATAAGAACAAATACATCAAATGCTGAACAAGTGAATGAAGTATCGAGTCAAAATGAAGTAAAAAGAAAGGAGCAAGAAGAATCAGGAGAACCTGAGGAAATAAAAAGAATAAGAAGACCCAACCAAAAGTACAGATCACCGGAATGGTCTTATGTGGCACTGTCTGAAGAAGGAGAAGAAGAAACAGTGACTCGAGATAATCCGGAGGGGATCTTGAGAAAAGTGGTTGAGGAAAAAGAAGGAATCTTAAAAGTTATCCTGACTGACATTGGAGAAGAGTCAGATGCACAAGATGTTGTTGATGATCTGATACAATTTGATGTTACTGAAGAAGAAATAGTGAAAACTGATGAATATCCAAATTGAGTGAACTGAGAAATCACTTGGAGGAAAAGTGAAAAGAGAAAGTCTGAAATTCAGTTGTCTGAAGTAATCCAAAGCATAATAGTAGTGGAGTAGTAGAGGTTAAGTCAAAAGACAAGGTCAAAATAGTAAAATGGCTAACAGAGGATAATCAAAGTAGATGTGCCTTCTTTAAAAGATGGTGTAGAATGTGCTGCTGCTGTACTGGATTATTAATGCTACTATGGGGAGTTTTAGTTTTATTAGTTACTTTTAAAGTTACATTTGAGATGCATACAGAAAATATGACAAATATAGAGAAGAATTCGCAAAAAGTAGTTTTGAATAGAATTAGTAATACTTACATACACAAAGATAGGTCAATTAATAATTTTTCTAGTAATGTTTTTTCGAAGTTATTGTACGAATATGTGAAAACAATGGAAGTAAGGGATTGCTACGTTTGTATGCAATTACCTGCATCCGTTTCAGAGGGTGTTACTTATCATCATTTGCCAGCTACATATGGTATTTCATGTAGTATATTAAGTAGTGTTTTCTATTTGTTAGGGAAAGTAGATTATAAGATGTCTAACAGAGATAGTATTTTTGGGCATTTGCCAATGAACAAAGAGCTGAATCCAGCTAAAGAAGCTAACACTTTTGGTGAAATTTTTATTGAAGAGAAAGGATTAACATTAGATTACATTTTTAAGAATAATTTAACTTGCAGTTTGAAAGAAGAGGAGAAAGCTTTCCTGGATATGGTAGAGGAAAGGAGATTGAACATGCATGAGAAAGCAGGGAAATATGAAGTGAGTGAGACAATTTGGGACATTGAGATGGGGAAAGAATTGAGAAATGGAGCTAGTCCAACTTTAGCTCTAGATGTACCACAGAAGGGTAAACTATGCATTACAAGGAGGAAATCTCAATATGATACATATTTTGTTGGGACTAGTGAGTGCCATGATACATACTTCATTGCAACAGGTTGGGGTTTCAGAGGTGGAGAAGATACAGTTTTTCCAGGAGTGTATTATGTTTGTGGGAACAAGGCTTATTACAAGTTGCCTGACCATTGGTATGGCACGTGTTATGTGGGTTTGGTCTTTCCAAAGATTTTTCATATAGATAAAATAACAGATGTAGAACATATTAATTTACTAATGCGTTTCAAAAGAGAAACCTGGTCTGAAATTGTGGGTGATATTTTTGGGGTTTTAATTCCAGCAGTGGGAATTTCTTTAAATGCTTATGGAATTCGGAAACTGTCAACAGTGGTGGATCGCTTATCGACAAATACCGCTGGAGGGTTTCTTTTAGTGAATACGGAATTAAGTGCCGTACGTGCCATGTCAATGCAAAATCGACTTGCCCTTGATATTTTATTGGCCAAGGAGGGTGGAGTTTGTGGAATGCTGAAAGTTCAACATTGTTGCACTTACATTCCAGACGAAAGCAAAGACCTGAAGGTCTATATCAAAAATATTACTGATTTGCATGAAGAATTAGTACCACTTGAAGCTGAGAGTTTATGGACTAAAATAGCTAATAAAATGATAGCTGTTAAAGATTTTATTGCAAAAATAGGTAGTACTATTATAGGTAGAATATTGTTTCCTTTAACTTGCATAATTATTGCTTTACTGATACTGAGATTAGTGTGTGTGTGTTGTAAAAACAGGGGAGGGAAGAAGAAACTGAATAAAGAGAAGAAAAACAAAAGGTTGAAAAGAGAACCACAAGAAATTGAATTAGAAGAATTGAGCGAGAGTGTTTATTTAGAAACAAAGAGGGATGATGAAAGAGTGACTGGTGTGTAGTGTTGTGTAAGGAGAAAAAGACATTTCCGATTTCTCCTAAAATGGGACTCAATTTTCACTAATTTATTTTTTTGGGTTTATTTGGTGATAAAATCACCAAAGGGGGGATTGCTAGAGCAGAGTTTTCAGTTTGAAAATCAACTGGGTTTTGAAGCTCTGGCATGTCTATTTGTTATATTAATTTATTAATCATTAATTATTAATTATTTGTCTTGTGTAAGTGTTTATACTAATCAACTCGTTTGTTTTAACAAGAGAGAATTACACGTGGGAATGCATAAGTGTGCTGTTTAACAATAATGTGCATGTTTTCATGTTTAAACGTTGCTGAGTGCTGTTTATTTTTTAAGCACGAAACGCTTTTCGAATTAATGCTTTTCTATGTTGCAAGAGCTAGATAATTGCATACACATAAGGGTATTAGTGGGGTTAACACTGTTCAATCACTATGCTGTGGTAACGTTGTTTTTGTCTCTTTTAATTAAGATGGTCTATTGTGGCCTATTGTGGCCTAAACAAAGATGGCCGATACGTAAAGCCTGGCCTCGAGTAGAATTTGTGACGAGAGAGAGCCTTGCTGAATATGGTCCTGAAGTCAGCTGACCACAGTCCTTGCTTTGCCTGGTTGAAATTTTCCGTGAGGACAGCAGCAGTTTTGGGCGATCTCCAAATGAAATGAAGCGTCCTTGGCAGCTTTGGGAAACAAAGGAGCTTTAAAGAAAGACTCTGAACTGTGATCTCATTGCCGAGGAGACGTGGAAGTTACAAGATACAAATGTATTTTTTGGTTCCTGTTCCGTTATGTTTATTTTGTGATTTTTCCTGAGCGGAGATTTTCAAATGTGGCGATGCTACATCCTTTCCTTCTCGCTTTGCTCAGAGGTTTGACGGAAGAAGTTAATACAAATTATATTTTCCTTTGTTCGATTTGCTATAAGAATTGTTAGCCTAGAGAGGGCTTTGCCACTTGCCATTTGCCTTTTGCCGCGTTCCGAATCTGCGTTGGTGAGGATCGTTGCTGAGAGGACTTCGTCTTGAGAGACTTTACCGAGAGACTTGTCCTGACCCGTTCTGACATTTAGCTAGAATAGGTAACTATGAGAAAAATGATTTATTCTGATTGATTTTCTTTGACTAATTTTAGATAAAGCAATATAATTTTGAATATGGTGTTGGTTATTATTTCTTGTCAATTATTGAGTATCCTATTTTGATTATTATTGTATAGATTGTTTAGATTATGTTTAAGGGCAGTCTCAATAACCAGATCTTATCGACCCCGATATAGATGCAGGGTGTTTAGGAGTTTTTCTTTCCACAGGTTATTGCTGGTAGAGTATTTGAGCGTATGTTAGTGAAATGGGCCCTAGTGTATGAAGAATGTATGTGCGTGTAACTGTGAGATTACTCTATCCGTGGAAGTAGGGATATTATATACACCCTGATCTCTATCAAAAATCCCAAACTTCTTAGGTGGTCCATTTCCCTACAGGGGATGGACTTCACAGTGGAACATAGACCTGGGACTGACCATGCCAATGCAGATGGACTCTCCAGATATTTCCACTTAGAACATGAAGACTCAACTGGTCAAGGTTAGTTTAATGTCCCTAAGTTTGGGGGGGGGGGGGTTGTGTAGGAGAGTAGGGTCTGCTTTCTATGTTCACCCCCACTTTTTGCTTTTGCTTTACTGGTTTTCGACTTAGATGTGGCTGTGGACCTGCTAATCAGACCCACAGCCCTGCTGTTCTCTCTCTAAATTGATACTATGTACTTTAGGTGCATAACTCATTTGGATAGGGTCACCTTATTGGCCCCTGTACAGTGTACCTTAGGTACCCAGGGCATAGGTGTACCCTAGGCCTACCAGGGGCTGCAGCATGTATTATGCCACCCCTGGCCTGGCCTTCCATTATGACACAACTGGCTGATCACTCAGCTGGGGCAAGGTCGTGTAATCACCCCTTGCAAGCTCTCTCCAAAGCAGTTATCCATTTGTGGATGTCATCCCCACACTTGTAGGGAGGGACAATCTTGCTCAGGTTTCTATTATCATAGTGCCTGTCTCTATCCTTAGGGATATTGCTGCCACCAGTGGGTTCTGACCCACTTAACTTTTGCTCTCTAGCCAGAGCAAGCTTCTCCTTGGCAAGGGCAAGTTCTTCCCTCTGAATCCTCAGATTAGCTTCCCTCATTCTGGCTTCATGCTCCTTTCTCTCAGGGAAAGTCATTCCCCTGTGAGAGGAAGTATTAGAGATGCTAGAGACATGGGAGTAGATGGATTCCCTAACTTACATATAGACACATATGTACCTATCAGCCACTCCTATGGCAGGCCTTAACAATCCTGGAGGCAGAGTGCTTGGTAACATGTGAGATGGTGCTGTAGCATGAGCTGAGCCTGTCTGCAGCTTTCGGAACCATGTCCTTATAGCTGTTCTATGATATAGCCTACCATATACTCTTAAAGTGCCTTATAATCTTAAACGGTTATGGTAACTATGGTTTGGCTTTATCAAAACATGTCGTGTAAGGTGTCTAACACTTTGGAATAATACCCCCATCCCATTTCTGGGGATGAGGATATTATCCCTCCCTTCTAGAGGGAGAAGACATGTTGTAACCTACTTACCCGGTTAAAGTTAACCAGAGCCCCAGCATCACAAAATGGATGCTGCTGCCACAGACACGAGTCTGACCTCCTGCTGCTGGGAGTGATCCCGGCAAGGGAGGCTTGGACAATAGGTTTCCTGCCTTGGGAGGTGCGAGCACCACCCCAGACAGGCCTTAGTGTATTGGGGCAGGGAGGGATGAAAAAAATGAGACATGCCTGGGGCACACAAGGTGTCCCGTGCATAGTCCAGTTCAAACCGGTGCTGGGGCTCTCCAGCCCCAGTCCTGGCGCGAAACTGGACAAAGGGAAGGGGGTGTAACCACCCCCTCCCAGGTCCCACCCATAAGGCGTGACCTAGCAGGTAACCCAGCCCCCCAGATTTGGATAAGAGTGGTAGCTGGGCACCAGGAGATTAGATTATCCTGAACCTGCAACTTGAACAGAAACTCTGGACCTTCGACATTCGACGAAAGAAGAAGACTGAAGAATCTCCCTTGTGGCCAAGGAGTGGCTACCCTGTGCAAACAGGCACCATCAAGAGACTACCCTTTGCTTTGCTGAAGTTCTACGAGGGACCGACTGCAGAGCCCGACCAGAGCCTTGACTTCCAGACTTCTCCGACCCTGATCCACATCCACAGCCGAGCTGAGATCTGTGGAGGCGACGAGAGACGTGGGACCGGCTACCTGGGAAAAGTGGCTAGTATCTTCCAGCGCAGCTTCTGAGATACCCTCGAAGTTGTGCACCGGGGATTGAGAAGCCCCAACCCCAAGCACCATCTGCACCGAAGATCAGCCCCCCACACTCCACGAGTCCTGCGTGGGGCCCTTCTGCATTTTCCTGCTTGCCGCGTCTGTCCGGTTGCTTGCCCGTTGGCTAGTGGCCTTTGTGACGACGCATCCAGAAATCTTCACTGCTGGTTTGGCTCCTCCAGACTGGCTCCCGCTTCCTTGCAAAAGAGAAGCACCCCAGACCTTCCTGGTCTGCACCAGAAGCAAGTCCTCCGTTCTTCGTGGGTTCCGCTTGCCAAGGCTTGGTGAGTCTTAGTTCAACTTCGACGCCGCCGACAGCAAGAGCCTTCGTGGGACAGCTCACCTCCTGGTCCTGGTCGTCCTCGACGTTTCCTGGTCCCCGTGGCTGCAGCGACAAGCTTCACCTTCACCTGCAATCTTCACGACATCGCCTGGTTCCTTCCTGGTTCCACGTGGTCACTGGCTAGTGACCTTGACTCTGTCCCTTCTGCTTGCAGGTCTCCTCTCTTCTTGATCCCAGCCTTGGGATCCACCGGACACTCTTCACTGACTGCCTGTCAGCAACTTTCCTTCAGGCATCCATAGAAGTCCACGACGAAACCCGACGCAAGTTCACACCTATGCACCCGCAGTCCGTGGGCTAGGTAACTTGGGTACTTCGGTGCTCACAAGGGTAGTGACTATCCTAGGGTCTAGTTTCCGAGTCTCGACTCTCTAGCTGCTTCAGAAGTGTCCTTAAACTGTTAATTCCTAACTGCTAATAATTCTATCGACTTTTACGCATTACGCATGAGTGTTTCCACTCTGCACCTGAATCCCGTGGGCCTCCCACTTCCTAACTGTTGCTAGTGTAGTGTAGCCCCAGGGATTCCCTAGGCCTAGGCCTATCCTATTTCCGTGACAGTGGTCCTTATACCACTTCTTTAGTATATGGTTTGCGTGGCCCCTAGGGCCTAACTGTATTACTTACCTGTGTGACTTAATGTATGCTTAAATAAGACTGTGTTGTACTTACCTGGAATCTCATAAAGAGTGCTGAGGGTTTGACTAGAATAAATACACTTTATTTTACATATATATATCTGTTGTGGTGTCCTTTCATTTGGTATTCAAGGGATTATATATGGTATCACAGCTGGCTTCACGTGCCATTCAGAGTTTAGCCTAAGACTGCTCTTGTCCATGCTACCACTAGGATAGCTGGTCTATAAGGTTGACTTTACAACCAATCACCATAAGGGTTGTTTGGACTGATATAAGGTGTACACTAGAACTAGTGACATCATACATCAGGCCAACTTCTCACACCGGGAACATCTACTTCAGACTCCCCGTCCAGCTCAACCCTTAGTACATAGGGAGAAGAACAGGAGGAAATACACGCTGTACACGTTGATAAGCCACATCCTGATAATAAACCACGTGTTTTGGGAAAATATATTCAGCCTCCTCGCTTGTTTATCAGACCCCACATCCCACAATGACGTTGAACAGTTACTTGGTGTTGGTCACGTTGGCCTGGACCTTGTCTCTTATGAAGGACCATTTGGTGTCTCTTATGTGTTGGTGGTAATCCTTCAGGGCACTCTTGTGGTTGTTCCGTGAATCCGCAGTTTTCAGGTTTCGCCAGGTTTTTTCTAGGCATCTGAGGGAGCGTCTGGCCGCTTGAAGTTCTGTGGTGAACCAGGAGGCTTTTAGAGGGCGTTGTTTGGCAAGGGGGCCGAGGGGTGCGAGTTTGTCGGTCCAGCAGGAGATCCAGCGGTGAAACTCCCTTGCTGCGGAGTTGGTGTCGTTCGTAGTGATGGTGGGGGGGGGGGGAGGTGGTTTGATGGAGGGTGGTGCTGAGGCGTTCCTCTGTCACCTTGCTCCGGTTCAGTCGTGGTGGGTGCGGGCGGGTTTGGGTGCGGTGGTTGTGTTGAAAGTGAAGTGGATGCAGTGGTGGTCGTCCTGTGGGGCTGGGCGGTGTGGCGGTTGCTAGTTCCTCCAGTGAAGATGGGGTCAAGGGTGTGACCTGCTCTGTGGGTGGGCGTGTTGACGAGCTGCTTCAGTCCAAGGTTTGCGAGGTTGTCGAGGAGAGTGGTGGAGTCTGGGTTGTTGCCGTTGTCGAGGTGGAAATTCAGGTCCCCGAGAAGAATGTAGTCCATAGAGGTGATGGCGTGGGGCGCGGCGAGCTCGGCAATGGTGGTTGCGTGGTGCGTGCGAGGTCCTGGCGGCCTGAAGACAAGGGTGCCGCGCAGCGTGGTCCTGGTGCTGATCTGGACCTGGAAGTGGAGGTGCTCTGTGTTGGAGAGGGGGTCGCTTGTGCTGGATGTGAAGAGTCGGAGGGGGGTCTTATGTGCGATGGCGAGTCCTCCTCTTGGGCGGTGCGGATGGTCCTTTCTCTGGATCTTGTATCCATCGGGGATGGCCATTGCGATGTCGGGGCCGGAGGTGGCGCTGATCCGGGTTTCTGTGAAGAATACGACGTCGGGCGCGAGGGTGTCGATCAGGTCCCAGATCTCTATGGCGTGACGGTGCAGGGAGCGCACGTTGAGAAGGATGCAAGTAAGGGTTTCGGTGGTGCGTGCCTCAGGCATGCCTTCGTGGTCGTGAGAGATTCGTTGATGGTGAAGGATCTGCGTCAGGGTCTGCATGAGAACTGCCCGTGGGTGGTGTTGGGTGCGGATCTTGCGCAGTCAGCATGTCTTCTGGGGTTGAGTGCGCGGAGGGTGGTTGAGTTATATCGGTGGGGCCTCAGAGAACCAGGGTTCCTGGCGCTGATCGCTGTCGGGCGCAGACGGGCTTGCCAGCGGTCGCCATAATGTAGGGGAGGAACGTGCAGCTGGGAGGCGGGGCGCGAGGGGGAGGGGTCAGAGGTCAGCAGCGGCGGGAAACGGAGGGGGGACGAGGGGGAGAACCAGCGAGGGCAATGGGCAGTAGGGAACAGAAAAGAAAGAAAAGAACCAGGCACACTAAACCAATTTACCCAAATATACCTGAATGGGAATAAATTCACAAACGCGCAAAGGTTTGACCTGACTCAGGGTGGTCTCGAACCCTGCTACTGAGGGGCTGCTGCCAGAGGCGAAGCAGAGTACCACGGAGCTGCCGAGGAGAGTGTGATCCCAGGACCGGAGTCTGAGGATTCACACGTGCTCCCCCGCAGCGGTCGCCATAATGTAGAGGAGGGGACAGGGACGTGCAGCTGGGAGGCAGGAGCGGGGTGGTAGGGGTCAGAGGTCGGCTGCAGGAAACGGAGGGGGGGACGAGGGGGAGCACCAGCGAGGTCAATGGGCAGTAGGGAACAGAAAAGATAGAAAAGAACCAGGCACACTAATACAATTTACACAAATATACCAGATGAAATAAATTCACAAACGCTTGACCTGACTCACGGTAGTCTCGAACCCTGCTACTGAGGGGCTGCTGCCAGAGGCGACGCAGAGTACCGCGGAGCTGCCGGGGAGAGTGCGATCCCATGACCGGGCTCTGAAGATTCACATCAGGAATCAGCACTTTGCACCCGTCCGCCCTGAGCCGCTGAGGGTGTAACAAGAGTGCATCCTTGACCCTGGGGGACCCCTGAGTCTACCCTCAGAATACCAACACCCACAACCAGATACTTACCTTTGAACTGATAACCCTATTTTCCGCCAAAGGAAAACATTGACAGTTTTTCTGTGAAAAGTTTTCTAAGTGTGGAGTAGGAAAATCTATAAATGCCTCTAAAACTGTCACAATATAACCAAAACGCTTTTACTTACCTGTTTACAGGAAATGTCCCAGTGCAGTATCCAGGTATACTGCACTGTGTAAGAAAAGTAATCTGTAAAGTAATCTACTTGACATGCTACTAAAAAGCCAAAACAAAGTATTTATACAATATTTCAAAGCATTACTTTACTATTAGTTATATTGTAATCAAACCAAATGTATATATGAAACTGCAATTAATCTTATCACTTATCTGTGCCAGGTTTGCTTGGTTCTAGGAAATAAATGAACTGAAAGAATATTTTTATACAAAACCAAACTGGTCTGAAGTTTAGTCTTGGAGTGTGTGATATCATTTGCTGATTGAGTGTGTACTACAAATGATTAACACTACCCTCTGATAAAGCCTTACTGCTTGACCACACCACCACAAATAGAGAGTAAGGTGCTATCTACTTTTACCTTTGCCTACCTTTGGGATTCCACTGGACCAGCTGTGGTGAGTGCAGGTAACAGCGGTGGGGCAGCATAGGGGGGATTTCGAGGGACGATGCAGAGGGAAAATGAATTAATTATTTAATTTTCCCTTGGCATCGTCCCTTGAAATACACCCCTCCCCCAATGTGGCCCTACCGCTGTTACCTGCAAGGACCACGGCTGCACTGGACTCTGTGCACACTCTACCTCACTCTGGTAGAGTATATACAAACTTTGCATTTGTTGGACTAACTTGGTTACCACCTGATCACACAAGAGAACTCTTAAATTGTCTTTAGAAGCCTGATTTTTTGAATTGACACATTTTCCCAAATTACTAAAAGTCTTATGGCCTTGGTTTAGTACCTTTAGAGTGTTAGAAAAAAAGTCACTTTAGCAAGGGATAAGAGGGGTTAAACATTTTTTTTTTTTAACTAGGTCTCTTAACAAGAACCCAGCTGTTAGTGAAAATAACCAAATGACATAGAGGACCAGGTTGAAGAGCTTGACCTCACCCCTTACCTTCACTTGTCTATCAAGGAGGTAAGGTCTTATATGAAAAATTAAAAAGATAACCATGGGGTTCCATCCCACCAAACGAAAGTTCCAGGAGCTGTTGGCTGGGTATGCTAAGGAAACACAAGGAGATGATGGACGGAGCGCTGAAACTTTTCAGACACTCACCTCCAGCCACAGATCTGAGTTGAATCCATCATCATTCTTTAGCTCACTTTGCCACCCCAGTTCAGACACAGCTGTATGCACATCAGTCTTGACCCTGTGCCTCATGGGAACAGTCCAACCCGAACTCACAAGCCATGTCTTCTCTGTACCGGAAACAAGCATCCTGGGACCGGTTTCGGGCAACAGCCCTCATCAGCCAGGCTAGCTTGAATCCAGTGGCATAGTGAGCAAGGGACCCACGTCTGGGCATACCCTGCTAAACTAGGGCGAACAAAGCAAACACAAGAAGATGATGGACGGAGCGCTGAAACTTTTCATACACTCACCCCCAGTCACAGATACTAAGGACCATCCCTCTGAGAATGGTGAAGACATCTCAGATGAGGAAGAAGATGGAGGCGAAGAGGAGGTAGACCAACCCCACCCCCACTTTATAGGGAGAAAGGGGCCCCAGTGGCCCGCACTCCAAGAATCAACCTTTCAGTACCTAGAGCCCATACATGTGGATCAGGCACTACTGAGTACATTGAAGATAGCCTCAATGAGGAAAGCCTGCTGGCAAGGTTGATCAAAAGATTGGATCTAGAGACCAGACTCCTGGCTCTTGAGAGAGAGAGAGCGCGCAAGAAAGCAGAGATGGGCCTGGCACTCATCAATGGTGGCAGCTATTTACCTAATAAGGATAAAGAGCAATCTTATGGTCCTAAAATCCAAATGGGATTGTCCCTAAATATGAAGAGAGTGATGATAACCCAAAATGGTTGACAGCCTTTGAGAAGGCCTGTGAAATGAGAAGAGTGAAGAAGTCACAGGGGGAAGTGGGGCTCCTTTGGGAATTGTTCCCTGGTAACTGTAGGGATAGACTACTGACGCTTTAAAGGGCAGATGCTGGGTCTTATGACCACATGAAGAGAACTCTGATAGAGGGATTTGGACTCACAAATGAGGAAAACAGAATTAGCGATTCAGGGGGGCTCACAAAACCCAAAACCAATCCTGGATTGACTTTGTTGACTACTCAGCTAAAACACAAGATGGTTGGTTAACTGGACACAATTTGCACGATTTCAATGGACTTTACAATTTGTTTATGAAAGAACACATGTTATGTAAATGCACTAATAAAAAGTTACATCAGGATTTGGTAGACCTAGGTCTAATTTCTCCCCAAGAATTAGGAAAGAAGGCAGACCACTGGGTCAAGACAAGGGTGACAAAAACAACCACTGAGGTGACCAAAAGAAAGGGGTTACAAAACCTCCCCAGGGGAAAGGTGGTGAGAATCCCCAAGATAAAAAGCCTGAGTCTTCAAAAGGGCACCAAAAACCTGCACAGGGGGGTGGGTCCGAAAACTCGACCCAATCTACTACTAAGTACAGGGGAAAGAACGTTGATCCTGCAAAGGCATGGTTTAACAACTGTAGAAAGTCGGGACACTTAACTGCAGATGCTAGTTGTCCTAACAAGAAGCCCCCTAGTCCTACTATAGCTACTCCTGATGTAGCCAGATGCGATCAGCAGTGTGCTGTGTGGCCACCCAACTTAAAGAAATACTTCCAATACCCTTGGATCAATGGGACTAGAATAGAAGTCCTGAGGGATACAGGTGCCAGTGTCACTATGGTGAGAGATACACTGGTTTCCCCAGAGCAATACTGATTGGGAGAACTTACCCAGTCACCAACGCTGACAGTGTTACCACTAACTGTGCAATAGCTATGGTGACGTTAGACGGGGGGGGGGCGGGGGGCAAACCAAAACCTGGGAAAGGCTAGATAGCCATTTTTACTGGCCCGAGATGTCTCAGAAAGTATAGGAGTTTGTCAGCTCTTGTGTCACCTGTCAAGCCAGTGGCAAGAAAGGTGGACACCCAAAGGGCCTCTTGATTCCACTACCAGTGTTTGTGGGTCCCTTTGAAAGGGTAGGTGTGGACATAGTGGGTCCACTTGAACCTCCCACAGCGTCAGGAAACAAATTCGTTCTAGTGGTAGTGGATCATGCTACTAAGTATCCTGAGGCAATTCCCATTAGGACTACTACAGCTCCTGCAGAAGTCAAGGCCCTCATTGGTGTCTTCACCAGGGTAGGATTTCCTAAGGAGGTGGTTTCAGACAGAGGTTCCAAATTCATGTCTGCCTACCTAAAACACATGTGGAAAGAGATGGAGTTCAGTACGAGTTTACTACACCCCATCACCTACAAACCAATGGTCTTGCTGAGAGGTTTAATAAAACAACATTGAAAGGCAGGATTATCGGGCTCCCTGAAAAACTCAAAAGGAGATGGGATGTCCTTGTACCATGCTTGCTTTTCGTCTATAGAGAGGTGCCTCAGAAGTGAGTAGGGTTTTCCCCATTTGAACTTCTGTTTGGTCATCCTGTGAGGGGACCACTCTGTCTTGTAAAAGAGGGTTGGGAGACGCCTATCCAAGAACCTAAACAAGACATTGTGCAATATGTGCTAGGCCTAAGGTTCAGAATGGCCTTTTCTATAAGGCATCCAAGAATCTTGAGGCCAGCCAGGAGCTTCAGAAGCACTGGTATGACCAAAAGGTTGCACTGGTAGAATTTCAACCAGGGCACAAGGTGTGGGTGTTGGAGCCTGTGGCACCAAGGGCTCTCCAGGACAGATAGAGTGGCCCTTACCCCTTCTTAGAGAGGAAAAGTGAGGTCACCTACTTGGTTGACCTGGGCACAAGCAGGACACCCAAAAGGGTGATCGCAGTAACATTCTGTAAGCTTTTCCATGACAGGGCTGACATGACCATGCTATTGGTGACTGATGAGGATCAGGAGACAGAGTGAACCTCTCCCTGATCTCTCAAAAGCCACAAAGATGGGTCAGTGGATGGGGTTGTCTTTTCAGACACCCTCACTGCCCAACAGCAGACTGATTGCAAGCAAGTCTTGCAGCAATATGCTAAGCTCTTTTTCTTGACCCCTGGTCAGACAAACTGGTGTACCCATGATGTGGACACTGGTGACAGTTCACCTGTCAAAAACAAAATCTATTGAAAGTCTGATCAAGCAAAGGAAAGCATCAGAGCTTAAGTCAGCCAAGATGCTGGAGTTGGGGGTTATTGAACCCTCTGGAAGCCCCTGGGCCAGCCCAGTGGTTCTAGTCTCCAAACCTCATCCACAGGGTGGAAAGAAAGAAATGAGGGTTCTATATGGACTATAAAGGGAACAACTCTGTCAGCAAGACAGATGCTCACCCTATCCCAAGAGCAGATAAGCTGATAGACAAATTGGGTGCAGCCAAATTTCTAAGTACCTGTGACTTAACTGCAGGGTACTCGCAGCTTGGCATGGCACCAGGAGCAAAAGAAAAGAACAGAATTCTCCACACCTGATGGGCATTATCAGTTTCCTGTTATGCCCTTTGGTTTAAACAATGCCCCTGGTACCTTCAAAAGGTTTGTGAATCAAGTCCTTGTTGGATTGGAACCCTTTAGTACAGCTTATCTAGATGATATTGCTGTCTTTTGTTCCACTTGGCAGGATCACCTAATCCATCTTGGGAAGGTTTTAAATGCCCTGCAGGGTGTTAAATACGTGGCAAAAGTAAGGAAGCTTTTAAGGCAAGTCGATTTAGAGGCCATGAATAAAGCATGAACAAGGACGGCAGGAGCTTCTCATACATGGCACACCCTCACTAGCCCAAGCAACAAGCGGAATATAATCCACAGGATAACGGGAACAACATAGAAAAATGGTTACGTTTGAAATTTAACATGGACATTTTATCTCGAACAGGATCTAGCCAAATTAATCCTGGACATTTTCAGACACTTGAGCCCTTTTGAAAGTTTTTAATAGAACTCGCACAGATTGTTTAAATTGTTAGATAATATTTTGTGTGTATTATAACGTTATTCAGATTTTAAACTTTTGGCAACCGCGTCACTGAAAAGTAGTATTCAATGGAAGATTAAGTTTAATATATTTTTTAAGTGTAAATTGTAACGATTTTAAGTAATCATATACAATAAACTATTTGACTTGACTTGAAATGCCCTGCAAACTTGAGGCCTAACAATCAAGGTATCCAAATGCCAGATAGGGCAGGGATCTGTGGTATACTTGGGCCATCTTGTGGGTGGAGGCCAAGTGCAACCCTTACAGCCCAAGATCCAGGCCATCCTGAACTGGGCAGCTCCAACAACCCAGACCCAAGTCAGGGCATTCTTCGGCTTGACTGGGTACTACAGGAGGTTTGTGAAGAGATATGGGTCCGTTGTGATTCCCATCACATAACTTCCCTCCAAGAAGATGCCCAAAAATGTAAAATGGACAGTTAGCTGTCAAAAGGCTTTTGATACCCTGAAAGAGGCAATGTGCTCAGCACCAATTCTCAAAGCTCCAGACTATGCCAAGCAGTTCATTGTGCAGACTGATGCCTCTGAGCTAAGGATAGGAGCGGTCCTATCCCAGAACAATGATAAAGGCTAAGACCAACCTGTTGCTTTTATAAGCAGAAGGATTCTCCCCAGGGAGCAGCGTTCAATTGCCATTGAGAGCGAGTCCATTGCTGTGGTTTGGTCTCTGAAGAAGCTGAGACCATACTTGTTTGGTCCTCACTTCCTAGTTCAAACTGATCACAGACCCATTTAGTGGCTAATACAGATGATATGTGAAAATCCTAAATTGTTGAGGTGGTACATCTCCCCACAGGGAATGGACATTGTAGTGGAACACAGACATGGGACTGCCCATGCAAATGCAGATGGACTTTTCAGGTTCTTCTACATAGAAAATGAAGACTCTCTAGAGAAAGGTTAGTCTTATCCTCATTCGTTTGGAAAGGGGTGAGAAAGTGCCCTCTTTCTGCATGGTTGCCCCCACGGTTTGCTGAACTGCTGATGAGCTTTGACTGAGTGTGCCCTGGGCTCCTGCCAATCAGGTACCCAGGGCCTATGTTCTTTCCCTAAAAATGCATTGAAGGCCAAACACAATTGGCACACTCTGGTCACAGGTCAGTCCCTGGTAAATGGTATCACTTGTACCCAGGGCACTGTGACAAGTCGGAAGGCCTCAAAGGGCTGCAGCACTTTCTCTGCCACCCTTAGAGGCCCTGTACCTTTACACTCACACACTGCCTTTGCAGGCTGCGTGTTTCGGTGCAGAACAAAGTGATGAGTCGACATGACACACATCCCTGTGTGCCATGCCCACAACCTACTGCCCTGGCATAGATCAGCCACCCCTCTAGCTGGGTGCACTATACCAGTGGTTAGGGTACAGGTGCATGAGCCCTGTACCCCTAAAATGTCTAAGACCATTCTTACACATTGTAAGTGCAGTGCTGCATTAGGAGTATATGTGCTGGGAGCTGGTCATTACGATCTCCCCAGGACCATAATGGCAGCACTGAAAACTGAGAAGTTTAGTATCAAACTTCTCAGCACATTAAACCCACACTGATGCCAGTGTGGGATTTAATGAAAAATGCACAAAGAGGGCATCTTAGAGATGCCCCCTCAAAAACGACCTACCACTGATGTCCAGGCTGAGAGGCTGCTTTCAGCTGCCACCACCAGAAATGTTTCTGGACCCCTGGGTCGAGAGCCTGCTGCTCTCGGGGGCCTGAAACAATGCACATCCTGAGACGAGGTGCCAAGCCTCCTCCCCCAGGATAGGCAGAGTCCACGAAGGGGAAGCTTCAAAGGCTTGCCACCTTTGTGAGCTTCCCCAGGCATTTTGATGCCCCCAACAACTGGTCCCCACCGGTTCTGACCCCCACTTTGGGCGGGAGAACCGGCGGGAAAACCAAGTGAGAAAGGGAGGTGTGCCCACCTCTGCCAACTCCACTCCTCAGGTGGGAGAGGTGAGGTGAAGCACAACTCTCAGTCCGCAACATCTTGCAGATGGGGGGACCCAGCCAACCAGGGTGAGGCTTAAGCCACCCTTCTACTGGAGGATGGCATAATGGGGGTTGTACCCACCCCAGGGAATGGACCAATTGGTCCCAACCTTTTACCCACCTGTAACACCCCTAATTCTAGTATTTAGGGGCACCCCTGAACCTTGCTTCCTCAGACAAGAAAACACAAGAAGAAGGACCAAACAGCCGTGCCGAAGCTTAGAAGAGGACAACGCCCACTGACTTGGCCCTAGCCCTACCGGCCTGGCTCCACCTCGAACCTGCAGAAGCGAAACTCCAGTGTGTCCTGCAGCCAGCAGCCTCAAGAACCCAGAGTACCTGACCTGCCTTCAAAAGAAAAGACTCTGTCTCCGGTGAACACCGGATTTGTTCACCCACAGACTGCAGGTCCGGTAAAAAGTCCATGAGTCTGCACCAGACAGCCACGGCCCGAGTGGCCCAACACCACGAGGAGGTCTCCCCGGCGATCCTGACGAGAGATACGGTGGCCCCTGACATGTATCAAGCCAACACCTGCAGCCTCAAACCGGAAGGTCCCCACATCCGTGACCACGAGCTGGTATGAGGACACCAGACATGTGTATGTACAATATTTCAAAGCATTGCATTACTAGTAGTTCTACTGTAATCAAACCAAAAGTATATATACAACTGCAAGACAAACTGTTTACAAACTGTATTATTACTGCAAAGTACTTATCACTTACCTGTGCCAGGCTTGCTTGGTTCTAGGAAATAAATTAACTAAAAGAATATTTTTATTCAAAATCAACTGGTCTGAAGTTCAGTCATTGAGTGTGTGATATCATTTGCTGATTGAGTGTGTACAACAAATGAGTAACACTACCCTCTGATAAAGCCTTACTGCTCGACCAGAATACCACAAATAGAGAGTAAGGTGCTTCACTGGTGAAGAGGAGACTGGACCAGAAAATGTAGTTGATGAGGCTGTCGTAAACGAGGTATTAGGCATTAGTTTTAAACTTGCTGTTGATACTGAAGGGAGGCTTGCCATAGGGAGCACTGCCATCAACCAGACCACTGACGGGTGGAGGAGAAACATCCTCTGTGTGGTCGTAGATGTCTACAATGGTCTTGTCACTGAAGGCACTGTTGTGGTCATTTAAGGGTTGGTTGCCCACAGGGTCGTAGTCAATGAGGATCTCTTTATTGTTGACCAGGTTAAGTTTCAAAGGAGAAGTCATTGACAAGGTGCTTTTCTCAATGATGGAGGTTTCGTCTCGCTCATCGACATTACTGACTGCGACGTCAAAGTTGAGGATTGCGGTTCAGTAAGAGCTGCGAGGAAGCTGGATTTTTATACAATTTTAGCGCAAACCGAAATTAGCTCTTTTTGTAGTGTTTTTCTGGAAAAGCCCAGTCTTCTTTGAGGAGATGGCTACAGGCACTTTAGGTAATAAGTCTTGCTCAGGAAAATCCACTTTTACATTTTTATGCCACCTTCGTAGAAGTGCTTGGCACATCACTTTTCCCTGAATCATCCTCAGAAGAGGAGGAGGGGGAAATACTACTTGGAACAATTGTATTTCTTTGAGTTTTTCCAGGAAGTATAATGTGAACCTCCTATCCCTATCCTTGATCATTTTAAAAGGAAAGGTTTTACAGACGTTGCAGCAAGGATCTGTATGCACTGGATAAAGCCAATAAATTAACTGCTCATGCGGATCATCACCATAGATCTTCTGTCCACTGGTAAAGAAAGACTTGAAGATAGATGTATTCCTCTTTGTCAATCACATGGACAGTTGGTGACAGAGAAAAGGTCTTCCTGGTCAAGAAAGTGGAGATTCTTCCACAGAATTGCCCTAACAACAACTTCTAGTAGCCTAAAGGATGAAGATGGGGCAAGTTCAAGTCCAAGGTAGAATAGGAAGGTATAAAGATGATACCATAGAGAGGTTAGAGCAAAGCTCTTCTTTTCAGGACTCCCTCACACTTGTTGTGTAGTAGAAATCTGAGTAATAGTAGTCACTAGGGGAAGTAGGAGAGCTCAAAACTTACACCTTATTGGCTGAAGTTCAGGTAGTGTAAAATGCAGTGGATATGCTACTAAACAAACACTGGTTTGCGGGCCTTTGGGAATTATAACACTGTTTACTGCTTTTTAAACTTACTAGCGATTCCCAGCCAGACGACATGAATGAGCCAGTCATGTGAATATTTAAACAGTCAATGCTGAAGAAGTGATATTAATAACTGATTACCTGCTTCACAAAAGCCAAGAAGTTACTAAAAGTTAATAGTCTCCCTCGAGTTGTTCCAAAATGTCACTAACTGTTTAACAAACACTGACAAGCCACTGAGTTCTGTTCTGTAAATACAAGTACATACATCCAAGTTATGCTTCAAGAATGTTCCTGCGAATGTAAATTGTAAAAAAAACATTGAATGCTAGCTATAGGTCTTGCTTTTTGACCTTGCTTTCAAAGCGTGCTACAATGCACCAGGTGCTTAAGCCCTTTTATCAATTTCTCCTTTTACCAGTTCTCATGGTTTCTCTCTCAACTCATTCAGGAACATATAAGCTTTCTATTTTTTTTTTTTTAATGTACCACTTAGACAAAATCCATCAACAAGGATCAATTACCACAAAGCTAGATTTGGTGGCATGCAGGACCTATACTGCATTAATGAGACTGCAGAGTATTCTTTATATAAGGCTAAGGGAACAACTGCTTTTTATCAAATACGTGCTACCAAATCCATTCTAAATTTTTCAATATGCATCTTGTAAGAAAAAGCAAGGTGCACATTTTTATGATTAAATTATTGAAGATTTTTTTTTCTCTGAGTCAAAAAAAAATGTGCAGTAACTTGCACAATGTTTGAGATACTCAGTGTTCATGTATATTACTGAGGTTTACATAACAAAGAATAGAGTTCCACTCCCCTTCAGCCTGACACAAAAAATGTTTGATTATCCTTGTAGACTATTCTGAAAAAGGTAATGATCAGAGGCCCCTGGAGGAAGAATGTAAATGATGCCTCTGAAAAGAATTCACAAACGTTGAGAGAGCACTGCTATAAGTGATCTATGCGCTATAATGGAGACTTAAAGGAAATCTTCGGGTCCACAAGTAGCAACTTGATCGGATCAGAAATCATACTGCTATGTTATGATGCACTATTTGCTGATAGGCAGGCAGGTCTAGATGCATACAATTTACCAATGCAGACTGGAAAACAAAATCTCTGCTTCAATATACTTAAAATAGATCATCACAATGAAGAACAAAAGTTACTTACTTGTCTCCAGTATTGGTATCTTTCATACATTCACATGCTTGAATAATTTTCCGTCGTCTGAGTGGGAGTCCCACGGTACATAAAAATAGCAATAAATATGCATAAAATAACCATATCATAGGTAAATAGAACCAGAAAGTAAAATAGCTAGAAGTTAATAGGAAAAATTCTTCCACTTTCATGACTTGTCCAAGTCATTATATATAGTCCAAACTACAGCCAATCAGGCGACAGCACCATCCAGAATGTTCTCCCCAGAGGCTCACACTTTCAGATTTTCCAGTGCAAGTGTGATAAGAGAGTAAAAGAGCATAGGATAGCCTCTGAGGGGAGCTGGGTGGGTCGCACGTGAATCTATGAAAGATACCAATACTGGAGAACCACAGTTTACAGGTAAGTAACGTTTGTCCTTCTCCAGTATTGGGGTATCTTTCATAGATTCACATGCTTGAAGTAGAAAGCAGTAATTCCATAATAATGCTTGTGAGATCAAAGAAATATATATATCTAAAATGCATATATATCTAAAATGCATATATATATATATTCACTGAAAAAACCATAGGTTTCAGGCCTGATATAGTTAGGAATTAGCATTTAAAAAACCTTTGAAATTCACTGAAAAAAACATAGGTTTTAGGGGCGTTATAGTTAGGAATTGGCATTTAAAAAACCTTAGAAATTCACTGAAAAAAACATAGGTTTCAGGGGCGTTATAATTAGCTGGACATTTGCCTCATACAAAACCCTAGAAATTCCCCTGTTATAGTTAGTTCAGCTACCTATAACTCGCCCCCCCCGCAATGCACTGCTGATGACGTCACATATTACAGCACTCATGACATGGTCAGTGACATCACTGATGACATCACTGATGACATCGGAAATGACATCACTGATGACGTCATCCATGTGATAAATTAGTGCATCATCTCACACCCTTTGATATACTCAATCAAAATTTCAGACGTCCATTCTCAAAACCATAGATATTCCAATACCAATAACTACATACCCACTCATTGACTCTTAGATCTACACACACATCCACTCACTCACCTGTACAGTCACTCATACTTACAGTCACTCAGTACAGGACTATCATATGCATTTATACACCTACATAGACACTCACACACCACCAATCATCCATAGAGGTACTCTCACACCTAGTCAGTCATGCAAATAATTAATCACACTCCCATTTACTCACCTATGCAGTTATACACACACAAGTTCACTTACTCATAAAAATAGTACCACATTCTTACGCTCTTATACAATCACTGATACAAGCACACACTCATCCATACAGCCACTCTCACAATCACACACTCTCACATATACCCACTTATATACTCTTACACACATATATACTGCCTTTTACATATGTAGTTACTCACACATGTACCACTGAGATATACATTCAATCACTAACACACCCTTACATACACTCACCCAACCATACAGTTCATCACAGATGCACTCTTAAAACCATGCACCCATAGAATCACCCACTCACACATGTATGCACAGAGTCACACACACCCCACCCACACAAACACTCAGGCACCCAAACAGATACTCAGACAACGAATCAATAACCCATAGAGACACTCATATAGCTATTCACAAAACCATGCAGCCGCTTATACACCAACAGACAGACAGATACAAACATTCACACAGTTTAGTCACTAGTCTGCAGTAAGATACGTTTAATGACTCACTTATACAGTCAGTCACGCACCTACTAAATCATCCATTCACACACTTATACACCCACTCATTCTTCCATAGGTTTTTCCCTATATATATATTAAACATATTTAAAATTTACAGAAACACACACTCACTGGATGACGTCATCAGTGATGTCATCAGTGATGTCATTTCAGATGTCATTAGTGAGGTCATCAGTGATGTCACTGACCATGTCATGAGTGATGTAATATGTGACTTCATCAGCAGTGCATTGCAGGGGCGCAAGTTATAGTTAGCTGAACTAACTATAACAGGGGAATTTCTAGGGTTTTGTATGAGGGAAATGTCCAGCTAACTATAACGCCCCTGAAACCTATGGTTTTTTCAGTGACTTTCTAAGGTTTTTTAAATGCCAATTCCTAACTATAACGCCCCTGAAACCTATGGTTTTTTCAGTGAATATATATATATAAACTATAACTATCTACTGGTGACCGCCAGTAGATTATATATATATATATATATATATATATATATATATATATATATATATATATATATATATATATATATATATTCACTTAAAAAACCATAGGATTCACACATGTTATAGTTAGGTGGATATTTCACTCGTGAAAAACCAATGAAATTCCCCCGTTATAGTTACTTCAGATAACTATAACTCGCGCGCCCGCAATCCTCTGCTCATGACGTCACATATTACATCACTCATGACATGGTCAGTGGCATCACTCTTGACATCACTCATGACATCATCCTTGTGATAGAGTGGCTGTCGCGCGAGTTCTAGTTATCTGAAGTAACTATAACGGAGGAATTTCATTGGTTTTTTACGAGTGAAATATCCACCTAACTATAACATTGTGAAACCTATGGTTCTTTAAGTGAATTTGCAAGGTTTTTTAAATGCTAATTCCTAACTATAACGTGTGTGAAACCTATGGATTTTTCAGTGAATTTGTATGGTTTTTTAAATGCTAAGTTATGTATGTATTATTATTTTTTTCATATATTTATTTTTCAATAAACTACGTATTAAAAAATTATTCTTTTTTTTAATGGTTTTTCACCGTGCGCGCACGATGCGCGCACCCCCGCGATTTAAAAAAAAAAAATTAAATGTTTTTTTCTGCCTTCGGGGTCCTTCAGGGACCCCCTGACAAAGGCTAGGGGGTCAGGAACTCTCTACCCTGCCCCCTTTTCACGTTCGCCACCTTCCTTTTCCACTCTCGCACTGAAAACAAACAAAATGGCGGCCGACACTTCCTGATTTCGACCGATTCGAACGTTGACTGACATGTAACAACCAATCAGAATTACGCTCGCGCACGTTAGGGTGCGCGCACGGTGCGCGCACGGTGCGCGGCTATAGATATGTATGTGCTTTTTACTGCAATTTTCTCTGGAACTACTGAACAGATTGACACCATACATGCAAAAGGCACATCCCTGACCTGAGGACTACCTCTCTGCCAAATTTCAAGTAATTCTGTTCAGCCGTTCGGGCTGTACCTTCGACTAAAGGTCCTATGGGAAAATGCATGGGGAAAATGCCTTTTGGGACCCCCCTTTTTTCTCGGCCCCCGCTTGACGAATCCCCCTGAGACTTTCAGGGTAGGAGCTGAGCGGAGCGCCCCATTCGTTTTGAAAATTTCACGAAGATTCGTCAACCGGCGCCAAAGTTATTCAAAATAGAATTTTGAGATTTCCTATGGAAACACGGTCCTAACTATATCTATCTACTGGCGACCGCCAGTAGATAATATATATATATATATATATATATTTTATTTTTTTTTCTTTCAATACGAGTGCTCAGCATTTGAGGGTGCACCCGAGAAATGGCAATCTATTCTTTAGGGCAACATCAGCACTCCAACCTCGAGTTTAGCCTGACGCATTTCGGATTGTTCCTTATTCATAGGCTCATTAATTTGCATGACAGCTGAAACTTTATTGAACATCCTCCAATGAGCTTTTAGGCTAAGTTTTCCCAACACCTGCTGGGACTTGTAGTTCCACGCCGCCGCCTCTTGCCCAATTAGGATGAGGTAAGTGAATATTCCTTCAGCGCTCAATGTGCCGTGATGTGCCATTTCCTGCCCAATTTTCAAAATAGGTGGGGCGCTCCGCTCCGCTCCTGCCCTGAAAGTCTCGGGGGGGATTCGTCAAGCAGGGGCTGAGACAAAAGGGGGGACCCAAAACGTGTTTTCCCCATCCAATTTTCCATAGGGACCTTTAGTCCAAGGTACAGCCCGAACGGCTGAACAGAATTACTTGAAATTTGGCAGAGAGGTAGTCCTCAGGTCAGGGAAGTGCCTTTTGCAGGTCTGGTGTCAATCTGTTCAGTAGTTCCTGAGAAAATCAAAAGTAAAATCATATATATATGTGGGCGGAGCCTAACCACACATCTCATCCTGAGATCTGATTGGCTGTCAGCACTTCATCCAAGAAGTGTTGGCAGCCATCTTGGGACAAATATACATGATAGCACCTCATTAAAAAGCATTGCAGTTAATAGAAGGTTTTAAGACTTTAGTTACATTATAAATCATTTGTTGATGGTACTATACTCATTTTAGGAATTGTGGTATGTTCTAAGGTGATTTCACCATGTGAAAAAGCCTTCTGCTGGGATATCATGATTGAGAGAAAAATATTTTCTCATGCTTTTCCCACAGAGGTTTGGAAGGTGATCTATAAGCTAAACTGAGAGCTTATTTTCTGTAAATTCACATTATCTTTCTCAGTCATGTGAGAATGAAGTCTGACATTCTCAGTAAAACATGTACATCCAACAAGGGCAGAGACTGTCAGTTGATTCCCTTGTGTTCTACTGCAGCTTCCCAGAGTGTTCCAAAGAACAACTAGAGCGCTAACAGTCCTACTTATGATAAACATATGGCACACCTGAAGCCATCTTGCTTGGATTAAAGTGGTAACTCTAAAAACATTTAATTTAAAAAGGAACAAAATGAGGGGGTTCATTTTTCCATAAAAAGTATGATTAGAGCTGCAGAAAGAAAAATTAGGGCACATTTTGAGTGACTTCTCAAATCCTCTTCTATTTCATTAACCCCTTCGGTGCTCATGACGGAATGGTTCCGTCATGACCCACGGTTGAGCTGTGCTCATGACGGAACCATTCCGTCATGAGCACACCCGCGCAAGATTCCGTCAGCACAGCGGCGGAATCTGCGCAGCATCGAAGGGGTTAAAACATTCTGACATGCAGACAAACATGCACTTTCAATACCAGCAGCAGTTTTCCCTGGTGAGCAGTAGCTTTACTACAGTGATTTAATGAGCAAAAAGAGTGCTAACATTCTGAATTTATGGCAAATGTGTGACACATCTGAATGCCTTCTTGATGGAATCAAAGTAAAAAACTGAAAGTATTTCCTACTGAGGAGACTGCAGTAAATGAGGAAATTAGGAAACTTCATAACAAATAAGTCTCCCAAGATGGCCACCAGAGACAAAAGAGCCCAAATGTAGCCCAAATATCACCCAGATGTAGCCCAAGTATAGCCCAATGACAGAATGTCCCAGAGTGTTCTTAAAAACAACTAGAGCGCTTACTGTCTTCATTATGACAAAAGTATGGCACACCTGAAGCCATCTTGATTGGAATAAACTGGTAACACTTAAAACATTTAATTTAAAAAGGAACACAATGAGGGGGTTCATTTTGCCATAGAAATTATGATTAATGCTGAAGAAAGAAAATGAGGGCACATTTTGAGTGACTTCTCAAATCCTCTTCTATTTCATTAAAACAATCTGACATGCAGACTGAAACATGCACTTTTAATACCAGGAGCAGACTTCCATGGTGAACAGTAGTTTTACTACAGTGATCTAATGAGCAACTAGAGTGCTAACTTTCAGAATGTATGGCAAATGTGTGACATATCTGAATACCTTCATGATGGAATCAAAGTAAAAAACTGAAAGCATTTCCTACTGAGGAGACTGCAGTACATGAGGAAATTAGGAAACTTCATAACAAATAAATCTCCCAAGATGGCCACCGGAGACAAAAGAGCCCAAATGTAGCCCAAAATCACCCAGATGTAGCCCAAATATAGCCCAATGACAGAAGTGTGCAAAACACTTATTATTTTGTGTTTTTGCAGTGTTATATAGTGCAGACTTGTCAGGTATTGGAGTGCTTTACATGAGCATTGGTTACATCACACAAGAACAAATTCATTTTGGTTGTAGACATGGGGAGACTAAGTGATTTGACCAGAATCACAGAATGTCGAGCTGAAGCAGAAACTCCAACCTGGTTCCCCAGTTGCAAAGTCTGCAGTTCTGGAAGTAACACCACATCCTCTCCCCTAAGTGCAACATTTAATCAAGTGGTCAACTGGATAAAAAAACATAAAAATAACAAATAATTTAAAAGTGCTTTGTCGCTATTTGAAAACTCAGAAAATATGTCCTTATTTTAGTCTTTTAGAGCACTAACCATAATTTTGATGCCAATAAGACCCTCTCATATATGTAATTTCTAAAGGAAATGCTCTAGGTATTACAGTTTTGATTACATCAAGATGACGTCAGGCGTTCCACACTTTTGTAATAAATATAGAATGTTAGCAATCTAGTTGTTCATTAGGATACTGTTGAGAGGCAGAGGCCAGGGGCACAGACTCTGAAAATTGAAGGCAGGTAGGAGGGTGCAAATGCAACAATTTACCCACACTGAGCAGGCAGGAAGGGCAGTGGCAGCACAACAGACTATGGAGGGCAGTGGAAAGGGGGGCAGGGGCAACAAACCAACAATACAGGACTTGCAAGAGAGGCTGTGGCAATGTAATAGACCATTGTGGGCAGAAGGAAGAGTCAATGGTAGTTCAACCATACATGCCAACAGACCCGATTCAGCCAGGAAACGTCCCATGTTTTTAAGCTCAAATGGTCTTTATTTGATCTGTCTGTCTACAATCTCCTCTTTTTCAATGTAACTCAAAGGGGAAAATCAATACCCCAGTTTTTTTTCAAAATCTCCCTCTTACCAAGTTCAAAATGTTCGCAAGTATGGTACATTGGATCATGGAAGGAAATGGGGTAGGGACATGGACTTGGATAACAGAGGACAGGAGGGACATGGAGAGGTGCACCAAACTGACCCTGCAGGGCAGGCATCAGGGTTTGCAGCAGCACAATACACCACACAGGGCATGCGGGACAGGAGTGCAGCACAACAATCCATAGAAAGCAAGAGGGAGGGGACAGGACCATGCACATGGACAACAGAGAACAGAGGGGCAAGAGGCAATGGTAGCTAGCTGACCATAATGGACAGAGAGGAGAGAAAGCTGCAGCATAACAGACCATAAAGGGCAGGAGGGACGGATCAGGGGCATTACAATGGAACAGACAAGCCAGGAGGGAGGGAGTAGGGGTCTGCACATGTAAACAGAGGGCTGGGGGCAAGGGGGCAGGGCAGGAGCAGCAAGATAGCCATGGAGGTCAGGCAGGATGGGCACTAGAAGCAAGACACACCGTGAAGAGCAACAGTGAGACTGTGATGGCATACACACAGACCATGGAGGGAAGGTGGGAGGGGGTCAGGGGCAGCTAACCGACCACACAGCGAAGGTGGGAGGGGCCATGGCAGCACAGAAGACCATGCATGGCAAGTGGGAGGGTTAGTGGCAGCACAATGGCTATGATGGGCAAGAAGGAGGGTGCAGGGGCATGCACAAAGGACGATGGAGGATAGAAGGGAGGGTCAGGACATGTGCACAGACAAGAAAGTTCAGGGGAAGGGCCTCACAACAGACCGCACGGGGCAGGCAGGAGGAGCAGTTGCAGCACAACAGACCAGGGAGGGCAAAATGGTGTGGCAGTACAATGGACCATGTAGGACAGGAGGAAGAGGATAGGGGCATGGCATGTGGACAGGCAGGGTGGAGGTGGCAGGGACAGGTTACAGTCATCTGACAATGCTAGGCAGGTGGGAGGGGAGTGGCAGCTCAACAGAACACTCAGAGTAGATAGGAGTGGCAGGTCCATGGAACATGGTGGGCAAAAAGGATGGAGCAGGGGCATGCACAAAGACATCGGAGGGCAGGGGGAAGGAGAATAGGGGCAGCAAGCTAAGCACAGAGTTTAAGCAGAAGGTCAATGATGGGGCATAGAATTGAGCAATGGAGGGCAGGAGGAGTGGACTGGTACATCATAATACATTTAGGGCAGTGGCAGCACAACAGACCATGCATGGCAGGAGGGAGGAGGCTAGTCCATGGATTCACACAACAGAGAATAGGGGGGATGGGGCAGCAAGCTAACTGTTCAGAGAAGGCGGATATTAGGAACTTTATTGTTTTTAAAACGTGTGTCTGTGCGAACTACTTAAAATATGAACAAGTATGCAGCATAATCTCACTTTTATTCAGGAAGAAGAGGACGTTTGTGACTGTGACTCCGGGCTCACTTGGCAGAAACACCCCCTGACCCTCCACCCCCTATCGCAAAATGTAATGCCCGTGAAAAGGGTAGGTGAACACAGTGTTATATAGAACATAGTCCTGAGAGCACGATTGAAAATGAAAACTAGATATAGTGTATGGTATAAACTATGCACCAAAAAGTGTGATATAAGATGAACCGGGCGTGAAATATAATATGCAATACATTGTGCGCAATGACAGATTCATTGGAGAGCGCGAGATAGCACAGGCACTAGCGCGTGCTATGCGATATGCGCCTTGGAGTGTAATATGCACAGGGCAGTGTTGTGTAACCTAACTAGTCTCTAAAGTTGTAATATAAAATATGTGCTGGGGAGTGTAACGTTGCATATGCACTGTGACAAAGATATGGATCCCAGATTGTAATATGTATGGCATAGCACTGTGCGTTATAACATAGGCATCGAGGAAGGCACGTTAGATGGGGCAATATAACCCGTGCGAAGACAAGTGTGGCATGACATATTCACGGGGTGGTGTTACAGTGCACATGGGCTAGAGAGTGTCATAGCATATGCACTAGCTGGTGGAATACAACACAGAGGTGTGTGGCACTCAGCAGGCAATGGTGGGTGTAACACAGCATTGGGCTCTGCCAGGAGCACGCTGTGACTCTCAAGTGATGTTCGTCCCCTTTCCAGAGAGTAAAATAAAAAGTATTACACGTCCGGCAGTGGATGTGTGTTTTATTAACCGTGAGGGGGGTTTCTTGCATAGTTTGTCAAATGTTTGTCGAATCCCCTTTGAATGGCTTGGTGTGCATGTGTATTAAATGTGCCCGTCAATAGCTACCCATGTTTGTATAAATAAACGACAAGGGTGTCTACCGGGATTAGGCACGGTAGGGCATCAGACATGTCAGAGCTTCACTAGTGGTGTAAATACATTCCACGTGGATTCATTGTATGCATAGTCGCCTTTTAATGAATATCACGCAAATCGTCATGGTGATAGGTACGTACGGTTTGTCCAGCATGTCCTAGGTGTGTCTATAAATATATATTTTTTAAAAATAATAAAAAAACAGTGGCCGGCCCTGGGGATTGGGGTAAAAAAAAATAATTAGGAGACAGGCCCTGGGGGATGGGGTGATCAGGGCCAATAAATTAGAATAAGAAGGGGACTTAATCTCTCAACTTAGAACAGCCACAGGGCGCGTTTACACAGTGGTGAAGGGAGGGGACGGGGCCTGAGGTGACGTGTGCAAACACGCACTATGGCACGTTTTAAATTGGGGATATAATTTCCCTTCAATACTGAGGGCCCCTGGGGGCTAACTAGCCCACCAAGTGCTTCCAGTAAGCGCCACTGAGCTGCATTGCAGAGAGGTGGTCCAGGCCATGCCACTTATTACACCTCTCTGCAATGCAGCTCTGTGGCACTTACTGGAGGTACCTAGTGGGCTAGTTGGACCCTAGGGACCCTCAGGATTCAAATGAACTTAATCTCCCAACTAAAAACGGACACAGGGCGTGTTTACACAGTGGTGAAGGGAGGGGACGGGCCCTGGGTTAACGTGTTCAAAAACGCCCTGTGGCCTGTTTTAAGAGGTAGTTTTAATCCCCCTGCCCTATTATATACTAGGGGCTTACAGAGGCGGTCATGCTAATCACAGGGGGACCCAACGCATAATGTTCCCTAGTGTATGTAGGTGTTTTCACTGTATTCTAAGTGTCTTTCAACATAGCACTGGCTCTAGGACTGGTTAGTCAGACTCAGTTACCACCAGTATCCGTCTGAAAAAGTTGAGGGTACAGGATGATTTTGCAACAAGGATTCTTTCTGCTCTTCTTTTTGTTCTTTCTGCACGTTATCCTTCTTCCTGCACTTTTCTTCGTCTTTGAGGACTTCTGTTGCTTCTTTCTGCACTTCTGTTTTTTTCTTTCTGTGCATTTTTTCTTCTTTCTTCACATGTCCTATCTCTGTAGGCATAGTTAGAAATTAGCATTTAAAAAACCTTTGAAATTCACAGAAAAAACCATAGGTTTCAGGCACGTTATAGTTAGGAATTAGCATTTAAAAAACCTCAAAAATTCACTGAAAAAACCATAGGTTTCAGGGGTGTTATAGTTAGCTGGACTTTTCACTTGTACAAAACCATTGAAAATCCCCCGTTATAGTTAGTTCAGCTAACTACAACTCTCGCGCCCGCAATGCACTGCTGATGACGTCACATATTACATCACTCATGACATGGTCAGTGACATCACTGATGACATCTCAAATGACGTCACTGATGACATCACTGATGACATCATCCTTGTGATAGAGTGGCAGACCTCCTCTCACCCTAATATAACCTTTGATACACACATTCAAAAATAGAGACTAAAACTTTCAAAACAATGGACATACCAATACCAGTTACAACAACCTCTTCAGTAATTCTAAGATCCACATACACATCCACTCATTCACCAACAGTCCTATACAGTCACTCATACATGTACTCACTCATCATATGTACTCATACACCTATACATCCTGTTACACAATGCCACTCATCCATAGAGTTACTCACACACATAGTCACTCATGCTAATAAAGAATCAAACATACATTTACTTGCATATACAGTTATACACACACCACCACACTTACTTCTAGGGAAACTTACACATACTTAGTCTTTTAAACAATCACTTATAGAAACACATACTTATTCATACAGGAACTCTTTCAATCTCTCACTCTCACATATACTCACTTATATACACCAATAGTCACATATACTAGTTTAAAACATATGTAGTTACTCATAAAGACACTATTGAGACAGTCATTCACTCACTAACACACCCATACACACACTCATCCACTCATACAGTCCTGCACACATGCTGTCTTCAACACATACAAACAGTGAGTCACTCATTCATGCACCTATGCACTACGTAATACCCCCCACCGAACCATGCAGACACTCAGACCGATACTCAAAAAACCAACTAATAACCTATATAGACACCCATGTAGCTACTCACCAACCCATGCAGCCACTTATACACAAAGTGAGAGACTGATACAGATATTTACATATTTAAACATTACTCACTAAGCCATGTATTCACTATGATACACTTAATCAGTCAGTTACACAATCAATTTTTCAAAAACAAATCAGCCATTTAGACACTTATATATCCATTTATTCTTCCATCGACCTTGAGATATACATATATAAAACATATTTAATTTTCAGAAAAACACACATTCACTGGATGATGTCATCAGTGATGTCATTTGAGATGTCATCAGTGATGTCATGAGTGATGTCACTGACCATGTCATGAGTGATGTAATATGTGACGTCATCAGCAGTGGATTGCGGGCGCGCGAGTTATAGTTAGTGAAAAGTCCAGCTAACTATAACACCCCTGAAACCTATGGTTTTTTCAGTGAATATATATATATATATATTTTCTTCAATGGGAGGAAGATTTGGTTCGGATGTTAGAGTCAGCAAGCAGGTCGCGGACTAGCGATACACCCTCTCGTTCTGGAGCACCGTGAAGAGACCAGCACGTTGTGGATTTTTTGCATGGACTGCATCAACACGGCGCCCCCACAGCTGCTCAGATGGCCACATGGTTTGACAAGCGGCAAGG
Source organism: Triturus cristatus (assembly GCF_964204655.1). Classification (NCBI taxonomy): domain Eukaryota; kingdom Metazoa; phylum Chordata; class Amphibia; order Caudata; family Salamandridae; genus Triturus; species Triturus cristatus. Next base: position 735,461,840 of record NC_140586.1, on the reverse strand, counting down.
GGAGAGAGTAGGCGAAACGTTTCGCCTGATAAGGGGCTGGCAATAGACTTTGTCTCATACCGCTGGGCATCTGAGCTGACGTGTGGAACACAACCAACTTCGTTGGGGCATCACTTGTTGCTAGGAGAAACGCTGTTACTACACAGACACTCCATGTGAACTACACTTACCAGCATGCATCTGCTCAGCAAGGTGCGAGCTCATGGGGCTAGCACACCTTCTATTGGAGGAGGAATGATGACATCACAGAGGGAGCGGTCTATTTCATAGCTGCATCTTGTTGGACCCCCTTACAGAGCACAGAGTTTGTGAAACCGGCACTGAAGAGAGCCATTGGAGGCTTGAAACGCGTCTGCCTGAGTGTTTCAGGAACTATGAGCATTACGCGCCTTTGAAAATAAAGCCTTTGTCATTTTACCCCGGAGCTGTATCGCGCTTTTTCTTCAATGGGAGGAAGCTTTGGTTCGTATATGTATATATATATATATATATATATATATATATATATATATATATAAAGATAATGCTTTATTTCAAAAAGCTGTGGCCCAGACGCGTTTCGGCGAACAAGTCCGCCTTGCTCACTGTGTCAGACCCGGTTCAGATGCAATGCTTATAAGCTGATTACGTGCATGTAACACACACACCCCCTGGTTACTTGGCAACCAGTAAACAAAAATTTACATGAAAGAAATACTATTTGTTAAAAAAGTCTTTCCTCAGACCAGTGTCACTCTGTATAATTGTAGTAATGCAAAACATTCAAAAAAGGTTACATAGGTCCATCATTATTCGTATTGATAAAGGAATAATACCTGAAATAACCAGTGCATTATAAACATAATAGTGCTAATTTAAACTATTGTAAACTTTTGTAAACATTTGTAAATAAAGCCCAAGTGGGCCTACTATAGCGCTATTAATAATCACTGTGAATTTCACATTCAAGATCTAATGATAATGACAAATTGAACCAATCAAGCATCATAGTGTTTATATAAGCTGCCATATATTAGCATAGGGGGACCTTCTGGGCACGTATAGAAACAATTATACTAAACCAATAAACAAAAACTGGGTTAAGACTCAAAGGATTGTTACAAGAAATTTAAGAAGGCAGTTTTGAGTCTATAGATGAACGCTTAATGCTTCGTCGGCATTCAAACCTTTTGGAATCTTGCAGTCTAACTGGATTATATATCGTGACTCCAACCTCCTTAGTGCAAGTTGTCTGTTCCCACCCCTGATATTTTTCTTAACACTGTCAGCCACAAAGTATACCAAATCTTCTGCTTTGCCATCATGTACTCTATTAATGTGTCGAGCAACTGGGTATGTCGGGTCTTTGTAGTTAATTGCCCTTAAGTGTTGCAGAATTCTGACATGTGCCGGGTGAATGGTGCTGCCAACATACATCTTATTGCAGGTACAGCGTAATACATATACCGCAAATTCGGTTTTGCACGTGAAATGCTCCCTGATCTCAATGGGAGTTTTTCTGAGTGGAGTTACGATTGATTTAGTGTTGATTCCGTACTGGCAGGTTTTGCACTTTGTGCATTTGAAAAATCCTCTTTGGGATTTTAGCCAACTGGTACCTTTGTCAGATACAGGGGCATTGGATACAAGTTCCTGTTTCATGGACTTGGCTCTCCTAAATGTTAACTGGGGGAGCTTAGTACACGAAGGACCTATAACAGGGTCACATCGTACTATCAGCCAATGTCTGTATAAAATTTGTCTGAATCTCTGATGGAAACTGTTGTAACCAGTGATTAGCCTCGGTGTCTGTTGGGCTGTTTCCCCTAAGGTTATTCTGTTGCCCTTGTTCTTAAATAGAAGATCTTTTCTTTGGATATTTTGGCACTTCTCCTTGGCTTGTTTAAGAGTTTTTTCTTTATAACCTCTATTGCTAAGTCTTGTACATAGGTTATTGGTTGATTCAATAAGGCTCTCAGTGGTGCTACAGTTTCTCTTCATACGTAGGCACTCAGCAAAGGGAATGCTCTCAATGAGTTTAACAGGATGAAAACTCTGAGCGTGTAAAATGGCATTCCCTGATGTCAGTTAACGGTGTGTGCGCAAATGTATTCTGTTGTTCATAGTGTAAAATTCTAAATCGAGAAACACAATGGACTGCTTGTCTATAGTGCCTGTAAACTTAAGATTTAAGTCGTTGGTATTAATGACATTTACAAAATCAATGGCACTTAGTTCACTGCCCTTCCACACAATAAAGATGTCATCAATGTAACGTTGATATATGACAACATTTTCATACATTTGAGTATTGCACGTTTTCATGAGTACTTGCTCCTCCCACCAGCCCATATGCAAATTCGCATAGCTGGGGGCGAAGCAAGTACCCATGGCAGTACCTTGTACCTGTTTATATAATAGCCTGTCAAACAAGAACATGTTATTTGTTAAGCACCACTCCACCATCTGTAACAACATCACTGTGTATTCATGTAGACTTGAATCCCTTGTGCTCAAGTAGTGTTTAGTGGTTCTCATGCCATCATGATGTCTTATACTAGTGTATAAGCTCTGTACATCTAGTGTAACAAACAGATAATCCTCTTGCCATTTAAAATCAAAAATCTTAGTGAGAAAATCCCCAGTGTCTTTAGTATAGGATGGTAAGGTCCGTACAAATGGCTGAAGGAAAAAATCTATGAACTTGCTGGTATTTTCAAATAGACTCCCAATGGCAGATATGATTGGTCTGCCGGGAGGACACACTGCATTTTTATGAATTTTAGGTAGCAAATATAATTGCGGTGTCACAGGGTAATAATTTTTTAGAAAATCAAGTTCATTTCTGGTTATTAACCCATTCCGTTTCCATTCATACAAACATCCGTGGAATTTTTCTTTGGTACTGATGATGTTAGTGGCACTGATCCGTACATAGCAGTTCATGTCTGATAGTTGGTTCAATGCTTCCTTATTGTACATATCCAAAGGCCAAAGTATGATGTTGCCTCCCTTGTCCGACCAACGTACCACGATGTCGGAACGTTCTTTAATTTTTAGCATTGTCTTGGAATATCCAACTGGTTCTTTGTTTTTTAACATGTTGAATGTATTGCTGCTTTCAGTTGCCAAAACTCTAAGATCCTGAATCATTTTGTCCGCAAAGATGTCAATATTATCCCTTGGCATTAGAGGATTAAAAATGGATTTTGGTCAAAACGGTGTTGTCACAGATGTAGATATATTACAATCCAAATTCATTCCTGTATCATCCAAAATTGGTACCTCTGTTAAACATTCCTTCTCAAGTTCCGCCACGTCACCCAGGAAAGATAAATCCGCTGCGGATAAACTATCTGGTTCTTGATCTACAATTGCTCCTTAGTCTTTCATGTTCATCTTTTCTTTGGTGTTAAAAAAATGTTTACGCAATTTCAATTTCCGTGTAAAGTGGTAAAGGTCTATTCTGGTTTGAGTATAGTCAAAATTGGTTGTCTTGCAATACGATAATCCTAAAGCAAGAATTTGTTCTTCGTCCGGAGTCAGGGCGATATTGGTTAAGTTTACAACTGTGTTATCTGGTTTCTCTTTATTGTTATTCATTTCCTCTTGTTCCGTCTGTATACATTTTTTTGCTGTGTTTTGTTGGCCCCATCTGCGATTTTTCCTCCTTCTGTTCCTTGATTTTGAGCCCTGTTTGATGGGTACGCCTGTCTCTGGGGTCTTGGGCGTAAGCTCATCAAACGCTCGACTCGTAAAAAACCGAGTTCTTGAATTGGTGTAGGAGCCTGATGTGCTTGTTCCTTGTTGCCGCTTATTTCAGGTTCGGATTCAATTTCTGAACTTAAATCTGTGTCACTTGGTTCCCGTTGACTTGGGGGGCCCGCCATTGTTTGATAGCTCCTGGCGACGTATATTTTCAAAGCGTCTCGAGAAAGTGTAAATTCTACCATCTAGATAGTCATTTCTATCACGCTGAAACTTGCTGGCTTTTCTTTCTTTGATTATTTGTTCGTATTTCAAAACACGGTTTTTTATCTCCGCTAGAACTTTATTTACCTCATCTTGATTGGTTATTTCTTCAAGTTCTTTGTATATTTCATTAATTCATACCAGAATTTTGTCTCTATCCGTTGTGGCGAATTTGATAAGTATTTGTAACATGTTGCGAGATGATTGGGCACTGTTATCAGCCCACTCCTGTAACATAGCGGGATCCGGATTTTCATAAGTTGGCGCTACTAAAATCCTCAAACCCCTCGGAATGCGATTCACTTCAAGGTATTTTTTCAATGATGTGCATTCTCACCATTTGGCTATTTCATGTCTCCCAAACTTCTCTAATTCGCCAAGTAGTTTTTTCATATTATTTCCTATAGTCGGTGATTGCGTTTTGCCGCTGGTTGACGGCGTTTCATCTTGGCTATCCTTTTCGCTGAAGATATCAAGTGCTGCCTCTTCGCGGTCCCTGATCCAATCCTCGGCCATTGCTGTTTAAATAGTTATTGTCTTTAACACCCACAGCCCGTAGATAAAGACCTACAGGACTACCTCTCCCATCAGCCACCTGTGGGAGTATCACAAACCACAGTGAATCATACAATGGGCTTACCTGTATCCCGGTCTGCCCTCCGACATTCACGAGAATCAGGACGCTCCCACTTAAGTAATCCAAACCGCGTACGATACTCCAAGATTCAGGCTGCGGGGGGCTCTCCGTTTTCCTTGCACACAAAGATGATCCAAAAGCTTGACTCCGGTAACGGAAAGCGCCAAACCAAGGTGGGTCAGTGTAAGAGGCACCGGAACGCCTCTAATATTAGCTCCAAACCGGGTTCCATGCATACGAAACAGGCACTGACTCCGTGGGATAGGTTCTAAAGATAATGCTTTATTTCAAAAAGCTGTGGCCCAGACGCGTTTCGGCGAACAAGTCCGCCTTGCTCACTGTGTCAGACCCGGTTCAGATGCAATGCTTATAAGCGGATTACGTGCATGTAACACACACCCCCAGGTTACTTGGCAACCAGTAAACAAAAATTAACATGAAAGAAATACTATTTGTTAAAAAAGTCTTTCCTCAGACCAGTGTCACTCTGTATAATTGTAGTAATGCAAAACATTCAAAAAAGGTTACATAGGTCCATCATTATTCGTATTGATAAAGGAATAATACCTGAAATAACCAGTGCATTATAAACATAATAGTGCTAATTTAAACTATTGTAAACTTTTGTAAACATTATATATATATATATATATATATATATATATATATATATATATATATATATATATATATATATATATATATATATATATATATATATATATATATATATATATATATATTCCAAAGCGGTTCACTTTTCCCGGGTTCCAGGCGCTTCATGAGAGGTGTGTAACCAACACGGTTGAACCAAACCGCAATTAATGCACACAACACTCCCCTATGGAAGTAAAAGGTCGCACTCCAGCAACTTTCTACGATGATACCGAAACGCGTTGGTTATTGGTAAATCTCCATTGGCTGCCAAGAGAAGATGATTTCTAAATAAATGAAGATTTGAAGAAAGTTGCTGGAGTGCGACCTTTTACTTCCACAGGGGAGTGATATATATTCCGGATTTGCCCAAGCAATGAGCTGCACTCCCTACAGGCGAAAGGTGACAAGCCTTTATTCAGGGTATAAACGTGCAGGTGGCTGCTGAAAACAATTGACAGCCGTTCCTTGGCATAGCCGGACGCGTTTCAAAAGTCCTTCGTGTGTGGCAGCAAACAGCACTGTGCTTTTACTTTTTTTACCCGAGTGCATCGTTAAATACAGAGGACTTTCCTTGTTACAAAATTTGAATATTGGTGCATTTTGGGTAATGTGGTCTTATTGATGGGCCACTGAGACTTTATTCAACTCACCTGTGAACAAGGCGCATGCGCGCCAAAACGCGTAAGGTTAAGAGTTGCAACTGCCATACTCAGACCCAATAAAGTGTCAGCATGAGAGGATGTTGCATCAGTGGGCTCTTCATTTCCCGTATTGTTTCTAACAGGATTCTCCGTTCCGTCTTCAGAGCCTGCCCCGCAGAGTTGGCGGCCCGGCTCACCTTATTTAAAAAGATTACGGCGAACCGCTTGTCCCACAGACGTGTCTGCATTGCTGGCAGCCTCAAGACAGTAGTGCTTGGTAAAGGTGTGCCTGCTGGACCATGTTGCAGCTCTGCAGATTTGATGAAGAGGCACACCAGCAAAGAGAGCAGAAGAAGAGATTGCTCTAGTAGAATGTGCCCTCGGAGTGGCCTGTAGAGGTCTACCCGCTTGCTGATGACAGAAAGAGATCGCAGCAGAAATCCAACGAGCAATGGACTGTTTGGATATTGGGTGACCTTTACGCATTTTTCCATAGGCTATGAAAAGCTGATCAGATTTTCTTATTGAGGATGTCCTTTCTAAATAGAATGTTAGACATCTTTTGACATCAAGAGCATGTAAAGTCTTTTCCGCAGGTGATTGAGGATTAGGAAAGAAAGTCTTTAAAGTGACCGGTTCATTGAGATGGAAATCAGAAGGTACTTTAGGCATAAAAATGGGGTTAGCGCGGAGCACTACAGAGTCTCTGGTGAATTGAAGGAAAGGTGGTTTAATAGTGAAGGCTTGAATGTCACTGACCCGCCTGGCTGATGTGAGAGCCAACAGCAAAGACATCTTCCACGAAACAAACTTCAAATCAGCCCTATGAATAAATTCAAAAGGGTGTCGCATTAGTTGTGACAGAACAATGTTAAGATGCCAGGGTGGAGGTGGGCGGCAGATGGGAGGAAACATACGAAACAATCCTTTGAAGAATTGTTGAATGATCCTAGAGGAGTACAGAGAGTGTGAACCATCCTATCGGAATCTTGAGATAGCCGCTAAGAATACCTTAAGAGTAGCATGGGAAAGGCCTGACCTTGCCAGATGTAAAAAGAAAGGCAAAAGTTGTTCTGATTTTGCATGGATAGGGTGAATATTGGCAGCTTGACACCACAGGCAAAATCGCTTTTATTTGAGCATGTAGGTTTTGATTGTGGAAGGCGCTCTAGCATTAGCTAAGACCTCCCTACATTCTGAAGGAATGTCTAAGCGAGCAAATTCAAGGTGTTCAGGCGCCAGGCCGCTAAGCGCAGAGATGCAGGATCCGGATGGCAGATCTGCCCGTTGTGGATGGATAGGAGATTCGGTATTGATTGCAACTGAATGGGTTCGCATTCGGATAGGAGTTCGGTAAACCAGAACTGGCGAGGCCACCTGGGAGCTATGAGAATTAGGCAACAAGGCTCTTTCCTCATTTTCCGGAGAACCCTGGGAACCAACGGTATTGGTGGAAAAGCATAGGCATAGATCAGCAACCAGTTCATCAAAAACGCATTCCCGCACAGGTCTCGGTGGGGAAGCCAACTTGCATTTAACGGGCATTTGCGGTTCAGACTGGTCACAAACAAGTCGAAATAGGGTCGACCACACTTCTGAAATATACTTTCCAATATTGGTTGATGGAGCTCCCACTCGTGGTTGGACGATGTCGACCTGCTGAGGGAGTCCGCGAGGATGTTGGATACTCCCGGGACATGGACTGCTGCCAGAGATATTCAATGTTGGATCGCACAATCCCAGATTTGCTGGGCTTGTTGGGACAGCAAAGTGAATCTTGTCCCTCCTTGTTTGTTTAGGTAGTGCATACTTGTTGTGTTGTCCGTCCGGATCAACACTGATGCTCCGAGAATGATGGTGCGAAAAGATTTCAGAGCCACGAAGATCGCTAGCAACTCCAAAAGGTTGATATGCCAAGTCCTTTGTTGAGCATTCCATTTGCTGGTGACTGAGTCCTTGAAGGTGCACTCCCCACCCTTCGAGGGAGGCGTCCGTGGTGATAACGAAACTTGAGAGCTTCCACTAGGAATGAGAGGCCTGCTGCAACATTCCTTTTGCAAGTCCACCAGAGCAATGCTTTCTGTATCTGAGGAGTTATGCGGATGAGATTGTCGAAGGACCCTGAAACCTGTAGCCATTGTTTGTTGAGCTCCTCTTGCAAGGGTCTCATCTTGAGACAGTTGGGGACCAGGGAATGCAGGATGAGAGCATCCCCAGAAGTGATTTGAACTGTCGGACAGAAACGCACCTTCTTGATCGTAGTAGTTGGGCAAGCTTGTGTCCTTAAAGTGTCTATGGTGGCTCCTAAGAACGTTCTTGTTTGCGAGGGGATGAGTTGAGACTTGGCTAGATTAATGGAGAGACCCAGAGATTGGAAAAGTGACAGACATCTCTGAGTATGGGCGTTTGCGAATGTGAAAGAATTCGCCTTGATAAGGCAGTCGTCTAAATGAGGAAAAATGTGAATCCCCTCTAGTCGAAGGTGTGCAGCCACCGGTGCCAAGACCTTGGTGAAGACCTGGGGCGCGGAACCTAGTCCGAAGGGAAGGACTCTTAACTGGAAGTCCCTGCCAGCCACTCTGAACCTCAAAAACTTTGTGTCTTGGTAAAATCAGGACATGAAAGTAAGCTTCTTGGAGGTCGAGGGTGGTCATGTGATCTTCCGCAGTGAGGAGTTTTATGACTTCTTGGAGAGTCAACATCCGGAAGGATTGCTTTTTGAGATATTTGTTTAGGGAACGAAGATCCAGAATGGGGCGCCATTCTCCCGATCTTTTTTATTAGAAAAAATCTGGAATAGAAACCTGTGCCTCTTTGTAATCTTGGAACCACTTCGATCGCTCCCTTCCTTAACATCAAATTTATTTGCGCGAAAAGCTCTGTGAGATGAGCTGTAGGCGGGCCTTTGGGAGAAGTCGGAGGAAGTTTGACAAACTCTAGAACGTGGCCTCTGGCCACAATGTCCAAGACCCATTTGTTTGTGGTTATAGCAGACCAAGTTGAGTAAAAACGGGAGATCCTTCCTCCAACTTTGGTAGGAATGAGCAGTAGAGCAGGTGAAAGGTGGCAGTTGTCACTGCTTCTTAGACGTGTCACGTCCACGATAGGCGAACTTCCTTCTGTTCTGTGGATATGATGTAGTTGGTTGTTGCCTGAAGGATTGTTGTCTTTGAGAAGAGTAACGTTGGTTACCTTGATAGGATTGGTATTGTCTCGACTGGTTATAGCCTCCTCGACCAGAGGAGGATCCACGGCCTCTAGTGCTTCGAAAAAGCGGTTTCTGAAAATGAAGAGTACCGAGTGATCTTGCTGTTTCAGTATCTTTTTTAATGGCTTGGAGGGCATCATCAACATGCTGGCCAAAAAGAGACTCGCCGTCAAAAGGCACGTCAATTATTTTCGTCTGAACTTCCTGACGAAATGAGGTGGAATTCCACCAGCCCTGCCGCTGCAGGATTGCAGCACCTGCCAGTTGCCGTAAACCTGTAGACACAACATCAACAGCAGACTCGATAATCTTAGCCGAGATTTGTTCTCCCTCCTGGAGGATTTTGAGCGCTTCTGACTTGGAGGGCTCAGGTAACATCTCGATGTAGGGAGAGATGTCCGACCACATCTGCCTATCATAGAGGCCTAAAATGGCCGAGTTAGCTGCACGGACAGTAGTGGCCGCCATGGTCGAAACTTTTTTCACCCCAAGAGAGTCTAGACGTCTCCCGTCCCGATCAGGGGGGAGTCGAAAATAAAATGGAGAGGAGGGATCCCGTGCACAGCGTTGTGCTGCTTGAGAGATAACGGAATTTGCCTTAGGCTGAGCTATTAGACATGCAGGTGAATTATCCGGAGCCTTGTATTTCTTTTCGAGACGAGGCAGGACCGCAGGAATGGAGGCCGGAGTCTTCATGACCTTCAGACCTTCCTGCCAAATAAAGTCAATAATAGGAATTGTTCGTACTTGTTTCCTCAGCTGGTCTTTAAAATCGGAAAGGAAACAATCATCCTTCTTGGTTTAAAATAGGAAGGAGGAACCGTTGTGCCACTCTCTCCATCAGAACATGAAAGTCTCCGATGTCAACTGGAGGTGAGTCAACAGGAGCAGGAGTAGAAGGAGACGGAGTTTGTATTTGATAGTTATCCCATTCCGTAAGGAGTGATCTGTCATCCAATTCTCCTTCTTGCCTGTCATCGTCCGTGGTGTGAGCTTCCTGAGGGTGATGGGGCACCGAAGCCACCGGAGAAACTGGTCTGGGTGACCTCAGCACTGATGAAGACTGAGGAACGGGTGTTGGTGGGACAGAAGAAGCTGATTCAGATGGAGGAAATCGGCGATAGTAGTCGTCCAACATGTGCTGCAAATTGTTTAGAAGAGATAGAGGCATTTGTGCAGTAGGGTTTGACCCTGGAGCTGATGGCGCAGTCTCAGGGTAGTAGTTATCGTCTTGCTCTTAATCATGATTTTTATTGAAGAGCTCTGAAGGGCTCCTGGCAGTACAAAATCTTTCGTCCTCATCAGATTCTTCCTCATTGGCCCGATAATCCAATAACTGCTCGGGCAACGCAAGATGAACTCTACTAGGGGAGGTGTGAACTGGAGAGAGGACCTCCAAGGAAGATTTGCATCTTTGAAGCAAAGAAGGCGCTGCTGTCGATGGTGGCAATTGCGTAGACGGTACCATAGATGACCTTGAGGATGCTGTGGCTATAGACGAAGACCAAACCTGAAGATCAGTGATTGAAGATAGCAGCATCGACAAGGCAGCCGTCGACGAGGCGGGCTTAGACAAAGTGGCCATCGACGAGGCAATCGTCAACGAGGCTGATTTATTCTTCGTCGACGAAGGGACGTCGATGGCAGACTTCAACTTCTTCATTGACGACGAGGAGAAGGATGTGACTGAAGCAGTTGGTCTCATGGAGACAGACACCAGCGTCGACGGTGAGGAAGCAGACGACACACTCATTTGAGGCTTTGGAGACGAGAAAGTTGCAGTTGACCTAGTCGTTGCGACGGCAGGCTTCGTCGACGAAGACATTGTCGTCGCACTCATCAACGAGGGACCCAGTTTCTGAGGTAAATCTCTGTCAGAATTTGGTTTTGAAGAAGCCTGAGATTTCAAAGTCTTTTTCGGGGGTGTAGAGGGCGGACTTTTACCCTTACTAGGTGGGAGAGCCTTTTTTGAAGTGGACGGTAACTCAGCACCATAGCCCCCATAAGAAGTCAAATCCGTGTCGTTGGTCCTCTTCCTAGAGGAAGCAGTCCTGACAGAGGAAACACTTCCAACTTCAGACAAGGGGTTGTCTTGGTTCTTAATCTTCTGTAGCCACAGAAGTAGACGTCCCTCTCTGTCCGTCAAGGTCTTTTGAGGGAAAGTTCTGCGTATTTTACAATCTTTCACCTGGTGGTCCGGATACAGGAAGTAAAGGCACTTCTTGTGGGGGTCTTCTGAAAACAGCCGGAGCTTCCCACAAGACTCACAAGGTCTAAAGAGCAATTTCATAGAAGAAGACACCATAAAATGAAAAAATTCTGAAGAAACCTGAGAAGTACTGAGCAGAGCTCAGGGAGACTCCCTTCACACGACGTGCGGTAGAAAATCTGAGAGCCTGAGCCTCTGGGGAGAACATTCTGGAGGGTGCGGTCGCCTGATTGGCTGTAGTTTGGACTATATATAATGACTTGGACGAGTCATGAAAGTGGAAGAATTTTTCCTATTAACTTCTAGCTATTTTATTTCCTGGTTCTATTTACCTATGATATGGTTATTTTATGCATATTTATTGCTATTTTTATGTACCGTGGGACTCCCACTCCGACGACGGGGAATGATTCAAGCATGTAAATCTATGAAAGATACCCCAATACTGGAGAATTATCGTTGTAATTACTCAGAATCCAATAAATTATGATCTATGGTCTAAAGGGACCTGAGCAGAGGACAATCCCCTTACAGAGCAAAATCTCATGAGATGTAGCCTATTGGGGGTTCAGTTACCTCAGTTCATGACTGTCTCGAGCTATCTTTTCCGCGTCTAGTCCCCAAAAAGGAGCATCTACCTTCACCCATAATCAGGCAGTGTCATCTTCGTATGAATAAAACAAAACATCTATGACATATAATAGAGAAGCCAAAATGCAACGGTTGACAAGAAAAAGGGAAAGAAGGGCCCCAAGGCTACACACTGATGATGGGAAGGGGATGTGGGGAAGAAAAGAAATATTTTGGCTTCTGGAAATTAAATAACAATGACAACCAGGAGCTAGGTAACAGAGTTGATTACATTCTAAAAAAAAAATCTGTTGAGACAGAAAACCATAAATTTAAGAAAAAAAAGGCAACATTCTATTTTTAATTCTATGCTAATCTGAAATATAGTTTTCCTTACCTCCGGTTTATATTCAAACAAAAGTTGATCTCCAGTTAGAAAGTCTTCATTTGGAAACAGTTGCATATTTTCACAGATGTTTTCCACATTTTCAATTGGATCGGTCTAGAAAAGATATGTTTATTTCTTAGATGATTCACTTTTTTCTTGAAGAAAGGTGCATCTAACACACAAAACAAAGGAAGGACAATGTACAGGCAACAGAACAATTTACTCAAATGTAATTTTGTTTCTACTTGTAAAAAGGAACAAACGGTTCAAGCATTGTCTACGAAAGAGTTTTGCATACCCTTTACTCTTCACTCAAGAGTGTCATCAGTGGGGCTGGAATTGAATTCTACTGGGGTTTGGAGTACGCAATATTCTTTTTTTTAAATGCCTGCCATATTTTAATTGTTGGTGTTTTTGTAGACAGCAACTGTGGGCTGTAATAAATTGTTTACATATTACCTAGGTTGGTGCGAGTGGCTGTTGCTCGACTTATAAACTATTACAGAAAAAAAAAAAATCATGGTATTTATATGTATATTTCTTTAGTTCGAACATGGCCAAATGGCAGCAGATTGCTCGCCAGGGTAAAAGAAAGCATTATGTCAACGATTGATAGGAGAGGTAGCTGGTTTGTGGATAGTTAATGCACTGTGATGTAGTGCTCTTTAAAGAGGTGAGTCTTCAACTCTTTCCTAAATTGGAACGTCCTAATTGATATGGCAATATTGTTCCAGATCCTGTGTGCAATACCTCCTTTTTTGTTTTTCTTTTTTACACTTACTCTGCAGTCTGATGTGTGGATGTGGTGAGCACCACTAGAGATTGTGAACGTGTCTGTAAAATAAGCGGGGTGCTAGTTGTGACGATTCTGCAAATGATGCAGATGGGTTTGAATATGGTGAGAGATAATGGAATTTCATCATGTTGATGTTGACATGATTATATTTCTTCAAGCCCTGGGTGCCAGTATGGCATCTGGAAGGCCATCGAGGAGGGCATTACCACCATCCAGATGTGAGGGTACAAGGGTTTTAAAAACAGTTCTGAAGTCACTTTCTAAAAGAGAAGGCCACATTTGTTTTGGGTTCGGAAACAGTGATGGTACAAGGCCGTCTTTGTGTTTTTTTAGCAATGTGTTGGTTGAGGGTGAGGTTGGTGTCCATGGTAAATCAAAGTGACTTGGCATTCGGTGAAAGTTAGGGTTCAAAGTTTTCAAGGTTTATGTCAGTGAGCCAAGTTTCTACTGTTTCTTGTTAGTCATTCTTGCAGATAACAGGAACTCTGTCTTGGCTGGGTTGAGTTTCAGATAGGCACTGGACATCCAAGTCTGGATGATCTAAGGGCAGTGTTCGAGGTGCTGAATGCCTGAAGCAGAGGAAACTTCCAGTAGAGTGATGTATCATCAGTATATTGGTGAATCTTGTAGCAGTTACCTGCCAGTAGAGCAGCAGCTGGCTCCTTGTAGAGGTTGAAGATTACAGAGGACATTTTGAAACCCTGACAACTCTACTGATGACAGGGATCGTTTGGGAACTGAAGGTGCCCCTGTGAACAAACTGGTGTCGGTGTGGAAGTAGGAGGAGAACCAGATGGGATATTTGGCAGGGTAGGTATTTTGAAAATATGGACTAGAGAGCCAGAACATTTCTATCATGAAACCAGCATTCTTAGTTCTTGCATTCCATCCTTCCCAATGCACAGTATGTTGCTTACACCACAAGGAGTATGTTATGTTACATGTTATAAAGGGTTTTATAGCACGCTCAAATAATCACGAGTGTCCTGGCGCGTGCAGTTATCAAAGCCCAAGGGAGTGGAGAGTATGGATCAGCTAATTAAAAAGAAGAGTTTTCAGCTGTTTCTTAAAAAGTCTAAGATCCTCAATATGCCACAATTCCAGTGGGAGAGAATTCCAAGCCATAGCTGCTTTAACACAGATGGACTGACCTCCCAATCGGGACGTGCGAAATCGAGGGATAATCATCTGATGTTGGGCGGCTGAGCACAAAGCTCTGCTAGGGACGTAGAAGCAAAACTGCTTCGATGTACAAAGGCCCCAAACCATGCAGAGCTCTATGGGCCACCGTGAGGACTTTGAATTGCACTCTTTGGGTCATCGGGAGCCAATGCAGGTCACGTAGGTGCTGTCTCACGCTAGATCTTCCGGAGACGTCTTGCCGTGGCATTTTGGATGGTCTGCAGTTTTCTCAGCAGATATCCTGGGATGCCACAGTATAGTACGTTGGCATAATCAAGACGAGAAAGAATGAGTGCTCGGGCGACCATTTCCTTGGCAGGGCTGGGAAGCAGGGGGAAGAACCTTCTGAGTGCCTTGAGAGTGCCGAAGCAAACTCCGGTGAGTTTCCTAATTTGCACCGAAAATCGAAGGTCTTCGCCAAACCAGATCCACAAGTTCTTAGCAGAAATGCTCTCTGACTTATGGCGAGGGAAGTCTGGCGGCCACATATTTTCTCTAAAGGCAGGGGGAAACGAACCATACAGAAGGACCTCCGACTTATCCTCATTGCACTTCAGTTGGGCATGAGCAAGCCACTGAAATACAGATGAGAGAGAGTTCTGAACCAAAGATGTCGACAAGTCGTCGTCCTTCCAGGTAAATAGGAGCTGGGTATCGTCGGCATAAGCAATTATTATTGCCCCCAGCTCCTCTGCCAGGAAAATTAGGGGCGTCAGATAGATGTTGAAAAGTAAAGGACTTAGGGTGGAGCCCTGAGGTACTCCCGTAGACACTTTTCTGGCGACTGAAGAAAATGGTGTTAACCAGACCTGCTGAGAGCAATCTTCCAGAAAAGATCTAAGCCAATCCAGGGCAGGGCCAGCAATGCCAATGTTTGAGAGACGGGTAAGGAGAAGGTGGTGGGGTACCATATCAAAGGCGGCAGAGAGGTCAAGCAATACCAAGGCCGCCCTGCAGCCCGCGTCCAGGCATTCCCTGATTGCCTCTGCCATTTCCACTAATGCAGTCTCGGTGCTATAGGTTTTCCTAAATCCGGACTGAGCCAGATGAAGGGCACCGGATGTTTCGATAATTGTGTCAAGCTGACGAAAGACTACCTTTTCACAGACCTTAGTCAGAGCCGGAAGGAGAGAAATAGGGCGATAATTAACAGATTGCAGCGGATCTAACGAGGGTTTCTTTAGAAATGGCAGCAATTTTGCCTGCTTCCAAAGCAAAGGGACCCTCGCCGTGCATAAAGAAAGGTTAATGATCGATGTTACTTCTAAGTAGACAACCTCAGCAACTCCTGCCAGAACCCTGGGGGACATGGGTCCGTTGGGTAACCTAATTTAAGGGTTTTGAGAATACCCAATATATCTGACCCAGCTATGGGGGAAAAACCAATAAATGAGGGTGACACAGGGGACAATGTGGTGAGAGGCAGATGGTAGGGGACACTAGGCCCCTGAACGTTCTTCATCAGACTATCTTGGGTAGGCTTTTTTTTTTTTTAAAAAGTCCCTTACAAAAATTATAATAGGACTTTTTGCGAGATTCCACCTTCATACACCAAGCCCTCACCATACACAACTTCTGTATTCCCAACGGTACAGGATGGTGCATTATATATGCCTACCAAGAAGTTACCTGGACAGTAGTTGTGAAGGAGAGAAAAAGCAAGTGCAAAAAACCAGAATCACTAAGATGGTATTTTTCTGTTTTGCTAACTCTTGACGGGCTCTCTCTCTTTCCAAACAGGTAAGAAATGTGATATCACATTCAACAACTACACAAGGAAGTGGACAGAACAGGGTCGAGGCCAGGTTAAAAGTATATATTGGGGAACTTTCTGGTCACAGCTGCATCACAGGAATTATGCTTACTGAACTCATGAATAATGACCAATGGAAAGTCTGTGAGATACACACATACATCTAATG
Source organism: Triturus cristatus (assembly GCF_964204655.1). Classification (NCBI taxonomy): domain Eukaryota; kingdom Metazoa; phylum Chordata; class Amphibia; order Caudata; family Salamandridae; genus Triturus; species Triturus cristatus. Next base: position 735,445,679 of record NC_140586.1, on the reverse strand, counting down.
AGCAACTAACATTTCCTTTCCTTTGGTAGAATGAACATTTAGTCTCAAGGAAAACCACATACTGCCCTACTGGAATAGTACTTCACAATAAAGTAGACCATCCACCACAAAGCCACAACTTTCTCTAGCTTGCTGGTTGAAGTAAGTTAGTTAATCACAAGCAGTGAAAAATGCTCCAAGATTCTAAAAACAGCTTTTAGAGCCCAGGAACCTTTCGTATTGTGAGGTGCTGCCTCAGTCGAATGCAGAAAGTTCCCAAATCCTTTAAGTCAAAGTGTGTACAGGAAGGAAGACTTTCAGGTAAGTGAATATTATCTGAAGCCATATGTTAAAAGCAACTTGGGTAGAAGGGTGGAGGACCAAATTAAGATTTAATTGACAAACAGATTCTGTAACATTTGGAAGAAGAAGATCTAGTAATCCATCAAGATGCCTCCTCACGGAATCCTTCTCAACGAACAAATAACCCATCTTCAATAATGATTTTTAGTAGACTAACTAAAAATTCCTCTTCTTTTGAATATCCCCAAGTGTAAGACTGAATCTGGAAACTTTTGTATAGAAATTTCATTATAAGACCGGAGGCTAACGTTATGCATAACCTTTTATTGCCACTCCTGAACAGCAGCCCCTTTAAAGAATGTCACCACAACAACCCAGATCTGGAATATTAAAGTCAATAAATGTCTCCTGCATAGAACACTCATCCTCTTAAATGCTGTTCCTGATCAGATAAGTACCTTCTATTATTCAACCATGGTTGAGTGCTTAAGGTGTATTTGAATTCTTACTATTTGGTGTGTTGGCTGGTTTATGTGTTGTGGTTAAGCTTCTAATTTATACAAGCAGAATGTGTGGTTTGAAGAATTGATGGGCTGATAGGTGTCGTTTTGCAAGTGCGTTGTATGCCTGTAATATTTGTTTTTTTCGTTTTATTAGAGTACTTGGTGCCGTTTTCGGAAAGCGGTGTATGTTTTAGATATCTTTCGAGTGGATTTTAAAATAGTTTCTGCGCGCGGCCTTACTGTCAGATTTCAAGCGGACTACGGGGTTGTGTGCGAAGTGCAGCTGCCTGTGTATCGGTTGGCTCGCGCGTGATCATCAGGGTTGTGCAGCTGTAGACGACTGCATTTGTGGGTGGCTCACGAGGGTCGAGCTGCTTCTCGCTGAAGGAAGCGTTGGTGGCATTTAGAGGAGCAAGCAGGCTCCACGTCAGATGGCATGACATAGTTCAGGTACCACCATCACGGATGATTGTAATTGGCTGTGGGAGCGGCGGCCATTTTGCTTTGGGCTAAAAAATTTTATAGCCAAATATACTGGAGCGTGTGCACGAGATGTGCTAATAAAATGTTTAAAAAAGAAATACAAATGAACAGCTGTTCGTTTGACAGGTCAACAGTAGAACAGTTGTGGGAGAAAACAGGTGTAGATTAGAGAAATTGATTTAGAAGGTTTTGCATTTAAATATTTATTTGGTGAGTTAGTGAGGTTTTTATTATGGCATCGGAGGAAGCAAGTGTCAGACAGTTGAGGGAAGAGTTAGTGAGGAAAGTTTAAGGAGGCTGATACAAAGGGAAATGAAGAGCTCAATTAGAGAGGTGGTAGAGATCGTAATGGTTAATAAAAGAAAGGAGGTTAGATTAGAGGAGGATTTCTGGTCTTTTTCTGAGGAAGAAAATGAAAGGAGAAGACCGACTAAAAGGGCTAGGAAAACTAAGTACTTCGATAAAAAGGGGAAGGATGGATTCAACTCCATTAAAAAGAGTGGTGTCCTTTGCTCCGATGAAGAGTTTCATATGGAGATGGAGGAAAGTAGTGGAGAAAGGTGAGAAAACGTACGACGAGTACGTATTTCATATGGATCATGAGGATGATCTTAATAATGACTTAAAAATTGATCAGGCCTCTACCTCTAGGGAAGTTATTAAGGATCCTCTGGGTGAGGAGATGTTTAGCCCTTACTAGTTATGGCACCCTAGAAGTGCGGATTGGTGGCCGTTGGACCATGTGGCTAGGTTTATCAGGCAATAGATACAAAAGCCTATGGAGAAAGAAGTTAGGGGTGTGTTGAGGGCAGGGTGCTCAAACCCTCAAATAGATAAGGTTTGCTACACACTGAATGTGGACTCCGATTTAATTTCATATTTATTTAAACTAGGGAAGTACCCATGTAAAGGTCTAGAAAGGTCATTGAAGCAGTGCTAAAACCGTTTATTAGATGTGTTGGGTCCGTTAGCTAAGATATTAGACATGGCAGAAGAGGCTTACAAAAATGGTGACCAAGTTGATGTACAACTGTTACGCGGATGGAGCCAGAGGGCTATCTATGGTCTTCTTGGGCAATGCGAATTCTGGTTTATTAGCAGAAAGGAGAAAGACAGTTTTATTGAATATCAGTCATAAATTGGGAGACATAGCAAACAAAAGAGGCTAGTGAGGAGCCAAAAGACTTACTTTTTGGAGAAGGATTTGCTAAAAGTCTAGGAAAACATGTTTCAACTTTTACTGTGCTGGAGAAGGGGCAGAGCAACATGAGAAAGGTGGACGGGGACCGTATGCTGGCTGAGATTTTCCGAGGTCTCAATACAACTATACATACAGAGGAACGGGAAGCGTTTTCCAGGGTTCCTCAGGAATCTTTCCCCAGAGAGGGAGATACCCCAGGACGAGAGCAGGAAGAATTCAGTCGGGTCTGAACACATGAGGTGAGTATGCAGATAATTTCTGGTTCTACCATAGAAAAAGGAGGAGGCCGATTAAGGTTTTTCCTGCAAGAATGGTAGAGGAGAACAAGGGATCCCTGGTTTTTAAATGTAGTTCAAGGGTTCAAAATTGATTTTGTGCATTGGTTTTGTCTATGGATCGAGAAGAGATAGCAAATTTAGAAGTGAAGGAGATGTTAAAGAAAGGAGCAATTTGCATGGTAGAGGAACATTTAAAAGGTTTTGTAAGCAGCTTATTCTTGGTGGGGAAAAAAGGACAAGGGATGGAGACCAGTGATAAATTTGAGAAATCTAAATCGGTCATTAGTTTACAGGCATTTCATAACGGAAGGGATACATCTTCTGAGAGACATTTTGCAGTCAAAGAATTCGTTGGTGAAGTTATATTTGAGGGATGCATAGCGGGTCCTATGAGGGAAAGCAGTCAAAATTCTCTTCAGTTCAGGAGGAAAGGCCAATTATATAAGTTCCTGGCTACCTTTTGGCCAGTCGTCAGCACTTTGGTGCTTCACGAAATGTATGTGTGTACTAGTGGCTTTCTTCAGAGAGGGGTTTCTGATTGATTCTGCATTTGGACGACATTTTGTTGATGTCACAGGATGCTGTGAAATTGGAGAGTCAGTTAAGAGTTGTAATAGGTGTATTAAAAAGTTTGGGGTTCTTGATAAATCAGACCAAATCAATTTGTATACCAGCACAAACCTTGGAATTTCTAGGCTTTTCAATAGATACAGTTGGAGAAGTGTTAAGATTACCAGAGAAGAAGGTGAAGATAATAAAGAAGGAAGTGTTCAGAGGTCTGCGAAATATGTCATTGACCTTAAGAGACTTGGCAAGGATTCTAGGTTTATGTTTTTTCTTTGATTCAGGCAATTTTTCCAGGGCCTTTGCATTATCGTGCTTTGCAAAGGGTGAAGGCATATGCGTTGAGAGCAGGTTTATGGTATGGGGACCAGGTAGAACTGAATATGGATGCAAACGAGGAACTAGAGTGGTGGTTACACAATTTGGTGCTTTGGAACGGAAGGGAATTTTTGTTTGCCAACCGGATTTAACCCTGGAGACTGATGCCAGCCTTTTAGGTTGGGGGGCTCGTTTGGGACTTCAGGAAACAAGTGGTGGTTGGTCACAGCAAGAAAAGGGCCTACATATACATTGTCTTGCATTGACAGCAGGGTTATATGCATTGAATCGTTTCAGGGGGAAGTTACAAGGCAAGACAGTGCTTATGAAGATGCACAACATTTCTGTAGTAGCATACATAAACCGATTGGGGGTTGCAGATCAAAGAGTCTATAAGATGTGGCCAAGGAGTTGTAGATGTTTTGTTTGAAGAACAATATAGCGTTAAAAGCAGAGTATCTTCCAGGAGTACAGAATGTGGTAGCGGATTGGAATTCCAGGCATGTGAAAGATTACAGCGATTGGATGCTGGGGTAAGAGTATTTCAAGAGAATACAAGTAGTTTTAGGAACGTTGGATGTGAACCTGTTTGCAACTAGGTTGACAGGCCAATTGGAGAGGTATTACAGTTAGTTACCAGACCCAGAGGCAGTGGCGATAGATGCTTTTCAGCAAACCTGGCCAGACACGAAAGGTTATGCTTTCCCACCGTTTGCATTGATTCAGAGGGTATTACTGAAGGTGAGGAGAGAAGATTGTCAGTTGATTTTGGTAACACCATTCTGGGGGTCGCAGGCTTGGTTTCCAGCGGCGCTGGAATTGGCATGCGAGGTTCCGTTTTTAATGAGAGCAGAAGAGGGTTTGCTGGTAAACGAGTTAGGATAGGTTCATCCTTTGATTCAGAGCGGTACGTTGGACCTTCTTGTCTGGAAGGTAACAGGAGAGCCAGTACAGTCGAAGGACTTTCACAGGAGGCTACAGAGCTACTTGGAGAGTCTTGGCAACAGAAACAAGGAAAAGGTATAGAGAAGTATGGAGGTTATGAGTATGTTGATGCGTGGAACGGAGTTTGGATCCTGTGGAGGCTCCTGTGGTGGAGTTGGTAAATTTCCTGGTGGAACAATTTAATAAGGGATTGGGCTATAGAACTATTAATTGTTATAGGTCAGCTGTTTCAGCAGGACATGCTTTTGCAGCAGGTAGATCTGTGGATAGCAATGTTTTGGTCTGTAGAGTATTAAAGAGTATGAAACTGAAGAGGTCTCTTAAGGCAAGATACGACGTAATGTGGAATGTTAACTTGGTTCTGAAGTGGTTTCTTATTTGGCCTATGAATAAGTTGTTAAGTAATAAGAATATTTCTATTAAGCTAGCGACCCTGTTGTGTTTGATTTCTTGTAGAAGGGTGTCTGATGTGAAATATTTGGAGATTAATATTAGGCACTTTTGCCCGGATGGTGTGTTTTTTGGGATACATAAAAGAACTAAGAATATGACTATGGAAATGTTCAAAGCTCATTCGATCAGAGGGGCTATGGTAAGCAAGAGTTGGTGGAAGTATGGATTGGTCGAATGTGGACACTTTATGGAACATTACTATAGACCAGTGGAACATATGTTTCCAACATGAACAATGAGAGAGAGAGAGAGAGAGAGAGAGTTTTTGTTCTGGTGTCAGTTTCTTTCTAAACTCCACATGCAACAGATGTGAAGCACACAGAAATTAATATGAAACTGTGTGTAGAACCTTTTGAGAAGGAATCTTATACAGATTGGACGGAGATCTTTCCACAAGGAGGGAAGGCAGGTGAGTATTTTGAAATAAAAGGGACCGACATTACCCAAGTTAAGTAACCTGTTCTTCAGATAAAGACTTCTAACCGCATATTACTCATCCTCCGAATAGAACCAAAGCAGTACCTCCCAGGTGGCAGGTCTGTTTAATCAATCAGACCAGGAAATCTTGCAGGACAGATTTGGTGAAATGCCCATCCAGCCATACCTGGCTACCCAGGCTGCAGTGCTTGGTGAACTTGTGGAGGGACACAGACATAGCAGCCTGACTGATGCCCAGGACTGGCACACTTGCTCTAGTACCATGGTAGCAGCCTTTGCCCTGGTTGAGTGTGCACACAGACCGTTTAAGGCTTGTGTTTGGCTACCCCATAGCAGAATTTAATACATAAAACAATCCATCTAGAGATGGTTCTGTTCTCTACCACCCTGCCCAACTTTGCTCCAGAAGAAACAACAAATAGTTGCTATTTCTGCAGAAATTCCCTGGCCCTCTCGATGTAAAAACAAAGTGCTCTTTTAGGATCAAGGCGATGCAGCTGTTCCTCTTCCTTTGATGGATGAGGCGAGGCATAAAATATTAATAAGGTGATGGACTGCCCTCCATGAAAGGGCTTGACTACCATGGGCAGGAAAGCTGTCTTTGTTCGAAGGACTACTCTGTCTGGAAAAAAGGGAAACAAATGGTGGAATAGATGACAAGGCTTAAGTTCACTCACCCACCTCGTAAATGTTATGGCGATAAGGAACCCAGTTTTAAAAACAAGTAGATGTAAAGGACAACTACGCATAGGCTCAAAAGGCAAGCCCATCAGGTAGGTCAAGAAAATATGTAGATCTCGCTGCGGCACTATAAAAGGTGTAGGTGGGAACATATCGGTCAGCCTCTTCAAAAAAACACATCACAAAAGGTGATCTGAAGAGGGATGGCTGACCAGGTAAATGTAAAAAATGTAATTTAAAAAAAGGGCCAATAGGTAAGCTTTAGATGTGGCCAAAGCAAGGCCTTGCTTGGCCAATGATAAATACCCTAACAAAATATCAGCTAAAGAATCTTGTACGGGTTAGATGTGATGAGAAGAAAGCCACACCAAAAAACTTCTCCCAGTGTCCACCACAGACAGGCTTTATTGAAGAATACCTAGAAGGCAGAAGAACATCAACCACCTCAGGAGGAAGGTCAAATGTCAGAGGTGTAGATTGTGCAGGCTCAGGTGCGAGACCCAACACTGCTGCTACGACGACAGAAGATCCTCTCGAAAAGGAAGGTGAATTGGAGGACATGTGCTCATGGCCAGAAGTTCCACGTACCACACACTTCTCGCACAATTCGCGCCACTAGGATGACTTGGTCCAGTTTATCTTGGTTTTCTTGAGCACTTGTGCCGAAGAGGGCGGGGCGGCAAGAAGTACAGGATTTCCGAGCCCAATGTAGTTAAAAAAGGCATATCCTAAGGAAGACTGTCTTGGGATCTCCAATATGAAACATTCGTGACACTGTGGGGTGCTACCAATCCAAGTGAAATAGGAGGCACTGACGGGTTACCATGTCACTAACAAGGACTGGGCCAAGACCTATGAGGGGGTTAAACAAGTGAGTGCAAACATGAGGTTTAAATTATTTCCAATTTAAGTATGTCCATCAGACGAATCTGACCCCGAAAATGGTCCACAAGATCTACTCAGACCGATCAGGGCAATGTCCTCGGTGCGGAAAGACCGAGGCTGCATTCGTAAACATGGCTTGGACATGCCCTCGCTTCAGGGGTATAGGACTGAAGTTCTGGCGGCGCTGAGGGAGGCAACAGGGTGGGAGATAGCAGGAGAGATCCGGGTGGTGCTGCTGGGAATGCTGACCGACCTAAGAATATGAACCTTGGTAGTAAGCTTGTCCTCTTGGGGCTGGTGCTTTCAAAGCGGCGGATAGCCATCTCGTGGATGGGTCGCCATCCGCCCAGAATGTCACAGTGGGTGCGGGATATGCAGGAATGGGCGACTGCCGAGGTGATTCGGATGCAGCAGACTAGATACGATGAGAAGCTAGAAGATGACGTACAGGCCTGCAGGGCAATGGTGGCAGGGCTTGTCAACAGGGGAGCGGACGGAGCAAACGGTGAGGTAGATGGGGGAAACATATACTCAGGAAGGGGGCCAGACAGTACCTAGGTGCTCTACTGGGCAGGAATCAGAACGGGCAGAGGAGCTCGGTGCACCAAGATACATCATATGGGATCGTACACCAGACATGGCAGGGGGAGTTTTGTTGGGGGAAGAGGGGGGATGGGGAAGGCTGTTCCGTAGCGCAGAAGTTTGGGGGCATGAGCCATAGTAGGAATCCACGGGATTGTTCATGTATGAGGCACTATGCATAAAGATACATGTGAGGAGAAGTTGGTTTAAAAACTGAACTTGCTTTTGCTGTGCTTGGGCTAAGGCCTGTTTTATATGTTGTTTGGACAATCAGTAATGTATGCACACGATATGTTACATGCCGATATTTGAGATGTTTGTTTGGAGAAAAAAAAAGTCAATAAAGATATATTAAAACAAAAAAAAACATTCATTCATGGCACTATGCATTCTCTGCGGTAACAAACAGATCCAGCCAGGGTTCTCCCCATTGCTGGAAGCCACCCTGAGCCACCTCGGAGTTCAAGAACTATTTATGATCCCCTAGGCATAGTCAGCAGAGTTTGTTCGCCCTGGCGCTCAAAACTCCTGCCAGGTGCTGGGCAATCAGGGGAAATGCCATGAGCGTTCAGTCACTCAAAAAATGGCATAGTACCTCCTGGCACAAGACCCACAACTCCACTCAATCTTGTTTGTTGAAGTATCACTTGGCAGGTATGTTGTCTGTGAGAACCTGTACCCGCTCCCGCTTGATCGTTGGAAGGAACGCTTTCAGTGCCAGTGAAATCTCTCCTAAATCCAACAAGTTGATGTGGGGGCGGGCTTCTACTGAAGGCTCTCTGATCTTTACCTCTCCCAGACGACCTTCCAAACCCAGTAATAATTAGTGGTCTGTTTTTTTGTGACCGTTTTATTAGTAAGCATTATGGCTGCTCGCAGGATGACCGCCCAGCAGGTTGTTGGTTTGCTTTTTGAATCTGCCTCTGAACAAGGACTGTGTTTACAGCCCTTCACAATGTTGGGAGATTTTAATTTCCACTCGGAAAAATCCAGTGACGTGGATACCTCAAGGCTAGAACAAATTATGGCCATAGGAGGCCTGGAACAACTGGTAACCCATCCCACACACATGAAGGGCCATTCTTTAGATGGCATATACTCTAATAATAAAGATCTTGTTAATATTACAGTTCTTCCAATCATGTGGTCAGATCACTCTGTGATCAAGTTTGAGCTAAAGAGCTCGTCCGCCCACTGTTCAGGCTCCAAGCAGATTAAGGAAGTTATCACTAGAACCTGGGGTAAATTGGACATTAATAGTTTGGAAAGGTCACTTACTAAGTCTAAGTATATTCCTGCGCAGGACATTGAAGAAGCAACGACTCTTTATAATAGATGGCTTACCAATGCTTGCGAACAGCTTGTGCCCCCTAAAAAATGGACCCGTAAACGGACCACCCCTACTGCACCTTGGTATTCAGGAGAACTTTAGGCCAAGAAATTGATTTGCAAATGTGCTGAAAGAAGATGGCGCAAAAACTATGCAGAGTCCGACAAAAAGGAGTTTAAAATTACCATTTCCAATTATAAACAAGCTCTAATGGCAGCTAAAAAAGAATATTTTTCGTCACAAATAACCAAGGCTCAATCTAATTCTAATGAACTTTTAAAACGGTTATTAAGTTATCTAAGCCCAATATGCCTAAAAATCACGCTGACCTTGATTTCTGCAATAAAATTGCTGAATTTTTTAAATCTAAAATAGAGACGATATTTTCTTCTATTTCGGGACTAGTTAATAAAAATCAGACTGTTCTGAATGTAAATAAATTGGAAAGCTTTTGTCCCTCAGACATAACCTTGGATCATTTTGCTCCTTTGTAGAAATGTGATACACAAATTGCTGAATGGCATTAAATCTGGCGCACCGAATGATCCTTGTCCAGCGTGGATCATTAAACAGATTGCTGACACTATCTGTACGGCACTAACTCCTCTGCTTAATGATGTTCTCTTATCTGGGATTTTTCCAAAACTTTGGAAAATAGCCTCGGTTTTGCCTCTTTTGAAAAAACAGTCTCTGGATCCGACCGACCCAAACAACTATCGACCTATCTCTAGACTTTCTCTGCCAGCCAAGATGCTGGAAAAAGCAATGAATAGTCAACTCAGTGACTTTCTCCATCTTAATAACTCTTTAGACCCTTCACAATATGGGTTCAGAGCCCTACATAGCACTGAGCTGGCGTTCCTAAAATCTACTGAGGAAATCAGAGAGGCCATGGACAGGGGAGGGAATGCAATGTTGATCCTACTTGACCTGTCCGCGGCCTTTGATACAGTCCACCACAAGGTTCTACTGAACCGATTGTCAGAAGTAGGGATATGTGGTTCGGCCTGGCAGCTGTTGAACTCATTTTTGGCTGACAGATCACAAACAGTGGATCTGGATGGTAATGTATCTAAACCATTCTCCGTGCCTTGCTCAGCCCTTAGCCCTACACTTTTTAATATCTATGTGGCACCCCTGGCAGGCATTATCAGATCATATGGGTTCCAGCTTACCTCCTACGCCGACGAGACACAAATTGTGCTCTCGGTAATGGAGGGAGCAGAAAAGGAAGCAGGTGCACGTTTCCATGAATGCATGGGATCCATCTCAACATGGATGTCAGCCAATTGTCTAAAACTCAATTCAGCCAAAACTGAAGTTGAGTTTTGGTAACAATCCTGTCACAGAATAGTAGAACAATTGTTAATAACAATTGTTCTACTATTCTGTGATCCTACATGTTTCCCGATAAAAATAGTGCCCCACTTGTGTGGCTGGGCCTAGTTCTACCAACACAATACACACCAAAACGCGACTGAAAGACATCATATGTACTTATCTGTTTTCATGTGTTCTTTACAACAAGGTTAGCTGCAGATGTTGGGCCCTAGCTAAACTGACACCCATGGTTTTCATACCTGTGTCCACCCAATACTGGAAGTAGGTTGAAAATCTAAAAATTTGGCAAAATGGCAAATCTCTTAGAAAAGTGGCAAAGCGGTGGTAAAAGAAATTTGTTTTTTGATTCAGCTTTGCTTATTCCTGAATGCTAGGAAGAAGATGATTTCAGAACAGCAAACCTTTTGTGGATCCATTTTTAGGCGGAAAAAAAAAAAAGAACATACACTTTCTTGCGCAGCAGTAGTTTTTCCCCAAAACAGCACAATTTAGTGATATTTTGACTATTTTCTCGGTTCCTGCCAGGGAAATGTACAATCCATGGGTACCTGTAGAATCCCTAGGATGTTGGAAAAAAGGAGTGGATACTTTATGCAGAATAAGAGTTATGAATGTGTAAGCGCAAATTACCCTTAATAGCAAAAAATGTCTTCATGTTCTAGGGGGGAAATGGCTTAGCGGCCAAGGGGATATGAGAGCAGTTGCTTCACCCATACACTTTCACAGATGTGAAACCAACAACCTCAGGTGGACAACGCCAAAACAGGTAGCAAAATATCACTAAAATGAAGTAAATACATGAAGAAAGAAAAGATCAGAAAGCAGGCCTTATCCATCCATTCACATAGGATCTGAAACACCATCTCCTGACATCAGAACTGCGCTAAACCTCCTCCAGCTGAAGAAGAATTCAAAGATATCTCTTCAAAGAGCACTATCATCACACATGATCACACACTACCCACCTTTCTAAATCATTTAGAATTGTACTCCTTGGCAGGAACTGGGTGGTTCAGCGCTCTGTTGCTTACCTGCTACGTTTGCACTACAGAGATACCATTACATGCACACATACACGTCTTTTAATCCTAATAAAGAGTATAATGCAGGTAGCTCGTAGACACCTTCAAAGTAGCTCCCAACATTGAGTTTATTTTTAAATAAACAATGGGGTCACATTTTCTTTTTAATATTAAGGGAAGGCTGTGATTATTTTATATTATAATCATCAGGCTACACATAGCAGAGCCTGAAAATGAGCAGTGCTCAGTCAGATTTATGACCCAGGCTGGGGCGCAGAGGTGAAGAAGAAATGAGTTGCTTACCTGTAACTTCAGTTATCCAGTATTGGTATCTTTCATAGATTCAGATGCTTGAATCATCCCCGCCGGCGAGGTGGGAGTCTCACGGTAAAAATACAAATATATATATAACAGTAGTAAAACATATTTATAATAGGCTATAATAGACTGCACAGTCCCTGTAGTAGCCCGTCCGTGTCCATTTGTAAAAAAGAACCAAAGCTGAAAGACAGCCAATCAGGCTCTAGAACACTCCACAGAGGTAAAATTTAGAGCACAAGTGACAAGAGTAATATAACAGCAATAAGGGAAGCCTCTCCAGGGAGGAGGGTGGCTTGCATGCGACTCTATGAAAGATACCAATACTGGATTACTGAAGTTACAGGTAAGTAACTTGTTTTCTTATCCAGTATTGATCTTTCATAGATTCACATGCTTGAGTCAGAATAGATAGCAGTTACCCATTTTAATTTTGAGGATGGTGGGTTTCATTTGAATGCCACATAGATATCCTTGTCAACAGACAGACAGACAGACAGACATACACACACACCATTTATGCATTAGGAGAACATAAACCAGCAATGACATGTGACGCAAATATGCTAAATTTAACATTAATAAATAATCACCTCCACAACAGAGGCTTACCTTATTGGAAAAAGTCACATAAAACTGCTTGTGCTACAACTGATTCTGCTACTGTAGCCAAATCCAAGCAGCAGTGCCGTGTAAATGAATGCACATTCTTCCAAGTTGCGGCACCGCACATGTTTTCCAATGGCACTCCAGCAAAATGCGCTGCTGATGAGAACACTGTTCTCCTGGAATGAGCCTTAGGGTTTGACAGAAAGTGGGCTGCCTGCCTAAGGATGACAAAATTGAATAGCCGATGCAATCCACCTTGCAATCGTTGCTTTAGTCACCGCCGTACCTAGCTTTTGCGCACTGGAGGACACAAACAACTGATCCGATCTTCGGATGGACTTAGTATGTGAAAGATAACATTTGAGACATCTCTTATGTCCAGTATGAAGAGCTTTTTCAGCTGGGGAATTAGGATTAGGAAAGAATATATGTAGAATAATCAGCTCATTAAGATGAAAAGATGATGGAATTTTAGGAACAAAAGTAGGATTTGTTCTAAGCACAACAGTCATTAGTAAAGGCGAAGGTAGGGCTCTTTAATAGTAAGGCTTCAATTTTGCTGACTCTCCTGGCAGAAGTAAGAGCCAACAATAGAACAACTTTCCAGGAAATATATTTAAGTTCAGCTCTGTCAATTGGTTCAAAGGGATGGTTCATAAGTTGCGCCAAAACTAGATTAAGTCTCCATTCCGGAGGAGGAGCTCTTACAGGAGGATATGCTCTGAAAAGTCCTTTCATAAACTGTTTAACCAGTCAGCTTGAACAAAGAGATAAGCCTCCAGAGGAACGCATGTAAGTAGAGATGGCAGCCAGATGTAACTTAATGGATGTGAAAATAAGGCCAGATATTGCCAGGAAGAGTAAATAAGGTAGACTTTCATCCGGAGAACACTCGAGAGAATCATTATGAAGGCACCACGAACAGAAACGTTTCCATTTTCGAGTGTAAGTCTTAATTGTAGATGGTGACCTTGTTTTAGCAAGTATGTCTCTATAGTCTTGAGGTAGATCTAACTCCTTGAATTCAGCAAGTTCAGAAGACAGGCATGTAGCTGCAGCGGGGCTGGATGTGGATGGAGAATCTGGCCCCTGCTCAATGTAAACAGTGTTGGCTATACTGGATGGCAATAAGGTCTGCATTCTGAGAATAGGAGCAGCTCTGTGAACCAGTGCTGACGCAGCCAACGTGGGGCAATGAGAATTATTCGGCATGGCTCCATGCCCAACTTCATCTGAAGTCTAGGGATTAATGGAAAGAGGGGAAATGCGTAGGCGAAGATCCCTATCCACCGCATCAGAAAGGCTTTCCCCAAGACCCTCTTTCTGGTTCCCAGCTGGCATAGAATTGGCCTTTCCAATTTGTTTCGGAAGTGAAGAGATCGAAGTTCGGCTTGCCCCACATCTGGAAAATTTAATCAAAAACTTTCTGGTCCAGCTCCCATTCGTGGCAGGAATTGGAAGCCCTGCTCAAGGTGACCGCTAGACTGTTCTTCACCCCCGAAAGATGTTCCACCTTGATAGATATGTGGTGAGAGAGAAGCCATTTCCATATCTCTTGTGCTTCCTGTGATAGCATGTGGGATCGTGTTCCCCCTTGCTTGTTTAGTTAATGCATGCATGTGGTATTGTCTGTCCTTATCAGGACCGAAGATCCTTGAAAGGTAAGCCTGTAAGGCTAGAAAAGTGGCTCGAAGCTCCAGGAAGTTGATGTACATTTTTGAAAGCCATTTTGACCACTTTACCCTTATCCGGAGGTCTTGAAGGTGAGCCCCCCCATCCTTCTAGAGAAGCGTCTGTAGTGCGGACAAACTCTGGTGTCCGAGAAAGGAAAGTTAGCCCTATTGACATATTGCCGGAGCGCTGCCACCAAAGCAGAACTGATCGCATGGCTGGAGTTATCCTTACCAGGTTGAATGATCCGGTCACCTGAAGCCATTGATTGTCTAGTACCTCTTGTATAGGGTCTCATTCTGACACCAGAGTAGGGTACTATTACAATTGCAGACAACATCATGCCCAATAGAGCTCAGTTTCACAGAAGCTAACTTTCTTCCTCTTAACTTTGTTGCTAGAGAAATTAGGTGCGATTGCCTTTATGTGGACCAGAATGCCTTGGCTTGGATAGTGTCCAAAACTGCTCCTAGAAAGAGTGTCCTTTGAGACGGATGCAGAACTGACTTTTGAAAATTGAGAGTTAGCCCAAGGGAATGAAACATTTGAAGGCAAATTGAGGTTGCTCTTGAGGCTTGTCGAAAAGACGATGCTTTAACAAACCAGTCGTCTAGGTAAGGGAACAGCTGCAGACCCTGCAGCCTGAGATGAGCAGCAACTGGAGCTAGACATTTGGTAAATACTCTTGGTGCTGACTGCAGACCAAAAGGGAGAACTCTGAACTGAAAATTAGCACCTGCCACAGTGAAACGGAGAAACTTTTGGTGTTTAAGATGGATAGGGCAATGAAAATATGCATCCTGCGTATCTAGTGTCATCGTGAAATCTGCATGATTGAGGAGCTGTAGAATTTCCTGGAGAGTGACCATGCAGAAGGACTTATTCTGCAGATATTTGTTTAATCTCTTTAGGCCTAGAATTGGCCTCCACTCTCTCGACTTTTTCTTTATCAGAAAGAAACGGGAATAAAAACCTTTTCACATTTGAGAGTGGGACACTCTTTATTTAAGCTCCTTTCTGGAGCATAATTCTGGCTTCTTTTCTGAGGAGATTGAGATGAGGTGGAGGCTTCTTTAGAGGCGGGTGAGGTGGAGGGATCTTTACGAATTCTACGGTATGACCATTTTTTACTATATCCAGGACCCATTTGTCCTAAACTTTTTTTTTTTCATTGGTCGAAATGTAAAGAAATATTTGTCATCCTGGGGTTAATTCTTGGCCGATTTGTTGCAGGTGCTGGGAATGTGTCACTGCTTTCTGGAATTGTTTCTGGCCTGCGGGGCTGCTTTCTTCTATTTTGCTGTCTGGAGTAAGCGGCAGCAGGAGGGGCTCTATATGATTGTTGTGGTTGATAGCCCTATCTATATTGATAAACCTGTGGCTGGTATTTTTGATAGCTCCCACAAAAGGAGTGTGACCCTCTGCCACGGGCACCTCGAAAAAGGGTTTTTCTGTATTGGAGCGTACCTAAAGCCTTAGCTGTGTCCGTGTCCATTTTAATCTCCTATAAGGCATCACCAATGTGTTTGCCAAACAATGCATCCCCATCGAATGGCATGTCTAATATTTTGCTCTGCACCTCAGGAAGAAAGGTGGTAGACTTAAGCCATCCTTGGCGATGGAGAACTGCTGCACCAGCTAGCTGCAGAAAACCTAGAGAAGCCAAATGCATGGAGATGTCAATGATTTCAGATGCTGCCCTTCGCCCCTTAAGCAAAATTCTTCTTGCTTCTTGCTTTTTGTCATCTGGCAAAAACTCGAGGTACGGAGCAACATCCGACCACATTCGGTGGAAGTATCTTCCTTAAATGGCCAAGGAGTTTGCTGCACGCACAGAAGCTTTTTCCAATATTATCTAGTCTCCTTCCATCTTTATCAGGTGGTGCAGTTATGGGCACTGAAGGATTTCTAGATCTCTGTTTAGAAGCTTGGGAAATCACTGAATCTGGCTTAGGTTGTCCAACCAGGCATGCTGGCCCATCACCGGGGGCAGGTACTGAGTAGGGGTTCTTCATGATTTTAACGACCTCTTCCCAAATATGATCAATGATGGGTATTGCGCGGACAGATTTCCAGTTATGGTCTTTAAAATAATATTAAAAAAAGTCAGACTGCTTAACAGGCATGGGGAGGTGGAATCGATTTGTCGCTCTTTCCATAATGGCATGAAAGTCCCCAATGTCCTCACGAGGGGAATCAACTGCCTGAGGCGTCGGATGAGGTGGTGTTGGAATTAAACAATCCTCCCACTCTTCAATGGTGGTAGGTGTTTTACGAAGTTCACCTTCCTCAGCAACTGTTTCATCGTCGTCATCCTGCATCCTCTGATCTTGCGATGCAGGCAAAGGATCCTGTGCCTCTGTTGTAGGAACTGAAGGTGCTGCTGAATCCAAAGCAAGCAGAGGAGAAGCTTGTCATTGAACCAAACCTGCTGCAGTAGGGAAACCGGCATGGTAATCCTGCAGCATAGCTGTCAAGTCCTGCACTAATGCCACAGGCATTTGAATCATAGGCTCTTGACGAGGCATCAAAACTTGGTCTTTCCATAGGCTGGTAGTATGTGCCGTAATAATCATCGTTATCTTCTTCCTCTTGGAACTTCACATGGAGTTAAGAGGGGCTGCGGGCTAGACTGACCAAGCCATCATCCTCAGAGGCAAAGGAGATATATAAGAAGGGTCCTGGTAAAAATCCGTCATCGACAGGATCGTGGATGAGAACCTGGATGACAAGATTGGGGTTATTTGCAATGAAGAAGGCCTTCTCCGTTGCGGCGTCGATGAGATGATCGTAGACGGTGACACAGATATCGTCGATGTTGACATGAGCATAGTCAACAATGGCGTAGTCAACGGTAGGTCTATCGTCGATGATGTTGGTGTCGTCGATGAAGTAGTCGTCGTCGACAGTGGAGGCATTGATGAGCGAGGCACTGTTTATGACAGGACTGCCGCCAACGGGAGAAACGTCGACAGAGGTGAGATGGCACAGTCTTCGTCGATTGTTCCGTAGACTAAGCAAGCGCTGACTAGGTCATCGGTGGTTTCGTCGACAAGAAGGTCCTGACAGACTCCGAGTCTTAGGCAGTTTTTTGGGGCGTGTTTGAGGCAGTTTTTTCCCAAGAATTCTCCTCAGAGGAGAATAGCACCTTCCCTTTTTTTTGGGGGGTATATTGCAGAGCCTCATGATGGGACTTTTTTGTAGATTTATAAGTGTCCCTCAGGGGATTCTTCAGACCTGTCCCTTTTCTTAGTCAGTTGGACTGATGCCTAAAAACACTGCCTTCATCAGACACCACAGAGATTTTAGATTGTAGCCTCTCCAGCCAAATAAGTAGCCTGCCTTCCCTGTCTTTTAAGGTTTTAGAAGAAAAAGTCCTTCAAATCCTATAGTCTAACTTTATGAGCAGGGTAAAGGCAATAAATACAATCCTTGTGGGGATATTCAAAATGCAGCCTCTTCTTCCCACACGACCCACAAGGCCTGAATAATCCTTTTTTAGAAGTATTAGACCTTCTGTACTCACAAAATCCAACAGATGAAAGAAAACTGAGCAGAGGTCAGGGTGACTTCCTTCCTGTCACACGACGTGCTGTAGAAAATCTGAGGGACTTGCCTGTCTGTAGAGTGTTCTTTTGGGTGCTAGAGCCTGATTGGCTGTGTTTCAGCTTCGGTTCTTTTTTTTTTTACAAAAGGACAAGGATGGGCTACTTCAGTGACTATGCAGTCCATTATAGCCGATTATAAAATGTTTTACTACTGTTATATATATATATATATATATATATATATATATGCTCCAATTGCACCCTTTACCAGGAATTCACTCGCGGACGGGTGCTCTCTATGTGGCGGTGCAGTCCACAAATTATCATAGCTCCAAATTCTCTTGATACAAAGAGAAATAAGCACTCACGGGAAACGCTCGTAGGGTATTTTTATTCCGAGCTAAACAAACGCGTTTCGGTGACCTGCCTTCCTCGGTGTTTGTCAACACACCGGGAGGCCGCCATACTTTATACGTACATAGCATCTGTATGTCAACATTGAAAAGGGACTATACACAATATCATTGTAAGATGCGCCATTTTGTAAAGTGCAATTTAACGATTGATCAACATTCTTTTCAACCATATTACACTTAAAAATGAGAAAACAGGGGGCGTGGCCAAGATGGCGGCGAGGTGAGACGCGTTTCCCTGTCTCTCCCTCGCACGCCAGAGAACAGCGCCGAAACGGGGCGATCACTTCCCCCGTTTCTGGCACACAGCACCGCCAGCGGCGCCGGAGTGAGGGGCGAGCCTATCGATACCCCTCAGGCGCCCCCTGGAGCAGTGGTGACCGTCTGGTGGCGGGAGGGGTCTGCGGCCGGCCGCGGCCCAGTGACGAGCGCGGCAGCCACGGCCTAAAGTTCCGAGACACCGGCGAGGGTGAGGGACCCCCGCGGCAGCTCTAGCAGCGCGTGGACGCTCTGCCGACCCCCTGAGACCAGGAGGAAGTGGGGGCGGCACTTCAGCGGGCACAGCGGCAGGGTGCCACAGACAGCAGCACGGGCCCGGAGGACGCAGGGGCGGCTGGACGACGGGAGGACCTGAGGCCTAGCCGGGCACGGAGCGGCGCCGGCCTAGATTGGAGGAGAAGCGGCTGGGGCGCCTTCGGGCAGAGGCGGCGGCCCAGCATCCACTTCAGAGCCGGGGGCCACCTGGCTGGTGGTCGTCTGGGACTGACGGAGGGCCTGTCTGGTTGGCCGCCACCCGCGCAAGACGACGGACTGGGGCCCGAAGGTGAGAGAGCCGGCGGCGGAGAGTCCATATCCGAGAACGGAGGTGCGGGGGCGACGCCGGGCCCCCAGAGGTGAGACAGCTCTTTGCCCGCAAGCCACTGAGGAAGCAAAGGCGCCACACGACAACCGAGCCCCCAGGTGCGAGGAGGAGCCGGGAGGTGCCCGAAGGGCGGGGGTCGGAGCAGACGGGCCCCGCCGCCACGACAGCGGGACGGGAGAGGGCGGGGGCGGCCGCCAACTTACCCCACAGCAGGGGGGGAGAGACCCCCAAGAGTCGGAGAGCACTTGCGGCCGCTGCCTGCCCCCCCTCAGAGGCCGCTTCGGAGAGAGGCACAGGGGAACACGGACGTTGCCACTGGGACAGGCTCCTCCAGCGGAGGGGGTGGACGGCGCCGAACACGAGGGTGGGCCGTGCATCTCTCCAGCAGTGGCCGGGGCCTGCAGCGGGCGGAGCGCTGCGGAGAACGGACTTCGGGGGCCTGACCGGCGGGTTTGCGGCCTGATTGCTGGTGCCACGCCAAGAGGGACTATACAGCGGTGAGCCCACTCGAACGATGGCGACCCAACGGAGTAAAGGTAAAGACAAGACACAGAGCAAGTCGCTGCAGGAGTTGTTTGCCAAGCCCCAGGGGGGGGCGGCGGCGGCGGCTCCAGAGACTCGGACGACCGTGGCTGACGCGATGCGGCCAAAGGGGGCCGGGGACGACGGGGAGGAACCGATCACCAAAGCGTTCCTAATGTCGCTATTTGCGGAACAACGGGAGGACTTCAAATGCATGAAGCAGGAACTCGCGGCGGAGCTACGGGAGGTACGGAGGGACCTGGATGGCATGGGGGAGAGAGTGCAAGCGGTGGAAGACAGGATGGATGCACAGGACACGGAGCTCTCCCTAGTACACCAGGATCTTCTACGCCTCCATGACCAGCAGGTGGACATTCAAACCCACCTGGAAGACTTGGAGAACCGGTTGAGGCGGCACAATATCCGCATCAGGAGGGTGAAACGCAACGCCGAAGAGGGGGAGGTCTTCGCCTTCACGCGTGAGCTCTTTAACCAGATTCTAGGGAGGCCGGCGGACACGGCGCTCATCTTTGATAGGGCCCACCGGGTGGGCCCCCCCCCGCCCGGATAATGCCCTGCCGGCCGACATCCTGGTCTGTCTCCAGGACTACAACACGAAGGAGGAGATCCTCCACAAGGCCAGATCACAACACCCCATCACTTTTCAAGGTAGTCTTTCCGCTCTGACCCTACAAAAACGCAGAACCTTCCGCCCTGTCAAGGACGGTCTCCGTCAACGGGACATTAAATACTCCTGGGGCCACCCGTTTCGTCTTATCTTTCGGCACAATGACCGGCTGTATCAGCTTCGCTCCCTGACGGAGGCGTGCAAGCTATTGGACATTGACTGCCCGAAGGAGGAGGAGGGTCAGGCAGCGGGCTCTCAGAAAGCCGGTGGCCCAGGCTCAGGTTGGAGCCAACTGAAGCAGCGGCGCAGAGGTGCCAGAGGGCGGAGGCCCCCGCCCCGAGGAGATTGCCCAGGGACGTCAGGAGGCCATAGCCTCGGTGGCAGAATCGTTGGCGCCAAAGATCGAAGCCCCTTGAGGGGGGCCGCCTGAGGGAAGTGATATGGTAGTTCCCTTTTGGTTTACACTGCCCCTCAGCTCGTGGGGACTCACTGGCGGGCACAAGGGTGGTCGGGCGGGGGAGGGGAGGCCCTCTGGGACGCCACGTTTCCCCCCTTGACATTGAACATTCCGATCTTCCCTGGAAGATGGACTTTTGGTTTGCCTAATACTGTTGGGGAGAGGGAGGGAGGATGCGCGGGGCCAGTTGGGGATTTATTCTTTTCTATTTCTTTTCTTCCTTTTCCTTCTCTCTACTGTGTCGGGCTCGAGGGGCGGTGGTTGGACGGCTCGGGCACACTTCGGTCACCACAGGGATGCATAACACCAGCTAGTGTTTACTGACAGGTGGGAATGCCTCCGACAACAATTAAGATCCTTACGCTCAATGTCCGGGGCCTTAACAATCCTATTAAACAAAGATCCATAATTTCCCTTCTTGCACAGTCAGGGGCGGAGCTATGCCTGCTCCAAGAAACGCATTTGCTTACGAAAGACACGCACCGGATGCAGTCTAGGTCATTCCCCATACAGTTCTTTTCCTGTGACTCCACAAAACGGGCGGGGGTGGCGATACTTCTAGCACCGAAGTTTAAGGGGCTTTCGATGCATAAGGTGGCAGAGATTAAGGGCAGGCTGCTGGTTTACCAATTCCAGCTGGGAGATTACACAGTCACAGCGGGCACGATTTACGCACCCAACGACAGACCTGAACACTTCCTCCATACGGCACTGACGGAGTTGTCGGCTTCCACATACCGGAGGTTACTACTTGGGGGTGACCTAAATCTGGTCTTCGACAACGTGATGGACCGCTCTGCATACCGCACGGGGAAGGTAGGCGCTCTGTCACAGACGGGTCGCACGGCGCTACAGGAGTTGGATATGGTGGATCTCTGGCGGCTGTATAATCCCTCGGCCCGGGAATATACACACACTTCAAGTGCACACGGCACGTACGCGCGCCTGGACTATTTCCTGGCCACCCGCGCACTCGGGCAGGAGACCTCTGAGGTGGAGATTTTAGCGGCATCCATCTCTGATCATGCAGCGGTGGTTAGGACGCTGAAGCTCCCGCCCATGGGCAGGAGGAAACGCCAATGGCGTTTACGGGATACGCTCCTGCTTCGCCCCGTGGTGGTCAAAAAGCTGCAAGGGGTCATTGAGGAATACCTTCGATTTAATGACAACGGAGATACAGCCCTGCCCACGTGCTGGCTGGCTCTGAAGGCGGTGGTCCGGGGGGCCATTATAGCCCTCTCCGCGGCAGAGAACAAAGAACGACAAGCGAAACGCTTGGAGCTATCACAGAAAGTCAGGGAGCTAGAACGTATGCATAGCCGTACGGGGGCACCGAGGGTCTGGCGGCTGTTAAAAACACAGAGAGCGCAGTTGGAAGCGCTAGACCGTGACAGGGCAGAATATGCAGCACTATGCCTTCGGCAAAGCTACTATGTGGGAGGTGATAAATGTGGTGGCCTCTTGGCCCGCTGCCTTCGGGAGCGCAGATCGAGAGAGGGTGTCAAGGCGATAGTAGACTCGTACGGGGTCCTGCACACAGACGACGGGGAGATCGCTGCGACGTTTCGGGATTTCTATGCCCGGCTCTATGACGAGCAGCCGCTCGATGGCAGCGGGCTAGACGCGTACTTAGACCAAGCACGGGTGACAGGCCTCTCCACACTCCAGGCAGAGCTGCTAGACTCGCCGATCCGGCCGGAGGAGGTGATTTCGGCCATCTCGAGGCTCAAACTAGGCAGGTCCCCGGGCCCCGATGGCTTTACGGCTTTATTCTACAAGCAATTCTGCCCCTTGGTCACCCCGATCCTCACACGACTCTTCAATTCGTTCGACATGTTCGGGGAGCTGCCCTCCTCCTTGTTGGACGCCGCAATAGTGGTGATCCCCAAGCCCGGGAAAGATAGCACACAGTGCGGTTCCTACCGACCGATCTCCCTTTTAAACGTGGACCTCAAGCTGTACACGGGGATTTTAGCGGCCCGTATTGCGCCGCATCTGCCGAACCTTATAGATCCGGATCAGGCAGGCTTTATTCCAGGCCGCCAAACGAGCGATCACACGAAACGGGTCTTACATCTCATTGAGAAGGCCTCTCGTTGCCCGGCCGACGACGCCCTCCTGGCGGTGGATGCCGAGAAGGCCTTTGACCGGGTGCACTGGCCCTATCTTGAAGCGGTCCTGCAACGGTTTGGCATGCGGCACAAAATGCGGGCACGAATACTCAACTGCTACTGAGAACCCCACGCATCGGTCAGAGTTAATGGCCACACTTCTGAGCCATTCCGGATTTCCCGGGGCACTCGGCAGGGCTGCCCCCTCTCCCCTTTGCTTTTCGCAATGTACATGGAGCCCCTTGCCCAGCATATACAACAAAACAGCCGGATCACCGGCATTCGTTTCGGGGGGGGACACCCACACGATCTGCCTCTACGCGACGATGTTCTATTGACCTTCAGGGAGCCCTTAACGTCCCTGGGAGCGATCCTCGAGGAACTCACCACGTTTGGGGAAATATCCGGCTTCAAAGTTAACGTTGCTAAATCAATGGCGCTCTCCCTCTCTCTCACACCGGGAGCGGTGGCAGACCTCCATGCAACTTACCCGGTCCCCTGGTCGTCGGAACCAGTCCCCTACCTCGGGGTGCAGCTGACCCCTACGATTCCGAGTATTCGGACCCTGAACTACGAGCGTCTTTCTTCCACCATCAAAACAGATCTCCAGCGCTGGCAACACCTGCCGCTCTCGTGGCTTGGGCGGGTGGCGGCCATTAAAATGACGATACTGCCTAAGATACTGTGTGTGTTCCACACGCTCCCCATATACTCACCGAAGGGCTGGATCAAACGGGTCCAATCCGAATTAGCACGCTTCATTTGGCAAGGCAGGAAACCACGCCTCAAACGCCAGATTAGTTCTCTCCCGCCGGAATACGGGGGCATTGGAGTCCCCGATCTTAAGCTCTACTTCCAGGCCGCTCAGCTACGCTACCTGGTGGAATGGATGAGGCCTGAATCCGAAAAACACTGGCTGTTCCAGGACCAGGCGGTGGCGGGGACTACCCTGGCCGCGATCCCGTTTCTGCGCCGGGAACAGCGGCCCCCTAACTTATATGCCTCATGGGTGACCCAGGCAGTGGTACAGATCTGGGATCAGACCGGAGAGGGACAAGAGCTGACGTCATTCCCCTCACCCCTGACCCCCCTGTTCGGGAATTCCGATTTCCCGCCGGGGCTCCCGGAGTCCTCTTTCCCGGGTTGGCGATACTCCGGCTGCAGAGCACTAGTGGTCCTGTACAATGAGGGCAGGTTCCTCCCCCTGGCGCGGTTGGCAGCGGACTATGGAATTCCGGCCAAGGACCTGATCGGCTACTTGCAGATCAAACACTGGGTCACGCAGCCGCGGGAGAAACGGGCAGCGCAACGCCGGCTCACAACGTTCGAACGTTGGCTGATCACACGTCATTCGGACAAAAAGCTGACATCGGATCTTTATAAGACGCTCCTCTCGTCACATTATCACTCATACCATGCAGGGAGGGCACGATGGGAGAGGGACTTGGGAAGGGACCTACTGGCAAAGGAATGGGAGGGTAGCTGCTATAGGGCTCGCCACACAGCCACACACACAGGGCTCACTGAGACGTTCACTAAATTGGTGACCTATTGGTACTACACACCGGAACGCCTACATCGCATGGACAGCTCACGCAGCGCAGATTGCTGGAGGGGGTGCGGTCAGCTGGGCACCTTGGCACACATTCTCTGGGACTGCCCCTTGTTATCCTCGTACTGGCAACAAATCCTGGATGAGTTGGATAGATACTTTGATACAGAGCTGCCCCGACTCCCTGCATACATCATCCTGGGGGTCCCCAACGCCATTACTTATCCCTTGAAGTCCCACAGGGGGAAACAGATAGCCCTGGCACTAGGGGCGGCCACACAGTGCCTGCTAGCCTGCTGGAACGCACCCCGCATACCCACACACTTAGAATGGCTGCACCGCCTCTGGCATATCTTAGGGATGGAGCGTATCTCTCTGACACTGGCGGGAAAGGGCGCCTCCTTTGCGGAACTGTGGCAACCGTTCCGGTCCCTCCTGACCCAGGACTTCCGGGAGCTGACTTGTCCCCGATACTTGCGCCTCCTCCGGCTCAGTAATGACCCGGAAGATAGGGAAACCACTTAGACACCCTGATTGGAACATTGGCCCGGTGGTGGCTCCTTACACTCGGCTTTCGGGTCCCTTTGATCCTGAGACAGGGTTTCAATTCTTTTCTTCCTTCCTTCTTTCTTTTTCTTCTCTGACTTTCTTGTTAAAGAGGTATGGGGGTGGGCGTGGAGTGAAGGCGGGAGGGGGGTTATGGGGGGTTCGGGTTAGAGGTGGGGGGAGAAAAGTATTGCGGCTGTCGGGCCTAGCAAGCGTCCCTTCGATTTCCCACCCGACTGTTTGCGGTGGAAGCGAGCTAAGTTGATCTTATCCCCGATGGGGTCGGGGGACAGTGTAACTGACTGCCTGCTGCCATATTTTTCTCTGTTGAAAACCTTAGTAAAAGATTTAAACCTAAAAATGAGAAAACAAACTTTGCGATAATGCTTGAGCCACTTATACATCTTTTCGAAATTATTATAAACATTTCCATATGTGAATAACAATTCTTAAGTTACTCAGCAAATATTCGCAAAGCTCCACATTGCACGCTGTGAATCGGCTTTGACAAAGTGAAGTTACTACTACTTCGCATAAGTATTCAATAACCCCATGATCCATATATGGCGATATTTCTTTGTTATCTCATGTTAAATCTAGCCGTGGATCGGCTTAAGTCCCTTTCAATCAATGAACATCCTAGTGCTAAATCTGGCATGTTACTTTCATTGTTTCTTACGCTACAAAATATACCAAAATGATAACACAACAACAATTTCTTTTTTTGTTTCACTATAGCCTAGACAGATAATCAGCAAATTCAACACAGATTCCACAGTGAATTTATAACTGAATGGGCGGGCCATACAGCACAGTACTGTCAGGGCACACTAGGAATATTAGTGAAGTATGCCTGGAGTGATCGGGACAAGGCATTGCAAGAAATCAAAGAAGTAGAGGAACTGTTATCTAAAGAAGAGAACAAAAATAAAATAGAAGAACTATTGGGGCAAATGAAGATACGTTTGCAGAAATATGAGAACAAAATTAAGTCGAGAAAGCAAGAAACATTTGAACGTGATGAATATGACTATCTTCAAGGAAGAGTGTTAACATTTGCACGAAAATTCGATGGTCCTAGAAAAGAACTGTCACAGCGCGCACGGTGAAAAACCTTGAAAAACTTTTTTTTTTATAAATACATAACTTAGCATTTAAAAAACCGTACAAATTCACTTAAAAAACCATAGGTTTTCACACTATAACTCGCGCGACCGCCACTCTATCACAAGGATGATGTCATCAGTGATGTCATGAGTGATGCCACTGACCATGTCATGAGTGATGTAATATGTGACGTCATCAGCAGTGGATTGCGGGCGCGCGAGTTATAGTTATCTGAACTAACTATAACGGGGGAATTTCAATGGTTTTTTACGAGTGAAATGTCCAGCTACCTATGGTTTTTTAAGTGAATTTGCAAGGTTTTTTAAATGCTAATTCCTAACTATAACGTGTGTGAAACCTATGGTTTTTTATATATATATATATATATATATATATATATATATATATATGTATTCAAAATGCCCCAAAGCAACGGGACGGCACTCGACAGCACTCTCGTTAGTGGCAGACCTCGCTGTAACTCGCTTGCCTTCTCCCAGAGATTAATCCACAAAGCCGACGCGTTTCGAGGCCTTACGCCTCTTCTTCTTGGGCTGACAGAAAATGCACTGAGCGCTCACCATTGTAATCCTTTATTTAGTATAATGCACTTGGTAGGCGTGGCTTCATTAGCCTGATGGTATGCTGGGACTGGTAGCTCTCATGCAGTAAAAAAGCCCGTTTTTCCTGCATCCCATCCTACGAAGGAAGTTTGAAATGGTTTTAAAGAGACAATAATGCGCTGTACCTACTAAGGGAAATAATGAACACTCAGCATTTAGGACTATCAGTCCCAGCATACCATCAGGCTAATGAAGCCACGCCTACCAAGTGCATTATACTAAATAAAGGATTACAATGGTGAGCGCTCAGTGCATTTTCTGTCAGCCCAAGAAGAAGAGGCGTAAGGCCTCGAAACGCGTCGGCTTTGTGGATTAATCTCTGGGAGAAGGCAAGCGAGTTACAGCGAGGTCTGCCACTAACGAGAGTGCCGTCGAGTGCCGTCCCGTTGCTTTGGGGCATTTTGAATACATAACTGACACGGCAGCCCTTGCCGTGGGGACAGAGCACCATTTTCTCTACAATAATGAAAAGGCTGTGAAGAGAACATTCTCATCTCACGAAGCACGGCGCTCTCATGCAGTAAAAAAGCCCGTTTTTCCTGCATCCCATCCTACGAAGGAAGTTTGAAATGGTTTTAAAGAGACAATAATGTGCTGTACCTACTAAGGGAAATAATGAACACTCACCATTTAGGACTATCAGTCCCAGCATACCATCAGGCTAATGAAGCCACGCCTACCAAGTGCATTATACTAAATAAAGGATTGCAATGGTGAGCGCTCAGTGCATTTCTGTCAGCCCAAGAAGAAGAGGCGTAAGGCCTCGAAACGCGTCGGCTTTGTGGATCAATCTCTGGGAGAAGGCAAGCGAGTTACAGTGAGGTCTGCCACTAACGAGAGTGCCGTCGAGTGCCGTCCCGTTGCTTTGGGGCATTTTGAATACATAACTGACACGGCAGCCCTTGCCGTGGGGACAGAGCACCATTTTCTCTACAATAATGAAAAGGCTGTGAAGAGAACATTCTCATCTCACGAAGCACGGCGCTCTCATGCAGTAAAAAAGCCTGTTTTTCCTGCATCCCATCCTACGAAGGAAGTTTGAAATGGTTTTAAAGAGACAATAATGCGCTGTACCTACTAAGGGAAATAATGAACACTCACCATTTAGGACTATCAGTCCCAGCATACCATCAGGCTAATGAAGCCACGCCTACCAAGTGCATTATACTAAATAAAGGATTACAATGGTGAGCGCTCAGTGCATTTTCTGTCAGCCCAAGAAGAAGAGGCGTAAGGCCTCGAAACGCGTCGGTTTGTGGATCAATCTCTGGGAGAAGGCAAGCGAGTTACAGCGAGGTCTGCCACTAACGAGAGTGCCGTTGAGTGCCGTCCCGTTGCTTTGGGGCATTTTGAATACATAACTGACACGGCAGCCGTTGCCGTGGGGACAGAGCACCATTTTCTCTACAATAATGAAAAGGCTGTGAAGAGAACATTCTCATCTCACGAAGCACGGCGCTCTCATGCAGTAAAAAAGCCCGTTTTTCCTGCATCCCATCCTACGAAGGAAGTTTGAAATGGTTTTAAAGAGACAATAATGCGCTGTACCTACTAAGGGAAATAATGAACACTCACCATTTAGGACTATCAGTCCCAGCATACCATCAGGCTAATGAAGCCACGCCTACCAAGTGCATTATACTAAATAAAGGATTACAATGGTGAGCGCTCAGTGCATTTTCTGTCAGCCCAAGCAGAAGAGGCGTAAGGCCTCGAAACGCGTCGGCTTTGTGGATTAATCTCTGGGAGAAGGCAAGCGAGTTACAGCGAGGTCTGCCACTAACGAGAGTGCCGTCCCGTTGCTTTGGGGCATTTTGAATATATACATAATTTTTACTGGGAGACTCCCACCTTGCCGGCGGGGAAGATTCAAGCAAGTGAATCTATGAAAGATCCAATACTGGATAATTGACAAACCAATGTATTTATTAAATAAAAGTTCTTGTCAACTTAATATTGGAGCATGATAACAAAATAATAATTATGAATGATTTTAAATGGGAGAAAATGTAAATGAAAAGTTACCTTAATGATTGTTAGCTCTTCATTTTGGTTTTCTCCTATTGCAAAGTGTTTCATTTAGAAACAGCAGGCCTCTTGCTCATGGCCAGTGGACACTATGAAATATTTATAACTGAAAAATACAGTTGGTTGTTTTAAATGAAAGAAATTTAAAGTGAAGAAAAATATTTCTGTGAAACATTAAGTCTCAATGTTTTTCTCCACTTCAATTAAGCCAATTACGTCTTAATGTTTTGTGAAGTCTGTTTCTTCACTTTAAATTCGGTCTGCCAAATGTAGCATGAATCAGCTATGGCGGGAACTTAAAAGGAAGCCAACGGACTCACTAACTATAACCAATTTAAGAGAGGCCCGTAGCTATTTGGAGGCTGCCAAATGGGAACAACGAAGGACCTATTGGAATTCCTTCTGGGCCATACTATACCATGATATAAGGTCCAGCAATTCTGCGAGGTTTTGGCGCACTACAAATAGTTTAGGGGGCAGAGTCCCCAAAGTTGCCTTGTCTAACATACTGGAATCTGAGTGGTATCTCTTCCTGCATAGTCTTTTCAATGATCTACAAGAACATAATTACAATCAGGTTACTGGCACAGAGGGCAGCAAAGCTCCAGAGGTTCAACCTTGGATTGAGGGTAACTTACCTCTTAGCACTTCCATATAGCGCCAATAATCCAAAAGCAGATTGAAAAGGGACAAAAAGATGGGGCCCAGGGCACAGGAGGCATTCCATCAGCCCTGTTTAAGGAGGAACCTGCTTTCTGGGTCACTCAGCTAGCTCTGCTCTACGCTACCATCTTAGAAAATAACATAATTTCGCTCTCATGGCAAGGATCGATCCTCTTCCCAATCTTTAAAGGAGGAGATAAAAAATCCCCAGGCAACTATCGGTTGATAGCCTTAATTGATAACAAAGCGAAGTACTTCGCAGGGATACTGCTAAACTCCCTTCGGGCATGCGCCGAAGCATGCTCAATAATCCCACCAAACCGGATTCACATGCAATAATGGGACTACGGTCAATCTTATGGCACTTTCCCTTTTAATCGACCAGGCGGAGATCAGCACTAGCCTCATCTATATGGGGTTTATTGACTATAAATCGGCATTTGACAAAGTCAACAGGTCAAAGCTGTGGCAGAAGCTTTCTTTATTGACCATTCCAAACAGCTTATTGAGAGCTGTGCAGCTCACGTGGGTCAGGATCAAGAATAGAGACAGCTCAAGACTGTCACAACCAATTTCAACAACGCAAGGCCTTAAGCAAGGGTGTGTTCTTGCCCCCACACTTTTTAATTTATTTTTATCTGATCACCCGGAAGCCCTGAATCTAGCTAACTCGAACCCACCGAAACCTACTGTATGCCGACGACGTGGTTCTTTAAAGCCACACAAAGATAGGACTACAACGGCTCATAAATGCAACTGGCGCATATTCAAACAGGAATGGGCTTCAGATCAACAACAAGGAAAATAAAATCCTGGCAGTTCGCTCAGGAAGGCCCAAGAAGCTGGCATGGGTTTTAAACTTGGAAAGAATAGAAGAAACCAGCAGCCACAAGTACTTAGGAGTCTTCTTTAAGAACAATGGCAGATACAAGAGTCAATTGGGTGAAAGAAAGGAACTGTGTTGTGACCTGTGACACAAGTAGACACTGGTAGCCAAGTAAAGTTAAGGAGTACCTTTATTCTGTAGCTGGTCCAAGTACATGAAGATGGTACACAGGTAAATCAGGTAGGTAGTCCAGGTAAACAGGTGATGTAGATGTAGGTTAGCCAGTACTCAAGCCCTTAGTTCCAGGTGACCCCACCAGGAGCAGCCTGCCTGCTGCTCAGCCCATCTCTAACTGTCATTCTTCACTCACACAGACACCCAACATTCCGTGCATCACTGAATGTCCAACATTCTACAGTAAGCATACACACTGGCTGAGCAGCAGGAAGATTGAAGAACTACAAGATATAAGCAAACTGTGCAGGGCATAACAAACTGCATTAGCATTTGCACTCAGCTCCATTCACAAGAAACTATTTGGCCCAACTTTCGCTCCAACCCTCCATGCGGCTCCGGCAAAGGTTATTTCAACTCTAACCTACAGAAGTGAGGTGCTAAAAGGGCTAGACAGTGGCAAAATAGACAAATTAGTCCAAAACAACTTTAGAACAACTTTCCAGCTACCTTCCTAGACTTCACCGGCACAATTGAGGCCGGAATTTGGCATCTGCTGACAATCAATCGGAAGAATCAATCAATTAATTTGTAAAGCGCACTACATACATACCCGCAAGAATGGCGACTTTTCGGAGGAGGAGCCTAGCGCGCAACCAAGATGGCCGCGTAGGTGCGAGGCTCCCGAGGACCTCCGCAACCTCCTACGTTTATCCTGCCTTCATCCTGAATCGGTTGAGGGGACTGTGTCGGTGAGCCTGAGCCGAGGTGGTACCCGTTTTCCGTTTTTGAATCGGACCCCGGGTGCCGGGGTGGGCGCCGACCGAAGTTTGCGGCCTACTTCCCTCCTGACCCCGGATTCGAGTTTGGGGGTAACCCAGTGGCGAAGTGAACAACAACGGCGGGCTGGGCCTGGCGAGTCGCGTACCCCGCACTTTCACTTTCGCTTTTGACTCCCCCTGCCCTCATCGCAAGTGTGATTACGGCGCTTCTTTGTGTTGGGGTGGCCTCGCTGGGAGACCCTGCCTGCCTGCGGTGGCCCGCTCTGCCGTCCTGGGGTGACCCCCGGGGCTCTCGGCCTTGATTGCTTGCTCTTTACTGCGTAGCTGGTGAGGGCGCGAGCCGCACGACGATGGCCACGAAGCAGGATGGGGATCGGTTGAAGGCCAAGTCTACCCGGCGTGGCACCGCGCATCAGGCCAACATTATGGACCGCTACACCCTCCCGAAGGGGTCTCCCGGCGGATCGCACAAGTCCTCCGAGTGCCCCTCGGATGCCCCGGATTTGCCTGCGGATCTGACTTTGCAGGATGTTATGGGCGCCATTGCTGAGATGAAGACCTCAGTGGGCCAGCAATTCGACACCTTGGCACATAAACTCGACGCGGTCCTCATCGATGTCAACCTTGTTAGAGCCGATCTCTCTAAGACCAATGACCGGGTCGACTCTTTGGCCCACACAGCGTCGGGCCTCACGACTGAGGTAGCGGCCCTTCAGACGGAGGTGCATCGGCTCCGTCAGGCAAGTGCGCTCCTGGATCGGCGCCTGGAGGACTCCGAGAGCAGGGCCCGGAGAAATAATATCCGCATCATTGGAGTGCCCGAGGGACGGGAGGAGTCGGCGGCGGATCTCTTTGTGGAGGACCTGATCTCTACCCATCTCAAGCCTAAGGGGCTGAGCAAATTCTTTGCGGTGGAGAGGGCCCATAGAGTTCCCGGAGGCAGGCCGAAGGTCGGAGCCCCTCCGCGGCCTCTTATTGCCCGTATTTTTAACTTTCGGGACAGGGATGCGATTCTGCAAGCTTCTAGACTGCAAGGGCCGATTAAGCTGGAAAACATGGAGGTGAACTTTTATCCTGACTTCACGCAGGCGGTCCAGAAGCAGAGACTGAGTTTCCTGGGTGTCAAGCGGCAGCTTCGGGACATGAACCTAAAATATGCCATGCTCTTCCCAGCCAGGCTGCGGGTGGAGGCGGATGGTCGCACTCACTTTTTTGACCGTCCTGACATGGCCGGGGACTGGTTGGACACTTTGACTGGGGGACATGGTCGGGATGGAGGGGGGGCGACGGGAGGTGGGCGCTCACCGGACCGGGTCTGAGGTACTGACGCCGTGGCTCACCCCGGATGATGCCACATTTGGCCATGCTTAGGGTCTTTTGCCTATTGTGCCTTGTTTCCCCTCCATGGGAGGTTGTGCTGGGTCTCGAGGGGGTTCTCACTCCTCCTCTAGGGGGTCTTAGTAGTTTCATTTACATAGGGGCGACAGGCACACTGCAAGTTGGGGGGGGCTGTTTGGGCTCATGCAGGGGTGCAGGGAGGGGGGAGTTTTGTTGGGGCTGTTGGGTTGGGGTTGGGTATTGTTTATTTCTACCACAAGGCAGATGTATTGTTGTGCTACTTCTACAGTGCTCCCTGGGGGGAGATGGCTCGACTTCGGCTATGATGGGGGGTAGGGGACTGAGTCTTTTGTCCTGGAATGTTAATGGACTGGGGGACAGGATAAAACGGGGTGTGGTCCTGCAGTTTTTAAAACTTATTTCTCCCGATATAGTATTCCTGCAGGAAACACATCTCATTGGAAACTCCTTTCGTGCTATGAATAGACGGGGCTATCGCCTTATAGCCCACTCGGGCTTCACCTCTGGTTCGAGGGGCGTGGGAATCATGGTTAAAACTTCGCTCCCGTTGGAGATGGATGAGGTGTTCCACGATGACAGGGGACGATACACGGCTCTGGTGGGTAGATTGGAGGGTAGAGTGATTGTTTTAGTTTCTGTTTATGTCCCGCCAGGGTTGCAAACAACTACTTTCGCTGATCTGGGACGCCTCCTCCTTGGCCTTCCGGAGGGGATTCTAGTGGTTGGGGGAGATTTTAACGCTGTAGTCTCCGGTACTGAGGATCGTCACCCTCCTAGGGATCTCCCCCGTGCCCAAGCGTGGTTGTCCGGCCTCTTGGATACATTGGGGCTGGTGGATTGTTGGCGGCTGAAACACCCTACGCAGATACAGTACACCTTTCATTCCGGGGCTCATGGCAGTCTTTCAAGGCTTGATTATGTTCTGATGCCAGCGGCACAGGCGGGGAGGGTTGGGGAGGTACGACATTTGGCGCGGGTTATTTCGGACCACTCCCCGCTCCTGCTGCACTTCGACGTTGTCCCGAGGGGGGAGGGGAGGGTGGTCCCGGTCAATCCCTGGTAGCTGCGTGACCCCAAAATTCGCGCAGATTTGGTTAAATCTCTTGAGCGGTATTTTGAAGATAATGTGGGGTCTGTATCGTCTGCGGTCTCCCTGTGGGAGGCGTTTAAGACGGTAATCCGGGGGGAGGCCCTGTCCCTTATTTCCCATTCCCGGTGGCGCGGGCGGGAGGAGGTGACCCGTATTGAAACTGAGATAACTGAGTTGGAGGGTGATCTGGAATGTGGGGTGACGGACGACAAATGACATGCTCTCCGACTCAAGCAGGCGGACTATAAGGCCCTCGTCACGGAGGCAGCCAGGGGCCTCAGTAGAGAGCAGCATGGGAGACTGTATGATGTGGGTGATAAGGCTGGTAAATTCATTGCGTGGCTGGATAAAAAGGAGAGAGCGAGTCGAGTTGTCCCGTCGATTGAGAAATTGGATGGTGTGTGTGTCACTGATCCGGGTGAAATTGTTGATTGCTTCGCAGAATATTTCCGTGGGGTGTACTCCCTGGTATCTTCCCGCTCGGAAGAGGATTCCCATGCTCTGCTCAGGGACATTGCGCTGCCTTCCCTTTCGGAAGAGGATAAAGTGTCGTTTGACGCCGCCCCTACATCTGAGGAGATTGCCCTCGCCATACGTTCGGTCGCTTCCGGCAAGGCCATGGGTCCTAATGGCCTTCCCATCGAATTGTACAAGCTGCGACCGGATACGCTGGCGCCACATCTCCGTGCTATGTTCCTCGCGGCCCGTTCGGCGGGTTCCCTCCCGCTGGACCAGCGTCTGGCCACTATCGTGGTTATTCATAAGGAGGGGAGGCCGCGGGATCGGGTCACGTCTTACAGGCCCATTTCTCTGTTGAATGCGGAGCCCAAAATTCTCGCCAAGGTGCTGGCTAATCGGCTGGTTAGCGTGGTGTGCGATCTGATTCACCAGGACCAGTCCGGCTTTATCCCTCATCGCAACACCGCGCTTAATCTGCGGCGTTTGCATGGGGTGCTCGCGCGGGTCCCGTTCATGCGAGAGCCGGCCATTTTGGCGTCCTTGGACGCCACTATGGCGTTTGACACGCTTGAGTGGCCATATATTTGGGCGATGCTGGCGAAGTTTGGTTTTGGCCCGGGATTCATTGGTTGGGTGAAACTGTTATACTCCGGACCTCTGGCGCAGGTGGTAATGAACGGTAGAGTGTCGGCTCCGTTTGAGCTGGGCAGGGGTACGCGGCAGGGCTGCCCGCTGTCGCCGCTCCTCTTCGCGCTTGCCTTGGAGCCCCTGGCGGAGTGGCTGCGGTGGGAGCCTTCCATTCGTGGTCTCCGTTGGACACCTGAGTATGAGGACCGCGTATCCCTTTACGCAGATGATATCCTTCTATACCTTGCCTCCCCGCGTAAATCGCTGATTGTATTAGTGGATGTTTTGCATTCCTTTGGCCGCAATTCTGGCCTAGTCATCAACTGGGCTAAATCCTGTGTGTATGTCCTCTCCGGGGAGACTCCTATCCTACCGCGGGGCTGCCCTATCCAGGTCGCTCAGCAGGGATTTAAGTACCTGGGTATCTTTATCACCCTGGACGCTGAGGCCCGATATAAACAAAATTTGCTCCCCCCCCTCCAGCGCCTGAAGGAGGACGTGGCGCGTTGGAGGCGCTTGCCGCTCTCATTGCTTGGCCGTGCGGCATTGTTTAAGATGATGTCGCTGCCACGTTTCCTATATGCTTTACAGAACACGATGGACGTTGTCCCGGCGCGCTACTTTCGCGAGGTGGAGAGTCTGCAGCGCCACCTATTCTGGGATGGGAGGCCGCATATCGCCCTTGCGAAGCTGACACTCCCGTGGTACGACGGGGGGGTCGCCCTCCCAGACATCAAACGGTACTACTGGGCCTCCCAGCTGGCCGCGATAAACCACGGCCTTTACGGGCCCGCTCTAAACCCGGTATTTGAGATGGATAAACTATTACTGCCGGGTGGTGACTATAATCGGGCGCTTTATTCTCGATCGCTCGACGCGCGTCTGACGGGCCCTACGCGGGTCATGGTACGGGTGTGGCACGCGGCAAACTTGGCGATGGGGTGGAAGGATCGATTGACCCGGGCGACGCCACTGTATGCCTCTGAGCGGCTGGGCTCCCTGTGGACCTCGAAGGGCTTTGAGAAGTGGGACATGATAGGCCTCAGCAGAGTGGGCGATCTCTGATCGAGGGGGGGATTCAAAACGTTCGATGTGCTGCAGACGGAATTCCAGTTGCAGGACAGGGAGTACTTTCGATATCTACAGGTCCATCACGCGCTGGTCTCCGTATTCCCGGATGTTGCCTCCATCCCGGAGTACTCCCCTCTGGAAGATAGAGTGCTAGATGGGCATGTGCCGGACGGCACAATTTCCTTGATTTACAAAAAGCTCATCAACGATCGCTCGGGCCTGTTGACTAGCCTTCGTGAGGCGTGGGTCGCCGATGGATTGGAGCTGGACGACGAGGACTGGGTGTCTGCGGTGGCCTCCCCGAAAGAGGTGGCCATACCGGCCCGCCCTCGCTTCGTCCAGCTCAAAATACTCCACAGGGTCTATGTTACGGGGCCGGGTCTGATGCGTATGGGATATTCCGTGGATGGGTTGTGTAAGCGTGGGTGTGGTTCATTAGGGACCTTCGTCCACATTTTGTGGGAATGTCCGGAGGTGGCGCGATTCTGGCGTGGTGTGCATGCGGTGTTGCAGGCGGTCACACATGTGCCGCTGCTTCCTGAGGCGAGGAGGTGTCTGCTAAATGTGTGGGAGCCAACTGATTACTCAGTGCCGCAGACGTGGTGGGTGACTTTGGGCCATATGGTGGCCAAGCGTGACATAGCGCAATTGTGGGGCTCCCAGAGGTCGCCAACGATCTCGGCATGGAAGGACAACATGGATTGGTGTATGTTTCGGGAAAAAGTGGTGTATGTCGCGAGAGGTAAGCCTGGGAAATGGGTGAAAGTGTGGGGCCCCTGGAACTCCTACCGTGGCGGAATTTGTACCCCGCCGCTGACGCCTGATCTGGCACTGGCCCCGTCTCCCTAGTCTCCTTGGTTCTGGGTACTGAGTCCACTTTGTCTCCGCTACGGCCTGTCCCCCCCCGCTTTTCCTGTGGATCGGTAGGGTCCTCCCCAGGGGAGCTCGTACTGCTGCTTCGACTTCTTGCTGCCTTGTGGATTTGTTTGTTATTTCTTACATAAAAATGGAACCGCCATCTGGGGGGTCCGGACGGTGTGGCCGCCAACGTTTTTTCTTTCCAACTCCTGTGATCTCTCTCACGCTGCAGCGTGTGTTTCCCGCTTGTATTCTATGCTCTTATTGTTTGCTAGCGGCCGGCCCGAAGGTTGTAGGCCAATTTTTGTATCTCTTTTGACTTCTGTAATAAAGGTTTCAAAAAAAAAAAAAAAAAAAAAAGAAGAATGGCGACTTTTCTAACGAGCTTTCACAAGCTGAGGGCGTCAAAGGAGGGTAGTCTGGCTTACCACTTATGGGCCCAGCTGAACACAAGACGATGGCCAGCGGGGCACCGCTACTTGTCCTGCGGGCTTAGCACTCTCGGCCTGAGCAAGCTCTGGGACTTACACGCAAGTCAAAATGAATTCAAGAGGCTAGCAAAACTCAGCGCAAAAAGACTTTCCTCAGTGGAAGACAGGGCCAGCCTCTCTGCTAGAAGCCACGACTAGATGACTCTCAGCACTTATGCACAGTTGAAACCTCAGTTATCTAACTCTCGCCTTCAGTGCACACACTAAGCTCTGCTTCTTAAAACTGAGAATGGGGTGATTCCAACAATTTGCCATCTTCCCAAATGGAAGAGAGACTGTGCCCTGGAAACATGCCTGCTTTGCGGCCAACATAGGGAAGATCTTTTGCACATACTGTGTTTGTGCCCTAACCTCTTGAAGGAAAGAAGGGCTCTACTACGAAGGGGTTGGATCACCAGGAGGCCAGATCATATAGAGGCACCAGTGTTGGCCTGCTTTGATCCCCGGAATACCATCTTAAATTGCGCCTTGGTTAGGTTAATGGATCGCTTTGCAAAAAAACTAGCGCAGGCGAGACCTGACCTAGACCCCTTGCTTACCTGTATCAGTTGCTGAACTAACTCTATTTACGGAGCGGACTGGCACACGGACAGTTTTGAACAAAAAATAAAATAAAATTGTCATCAGAAGGGGAGTAGCTCACAGGCTAGCTGACCCAGGCCTCAAAGGTTTTTTTAAACTAGTTCTGCCGTCTCCCATGGGAACACTACTATAGGAGTTATGGGTAGTGCTCTTACAACAGAGTTTTATATGTTATGATGTTGGGTGCTTTTATCCACAGGAACCTGGGATTTATTATTAATTTGACATATTGCAACAATATACATATATCCTATTCATACACACACACATGTTCATACATCCCTAAAGACCATGCTCTCACCGGCACACATGGCAGCCCTGTCATAGTGCCTCTGGTCAAGGTATTCTTTCAAACCATAGTATCTTGCTCTAAAAACCTTACGCTTAAAGTCAATTAAACTGGGGGTGGGGGTATCTGGCAACAATAAGCAAGATGCTTAACCTTCAGCAGCACACAATGATTTTCAATGATCAAGAAGTAGCTATCATTACAGAAAGGTTTAGAGACTCTAGTGGTATTTAAGAATTCTCATGTTGAGATGTCTTAGAAGAAAGCAAAAGGAACAATTGATGGACAGAATGCAGAATAATGTCATACGTTCACCGCAATACAGAGATCTGGGCCTAAATCCATCATTTTTTTGCTCACCATGCCATTCCAGTTTGAACCCAGCCATATGCAAATCAGTCTTGACCCTATGCCCAATGGGTACAGTCCAGCATGAACTGCCAGGCCAGGTCCTCCCTCGACTGGAAACAAGCATCCTAGGACCAGTTTTGGGGTTTCACCCCTCCTCAGCCAGGTTAGCTTGACTCCAGTGGCATGGAGAGCATGGGAAACCGGTCCCAGGAAGCTCGTTTCCGGTCCAGGGAGGAGCTGGCTTGGCAGTTCGGGCTGGACTGTTCCCATAAGGAACAGGGTCAAGACTGATTTGCATATGGCCGTGTCCAAACTGGGGTGGTGTGGTGAGCAAAAGAATGGTGGATTAAAGCCAGATCCTTGTGACTGGGGGTGAATGTTTGCATTGTCCAGCATTCAGTCCATCAATTGTTTATTTTGCATATGTCGCCCTAAGTGGGAAGAGTATGCCCAGATGTGGTCCTGTGCTCACTACTGATGAAGGGTGATGCCCTGAAACCGGTCCCAGGATGCTTGTTTTCGGTCCAGGGAGGACCTGGCTTGGCAGTTCGGGCTGGACTGTTCCCATACGGAACAAGGTCAAGACTGATTTGCATATGGCTGGGACACAACTGGGGTGGTGTAGTGCGCAAAAGAATGACGCATTAAACCCAGATCCTTGTGACTCAGGGTGAATGTTTGCATTGTCCAGCATTCCGTCCATCAATTTTTTCTTTTGCGTATGTCCTAGAGGAACCACATAAATGTAGGCTAAGATGAGGCCTAACAGACTTTCAAACAGTGAGGAAATGGGCTCTATAATATGGTATGATTGTGCGACTTCACTGTGTAATACACTTACCAATCCGTTTAGGACAAGTACATTTTGTTTCTGAACCCTTTTAGCTCAATGCTGGGTAGTTGTGGCTCTGAGCAGCAGCCTTACACAAAGGAACAAGTGTAAAGCATTTGAGCATTTAAACAGCACCAAAACAATTGAAATACACAAGACACTCAGAAACCTAACTCAAGTTGAGAAAAAAAGACAGATTTCTTGTATATTTTTAAACACTAAAACAAGCATTTGCAATGCAACAGGTCTCGCATTTGCGAGAGTTTAAGTTAATGGCATTGTAAATGATAATGGCCTTAATTTATGTCTGAAAAACCAAAACATAAATAAAAGGCATTGTCATTTACAATGCCAAGAGCTCAAACTGTTGCAAATGCGAGACCTATTGCATTGCAAATGCTTGTTTACTATGACCCCCGTCCCCTCTCCATTTCCAGACCTTCTCCTCCTCTCACCCATCTCTTTTTCATCATTATCTCACCGCTTCCCCTTTCACCTCCTATCCCCTTCCGGTCTTTCCCTCCACTACTTCTCTCCCTTTCTAGTTGTCCTCCCTCTCTTCCTCTATCACTCAGCCTTCTTTTCTGTTTTTTATCAGCCGCCATTGTAAGTACCCAGCGCGTCCACTCCCCTCCTATGAAAGTTAAAGTGCGGTGTGTGCACTGTTGAAAAGTAAGTATTAATGTTTGCAAACCTCACGGCAGTGAAAGCGCGGTGTGTGCAAACATTAATTCTTACTTACTTACAGTAGGTCGTTTGTGTTATCTACAACAGTCAGAGCAAAACAACACTTGCTGCACCACTGTTTTGCGCTTAATAAGTTGAGAAAAAACTATCTCCCTTTCTATATTCATTGCCTCTCCGGATTGGTCACCCCTTTCCATGTGCGATGGCAACCCACACATACCTGGGATGATGGGGGCAGTGTGGAGAAGCTACGGGTCGCTCATGGTGCCGGATAGGGCTGCTGCTGGGTTGAAATATCTAGACTGAGCTCCTCTTCCCAAACAGGTGCAAAACCGTTGCCGCAAAGAACACACCACGACTCCAACAGAGAGTAGGAAACAATGAAGAGAAAGTGAACTCGGGAGCGCACACTGAGGCAGGATAAAGTGTGGAGCACCAACCAGCACACAACATACACAAACAGCAGCTGCACCGACATTGAGCGCCTCTGCAAGTAGCAGGGACAAACACACACACACACACACACACACACCCCCCAACGGGTCACACCCACAACACAGGGCTGCCAGCTAGCAAACAACGCGCAGCAGGGACGAGAACCAGTCCGCCCTGCCCCCCTCCCCTGCAGCTTTTGGGCCGCCCCTCCGATGCTGGCAATGACCTCAACTGACAGCCATCTTGAAGCTAAACGATCCGCCTCTCTGTACGAGTTCAGAACGTGACTAAGACTACAGACAGAGAAAACACCTCATCTTGTCCGTGATATCGCAGTGCAAGAACCGTAATCTGGAACACTGAGATTTAATAGGGTTTACTCTATACCGTGATGAACAGTTCTGTCATTACTGATACATAGGACTGTATTTTTAAATATAATAGATACGATGTATTGCACTTTGTATATATGTAGGAGGCAGGAAACACAATGATAAGTCTCATTCTTGATTGTAACTTTTCACAAAAGATCAACTTTAAGATGGCCGCCACCCCACACAGAGAAGTAGGTAGGAGTGCCAGATGCTTCTCTAGGAGAGCTCTTTCGGAGCTAATATTGGTGGCTGATTGGCACTGGCAGTGCTTTGGCCAGGCAACGTAAATACTGCCCGAGGGTGGTTTCCAACGTTTCAGCAACGTAATGATAGGGCGAGGATCTGTGCTGTGGTTCAAGCCACACTGCAGGTGGTTGTGTTTAGAAATATTTCTGGATCAGACACCAATGAAGAAACCAGCCTGTCTGCCTGGCACCGCTAGTGTTTCTGACGGGGTGATGCTGCTGCTGAATATATAATGTTGAAATACCGTAGGGTTAACGTACCTCTGGTTTACTGCTCTAACTAAGTAGTACAACACAATACAAGTTTGCATGTAGAACAGGAAAGGTAAAAAACTCTATATCGAAGAGCATTTTCGGAATAAAAAATTACTGCGTATCATATAAGGCTTTTCACAGTAAAGACACTGATTTAAGGTGGTCACTGGGTGACAGTGTAAGCCTGGCAAGCCCACTTTGAATGATGTCAAGCAGTTGTGCAGGATCCCAAGTTGGGGATTGTCCTTTCCGACCGTTTACGGCTCTGGGACAATAGATTTTTGCAGCCCCGGTTTAAATGACTGAGTGGCCTTGCCATTTAATAAAGTGAAAGCGCGGTGGGTGCGCTGTTGAAAAGTAAGAATTAATGTTTGCAAACATCAAGGCAGAGAAAGCACGGTGTGTGCACTGTTGAAAAGTAAGAATTAATGTTTGCAAAAGGCACGGCATGAGGAGGAAACAGCGGGGCTAAAAACACAGACCAGTTGAGGCCAAAATCATGCAGCGCGGTTACTAAATGCAAATGAAATGCACCCCATGAGGAGTTACGAGAATAAAAACAAAAAAAAGAGCTTACCCACTAATTTGGGTGCCGCGCTCCAACTTAGAACATCGCGCTTCACAGCCGGAATGACAAAAAAAAAGTTCTCTTCCACTAATTAAGGAGAGAGTATCACGCCGCATGTAAAGGATCCAGTCCGGGTGGGCGGGGCCAAAAGTGGACAGGGAGGTAACCAGGAGGGACTAAAGCCAGCGTTTAGCCTAAGCTATGACACAAGCCAATGGGAAGGAGTGGCGGGCTTCAAGTCTCCTCCTGAAACCGTATTGATTCCAAGAAGACCTCGCAGAGCAAGGGGCGCATGCGCCCTCCAGCACTAGGTCTGCGAGACCTAAAAATGACAACTGGAGGGTTCCACAGATACAGAATATAATATAAAAGATACAGTAAATCACACTTTTTACTGCAGACAAGCATTTGGCAAATTCAATGAATTTGACACTTAAAAAAGCTTTCAAGTAAAACTTAGGTGAGTATCAGTGCGGGCACTCTGATTTACTTTAGGCGACCAACTCCAGCAGAAGCCAGTCAGGGAAACCAGCTAGGTCCAAAAAGACTTACCTGGCATGACGAAGCAGTCTTCAGCGAGTTCCAGGCACTTTTTTCTCCTTGCCATAGAATCCCAAGGAAGTGATCCTGATGCAAGGGATACTAGATGCTCAAGGAAGTCTCTTGCTTCGGCTAAGCTCATAGGTCTACTTCTTCACGAGCAAGACACAGCAGGCACAGGACATTTTCCTTTGATAGCAACCAGGATCAGCATGAGCAGTCTTCGCAATGTCCTTGGTGCAGCATGGCACTCCTTCACCCTCTTTTCCAGTATGGTGAGATTCGAGTTAGGGGTGCCAGACGAGCCCTTTTTATGCTCAGAATATGACCTTAGGATAGGATGAGGTTGGTAGCTAATGGTCTACCAGGTTCCCTTCCTCCTAACTCCCAGCGAAGTGTGGCATCTGGTTATTCTATGATGTACCATTCTGCCTACTTGCAGCAGGGCAGAACCCCTCTCCTTGCGTACAGTGCTCTCCTAGTCCACCCCAGCGGTGTGGCTACCAAGGAGGCTACGTGCCCCTGTAAAACCGGTTTGACAACTAGTTTCCCTTCTCCTTTCCGAGGGCCAGCCTGCCTACCTAAACAGAGTTGCCCTTTTCCCAAGTGTTCATCATTAGCTCTTCAAAGACTACTTCCCATTTGAAGCTGGTCTTTTGGGTTAACACCCATGCGGCTACCTCTCTCTCCCGTGCAGGCCGCTATTGTTACTCTTCCTGGGAGCTGTTTGCATGTCACCCCAGGAGGGCAGACTGCTGTCTTAGGAACCAACATCATGACAACCATGAATGGGCACAGGGGACTTTGTAAAAGTTGCAAAATGCAACAAATGACATTAATTTCCACTTAGGCATCAAGTAGGGCTTAATGTAACGAGATGTTTGATATCTTACAGTCTCAACTTTAGTAGTCAGACAGAAGTTAGCAGCACTGCAGTAGCAGGCTGGAACTCTGTGCTAGTCAACGGGGCCACTGGCCTTTTCAACAGTAAAAACTGTAATTGCAGTCTTTTATTGCTGTAATATGTAGAAACATGTTCCACTTCTCAACATACACCTGGCTTTAGGGCTGGCTAGGTCCACCTTAGGGGTGGCTTACTTACATTGACAAAGGTCACCTTGGTTTTACCAGTATTTTAAATGGCAAAGTAGAGTTAGCAGTTCTAATCTACCCATCCAGTCTGCAGTGAAAGACTAGGAGCCATATTTTCTCTTTGTCACAACTAAGGTCGCACAACCAGTGCTGCAGTGCCTGGGGTGAACATCTAAATTATAAGCTCTGGGTAACCTGGATAACATGTACTAGGGACTTACAGTTACGTTATCTTACGCTAATTGGTTATAAGCCAATCAAACATGCACACTTTAAGGTTAAACTGGGGTGGCATGGTGAGCAATAGAACGATGGATCTAACCCAGATCTCTTGGCTGGGGGTGAATGTATGATTTATTCAGCATTCTGTCCATCATTTGTTTGCGTAGCACTTTTCACCCTAAGTGGGATGGGTATGCCCAGACGTGGGTCCCTTGCTCACTGTCCCGCTGGATTCAAGCTAGCCTGGCTGATGAAAGGTAATACCC
This sequence comes from Triturus cristatus, assembly GCF_964204655.1. NCBI lineage: Eukaryota > Metazoa > Chordata > Amphibia > Caudata > Salamandridae > Triturus > Triturus cristatus. The sequence continues at coordinate 735,402,240 of NC_140586.1, read as the reverse complement.
AGAAACCGGTCCCAGGATGCTTGTTTCCCGGACCAGTGAGGTCCCGGCTTGGCAGTTCGGTCTGTACTGTTCCCATGAGGCACAGGGTCAAGACTGATTTGCATATGGCTGGGTCTAAACTGGGGTGGCATGGTGAGCAAAAGAACGATGGATCTAACCCAGATCTCTTAGCTGGGGGTGAATGTATGATTTATTCAGCATTCCGTCCATTTGTTTGCGCAGCTGTTTAAGGTTAGGGCAAGGACACCGAGGTCTGGTTAGCAGGCCTCAGTGCACTCTCAGACTCGACAAACCAGCAGCATCAGTCCAAACGTTAGGGGGACCATACAAAAAGAGGCAGTTCCTTACAGAAGCTATAAGGTGAAGGTGGTTATTCCCATTGGAAATGACACATGGTTTGCTTCAGAAAGCCTACCCTTTTGTGAGTATGAAATCTATTCTAAGTGAGATTTCCTAAAGGAATCCTATGATGTTAAGCTTTAAGGCATTAACCAAATGTTGGTAGAACACCCCTGGCTGTGCTAAGCGATGTATAACAGATGAAAGTTTCCAGAGACAAAGATTTGACTTGACAGTCAACCAGTACCTACTGTCGCCAAAGGTAGAAAATCACAACAGGCTTGACCTTTGTAAATACACTTAGGTTTAGTTCAGGCACTTGGACTAATAATGCAGCCCTACAGTGGCAGGCCATATTTCGTGCCATTGCTCCCGCTTGATGGGATAGTTCATGCAAGCTGGTTTGCTTAGTAGAAGAGTTGGAACTACGTGTCAAAGCTTCTGCAGTAACATCTCATGTGATACGTTTTTAACTGATCGAACCTAAACTAAAAACCTAAGCCTAATAAAATGAATTTACTTTGAAATTCTTGGATAAAATGATAGGGCCCTGGAAAATTTCAATACAAGAAACACAGGGCTTGCATGGGTCAGCTGTCAAGAGGAAAGACATGCAGCACAGAATGAACTGCTTGAAGCAGGTCTTCAGCGTCATTCAGGAAGGAGGGAAGCATTGTTTTGAAAATGGAAGAAAAATAAAAAAACAAATGATTTCTGGGAGGAAATCACACTGTCAAAATAACAACAACACGGTCAAGAGAAGCCCTTCCCTACAACCTTCTGACGGGAGAAAAACACACCAAGTGGGATGGAATGGCTCACAGCACCAGCCGAGGGAGGAGCCACATGTGTAATCATCGGCAACGGCACAAGTTCCATTCAAAAATGCTTAAAGCAACATCTTTCTGAATACGTCTTTTCGGGTCCTGCCTGTGGTGTAAGTGAACTACACCCAGTTGGGAACGAGGGAGAATTGAATGGCATAATGAAAATAACATATAAACTTATTTTGCAAAAAGTTTGAAACAAAATTGAAAGATTTTTAGGTTTGGAAATGTGTAAAGATCATTTTGTCCCCGCCTACCTTTAAGCTAATGCCAGCAAACAATAAAGAGAACATTTGCAGTGTGACTTGAAAGCTAATTTTTAATAATGACTGCACTAGAAGCACAAGACTTTCATAAACTGCTAGTTAAGCAGAACAACCTTTCAGTGATCAATATACTTTTTTCTGTTGCTTGCATGAATCTTTGACTTGTTCCATTGTCATCAGACTTAGAAGATTCCTAAAAAGAGTTACTTCCATTATATCATTTAACAAGCATTGGCAAATTCAGTAGGTCCGCCGTATTCAAGAGTTATTGGCTTTGGCATTGTGTTTTAGCCAGGTTTTACACCAGCGTGGCTTATGTTCAACTTGGCTAAAGGTTGGTGGGGTGGAGTGGGGTAGACTGGAGTTGGGTAGATTGAAGGAGAGAGGAGTGGGGTAGATTGTAGTGGTGAAGAGAGGGGTAAAGTGGAGTGGGGTAGATTGTAGTGAGGTGGAGTGGGGTAGGTTGGAATGGGGAAGTGGTGTAGACTGGAGTGGATGTCGAGTGGAATGGCGACAGGTAGATTAGGGTAGCGTGAAGGGGTGTAGGTTGGAGTGGACTGGAGTAGAATGGTGTGGACTCGGATAGATTTCAGTAGAGTGGGGTAGGGTGGAGTGTGATAGACAGGGGTAGATTTTAGTAGGCTGTCGTAGATTTGAGAAGTGCTGGGTAGATTTGTGTAGAGCTGGGTAGATTGGAGTGGAGAAGACTGGAGAGGAGTGGGATAGATTAGGGTGGGTGGGATAGAGTGTAGTGGGGTAGACTGGAGTGGGGTAGGGTGGATTAGGGTAGATTGGAGTGGAGCAGAGTAGATTGGAGTGTAGTAGATAGGAGTGGAATGAAGTAGGGTACATTGGAGCTGAATGAAGTGGGGTAAATTGGGTGGATTGGAGTGCAGTAGACTGGAGTGTGGTAGACTGGAGTAGAATGAGGTAGATTTGAGTGGAGGAAGGTGGAGTGGGACACATTGGAGTGGGGTAGGTTGGAAAGGGAAGTGGTAAAGAATGGATTGGGGTAGATTGGAGTTCTGTGGGGTAGATCGGAGTGCGGTGGAGTAGGGTAGAGTGGAGTGGGGTAGACTGGAGTAAAGGCAGGCAAATTAAGGTGGAGTAGTGTAGAGTGGAGTAGAATGGGGTGGACTTGGATAGATTTGAGTGGGGTGGAGTGGAACAGACTGGGGTAGATTTGAGTAGACTGTGAACTATCTGAGTAGAGTGAGGTAGATTTGAGTAGCGTATGGTTGATTTGAGTGGAGTGGGGTAGACTGAAGTGGGATAGATTGAAGGCAGGGGCGTAACACAGGCCCCCGCAGCCTCTGCGGTGCGGGGGGGGGGGCAAGCTCCAGGGGAGCCCCTCAGCACAGCACTTCGGCCGGAGAGCTCCTGATAGAGTCCAGAGGGGAGCTCCACCACGTACTTTGCAGAGTGGGGGGCCTCAATTTTCGTTACGCCACTGATTGGAGTGGGGTAGAGTGTAGTGCGGTAGTGTGTAGTGGGGTACATTTGAGTGTGGTAGATTGGAGTGGAGTGGATTAGGGTAGATTGGTTTGGAATTAAGTGGGGTAAACTGGGTGGACTGGAGAGCGGTAGACTGGAGTGGAATGGAATGAGGCAGATTTGAGTAGACGGAGGTGGAGTGGGACAGATTAGAGTGGGGTGGATTTGAGTGGGGAACATTGGAAAGGGGTGTGGTACATTGGAGTGGGGTAGATTTGAGTAGGGTGGAGTTGGGTAGATTAGAGTGGGGTGGATTGGACTGGGCAAATTGTGATAGATTTGACTGGAGCGAGGTATAGTGGAGTGGGGTAGATTGGAATGGGAGAGATTTGAGTGGGACAGAGTAGAATGGATGGGATAAGATTGGTGTGGTGTAGATTTGAGTGGGGTATATTGGAGTGGAGTAAATTGGGTGGACTGAAGTGTGGTAGACTGAAATGAAGCAGGGTACATTTAAATACAGTGGGGTAGATTGGAGTGGGATAGATTTGGGTAGGATCGAGTGAACTGGGGTAGATTGAGGAGGGTAGATTGAACTGGGGCAGATTTGAGTGGGTATGGATAGACTGAAGTGGGATATGCTCTGGAGTGGATTAGTGCAGGGTGGGATGGAGTGGGGTAGAGTCAGGTAGCTTAGGTTGAAGTTTAGTGGGGTATAGTGCAGTGGGGTATTGGGTGGATTGGAGTGTGGTATATTGGAATGGAGTGATGTAGATTTGAGTAGAGTTAAATGGTGTGGGGTAGACTGGGATAGGCTGAGTGGGGTAGATTGGGTAGAGTGGGATAGATTGGAGTGGGGTAGATTGCTTTGAAGTTGGGTGGACTGGTGTAGATTGGAATGGGGTGGTATAGATCTGAGTGGGGTAGATTGTGGTAGACTGGAGTAGGGTAGATTGGGATGGAGAAGAGTGGAGTGGGATACACTGGAGTGGGGTAGATTGGAGTTTAAAAAAAAAAATTGACATTTTCAATAACGTATATCGCATTACAACAACAGAGCAAACAAGCCAGTTGGACATTTTATCACCACATCAACTTATGTTCGGCACGTGGGACAAGCATGAAGAGTAAAGGATGTATCATTAAAACACACATTTGCCTGGGTATTATCTGCAAGACCCTATGCATTGTTACGTCTTTGCCTTTATCTAACCCTACCAGGGCCAGCAGTGGCACATCTTCCCTCCATTGCAGATCTACATCTGTACCTTCCAACAAAATTACGAATATTATTACATCTGTTCCTTGACACCTATACATGCGTGCGCACCATTTGTTAATGTATGTAGAAGAGCAAGTGTTCTCGCCGGATTCCCAACCCCCACACCCCCCAGGGCCGTAGTGAACCAAGATCCCCCTCACATCTACATATCCACGTCCCTTTGGTTTTGTGCCCATTGCAGAAAGGGCTCCCAGATGTCTCTCGGCCTGGAAGTGGGCAGCATGAGCTCCCAAAATGTAGACAGCTGGGTATGTCCATATGTTACCGCAGCGAGCCAGCCCTCCATCGACGGCAGCCTCTTCCCACCCAGCACACCGCCACCTGCCTTTTTGCAAACAATAATAGCAGAGCATGTAGTTTACGCGCTTTCGGCAGGGTATCTTTAACATATTCCAGTAGCCCCACTTCAGGAGTAGGCACATCAGATCTTCCAATTATTTGATTAATAGAGGTAAATATCTTTGCCCAGTAGTCCGTCAACCTTGGGCAGTCCCATGCCATGTGTAGAAACGTGGCAGGGGAGAAACCACACCTCCAGCACCCATTGTCGCGCGTAACCCCATCCTGTGCCGCCCTATAGGGGTCCTATAAAATCTGTGCAGAAACTTGAAATAAATTAAACGTAACCTGTAATTTGGCGACAGCTCAGTTAACTGCCCGCAGCAGAACCTCCACTGGTCCTCAGACAGCGGGATGGCCAGCTCATCATTCCAGTATTGCAGGGACTTGGGGCTAACCACCGGGGCCGAATCTTGCGTGATCTTATAAATCCGCGTTACCAGCCTACGAGGGGATGGGGAACCAACCACGTTTTCCAGGGCGGCCAGGGCCGGCGGGGCAGCTGGAAAATCCCCACTAAGGGCTTTACATGCCGCCCGGAGCTTATGATACAGAAATCTCTCAGCAAAGGGCACCTCACGGTCTCCCTCCCCAGATGGAGGGGGTCTGAAAACATTGTCAGGGAACAGGTCCACAAAGGTGCGAAGCCCCAATTTCTGCACGAGTGTGCCATCGATTCCGTCCACCACGCATGGTAACAATGGATTCCGCGATAGTGCCAACGATGGGGCGTAGAGCAACAGGACCCCAGCCCTCCTGCGCAGCTCCTCCCAAGCCCATCTAAGCGTGCCACGCAGTGTCTATGTCCACCCTAGGGCAGCCAGCAGGTTTGCATATTGCCACCTTTAACAGAGTAGGCGCAATCACATCACACTCCACCGCCACATGCGGCTGGAACGGTGTTGGGTGCACCCAGAAGTGTAAGTACTGGGCCTGAGCACTTAGCGCATATAAACGCATATCTGGCGCTCCCATTCCTCTCTGTCGCAGTGGGAGTGTAAGCAAATCCCATGATACTCTCGCCTGTCCACCCACCCACGCCAGTGCTACAAGATGTGACCTTAGAGTGTTGAAGAAGTGCGATGTTAAGTGAACAGGAACATTTGTGAATAAGTACAAAAACTTAGGTAGTACGATCATTTTAGCTAAGGCCAGTCGACCGGTCAGAGACAGGGGGAGCTTCGACCATATTTTGACCTTCTCTTCCAGCCATGTCATGGCTCTCCCATAATTTAGATTCCAGATCTCCTGCACATCCCGGCTAATCCATATTCCCAAATATTTTACTTTTTCTGCCTCCCACTTCATCGGATACTTGGAGTCCGATCTCGGCGTGCCTTCTGTTAGGGGGAAAATTACCGACTTTGACCAGTTAATGGTTATCCCAGCCAGTCCCCCCAAATCTGATAAATTCCCTCAAAACGGGGTCCAGGTTTTCTTTCGGGTTAATAAGGTAGAGAGTGACATCATCCGCATATAGCGATATCAAACGGCATCTAGAACTAAATCCAATCCCACGTGCCGTGTGGTGCTGGCGTATGCGCGCAGCGAGTGGCTCCATCGCTATTGCGAACAAAAGTGGAGAGAGAGGGCACCCCTGTCGGGTACCACGGGATATTAAGAGTGGGTCAGACAGCAGCCCATTAACTTTGATCCTTTGTTTGGTCCATTGCAAAATGTTGTATTGCTGTTCTAATGTACGACCTCAAATGCTTGGGCGGAGTTCCGCCTCGCAAACTAGCTGCCTGCCTCCGGGTTGTTGGCTGAATAGCAGTGTACTCTTCGATGGAATAATAAAGGTTTTGGAAAACAAAACAAAAAAAAAACACAAAAAAAAAACAAAACAAAAAAAAAACTTTGATCCTAGCCCTGGGGGAGCTGTAAAGCAGCCGTACACTATTGATAAAAAGCGGACTTAACCCCATACGACCTAAAATTGTGAACAGAAAAGGCCACTCCAGGGTGTCGAATGCTTTTGTGGCATCAAGAAACACCACTGCAGCTTGGACCTCAGGATGCAAATAATGTAATACTGAAAAAATGGTACATAGGTTTGCCAAGTCGAACGCCCTGGAATGAACCCGGATTGGTCAGGATGCGCAATCATGGGCAGCAATGGCTGTAATCGATTAGCAATCAATTTAGCGTATATTTTGACGTCCACGTTGATCAGTGAAAGTGGCCTATACGAATCCAACTGGGATTCTGGTTTCCCTGGCTTTATTAGCGTAATTATAATAGCTTCCCTCATGGAACTAGGTAACACTCCCGTTTCCAGGGCTTCCCCATATTCTTCTAGCAGCCTTGGCGCCAGTTCGTCAGCGTAAGCCTTGTAAAAAGCTGTGGTCAGCCCGACATGGCCCGGGGCCTTGTCGAGGGGTAAACTTTTTATAACCTGCGCAACATCAGTAGTCGTGTTGGAAGATCCATGTATTTCCTGCGATTATCATTGAACCAGGCTAGTACGATTGAGTCTAGAAATGATTGCATACCCTCAGGGCAGTCATTCAGTGTAGCTTTATATAAATTAGTGTAGAAGGCAAAGAAGGCTGCCCAAATCTCCTCCCTACCTCGGAGCACCTCCCCAAACTCAGTGTGGATCTCATGAATGAATGTTGCAGCTCTGGGCACCCTTGTCATGCCTGCCAGCGTTCGCCCCGGTCTGTCTCCCTCCCCATACCTCCTGGCCTCTGCATGCTTTCCCAGGAACTTGACCTCCCGCTGCGCCTCCTCAGAATAGTCTAATAATTTAGCTTTGATCAAGCCAGTCACCTGCGGGTCCCCTGTGGCATAAAATTCGCCTTCCAGCGCTCTTATGCTGGTCTCCAACGAGGCAAGTGTCCCCCTGATTGCCTTGAGGACTCCCGCCTGTCGAGCTATGCATTTCCCTCTGATCACTACTTTAAAAGCCTCCCACAGTGAGGCTTCGGTATCAACCGAGCCCGTGTTCAGATCAAAGTATTCACTGATGTCAGACCTAATTTCTTCTTTAAAGGCTTTGTCTAATAAGGCATGAGGTGGAAGACGCCAGGCAAAGCCCCTCTGTGGCGCGCCGGTAAGTGCCAAGCGCAGCACACACGGAGAGTGATCCGAAAGTGACCTGGGCAGGTGTGCAATATCTACAGACCAGGTGGCAACATCCCGGGACACCAGTCAGTAATCCAGCCGGGACCATGAGCTGTGGTGATCAGAAATGCACGTACCCTCCCTCAGCTGGGGGTGTCTGTCGCGCCAAATGTCAATAAGATCCCCATCTGCCACTATCCCCCTCAGTGCGGCGCCAGCCGCCGGGTGCAAGGCACGGGCAGATCCCCTCCCATCTAGAGTATCATCTAGGACAGCTTTGAAGTCTCCACCCCATATCACAGTCGAGCATCCAGCAGCCCTAATCTTGGACCAGATGGTGTGGAAAAAATCAGGAGAATCAACATTAGGACCATATATAGCCACGATTGTCACAAGGGAGCCACATAGGAGCCCCTGCACCAGAACATATCAACCCTCAGGGTCACCCTGTGTATACCTCTCCCTCCAATCCAGCCCCTTCTTAACCAGCACGGCCACCCCTCGTGCATAATTAGAATACACCGATGAGTAGACATGGCCCCATCGATTATGGCGGAGTCTCTGTGAAGGTATTACATTCAGGTGCGTCTCCTGCAATATGCATATGTCTATGTTATGACGTGTCGGATATGCGTGGACTAATCTTGCTTTCCTGCCATCATTAAACCCCCGGATATTCCAAGTAAGGCAATTTAGAGTGCTAACAACCATAGGCTAAGTTCTCTATTTCAAGCGTTTTACCTATACCCACTGTGCGATAATGCGGCCCACTACAATATAGTTTGTCCAAAGCGTACCTCCAATCCTGGCATTAATCAAAAACGTGAACCCTACCCCCTTCCCTCCACCCACTCCAACCCCCAAACAGGTTGCAGAAAACCCCCCCTTAAAGAACCAAAACATATAACCCACATCGTGACAATCGGGATCCTTCCCATGGGTGCGCAGCAACACTGGCCAACTTCCTTGCTTCGTGCAAGGTGGCCAGGAGTACTGTCGGGGAGGCCATCCGCACACAGCCTGCTATGTACTTCCTAATCTAACATTATGCTGATGAGATCTTTAAAATAACGGGCAGTTCCTCTCTTGGCAGAGCACATGTCTCAAGTCTGCTCAGGCACTACGGACAGAGTGCGGGCCATGGTCCATCCATGCTAGTCATTGTCACTTAGGTTGGCGTCTTCCCTCCTATCGACCTCGCGATGCCCCTTCTTCTGTTTCCCACAGGCTTGTTTGGCAAACTTTAACGCAGCCTTCGCGTCTGTGAAAAAGTGGGATTGCCCTTCAATCGACACCTTTAGCTTCGCCGGGTATAACAGTGAGCACGGGATCTGTGCTTGTAATAACATCCGCTTTGCTGAAAGAAACTCACGTCTTGCCGCCTGCACCGCCGGGGTGAAATCCGGGTAAAAGGAGATGGTATTTCCTTTGTGCGTGATATTACCTTTCTCCCGTGCCTTCCTGAGGAAAAGGTCCCTAGCCTGATAATTCAGGAGTTTAGCTATAATGGGTCTGGGCGGGGCACCCACAGGAGGCCGCTGTCCCAGCGACCTGTGGGCTCGCTCCACCACAAAGACCGAGGAAAGGTGAGGATCGAACAGCTCATGCAGCAGCTCTGTTACGTAAGACTCCATTTTTGAGATGGCCGTCGTCTCCGGAATCCCCGTAATGCGAAGGTTGCTGCGTCGCGACCTCGCCTCTAAATCCTCGTTTTTAGCCCTGATGACCCTCAGGAGATTGTCCATGTGGAGTAGCTGCTCCTTTGTCTCAACCTGGAATTCGTGATATTTCCGTATGTCTGCCTTCCAGCGCATCCAAGCGCGTCTCGTGAGTCGATACCTGCGACTTGACGGAGTCCAGCTGTGCGGTTAGGGTGTCTAACTTGGAATCTATGTTGCGCAGGCTAGATCTCATTTCTAACATTAGGGATTTCAGGTCCTCCCCCTGGTCTTCTGCCTGCGACTCCTGAGACCCTCCCTCCCGTGAATCATGTTCAACTTCGGTTGTTTGGCGTCGTGCTTGCCCATGGCTGTCTCGGCACTGCAGATCCAGTCAGGAGATCCAGCCCAGCAGCGAATCACACAATTGCTCGACTCCTATGTCGCAGCAGCGGTTCGCTAATACCAAACCGCCACAGCAGTGTCAAGGTACCGCCACAGCTCCCACTTCGGATCGTTAATCCTGCCAATCCACCTACAAAGTCAGCCAACAGGGGGAGATAGGGACAGGTCTCCACAGCAATGTCTCAGGCCCTCTACAGTGCGACTTCGTACCCAGGGTAACACGATGCCCCCCGGTCTACCAGTTCCTCTCAAGCGGCAATGGCGGGGCTAGTAGCGGCAGCCAGCAAGTCCCCAGTTTGTTCAACACTTTCCTCAGCTTCATTCTTCCCAATTACCCCCGTCACCACCGCGTCTAAATATCCACAGGGTGAGGCCTCATCACGGGCCCGCCACCTCCTCCAAGCTCTCCCTCTGGGGCAGAGTATTTACCGGCAGCAAGGGCCCCCCCCAGCGTCCAGCTTTGTATTCTGCAGCAGCGCGGGGGTCACATCAGCAGCTCGCCAATCTTCCTTGGCCCCCACGATGCCCCCACCCCACAGGAGCGCTCTGCCGCAGCCGCGTCTTCATCAAGGTCGGGCCGGCTACAAGTCGCGCTGCAGCCCCAGGCGCCGCCGTTCTCACCTCCCGAGTCCTCGCGCTCTATCTCCTCAAATGGACGCAGCCGCCCGGGCCTCCGGCTCACCGCAGGATAGATGACCCTACGCGGACACTCCACCTTCCCCGCTTACGTATGGAGACAGCGGGATCCCAGCTCTCCGGCAGTAGGCCCTCGCCGCGGCCGCAGCCACGGGCTCGCTTAATTATCCTGCCTGCTCCGCGATGTCAGGCCGCAGCTCGGCTCCAGCCCGGCAGGTTTCTCGGCCCCGGTCCGCCCGTGAAGCTTCAGGAAATCAGCGCTGGGGCCACGATCCCATCAGCGCGGGATCCAGCAGGTTCCGGCAGGTCAAGGTCTCCCCTCGATATAGGATGTTTAAAGGAGAGTCTCCCGGCCGGCGGAGCGCGCTCAGAAAGCGGCCATTCTGCTGCGCAGCCGGCCACGCCCCCGGGGTAGATTGGAGTTGAGTCAGGTAGATGAGGGTGGAGTGGGATGGCGCTGGAGTGGGGTAGAATGGTGTGTAGTGGGGTAGACTGGGTGGATTGGACTGTGATAGGTTGGAATAGAGTGAGGTAGATTTGAGTAGAGTGGGGTAGACTGTAGTGGAGTGAAGTAGACAGATGTAGATTGGAGTAGGGTAGACTGGCGTGGGGTAGATTGGAGTGCAGTGGGGAGAGTGGATTGGGGCGGAGTGGGGTACAACTGTGGTAGATTGAAGCAAATCAGAGTAGAGTGGAGATGGGCTGGAGTGGAGTGAGGTGAGGTGGATTAGCTTGAAATGGGGTGAATTGTGGTAGACTGGGTGGATTGGAGTCTGGTAGATTAGAATGGAGAGGGGTAGATTGGGGTATATTTGAGAAGAGTGTGGTAGACTGGAGTGGGATCGACTGGAGTGGAGAAGATCAAGTGGGGTGGATTGGGGTAGACATTCATAGAGTAGATTAAAGTGGAGTGGGGTAGATTAGGGTGGGGTACTCTGGGGAGTGGGGTAGATTGGAGCAGCTGGAGTCTGGTAGATTGGAGTCTGGTAGATTTTAATGGGGATATATTGGAGTGGGGTAGGGTTGGATTAGGTAGATTGGTTTGGAGTGGGGTAGATTGGGTGGAGAGGTGTGGACGGAGAGGAGTGGGGTAGATTGGAGTGGGCTAGGGTGGAGTGGAGTGGTTGGGGTAGGGTACATTGAAATGGGTTAGATTGGAGTGGGGTAAATTTGGGTGAGTGGTGTAGATTTGAGTGAGTTGGAGTGGAGTGGTGTGGGGTAGATCTGAGTGGGGTAGATTGTGGAGGAGTGGAGTGGGGCACTATGTGGTAAATTAGCGTGGGGTAGATTGGAGTGGGGGTGTTGGATTGGAGTAAATTGGCATGAGGTACATTGTGGTAAATTAGAGTGGGGTAGATAAGATTGGGGTACATTAGAGAGAAGAAGATTGGAGTGTGGTGGGGTACACTACAGTGGGGCAGATTGGAGTGGAGTCAGGTAGATGAGGATGAGTGGAGCTGGAGTGGGGTAGACTAGATGGATTGGAGTGTGTTAAGATTTGAGTAGAGTGGAGAGGGTAGTCTGGAGTGGGGTAGAATGGATTGAGTTGGGGTAGAATGGATTGTGGTGTACTGGAGTAGACTGTGGTGGCGTAGAGTAGATTAGAGAGGGGTGAGGTGAGGTAGACTGGAGTGGGGTAGAATCAATTAGATTAGAGTGAAGTGAGGTAGACTGGTGTGAAGTGGGGTGGGTTAGACCGGAGTGGGTGGATTGTAGTGGAGTGAGTAGAGTGGGATGGATTGGAGTGGAATGGAGTAGATTGTGTAGGAGTGGGATAGAATAGGTATATTGGAGTGTGGTAGATTAGAATGGAGAGGGGTATATTGGGGTACATTTGAGTGGAGGGGGGTGGAGTGGACTGGGCCAGAGGGTGGACCAGGTTGGGATAGACTGTAATGGGTAGATTGAGGTGGGGGAAGAGTGGAGCCGGATGGATTGGAGTGGGATAGACTGGAAAGGGATGATTTGGGGTAGAGCGGAGAGACGTGGTGGTAGGGTTGGGTAGATTGGGGTGGGGTAGACTAGATGGATTGGAGTGTGTAAATATTGTAATAGAATGGGACAGATTTGAGTGGAGAGAGTAGTCTGTGGTAGATTGGAGTGGGGTAGATTGGATTGAGCTGGGGAAGAGTGGATTGCGGTGTATTGGAGTTAATTGATGTGGCGTAGGGCAGACTGGGTGGATTAGAGTGGGGCGAGGTAGAGTGGAGTGGGGTAGACTCAGTTAGATTAGAGTGAAGTGAGGTAGACTAGTGTGGAGTGAGTTAGTCTGAAGTGGGTGGATTGTAGTGGAGTGGGTAGAGTGAAGCGAAGTCGATTGAGGTGGAGTGAGATAGACTGGGTGGACTGGAGTGCTGTGGATTAGAATGTAAAGGGGTTGTTTGGGGCAAATTTGAGTGGGGTAGACTGGGGAGAACTGGAGTGGGAGACTTTAGAGGGTAGACTGGGGTGGGGAATAGTGGAGCTGGATGGATTAGAGTGGGGTAGAGTGGAGTGGGATAGTTTTGGATGGAGATGGGGTAGAGTGGAGTTGGGTGGGGTGCATTGAAGGGGGTGGAGTCGGGTAGATTGGAGTAGGGTATACTGGGGTAGACGGGGTGGATTGAAGTGTGGTAGACTGGAATGAAGTGGAATAATTTGAGTACAGTGGGGTAGGCTGGACTGAAGTGGGGTAGAGTAACGTATATTGAGTGGTGTGGGATATTTTGGAGTATGGCAGATTGGTGTGGGGTAGGCTGAGGTTTTGGTAATTTGGAGTGAGGTGGATTTGGTATATTGATTTGTGGGGAAGATTGGAGTGACGTAGAGTAGAGTAGACTGGAGTGGAGTAGAGATTGGAGTAGGGTACATTGTGGTAGATTGGAGAAGGTAGGATTGGTGTACAGTGAGGTAGGGTGGAGAGGGGTAGAGGGTGGTAGTTTGCAGTGGGGTAGAGTGGAATGCAGTAGTGTAGACTGGAGTGGAGTGGTAGCACACTGCTATTACAGACAACACATTTTCAATTGAAATGACTATTACATTTGCACAGACATACAAGTTTTACTGCGTGCAAATGATAATGCATGCAAATATCATCACCTAGCTCACTTATATCTTTTGATAGTCATTTTTTTTTTTTAATCAGAATTACAAAAAAAGTGCATAATTTCTAATTTCCAAATATATTCTGAAATATCAGCATAGTTCATTTTTGTTGTGTTCAAGAAAAAAGCTTTTGGTTTCATAGCAAGATTGTCACTTAAATTCTCTCACTTTGATGTCAAAGAACGAAAAGAAAACACTATGCTCCCTCGGAAGAGAGAGCCTGATATTTGACCTCGGTCGTTGAATGCACAGCAAATGAGACAAGATAAGAACAAGATTTAAAGGCCTAGGTACCACTCTAATCTACTAGTGCAGTGGCGCAGGGTGGAATGGTACAAAGTGGCATAAAGTGCTGCGCATAGTGCGCAGTGGTGCAGAGTAGAGTGGCAAAGATGGTACAAAGTGGAGTATAGTGGCATACAGTGGTGTAGAGTGCAGTGGTGGCATAGAGCAGTGACGTAGTGTGAAGTGGCATACAGTGGAGTAGTTATGGAGACAGTGACGCAGAATGGACTAGAGCGGCATACAGTGCAGTGGCATAGAGCAGATTGTTTCAGAGTAGACTGAATTGGCGTAGAGTGTAGTGGTGCAGAGTAGAGTGCAGTGGCATAGAGTGGCGTGGGGTGCAATGGCGTAAAGTGGTGTAAAGTGGAGTGCTGCAGAGTAGATTGAAGTGGCGTACAATGAACTGACAGAGTGCAGGGACAGAGTGGGGTGGTACAAAGTAGATTGCATCAGCACAGAGTGTATTGGCATAGAGTGTAATGGTGTAGAGTAATGTTGAAGAGTGGCATAGAGTGGAGCTGTGCAATGGAGAGTAGAGTTGCCTAGATGAACAAGTTACTTACATTCGGTAACAATGTTATCTGTAAGAGACATATAGTAGTTATAGATTCCTTACCTTAAAATTACCCCTAGGTGTCAGACTGCATCCGGAGAACTTTTTCTTAGCAGTACCCCTGCGCGTCAGTCGATTGAGCGTCAGTCATCGGTGTTGTTGTCGCCGGGATGAAGTTGCAGTGTCTACTTGGACACCGCCCATGCGCGCTTTCCATGCCAAAGCCATGCAAGACACTGACCACTGGTGCGCCACAACTAGGGACCTGCAAGGGAGTCCCTATCCCTAGAAGTCAGTTCGCATGGATGGGTGTGCCAGTAAAAAATCTATAACATATGTCTCTTACAGATACATCGTAACTGAAGGTAAGTAACTTGTTAATCTGAAAGAAACCGTTATAGATTCCTTACCTTAGAATAGATACCCCAGCAATACCACCTCCGGAGGAGGGTCTGCAAACTAAGTTCACACCAGAAAGTCCTGGAAGACTGAACGGGCAAAATAGCCATCTCTTCGGACTTGGCTGTCCAGGCATCAGTGTCTGGTGAACGTGTGCAAGGATCCCCACGTGGCCACCTGACAGATGTCAAGAAGTGAGACTCCATGTGCCAAAGCAGTAGTTGCTGTCATGAGCCCTAGTAGAGTGAGCACACAGCCCCACTGAAGGTTCCTTTTTCGCTAAAGCGTACCAAATGTGAATACAAAGAACAACCCATCGAGAGATGGTACACTTCTGAACGCCTCGATCTTTCTTGGCACCAACATAGCCAACAAAGAGTTGATCATCCACCCAGAAAATCTTTCACATTTAGGGTCCAGACAGAGTAGTCTCTCCTCTTCTTTGGAAGGGTGTGGAGGTGGGAAGAAGGTAGGCAAAGTGTTTGTTTGTCCTATGTGAAAAGGTGTAACCACTTTAGGAAGGAACTAAGGCATCGCCCTAAGCACCACTTTGTCCGGATGCACAGAGAAGAAAGGGGGCTTGGAAGAGAGGGCTAGCAGCTCGCTCACCCAGCGAGCTGAGGTGATAGCAACAAGGAACTCAGTTTTCAGAGTTAGGAGCCTGAGAAGACAATTGTGATGAGGCTCAAAGGGAGCACACATAAGGTAAGTTAAGACAAGGTTCAAGTCCCACTTGGGCATTATGAAAAGAGATGGAGGAAAGAGACAAGAATGCCCTTAAATAATCTTTGTACAACAGGGGACTTGAATAAGGAAGGCTGATCTGACAGCAAAAATAGCCAACAGATAACCTTCAGGACTGCCCAGAGCAGAGCCCTGCTGGGCCAAAGAAAGTATATAGAAGAAAACCTCTGAAAGAGGGGCAGAAAGGGGATCCACAGCCTTTGCTGTGCACCATGCCACAAACTTGTTCCATCTACAGGCGAATACCGTTTTAGTGGAGGGGCGCCTGGCTGATAAGATGACATTACAGACTTCGGGCAGAAGATCAAAAGCGGTCAACTGTCGCCACTCAATCTCCATGCAAGGAGGTGGAGGCTGGACAGGTTCTCGTGACCCCTGTTGCTCCTCCCGAAGAGGCAGTCTGATCAGAGGATTCACGCCCATGCTCAGAAGCTGAGAGTACCACACTCTTCGTGGCCAGTCCAGGGCCACAAGAATAACTTGGGCCCAGTCGTGCTTGATATTTTTCAGCACTCTCTAGAAGTGGCACAGGTGAAAAGGCGTACAGGAGGCCGCAACTTCACTCGGAACTTGCCTTGGAAACTACAACGTGCAGAACTGCTGACATTGCGCGTTCTCTTCGGTGGCGAACAGATCCAACCAAGGATCTCCCCACCGCTGAAAGAGACCTTGCACCACCTCTGAATGAAGACACCATTCGTGATCCACCAGGCACAAGCCGCTGAGTTTGTCTGCCCTGGCATTCAGAGAGCCTGTCAGGTGTTTAACCACCAGGGTCACGCCCTGATGTTCCAGCCACATCCACAGAGGCGTAGAGCCTCTGACACAGGGTCCATGACCCCACCCCGCCCTGCTTGCTGCAGTACCACATGGCCGTGGAGTTGTCAGTGAACACCTGCACCACTTTCTCGTTGAGAGAGGGAAGGAACACTAAGTGCCAAGAGGATCACCTGGAGCTCCAACAGGTTGATATGGATCCCGGAAACCAGACTCCTCTGATCTCCGCCTCTCCCAGATGGCCGCCCCATGCCAGAAGTGACGCATCTGTCACCCTTGTCAAATCTGGTTGAGGTAGGAAGAGGGATCTGCCTCTGACCCAAACTTGGTTCGGTAGCCACCACTGCAACTGGTGTGCAGTCCTCTCTGAGATCTGAACGCAGTCAGAGAGATTCCCCTGATGCTGTGCCCACTGGAACTTCAGGTCCCACTGCAGAGCCCGTATATGCCATCTGGCATGATTTACCAGCAGGATGAAGGAGGCCAAAAGGCCCAGCAGCCTCAGGGTCATTCTCACCGAAATCATAGCTTGAATATCCCGGACTCGCTGCTCGGGAGGATAGGCCCAAAAACAGCATTGTGTTCAGAACCGCCCTGATGAAAGGTAGCATCTGAGAGGGAGTCAGGTGTGACTTCGGCATATTTATAGTGAACCACAGCGAGTGGAGGAGGTCCACCATAGTCTGGAAATGGGAGAGGCCAGCCTGGGGCGAGCCTACCTATAGCAGCCAATCGTCAAGATACAGAAAGACTGGAACCCCTGATCTGTGCAGCATCACTTTCGTGAACACCCGAGGAGCACTGGTAAAGCCAAAGGGGAGCACGGTGAACTGAAAATGCTCATGGCCTACCGTGATCCACAGGTAGTGCCTGTGGGCTGGCAGAACGGCAATATGAAAATAGGCATCCTGCAAGTCCAGTGCCATCGTCCAGTCTCCAGGGAAGACTAGGAGGGTTTGGAGGCTGGTGGAGGGAGGGGGGGGGGGGGTGGAGGCGTGGAGACATGGTAGACTGGCCCACCTGCTATTTCCCAAACCTGCAAGGTGGCTGGGTACCACGTCCCCGGCCACGCAGAGGCTGGGCAGCTTGCGTGAACCGGTGGATAGACTAGGAGGGGCGTGGTTGGAAGCCCCTTCCATAGCCATGACAGGGGGAGTTTGGGCAAGGTGTGCATTTTTAACTTCTCCTTCCGGAGGAAGTGGTTGAGGGCCCGGAGATCTAAGATAGGATGCAGACCTTTGTCCTTCTTGGGCACCAGAAAGTAGCGGGAGTAGCAACCACTGCTTACTTCTGATCTTGGTACCCTCTATATTGTTCCTTTCGCCAAAAGAGCAGAGAATTCCTGCCGGAGAAGAGCCCAATGATCCTCGGACATGCGGCCAAAAGACGGTGGCATGGAGGGAGGGGTTAGTCCCGAAGGGGGGAGAATATCCCCTTGGCACTATTTGTAAAACCCACCTTTCCGACGTGAAGAACTGCCAGTGGGGGAGGTGATGGAGAATCCGGCCGCTCACTGCCCATTGATGGGCCTGAAATGACAGACTAGGAGGGTTTGGAAGCTGGGGAGAAGGGGGGGGGGGGGGGGGGGCAGGAAGACATGGTGGACTGGCCCACCTGCTGGTTCCCAAACCTGCAAGGTCGCTGGGTTCCACATCCCCGGTCACGTAGAGGCTGTGTTACAGCAAACAAATGATGGATGGAATGCTGACAATGCAAACCGATCTGGGTTAAATCCATCGTTCTTTTGCCCACTATGCCACCCCGGTTTGGACCCAGCCATATGCAAATCAGTCTTGACCCTGTGCTCCATGGGAACAGTCCAGAGGCAGCCTGCGTCAACCGGTGGCTAGACTGGGCGGGGCTGGGAGACCCTTCCGTAGCCACAAAAGGGGCGAAAAGCAGACTGAGGTGGACAGGAAGACACAGGGAAGCCCAAAGATCTGGGAGTAGCCTGTGAATCTTTAAAGCGCTCCAGCACTGTGTCTGCTTTGTCACCAAAAAGGCGATGGCCATCGAAGGGCATGTCCATAGAGAGTTGACTGGACATCCCCCAAAAAACCACACATCAGCGCCTAAGGGCTACAGACCTGACAATCGTTCTGCTTAGTGAGTCGGCAGTATCCAGTCCACATCGTATCGTGAATTTGGCTGCATCTCTCCTATCCACCACTGCCTGGAAAAGAATGGCATGGGCCTCCTCTGTGCACTGAGGCAGCACCTGCGTGACCATAGTCCAGCTGGTATGGGAGTATTGGCACAAGAAGCATGCGGTATTCATGGACCGCAGCGCCAAGCTCGAGGAAGAGAACATACGCTTCCCAAGGCGATCTATCTTCTTGGATTCCCTATCTGGGGGAGCAGAAGGGAATGTGCCCTTTGAAGACGAGGCTTGGACTACCACAGGAGCCCCTGTGCTGGAACTGGACTAGGTGCCTAGAAGGATGTCAGTGAGGGCTTCATTAAAGGGCAGGAGAGGTTCCGAAGATGAAGCCGCAGGTTGATACACCTGTCAGGCCCAAGACATCGGCCACCCTTCACACCACCACAGCGTAAGAACATCCCTCCTCCTCAGCCACGGTAGGGGGAGAAAGCATGCCAACGTCTGGGTAAGTGTCCAGACCACTGGCATCACACAGTTCCTCTTTCCAGTCCGGTTGGTCTGCCAAAGGGTCCACTGACCCCTCCCAGTCCTAAACACCACCTTCTGGGTGATGGGGAACACTAGGGATGAACAGGGGAACAAACGTACCCTCTGGCGTCGGATCCGACATCGGCCGACGTCGGTCGGGCTCAGAGTCCATCTCGGGGTGAGGATGGGGACGGCGTTGAGAATGGGCACGGTTGGCGCCAGGGGCGTCGGCTTAGATGCCAGGGAAGGCCTGGATCTGCAGGGAGCCCTCCAGCGCCAGAGCCGCCGGCTCTGTGTGGCCCGAAGACAGAGTGGGGCTGCCCAAAGACAAAGTGGAGGTCCTCGTAGTACTTATGGAGTTGGGCAGGGTCGCCTCGGCTCCTGGAAATGGAGGGAGGCGCAGAGTTGTCCCTGAAGGAGGAACCAGAGACTGAGCCTTATAGAGCGACGAGGCTTCGGGTTCCGCGTTGCGTCAGCCGACCGACGGGGAGAAGGTGAAGAGCGCCGGTGCTTCTTTGCCTTTTTCTTGTGAATTGACTTATCCGAAGACTTCAAGGACTCAGAGTGTGAAGAGGTGTGGGGGGTTCCACGAGCGGTCTCAAGACCTTCCTCTCAAATGATACCGGGAGCGACGGGGAGCCAACCCCAGGGCCTCCAAGAGCTTTTGGTACTGCTCCCAAAAAGACTTTGGATTCATGGCCCGGCAGTCGGAGCTCGGATTTGGGTCCTGGTCACGCTCCAGACATCAAGGGCACACGAGGTGTGGGTCCATCACCAACATCAGTCTCTGACAGGCCTCGCAACGCTTGAACCCAGTCCGACAGTGGGACATCCCTTACGCACCAGGACTTGAAGACTCAAAAAAAGCAGTCGACAAAACATCAAAAAAGTTTCATCAAAAAGAGACTAAAGGTGTAGCTGTCTCCGGATCTGTGCTAGGCTGGCGTGGAAAAAAAGAACTGACTTTGGCTCGCAGGGGCGACATCTAAGTAGACACTGCGATGTCATCCTGGCGACAACGGCGCAGAGGACGGACGCGGAGTCAACCGACACCACCCACCGATGCGCAGGGGTACTGCTAAGAAAAGATTCCCCAGATCCAGTTCGACACCTAGGGCTAATTCTAAGGTAAAAAATCTATAACTGTCTCTTTCAGATTGGATTGGCAAAGAGTGAAGTGATGTAGAGTAGAGTGGCGTAGAATGCACTGGCAAAGAGTAGAGTGATGAAGAGTAGAGAGGAATAGAGTGAAGTGGTGTAGAGTGCAGTGATGTACAGTGGAGTGGTACAAAGTGCAGTGGCACAGAGTGGTATGGAGTGTCAAAGAGTAGAGTATGCATGGTCTGTTAGCACACTGCCATATTTTCAATTGAAATTACCATTTTATTTGCACAGATATACGGTTTCACTAATAAAACTATACAGTTTGTAATGGATACTCAAAATCAGATGTGCCATTGTCTCCCACCTTTCACAGAGTCAATTATAGGATTAGAATAGATTAAATCGTCTTAGACATTAGAGCATGGGCGGTTCCGATTGATATGGCAATCCCCCATTGACTTGAGAGTGACCATTTCCCCCTTGTTTTGGGACTGAGGCATGGGGCAGAATGGGAAGAGGCGCTGAGAAATGCCCCAGATTGTGTTGCACTTGAAGTCGCTACCTCTAGGACGGCCCTAAAGTGGAACGCCATTGCTACTTCTGAAAATAACAATGCAAAAATGTATATTCTATTTTCTACATTAAATCCAGTAGTTGACAAGCTACATAATAGCGAACTCCTTTTAACAAACCATAATTGTTGTTTTACTAAGCTTAATGAGGTTTTGTGAAGGATATTAAGCCTGCTAGGAAATCAGCAAAAAACTATTCTTGGTTCAATTCTGCATGCAGGGAAGCAAAGCATGGCCTGTTGAACGCTATCAAATAAGGCAATAGAAGTGTTATCCCACTAGCAAGAGTGCAATATATAATTGTGCTTAGGACAGCTAAAGCATATTGGAACGTTCAAGTATGGAGCAAACTCTTAAATGCGGCAACTGGCCAAGCTGTTAATAAATTCTGGCACATTGTCAAACATGGTTCTTCCAATGCCTCAATGTGCATCCCCAATACAATGCACGGTTGTGGCTATTCCCCCTAGTCCCTTGGTAGAGTGTGCCGACTGCCATCCTGAACCATTCCCATATTTTTCTTTAGTCGATACTGACAGGGCTGTGGCCGCATAAAATAAGGGGGAAGGCTTCCCGTTTACACAAGATCCCTGCAGAGCTTTTCCATTCAAATCTGGACGTCTAGGTTCCATAAATCAATACACTTTAAAACACCATTCTTGCAAGTGCTCCTATTCCTATAACCTGGAAAGGCGTGTAGATTGTGCCTATACATAAAAAGGGACCCAGGATCATGTCACAGAATTATCACCCATTAGCTTGATACACTTCACTCAAAAAAATGTTGCCGACAAATGCTCAATAAACAATAGGTGATCAGCCAACGGGTAAGTGATAACCCACTTTCAAACTGGCTTCCAAGATAACGTGGGCACTGTTAACCAAACCTTTAGATTTTTTGTCACCAAGTGGAAGACCGAGGACATCAGTGGCAGCAACTTATCTGTTGTCTTTTTTGACCTCCATTCTGCCTTTGACCTTGTTCTGAGGGAGAATTTGTGGAGCGTACTGAGTGAGAAGGGATGCCCCATGAACATCTAAACATCTTAATTAGATTGCACAAGGGCACTTATGCCCAAGTTAGATGAAACCCAAATGGGGAATTGGGAAGGAGTATTCCTGTAGAAAGTGGGGTTCACCAGGGCTGAGTCCTGCCCCACCCTGTTTTTACTATTCATTAGTGGGTGAGACAATTCTTTAACCAACTGCCAGAATGACTCCCTCATTTTAACTGAAACCAAGGTACCCACTTTGTTGTTTGCCAATGACAACCTCTTGCTGTCAAAGACAGCTTGGGGGTTTGTCTATTTTGTTGCATCGTTTTTCCCCCATTTGTGACCAGCGTGGCCTTGAGATGAATAATGTTAAGACCAAGCATATGGTCTTTAATCCACATAAAAACTAAAGGGGGGGGGGGGGTTTATCACTGCAGGGAGTCTCACTTGATAGAGTAAGGCACTTTGACTTTCTTGGTATCCGGATAGCAGACTCCAATTCATGGAGGCCCAAATACAAAAAGAGTGTTCTCAAATTAAAACACAGGACGGGGCCTTACTCAGATTCATGAAATCAGTCACGTCTCCCCCTCTCAACCCCCCCTTCCAAATATATAGGACACAGGATTTAACTGCAGTGCTGTATGGAAGCGAATGATGGGCCCATTCAGATCTGACCAGCCTAGGCTCTGAGGAAAATAGGTTTGTGCGATCATTACTATTACTTTCTCAGAGCTGCACCATGCTACCTGTATGGCTCAAGGCTTTTGTGCCAGGTGATGAAGTGGCACCCATTAGTTTACTGGGTGAGTATCTGGAAGTTGGATGCAATGAAGTCGTATAGGGAGGGACTTGTTGACATCCTTAGAGCTGTGAAGAAGATTTCCTGGCCAAGATCAATCAAGACGAACTTGATGGACCTGGACTTGGCAGATTTTTGCCAGAACTTATTGACAAGAGATCCCTGGAACTGTTAACAGCGAGGTTTTTGGGATAGGCACTCTGTTAAACTTGCGGCCCAAGGAGCTGTAGGCCTGTTAACTCAGACTTTAACGTTTAAGGTGCGCCCTTTTTATGAACATTACTTAGATTTTCCCTGCTCCTGTAAGATCCTTTCATTTAAAATTTTGCTTTGGAATTCAACCCCTCGCAGCATTTTCAGGCACTTGGTTAGCCAATGCTGGGAGTTTCACGGCATGCCGTATCGGTTTCTATTTTATGATGAGACTTATGAACATTTCCTCTTTTTTGCTGGGCATATTCAGCAAGTTGATCTAAATAGATAATTGGGTCTACTAGATGTGACATCTGCGCTGTTGGATTTTAAGAAAGTACATGACCCATTTGCTGTATATGCTATAGTAGAGTGTTTGCAGGGTGCATGTTACAAGTGAACATGTCTTTTAATGTAATTTTTAAATTCATCATGGTTGTACTCTACTGTTCTTTTGCACATGCATCTGCACTTTAACGCTCATGCACTGCCGTATAACTGCCTGCCCTCTGTGATGCCTGAATATCCAACGGTTCTTATATTTTGGTTTTATGATGTTTTAATTTTGTAATGTATTTTCTTAACATATTTATAATTGGACTTTTAAATAGAGAAGAACTTTTCAGCGTTGGAAGCCATCCTGGAACAGGCTTTTTGTTGATGTTAGCACAATAATGGACCAAAGCATGCCCTTTGCCGAGTGGTCAATTGATCGAAATGGAATCACCTAGTAAATTGATTTGTTTTGATAATATTAAAGTATTTGTTTCCAACACACTTCAGAATGAACAACATTTTTATTTAATTTGTGCTTTCCTAATTCTAATATTTTCTGAAATACCTGTACAATTGATTTAAATGTTGTTGGGCACTGGGGAAACATTTTTTTCCACCCCCTGTATCCAGCAAGAATGTCACATAAATCCTCTCACTTTGAAGTCAGAGAACGAAAAGTAAACACCAAGCTTCGTCATTAGACCAGAGCCTGACATTTGACCTCGGTCTTTGAATACACAGCAAATGTGACAGGAACAAGATTTACTGGCCTGTTTACAGAAAAGAACACTTGTGGCAGAATACAGGTAGAGGTAGCGTGAAAGGGCTTTATCCTTGGGAAGCATGAACTGAAGCTGGACAGCCTAAAACAAATATAGCCAGTAAATAGAAAGCCAGAAAATGTGAGGCACACAGTCAATGGTAAGCAACAGGTAGAATGCATTCCCAAGGAAGCATTCTGAATGCCTCTAAAATGTCTTTAGCAAACCAAACAGCTGCGCTGTCTGGTAGGCTTCGACCTAATGATATTTAAATATTAAACATGTACCGTGGCCACTACCTAGTCATGCGAAAAGCATATTGGGTTGAGGTTTGTATATTTTAAGTTTGTCAGGCTGGGAATACAAGGAAATTACAAACAAGAAAATGTATAAACTATAACAGGTCTCCAACCTTTTCTGTACTGAGAGGGCCTACTGCTCAAGAAGGAATGGCTTCTCAACTGTAACCTGAGCACTTTTTCATAATGTCTTCGTAAGTGTAGACGTTCCCCTTTCTTCAGGAAGGCCTGTAGAAAGACTTAAGACAAGAATATTGTGGGGCCTATAAGGAAGGATATAAAGGCCAATGTCTAAGGATTTAATTTTAAAAAGGGCAAAGAATACCAATGTATATGCACAAGTTACTACTTGTGTAACAATATATATGTAAGAGACATTAGTTAGTGATAGATTCCTTACCTTAGAATATTCCCAGGCGTCAGACTGGATCCGGAAAGTTTTTTCGTTAGCAGTACCCCTGCGCGTCAGTAGGTGGCGTCGTGCGGCTCCGCGTCTGTCGCTGGCATCGTATGCGCCGAGATGACGTCACGGAGACTACTTAGGTGCCCCCCATGTGCGCTGACGTCAGTTCTGTACATGACTTTCAGTGCCAGGAACGCAGAGCCATGCAAGAAACTGACCACTGGTACCATGAAACTAGGGCCCTGAAAGGGATGACCTTAACCCTAGAATCAATTCGCAGAACGGGGCGGATGGGTGGGGCGGTAAGGAATCTATCACTAACTAATGTCTCTTACAGATATATTGTTACACAAGTAGCAACTTGTGCATCGGAAAAAGACACGTTAGTGATAGATTCCTTACCTTAAAATAGTTACCCCAGCAATACCAACCCCGGTGGTGGGTCGACGAAGAGATTACACAAAAAAGTCACGGAGAACAGAACGGCCAAAGAAGCCGTCTCTCCGGACTGGACTGTCAAGGCAGTAATGCTTTGTTAATGTGTGCAGCAAGGCCCACGTAGCTGTCTGACAAATATCCTGCAAGGGAACGCCACGTCCCAAGGCAGTAGTGGCTGCCGTTGCCCTGGTAGAATGGGAACGCAGCCCCACAGGAGACTGCTCCTTAGCCAACGAGTAACATGCTTTGATGAACAGAACGACCCACCGAGACATGGTCAGTTTGTGCACAGCCCGACCCTTTTTGGCGCCCACGTAGTCTACAAAGAGCTGGTCACCCGGAACTGCTGCGAGTGCTTCAGACAGAACGAGAGCGCACGTTTTGGGTCCAGACAGTGGAGCTTCTCTTCCTCTTTTGAAGGATGCGGAGGCGGAAAGAAGGTGGGCAAAGTGATGGTCTGCCCGATGTGGAAGGGCGTGACAACCTTTGGCAAAAAAGAAGGACGTGTCCTTAAAACCACCTTGTCCGGATGAACAGAAAGGAAAGGAGGTTTAGAAGAAAGAGCCTGGAGCTCACTCACTCTTCTGACAGAGGTGATAGTTACCAGGAAAGCCGTCTTGAGCATGAGAAGACGTAAAGGACAGTTATGAAGGGGTTCAAAGGGAGCGCACATCAAATAGGTCAAGACAAGATTTAAGTCCCATTGAGGCATTATGAAAGGCACTGGGGGAAACGTGTGCGTAAGGCCTTACAGGAAACGGTTAACAACCAGAGACTTGAAGAGAGAAGGCTGATCTGGAAGCCTTAGAAAGGCAGAGATGGCCGAAAGACAACCTTTGACAGTGCCCAGGCCCAGAGCAGAGCCCTGCTGGGCCAAGGATAGTAGGAACAGAAGGACCTCAGAAAGAGGGGCAGAAAGGGGATCCACAGACTTCGCTGTGCACCACGCCACAAACTTGTTCCACCGGCAGGCGTACACCGTCTTAGTGGATGGACGCTTGGCTGCCAGAATGACACCACAGACTTCGGGAGGAAGATCGAAAGCTGTCAACTGTCGCCGCTCAATCTCCACGAATGGAGGTGGAGGTTGGACAGGTCCGGGTGGAGGACCGTCCCCTGCTGCTGCGACAGAAGATCCTCCCAAAGAGGCAGACGGATCGGGGGGATCGATTGCCATGCTGAGTAGCTTGGGATACCAGTACCTTCGTGCCCAGTCCGGAGCCACAAGGATGACTTGGGCCCAGCCGCACCGAGTCTTCTTCAGCACTCTGGGCAGAAGTGGTATAGGCAGAAAGGTGTACAACAGACCGCAAATCCACCGAGCGAGTGCCGCCTTGGAAAATCCAACGCGCAGAACTGATGACATTGCGCGTTCTCTTCGGTGGCGAATAGATCTAACCAAGGCTCTCCCCACTGTAGAAAGAGACCTTGTGCCACATCCGAGGATGGACGCCATTAGTGATCCATCAAGCACCGGCGGCTGAGTTTGTCCGCCCTAGCGTTCAGAGAACCTGCCAGGTGTTGAACCACCAAAGTAATGCCTTGATGTTACAGCCATGTCCAGAGGCGCAGAGCCTCCTGACATAGGGTCCACGACCCCACCCCACCCTGTTTGTTGCAATACCACATGGCGGTGGTGTTGTCCGTGAACACCTGCACCACACTTCCCCGGACAGAGGGAAGGAATGCCTTCAGTGCAAGTTGGATCACCCGCAGCTCCAAAAGGTTGAGATGGAGATGGGACTCCGCCAGAGACCAGAGTCCTCTGATATCCGCCTCTCCCAAGTGGCCTCCCCATCCCAGGAGGGACGCATCCATCACCACTGTGAGCTCTGGTTGGGGATGGGAGAGGGATCTGCCACTGACCCAATCGCGATTCGTGAGCCACCACTGCAATTGTCGTGCAGTGCCCTCCGAGATCTGTACATGAGCGGACAGGTTGCCCTGATGCTGCGCCCGCTGCAACTTCAGGTCCCACTGCAGAGCCCGCATACGCCATCTGGCATGTTGCACCAGCAGGATGCAGGAGGCCAGCAGGCTCAGAAGCCGGAGGGTCATCCTGACAAACCCGGGATAGAGGCTGAAAGATCGGAATCATAGCCTGAATATCCTGGACTCGCTGCTCGGGAAGATAAACCCAAAACCGCGTCAAATCCAGAACCGCTCCTATGAAGGGGAGCTGCTGAGAGGGACTCAGGTGTGACTTCGGCATGTTGATGGAGAACCCCAGCAAATGCAGGAGATCGGCCGTAGTCTGAAGGTGAGAGACGACTGTCTGGGGCGAGCCCGCCTTCAACAACCACTCGCGGAGGTAGGGGAAGACTGACACCCCTAACCTGCGCAGATGAGCTGTGACCACCGCCATCACTTTCGTGAACACCCGAGGGGCGCTGGTAA
The DNA here is from genome assembly GCF_964204655.1 of Triturus cristatus. Classification (NCBI taxonomy): domain Eukaryota; kingdom Metazoa; phylum Chordata; class Amphibia; order Caudata; family Salamandridae; genus Triturus; species Triturus cristatus. The sequence continues at coordinate 735,375,278 of NC_140586.1, read as the reverse complement.
GGCCAAAGAGGAGCACGGCAAATTGAAAATGCCCGTGGCCTACCGTGAACCGCAGGTAACGCCGGTGGTCCAAAGCTGCCATCCAGTCTCCAGGGTCGAGGGCAGCCAAGACCTGAGCCTGCATTTTGAACTTCTCCTTCCGGAGGAAGCGGTTGACGTTTCGGAGGTCGAAGATGGGACGCAGACCCCCTTTGTCCTTCTTGGGGACTAGAAAGTAGTGGGAATAACAACCACTCCCTACTTCCGGCCCCGGAACGCACTCAATGGCCCCCTTGGCCAAGAGGGTCGTAATTTCCTGCTGGAGAGTCATCAAGTGATCCCCCGACATGCGGTGGTACTGAGGTGGCATGGCTGGAGGGGTGGACTGAAAGGGAAGGGAGAAACCCTTGAGGATGATCTGCAGCACCCACGTGTCCGATGTGATAGTGTGCCAGTGGGGGAGGTGATGGCGATCCTGCCACCCACTGGCATGGGGTGCTCCACAAAGCTCGGATTAGGAAGGTTTGGAGGCAGAAGCAGCGGGGGCGGATGTGGACTGACCCCCACGCTGATTCCCAGACCCACCCCGCGGAAGCCGCGGCCCCGGCCACGCTGCGGTTGGTTCTGCACAGGCTTGCTGAAGGAACGCGCCTAGGCGCCCCTGCCGCTGCCACGAAAACCAGGAGTGGCTGGGCTTTTCGTGGAAAGACCTAAGGACTTGGCCATAGCCCGCGAGTCCTTGTAACGCTCCAGCACACTGTTGGCCTTATCGCCAAACAGGTGGGTGCCATCAAAGGGCATGTCCATGATTGAGCCTTGTACATCTGGCGAGACCCCGGTAGATCTCAACCAGGCGTGGCGACGAAGCGCCACAGTCAGAGAAATGCTCTACCTAGTGAGTCTGCGGTGTCCAAACCACACAGAATGGCGATCTTAGCCTAATCCTTACCCTCGGCAACAGCTTGAGACAGCACAGCTTGGGCCTCTTCAGGACACTGAGGCAACACCTATGCAACGGCATTCCACACCGCGTGGGAATAGCAGCCCAAGAGGCATGCGGTGTTCACTGACCGCAGCCCTAAGCTGGCCGAAGAGAACAACCGCTTGCCAAACTGCTCCAGCTTCTTAGAGTCCTTATCCGGCGGAGCCGTGGGAAAGGCACTTTGGGATGTCGAAGCTTGGATGACCAGGCTCTCTGGCGTAGGATGAGTGGTCAGAAAGGCAGGGTCACCCGGTGCCGGGCGATGACGCCTGGCGACATTCTTATCCACCAGGGGCCCTGTGGCTGGCTGCGACCAAGTGCCCAGCAAGACGTCAGTGAGGGCATCGTTAAATGGCAGCAGGGGCTCCGACTTAGTGGATGCTGTCTGGAGCACCTCAGTGAGATTAGTCTTCAGGGCCACCGTAGGGAGATCAAGGTGGAGGACCTCTGCGGCTCGACGAAGCACCATCCTGTACGAGGCGCCCTCCTCCATGGTAGGCGGAGGAGAGGCAAACCCCGGGTCAGAGGAGAGATCGAGGCCGCCTGCCTCCTCTAACTCGACCGCCCAGTCCTGCTCGGAGTCCCACAAGGTTCTGTTGTATTTTCCCAGGAAAGCTAATGCACTTGGTGCCTTATTTATTTGAAAAGTTTTATAAAGCACAAACATGACCCGGCAGGGTATCAGAGTGCTGTGCATCGTCGCCCGCATGTTAGGCTTGAGCGGGAAGGTATAATCAAAATCAATGTAACAGTAAAAACAGATTACAAAGGCAGATAGACACCAGTATTTTAAGCAATAAGTAGATTGCAACGAAGGTCAGGTAGGTCAAAAGTTGTGAGGGCATTTCAAATAGTATGTGAGGTTACAGAACTATTGACTCAAGTCTATCCATGATCGAGCCTATGATTACTGACCCAGTCATTAACAGAGCAATGTACAACATCGTCTACTAGTTGAACTTTAGCAGGCAGAAAACCATAGAAAACTATGCAAAAACATTAAAAGCATAAAAGGCAAAGGGATATGAACATCAGCATATTGAACAGTAAGCAAATTGCATTGAGGTAGGAGAGGACAAGGATGAGGGGTCATTTCAAAAGTTTAAGAAATTACAGAAGTATTGTCTCCAGTGGCTATTCATGAGTAGGTGTTTGACTTTTTTTTTTGAAAGTGGAGGATGAAGGGATTGTTCTGATTTCTGGTGCGTTCCATATTCTCGGAGTAAGACCGGAGAAAGCGCGGTTGTAAGTGCTCTTCTTTTTTAACTTTGGGGGTTTCAGCAGTAGAGTGTTTGTACTTCTTAGTGCCCGATTCCCACCCAATAGTTCAAGCTTATTTGCTAGGAAAGTGGGCATGTTATGGGGCAGTGGGCTGTGAGTCAAACAAGTTATCTTATACTTGATCCATGTGTCAATAGACAGCTAGTTCAGTTGGCGTAGATCAGGTGCGATGTGAACACGCTTTCTTGAGCAGGTGATGAGTCTGGCAGCAGAGTTCAGCGTGGCTCTTAAAGGTGCCAGGTTGGATTTGGGGAGTCCAGTCAAGATCGAAATTCTGTATTCCAAACAGGATATCACAGGGGACTGGACAGCTTGTTGCAGGTCAGAGGGTGGCAGGAACCTTTTGATTTTCCTTAATGTGCAGAGTTGGTAATTGGCTCCTCTTGTTGTAGCACTGATGTGATCCTGCATATTTAGGCATTTGTCCAGAATTAGGCCTAGTGATCCAGTAGAGTTAACTACATGTGGGTTGCAGTTGAGGGCTGTAAGCTGTTTCAGCCAGCCCTGAATGGGCGCAGTATGATTGTGTGGGGCGAGCAAGAGGAATTCTGTTTTGAGTGAATTTAGCAAAAGGTGGTTGAGCGTTAACCATTGTTGGGTTTCTAAGAGTGCAAGGTTGAGAGTAGCAATGTCTTCTGGAGAAGAAATGTTCGCATAGTTGGGTATCATCAACATACATATGGTAATGAATGTTAAGATGCATACAAGTTTCTTAACCATTTTTCTAGAAAATACCGCTTTCATAGCGAGCAATCAAACTTAATTTCTTAAATTCCCTTTCTGAAAGACACATACACTTTCCTTTTAAAGTATTATTTTCATTTGTAATAAATGCACACACCAAACATCAGCTTGTCATTTTCATCAAGTGTTCACGTGGAAAAATGCTTCACACAGGGTGAATCGCCTTTAAATGTACAGGCTTTACAATCACGTACCATGGGTATTTACCATAATGTCAAGGATGCCTCTAATATGCCTTTAATGCTCACCATTGTAACAGATGCACTACTGTGCCAAGCACTGATAGCATAATGGCCTGGACGCTTACAATACATCTATCTTAGCCATTACTGTGTCAGGCAGTGTGTCCGAAATTCAGCAAGTCATGCTCACAATATATCAAAGATGACTGCCAGTGTGTACAACTAGGCCAAAATGTCTGTATTTTGTCAAGGATGACAATATTATGCCAGGACCACTGCTATACCAGAAACAGACAGTTGTTCTAGAGATAAAAGCAAAATGATGGAGCCCTACATAATTTTGGTGGTCCTTGACATCAGATATAACTTTCGGGGAAAAAAGAAAATTCCAAACACAGATCCAGACAGATACACAAATAAAAGTTCACACATGGATAGAAACACAAAGATGAATGAAGAATGAGGCTCGAAAGTGGATTTCCCCTCTGGATCTAGACCCTGCTCTCTTCAGCTCCTGGGCTGATCATGTACTCAACTCTGACACTTTTGCTCTTGCTCCTGCTAGCCGACATTTAATCTCCTCCTCTAGCTACTGATGGCACTCTTCTTTTGTTGCCGTTTGTTCACACACACAGTGTGACTGAGAAAGTGGTGCCTAGAATACTGGTGGGCCCCTTGTGGCTTTGCTAAATTGAGAGTAGATACAGATGGGCATGTTGCAGGTCTCATAGGCCCAACATAGTGAGTGTTTGTGTAACTATTTCATAGAAGCAGACAAACCATTAACTGTGTCAATGGCCTACTCTCCTGAGAATTCCTCATTTTAATATCTACATATAGTGATAACTGAAGGAAAGGAGAGCAAGGAAAGTGAAGATGACTGCCGAGCAGAGTTCAAAACGTAAGTTTAACTGCTAATATGGTAGAGCATGGGAGCACAGTAAAGAAACATATTTGTTCCCCAGGGGGCACCTATGGTATAACTCAACAAGAACGTCCTTCCTGTTTACTGAAGGTTATATACTTACTGTTAACAAATACATTTTCATTTGAGTCAAGAGTGTATGCCTGGTACATTAAATTAGCACCCATACTGACAAGTCCACTTGAATTTCAATCTCTTATTGCAAATACATAAGCCATCTTGAATTCTGACATACTTTGTTAATAACACTATGACTATTACACTTTTGTGTGCATTTTCAATATTTATTCATTTTATAGCACATTTCTCATTGGGCTGCATTTAGAATAAAACAGAAGACATTATTATAAATAAACCATAATTTACCTCTTCCTGGTAATGAAATTCATTTGCTTCAATTTTCTGAATTTCTTCAAATATTCTGTAAAAAGGAAAATCTAATGAATTGAATCAGAAACAAACAAAAAATTCCACTTGAAAGCACAAACATTAACTTTACGAAGTAATGTTACCTTTGTTGAGGGCCCATCTGCTGTAACATTTTCAAATACTGGAACACTATGTGAGTAACCTAAGGGAAAGTATGAATTTGTATTAATTAAAGTACAGTATTCTAATAAATAAATGCAAATGCCAAATGCACCTGAAATGTGCTAACTTCTAATAACCATTTGCAAATCCAATAGGTTTGACCTTGCCCAAATGAAGCATGGGTTTTAGAGGAAGGGCTAGCTAAAAACAAACCCTAGTATAGACATGCTATGTATATTTGTCTGTCTCTTACTCTGTGATGCTTCCTCTCAGAAGGCCTTGGACTGTGTGGCTGGAGAATAAGCAGCTTCTGTCCATGCATTTACGCAGCATCACTTTTTCAAGGCAGTAATGTGCCAGTACCCTCTGATATAGCAAAATAGATGTGTTGGTCAGGCTATAACATTTATCAATGATTCCAAACAATGCATCCATCAGTGGTCATAGCCCAGGGTTGTCGAGTAAAGGTTGAGGAGGGTGGAATCAATGTGAATGTTTCAGGATAACCTCTGACTGTGTATATTAGTTCCACTAAGTTTCATTATATACAAGTCTATTTTAGGTCAACATCCTGAACCAGTATTCTGGCTCTCCTGGTTTCATGTTGGACACCCTTTTTCTAGATACTGTGAGCATTAATTTCCTTCGGTATTACACCTTTCTTAGAATATGCTTTAATAGCCACATATAGTACATTTGTATTTGTATAAATCCATCACCTTACCTAGCTTTAATGGACCTGCACAGTAATCAGCTTTAATGACCCTACTCATTAAACAACTTTAATGACGCCTCACAGTAACCAACTGCAATGGCCTAAAAACTATAACCAACTTTATCGGGCTTCCACACTGTAATTATTAGTAATGGCCTAATACTGTAACCCACATAAACGACCCCATACTGTAACCCACAATAATAGCCTCACACAATGCTCCACCATAACAACCAATCTCAGTGGCACCACACAACAAAAGCATTAAGGTCCCTTATTGATGGCTCCACATACTAAGGAACATCAGTGGCCCTACACAGTAATTAGCATTAATAGCCACAGACAGTAATCTGCATTAAGCGCCCCACACATTAACATGCATTAACAGCCGAAACAGTAACCAGCATTAAAGGACCCAAACAATGATCGGCTTTTATGGTTTCACAAAGGGCAAATGACTGGCCTGCTTTTACCACAGGAACTTGTCCACATTACAGATATGAAAAGCAAACTGCCATTGCTAGGGTAGGCGGAGTGCAAAGAAATGTTGGGAGAATGCACCCAGTGCTCACTGAGGTGTTTGTTGATGGGAAAGGGTGGAGTCACACGAACTATGGGCAGACGGCTCAGTGATAGTAACGAGCTGGCCTAGCAACTACAAACAGGCAAGTGTAGATGCCAACAGAGGAAATTCTTGCCAGGACAGGCAGGTGGACTGATTTTATTTTTTAGATGCAATGCCAAGGAAGGAATTTTCTTTGCAACGTCTCCCTAGCAGCTGCCCAGATCACGAGTTAGAAGAACCCTACATTATTTTTTCTTTTGTGGTGCTATGAACTATTAGGTTCATACGTTTTCTGGAACTTCCAGGACACAGTCGGGAAACAGGTTTTCCAAATCCCCTAGAACTAAGGATTTTGTCAAAGTCCCAAACAGAGTCCGAAAGCCAGTTGCACTGGAACCAACTACGGGTGGCCAGAAAACTCTGCTCCACCAGCGGAGAGGATAAAGCCAGCCAACCCCACTCCCTGGCCCGGTCCCTGCTTCTGAAAGCAGCCAGGCTGGGGAGAGCTTCCCCAGGCCCCGGTGGACCCCCGTCCCCAGCGCCTGGATCAGCTGGCTTGCAGGACGTGGGACTCCCGCACCCCGGGGCACGCCGGACAGAGCACAAGCCCCGGGCCCGGTCCCAGCTTCCGAACCCTAGCCAGGCCAGGGAGAGCCTCCCCGGGACCCGGTGGACCCCCGTCTCCAGCGCCCAGACCCTCGGCTGGCTTGCAGGACGGGGGTCTCCCGCACCCCAGGGCCGCCAGGCAGTGCACGAGCCCCCAGGCGCGGTCCCAGATTCCGAACCCTAACCAGGCCGGGGAGAGCCTCCCAGGGCCCTGGTGGACCCCCGCCCACAGCGCCCGGACCCTCGGCTGGAACCAAGGAGTGTTAAGCCCAGGCCACCTCCTCTACCCGCCAACCTGCCTGGGGAGCCCATTTTCCTTGACTATTAAGCCCCCATATAGTGGGGGTTTACAGAACGCTGGGGAAGGACAAAGTTGGAGATGGCCCGACAGGCCGGCCATCTGGTCACCCAGCCCGCAGGGCCATCTGGCCATCTGGTCACCCGGTCCCCAGGGACATCTGGTCGTGTAGCCAGGCGACCAGATAGCCCGGGACGACCCAGCGCCCAGATGGCCTGGGAGGGTGCCGTACCCAGTCGCCCTTGCAGTCCGGCCAAGGGTGGACAGGCGCTACGAGGCAGCTTCTCGGGAGGCTCCCGCTGCTCGCCTCCCTGCTCGACTTGCTCGGGAGCAGCGGGAAGGGGAGGCCCGGCCAACCCGCAAGGGATGGTGGCCCCTGTCCCCACACCCCAGTTGGGCAGGGACAGGAGGGGGAGGCCCCCGTGCCGCAGGGCACGTGGTGGAGGCG